>NW_028142891.1:963419-1581983 GCF_977018435.1 Lepisma saccharinum
CTTTCTTTCTCTCCTTCTTTCTGAAAGAAAGAGAGAAAGACAGAGAATTTTCCTCTCTCTATCTCTCTCCATTCTTTTCTAGGAGGAGGGGGGAAAAAAGGTCTTTCTCTCTCTCTCTCCCTCTCTCTGAAAAAGAGGAGAGAAGGTTTTCCTATTTCTTCTTCCTGTTTTCTTTTCTTCCCCCTCTTTCTCTCTCTTCTTCTTTCGAGAAAAAGAGAGAGAAAGAAAGAAAGCAAGTAGTCTTCCTTTCCTTTTCTCTCTCTTTCCTCTCTCTCTGTCTCTATTTCTCCTCTCCTTAGGGAGAGAAAGAGAGAAGGAAAGAAAGAAAGCAGGAGAGAAGAAGAGAAAGAGGGACAGAGAGAGAGAGAAAGAGAGGATTTCTCTCTCTCTCCCTGTCTGTTTCTCTCTCTGTCACTCTTTTATCTCCCTCTGTCTGTCTCTCTCTCTCTCTCCTTCCTTTAGAGAGAGAGAGAGAGGGGGGACACTTTTCGTTCTCTCTCTTTCATTCTTTCCTTCTTTCTTTCTTTCAGAGAAAGAGAGAGATAAGAGAGAAATTTTACTTTTCTTCCTTCTCTCGTCCTACATAGATGCCATATTTTTTCATTTCCCGTCCCTTTTTACTACATTGAGATAACAGTGAAGTAGTGCTTCGATAATTTAAAATTTCTCCACATTATAGTTTCGTAGTGACTTCTTGCTTTGACTAACAAAATTCTGTACCGTAAAATTGTATGTGTGTTATTTCTGTAATTTGCATGCATTTTATGTGTTTTAAAAGATAAAACATGGATCGAATACAAGTAATATACTATAATTTCAGGAATGAGGATACAGTAGTTTCAGTTTTTTAATTTGATACTGCTGTAATGTAATATTGGTGTACATATTTCCTTTGAATGATATGGATAGCATATTTATTTATATGTAGTTTAGTAGATTGAGATGAGAGTGAAGTTCTGTGTTGATAGTTGTAAATTTCTCCGCATTGTACTTTCATAATAACTTTTCTGCTACTATTTAGAAGTAATAGTTTACTCGTGTGCTGATCATGCCATTTCTGTCAGATCCATAAAGGTATAGAGCATTAAAGTTATGGAAATGAGCCCAAGTTTCGTAAGTTAAATCAAAATTAAGTAAATAAGAGCTGCGGAACTTTTTTTAAATGATGCTTCTTTCTAATTAAGACACCTTTGAATGTACATATAGTGTGTTTGTCGTTCGTAGCAAGTGCAATAGATGTCAAATATGTTGGTTTCGTTGCTTTGCAATGGTGTAAGATGCCTACAGTCACTCAATAATCATTATTTTACGTTTGTGTCATACGAAAGTTTACTTTATGGTAGTTTTTCATAAATATTTCATCATTTTTTCCCTTCTTCATTCCAAATATGATTCGCCAGAGGGGAGAATGTGTACGAATGTGATTGGAAGTATGATGCATGTCAATGAAAGTGAATTATTTGTTTACAAGTCCTGTGAGTTCATTTATTTGCAAATGAGTGTTTATTCATGTCTTAAGTAGGAAGAATGCATATATAGCACTACGAACCATTCACTACAAGGTTAGGTTAGGTTTGGTTAGGCAAACATAGTTATTATAGTTTTTTAAAACCAGAAATTATGCATACAAAGCACCATGAACCATTCATGGCAAGGTTAGGTTTGGTTAGGTTAGGCAACCATAGTTAAAATAGTTTCTTAAAACTAGGAAGAATAAATATATAGCACTACGAACCATTCGCTGCAAGGTTAGGTTAGGTTTTGTTAGGTTAGGCAAACATAGTTAAAGTAGTTTCTTACAACTAGGAAGAATGCATATATAGCACTACGAACCATTCACTGCAAGGTTAGGTTAGGTTTTGTTAGGTTAGGCAAAGATAGTTAAAATACTTTCTTAAAACTAGAAAGAATGCATACATAGCACTACGAACCATTCACTGCAAAGTTAGGTTAGGTTACCCAAAACATAGTTAAAATAGTTTCTTAAAACTAGAAACAATGTACAGATAAACCTTCGAACCATTGATAAATAGCCCCACGAAATAGTTATGTACATATCTACTTAAACAGATGTTTTGCCATGAATTTATTGTTTCAATTCATAAGTTTACAAATATATGCTTTTCCTTTTTAAGAACCAGGACCTCAGGAGATGGTCACGCCGTATGCAGAGCAGTTGGACGATCAACTTCCTATTGATGAAGCTGGACTGCAGGAGCAGGCAGCCGTCCATGTACAGGACATGGAGCTTGAGCTTGAAGCACATGATCATAGTGAAGACCTTCGTGATCTTCAACAAGGTAATTGAAAGTTATTTTTTTCCTTTTTCTTAACACAAACTATGTTGGCAGGTGGAGAAATGTTCACAATTATTATTTGCTTCAAAATTATTTATTTTTGGTTCAATTATAATTCTTTGTTGCTTTGTTGCTGAGTGTTTTCAATATAAGTTGATTTTTTTCCTAATACACTACTTTCTGAAAAGTTGACACGTTAAAATCTATAATTTTTGTGAATTTGATGTGTTTTCGAAGCAAAAGATTGAGTAAATCAACGTCGAATTTAAAAAAAAGAAGAGATGCATATTTAACGTTCGAATACAAAAAGTTGTGTTCAACATTCTGAACAATACAGAATGAATTTTGAAATAATTTATCGACACCAGGCACCTCCCACAAACATTGCATAGATTATTTAGATTAAAATTTTATTTCTAGATTGTGTTGTCTTCACTGCGATCAAATTTTTTTAAATTTGAATTTGGAAGTATTTTGTTCCTCTATGTGTATTTTTAATTATTTTTTTACATTCCTCAGTTTTTTTCTTTTTTTCTGTGTATGTGTTCCTGCCTGCCTACCAGTATGTTCGTTATTTGTGTGTCATTTTCATTGGTCTTCAATTTCTGTTTTTTTTTCCTTTACTTTTATTTCTGTGTACCTTTTTCTTCATTTATTTATCTTGAACGTGTCTACATCTGTGTTTCTTTCTTTATGTAAGATTTTTTTGTTTCAACTTTCTTTTGTTCCGTTTTTTCATGTATTTCTTTTGCTCTCAGTTAATATGCATTTTGTTTGTCATTCAATGTCCCTCTCTATTTAATTATGAATCTAAGTCCATTTTTATACTTCTAAATATGTCTATTCAATTTTTTCAATGTGTTAGTTTCTCTCTGTCCCTCAGTATCGACGTATCAGGTTCTTATAACTTATACATCTACATCTGAATTTGCAAAACTGCAAATAAATATTTTTTTTTCAATATTTTGCGTTCGATTTTATTAATGTGCTATTTAATTATTTATGTTTCCTTTCCCTCCTCCTTTCCCACAATTCTTTATTCCATTTGTCTCTAGTGGATTTCTTCAAGCACATTTCGAAATTTAAATTGAATTGTGAGAAACTATGAAGTTGTACTTTGAATAGATTTGAATTTAATTTTAGACTACTCTTCTTTCATCTTTTAATTTTCAGGTTGTGTTACATTGAGAACTAGCTTTTCTTATTTTCTGTTGAATTCACGTACTGTGTAAAAAGTTGTGAAGCATAAAGTTGACATTTCAGTACATAATATTACACTACTATAAAATATCTTCTCCTGTAATGTATTGAAAGTTGAAAAGAAATGTGGATTTTGTTTGACACGTGATTTTTAGCCAAATGTTTGGATAAGTATAAAATATGGTGATTTTTTTTTAACATTCAAATGAATGTTTTTATTTAAATGTATTTGAAGGTGATCATTTAGAAATGGACAAAGCAAATTTTCAATGTCTCACAAACATTTAGTGCAAGTTTTCAATTTTATTATGTAAAAAAATGAAAGTTCTCATTTGGAAAATCTTCCCATGGTGTCACTACAAACGTAACAATGAAATTGTTGGTCGTTTCATGACTACTGTTATTATTTTCATCTGTTTCAGAGATGTTATATATTTACGAATTATTATTGTCAAATTTGTTATAACCTAACAACTTTCCTGTGAATTTGTCTTTTGAGTCTCAGTGTTAAGTTTCATTGTGTTTCTATTAGGCTGATATTTTCCCACCTACGTAGTATTTTACTTTACAGAGGAATTGGTCTACATGCGATTTAAGAATTGAACATTTTTTTAGAACGACGCTAAGACACTGTTGCATATAATTTTGTCGCAGTGATAGTTTCAGAGTAGCATGCTTAAATCTTCACAAGAAAATCTGTTATCGTTGTGCTAATTTTCAGTACACATTGGAAGTTCATTATAAAATTACGAGAACTTTCGTTTAACTTTACTTTCTTTCATTGTTGATATGTTTTTGTGTTAGTGTATATATATGTAGTACGGAGACATTGGGGTTTGTTTGAAATTAGAATGTCTTACGTTACGTCTACAGCATCCACATCCAAGGAAGGGCAAATCGATGTCTTGCCACACATCAATCCAGTACCAGGTCCATCGTGGTACCATCCAGGGACGTCCAGGGCACCTTCCACAAGGGAAGTGGACGCTCTACCTGGCCCTTCAAGGATGAGCACACCTGTCATCCACGAAGCATTCTTCGCAGGATCCCAGACCAGCACGGTCTCCTGCGAGGAAGATGTGGCTCCACGCGATGTGGGTGACGAGGACAGGGAGGTGTGCTGGCCAAGGCTCCTCAGGTCAACTTCAAGATCATCGGCATCGTCAACCATCACAGCGCCAGAGGCACAGGAGTGCCTGTGCGATGTCGACATGCCTGAGGAGGAGGACAACCGGAATGGCCAAGACAATCAAGCACCGGAAGAAAATCAACCACCACCTGCTTCGCCGTCTGTCATCAGACGTATTTTCGATTACCATGAGGGTGTCCCAGCAGTCGGTGCAGCAGAGAGAGTTGTCGTTGCTGACCAAGCACAGGACGAGGTCCATGCCGTTGCTGCATTAGATCACGTACCTCCTGCTGCACGGGACCACGACCACGTGCCTAGGAAGGCGACCCATGGTATGGCGTATCTAGAAGCCCGGACACCAGAGACCATTCAGATTTATAACGTTGGGAATCTTGACCAACCATGTCAGAGTTGTGGTGCTCTTTTCTTCAGGGCTGAAAAGAGCGACAGACACGGAGACTACCATGTCTGCTGCCGGAAGCGCAAGTTCAAGCTTCACGATCTTAGAGATCCTCCCCACCTTCTGGCAAGCCTTCTCACAGGCAACCACAACATGTCCGAGGCGTACATCACCAATACGAGATTGATCAACTCTAACTTTGCCATGTCGTCGTTTCGGACCTCTGTGCCTACACGGCACATGGGAGGTCCGACATTCTTCAACGTCTGTGGTCAAGCCTACCACAGCACGCATGGCTTCCCTGGGGTCCAAGACGCACAGTACAGGAACTACCACCTGTACTTCGTCGATTCAGCCCAAGCCCTCCAGCGCAGGTTGGACAGCCTAGATGGTTTGATACCGGAGGACCTCCTCCTCCAGCTGGAGTGCATGTTGAGGCGAAGGAATCCTCTCGTGCAAGACTTCATGTCCATCGGGGAGAGGATCCGCATGATCAGACAGGCAGCCGATGATGAAGGTGGAGTCGTCGTTCCCGACATCGTAGTTGCATTCCGGGATGGAATGGCACACCAGACCAGGAACTTCCACCTTCCAGCAGTATCCAGCGAGATATCGGCTGTGTTCACGGGCGACGAGCCACCTTTTCCCGTGGACCTGATCGTATACCCCAGGGACAGGAGGGAGTACTCGACAATCAACAGCTTCAGTAGGTTTGCTGACCCGATGACCTACCCTCTCCTATTCCCAGCAGGAGACTACGGATACTGCGTCGAAGCTGTTGAGGCGTCAGAACCGAATTTCCGCGTGACGATGAGGATGTTTTACGGAAACCGCCTCCAGGTGAGGAGAGGGTTCTCGCTGCTGCACCAATCCGGGAAGCTCTTTCAGCAGTACATCGTCGACGCCTGGGTCAAAGTCGAGTCCAACGACCTCCGTTACATCAGGAATAATCAATCACGCCTGAAAGCCGACACATACACGTCGCTGAGGGACTACGTGCACAACCGAGCCAGGGAAGAGAACGTGAGACCGGGGAGGATAGTGGTACTCCCGAGGAGCCATCCCGGATCCCCCAGATACATGAACGGCCAGTATCTGGATGCCATGACGACGGTCTCACGGTACGGGAAGCCTGATCTGTTCATCACCTTCACCTGCAACCCGTACTGGCCGGAGATAGTCCAAATTGCGGCAGGTTCAGAGCTACCAGGATCGACCCGACTTGGTGTGTCGGGTCTTCAAGTGCAAGTTGAACGAGATGCTCGACGATCTGCTGAGGAAGCAGCTTTATGGTACTGTGCAATACCATATGTATGTGGTCGAGTTTCAGAAGCGTGGACTACCGCATGCTCACATCTTAGTGTCCTTCGTGCCCGAGGACAAGATAGTTACCGAAGAAGACGTGGACAAGGTGATCTCGGCGGATCTTCCGGACGCCGACACCGAGCCGACACTATACGCGCTGATCACCGGGCAGAACATCCACAGACCCTGCGGGGATGCCAACCCAGCAGCACCTTGCATGTCGTCCGGCAGGTGCTCAAAGGGGTACCCCAAGCCCTCCAGGGAGGAGACTGTGATATTCCCCAACCGGGGGTCTTCTACAAGAGACCCGCGAACGGAAGGACGTTCACCATGCGGGATGGGTCTGTGATTGACAACCGCAGAGTTGTGCTCTACAACGTCCACGCAACCATGAAGTTCCAGTCCCACATCAACTTCGAGTTCTGCACCACCTTCAGAAATATGAAGTACCTCTACAAGTACATCTACAAGGGACTGGACTGCATAACGATCGAAGCGCAACAAGACGAAGCAGGTGGTGGTGTCATCAACTGGGATGAGGTCCAAAATTTCATTGACTGCCGGTACGTTTCGTCGCCAGAAGCCATCTGGAAACTGTTTGAGTACCCCATCAACAAAAGATCGCACTCCGTGGACGCCCTGCCAATCCATCCACCAGGGGAGCAGCCGATATACTTCATGGAAGGGGTGGAGATTGTACCAGAGCAGTTAGCCCTGCCCAAGCCAACCAAGCTGGATGCTTGGTTCACGTTGAACTCCACGTCGCGAGCTTCGATACGTGCAGGTTCCGGAACGTTTCGTCTGGAATCGAACCACCTGCACGTGGGAGGAGAGGCAAAGGAAGTTCAAGACCCTTGGCAGGATCATTGAGGTCTCTCCTTCCAACGTGGAGTTGTTCCATCTCAGGCTGCTACTGTTGAACGTGAGGGGTGCCACCAGCTTCAACGACCTCCTCCAGGTGGATGCAGAGCTCTGTCGCAGCTTCAGGGAGGCCTGCATCCGGAGGCACTTGGTTCGCGGCGAAGAGCACTACGAGCTGTACTTCAGGGAAGCCGCGAGCCACAGGCACCCCAGGCCCCTCAGGAAGTTTTTCGCCCTGATGGTGACCGTCGTCGGGGAGGAGATATGGCCTGAGATGAGGCGCATTTGGGACATACATCGACCTGACCTCATCCACGACTACGTTAGACGTAACCTAACGGAAGATTTTTTGATTTTTTGATTTTGAATTTAAAATTTTGGGAGCGTCAGCACTTAGGCTATTTTGCTCCCGTCACATTATACGGGGGCCAGCCCCTTATCATTACAAATAACAACTCTAGCGTTGCATAACTAAAAATGTTAAAATGTTCTGACTTCTGTTAAAAGCTGAGGCCGTAAACGGGCACTCAGCACACACAAGGACAACAAACAGGACAACACACACAAAATTATACTGGCCATAGTGCCAGTCGCCAGAGCCTCGTTAGTCTTTAGTCCAGGGTGCACTACGTGGAAGTGAGGTTGACTCTTGGGCGCCTACGTGGAAGGTCACCCCTTACACCCCCCTAACGGAAGAGCATGCGGTAGCACGTACTCTCAGGGAGATTGCGGACATTCTTGCGAGGAACGGAGGACCCACCCTGGCAGATCTGAACCTCCCAGAGCTGGACCAGGACATCGTCGGGGACGAGGAGGTCCAGGAGGGAGAAGCAGATGCCGCCAGGTACAGGATCGAGGATCTCAATCCCGACCAGCGAGCCATCTTCAACCGGGTTATGGGTGCGGTCGTGGATTCGGAGGATGCGCCGGATGCCAATGCAAGGATGTTCTACGTTGACGGGCCATGACCATCAACAAGGCGCAGGGACAGACTGTCGAAAGTGGGGATCTTCCTGCCGAAGCCCTGCTTCAGCCACGGTCAGCTTTACGTGGCGTTTTCCAGAGCTAGGAGAGCAGACGACGTGAAGGTGTACGTCGAGAAGACGGCAGACCAGGGGAAGGTATTTTCCCGGGACGACGCCGTCTACACCAGGAACGTCGTCTTTCCAGGAGTCCTGTAAGTAAGTAACTAAGTTCCTCTAATGCAATCTCCCGCAATTTATATTCATATATAACATAACCATTACTTATTGAAGTACTTATAACACACATACAAAATACTCAGTACAAATACTCAGCATTTCTAATGTATTGCACCGTGCATGACGAAGACAGGTAATATACACAGAGGTGTTTCTCTTCCACCACAAGGAATTTTCTTATTTACTGTAAATTCCTTGCACGTTGAATGAGAATATTGTCAGTTTCCGTAACTTTCCAGTCATGCACGGTTTTTGTGTTCTAATATAAACATCTTCTTTACTGAGCATCTCCAAATAAGTTTTTTATACTTTTTTTCCTATCGCATACATAATTTCAGAAAAAACATCCTAGCTGCCTCAAATCAATTACTGGGAGGTGGTGTGTTGTTTCACATCATCTCTCTCTAGGGAGTGACTTGGTTATTTTCCTCACGGAAAGATTGTCACTCCCTACTTTTCTACATCAATCCAGGTTCAACATTTTCAATGTGCTCCATCAACATGTTCACCCCATTACAAAATTACCATACTTTTATACATCAAGTCTGCACTCAGGTCAACTCACTTTCCAACTAGGAAGGAAAGTAGCTCATAACATTGTTTTAGTGCACTTCATGCAATCACTTTGCTGGATAGTGGAGTTGCACACAATGTTCTTCACGTTGGCCTTCTCACCACCAAGTTAATTGTATGTCCGTAATTTATAATACGAACGACTGAATTGAATTGAATTGAATTTAAAATTTTGGGTGCGTCAGCACTAAGGCTATTTTGCACCCGTCACATTATACGGGGTCCAGCCCCTTATCGTTACAAATAGCAACTCTATCGTTGCAAACTAAAATCAAAAAATATTAAAATCTTCTGACTTTCGTTAAAAGCTGGGGCTGTACAGGGGCACTCAGCACACAGGACACAAGAACAGGACAACACAAACAAAATTATACTGGCCATGGGGCCAGTCGCCAGAGCCTCGTTAGTCTTCAGTCCAGGGTGCACTAACGTGGAAGTGAGGTTGACATTTGGGTGTACTACGTGGAAGGTCACCCCTTACACCCCACGAACGACTGAAATCTCCTTTGCTGTTTACACAGTAGACTTTCATTTAACCAAAGTATGCGATAGGCTCAGAACGTTGCACGAAATTCAGCCAGGTATCTGCATATCAATATATCGCTAACACATTTGTTAATTGCAAATTACAAACATTCAGAAATGTTCCTGCAGAACGTGTATTGTTTCTGCAGGAGGTACATTGTATTTCAGCCATTAAAACGTTGAATATGTACAGCATTTTCCATTCATCATCACGTTAATGTACAGGAATACTTTTGTAGCACTTACAGTCCTTTTTTCTTATGTACATGACATATTACTTAAATTATTAGTATGTGCCTTAGATGAGAGGAACGTGTTAATTTCACGTTCATTTCACGAGAAATCATCTAGACTACAGTGTTGTTGTTCTTACAGTAACTCACTACATATAAGTCAAATTTACTGTCACGTAACAAAATTTTTAATTTGCCACGAAAACGTGATCAATAATATACAGGGTGATTCTAAAGGTATAGTACAAACGAAAACCACAGATACCTCCCATGAAATAGAGACGAAAGTTCCCCTTCCACTTCGCCGAGAGATGCCTCCGTGAGGAGCTAGACAACGCCGAAAACGTGTGAAAATGAACTTCACACCTCTGTACAGCCAGTACCAGTGAAGATAGAAAGGCGGAACAAACGAAGTCAAAAGGAACACCAATGTCGCCCATCCGAAAAACACTAGGCGGCAGCTGCGCAACGCATGCGCATGGGGTTCCACAAAGGAAATAGGAGTGTCCCGCAAGACAAGTGAAGGGAAAGAGTAGCGATCGACAACGGTAGGGACAAAAGAAGGAATGAAGCATGAAGTAACAATTGCACAACGGGAAACAAACACATGCAGCGCGTGGAGAGTCCCCAAACACAGTGGGGAGACACCGCAGCAAGAACAAAGCACGGTTCAACAAAAGAGAAAGAGGACCGGACGGGGATTGGTACCTGCCAAGGAGACAACAAATGCGGGACGAGGGATTCCCCGTAGCAGCACCGAGGGGATGTCACACAGACATGGTGCGCCAGCAGGACAAACACAGCAACTACGGGCACAGGAGGTTTATTGCCACGCAAAGGTGCACTTACAGATAGGAATAGTACGTAGTACGTAGTCGTACCCCGGACTGACGTTGTTACAAAAGTTGCTCAAATTGACGACCACCACATTCAATGCAGGCATTGCAGCGTCGCAGGAAATTCTGGCGAACCCTATCAAAAATCCCTGGCATGGTACACACCTCGGCCGATGCTGCAATTATCCGCGCTACCAATGTTTCCTTGTCAGGCACCGTGGTCTCGTAGACGAGTGTTTTCACATGGCCCCACAAGAAGAAATCCATTGGTGTGAGGTCAGGCGAACTGGCGGGCCAGGGGACGGGGCCCTCTTTGCCGATCCAGCGCTGTGGGTAGGTACGGTGCAAAAGGGTTCGCACTGTGCCATCAAAATGTGCAGGCGCTCCATCCAATTGAAACCACATACGATGTCGCACGTTGAGGGGCACATCTTCTATCAGCTCTGGAAGGACTGATGCAAGAAAGGTGCGATAGAGGCGGCCATTTAAACGTGGTGGCAGCAGGTATGGACCGATAATCTGTTCATCGATGATACCTGCCCAGATATTCACTGCAAACTGGGTCTGATGGTGCACCTCGACTGCTGCATGTGGATTTTCATAATCCCACACATGGCTGTTTCGGCAATTGAAGATGCCCTCACGGGTGAATGTTGCCTCGTCCGTGAAAAGCACATGGCGCAAAAAACGGGGATCGTCGGTACAAAACTGCAACAGTCGTTGACAGAATTCCACACGTCGTGGGTAATCCCCAGCCTGCAACGCGTGGACTCGCTGTGGATGATAGGGATACAGCAGATCATCATGAAGGACACGCCACACTGTCGACTGTGATACTCCCACTGCACGTGCAATGCTACGGGTGCTAGTGGACGGTGTGTCGTCCACGCGAGCAAGTACGTCCTCCTCGACTGCCGCGGTGTGGACATGTCTTGGGTGACCGACATGATGGCCTGCACGTAACACACCCGATTCACCAAGGGTACGGTGCACGTTCGAAAACAACCTGCTGTCGGGTTGTCGCCTCTCCGGATACCGTCCGCGATAAAGGCGTGCAGCTGCTCGGCCATTGCCATCTGCAAGGCCGTAGACAAAATGCATGTCCCTCAGTTCTACAAATGTGTAGCGTTCCATGGTACTGTGAGAATAGTGTCAATTATGGAATACTGTACTGCAGTGCACAGGTGGCACACACACATACACACACTGGTCACAACGGCTTCGAAACAACGTACTCAATTGTCGTACGTCACTGACACGCTCCCTGACGCTGCACTTCCAATCAGCCCACACGTCCGCACGGCGTAGTGGTACAATCAGCTGACGTTCCTGAGCCACCCGTGCCTGTGCTCTTCACTACCTGACCACTGCCGTCAGGTGGGGCCATGTACTCTGGGGCCTTTTCATCGTGAACACATGTAGCGTCCTTCATTCTTGCCCCATTCACCCACAACACGTACTTCGACCGTCTTGCTCGAGCCGACGGGGAGCACTACGTACGATCGTGTGCTGTTTGTGTACACCAATGTGGGGTAACCCAGCAGTTGAACAGACGTGCATACCCCCACGTAGCTTTATTACACGATTGTCCCACGCAGTTTATCTGCCCGGTCTCACACCCACGCGGCAGTGTGCAGCTGCGGTGGTGTGAGGCCACGCTTGGTTTCGGAGCGGAAGACTGCGGCCGAGGAGGGACTCGAGTTGTTCGGCTGGGGTTGCGCTCGGAAGCAAGCAGCCGCGTCAGGTCTGGGAACGGTGGACCTGGTGATCGGGATGGAAACATTCCGACCTCGTCCATTAGTGTCGCCCACCGTACGGAGTGGTGGGGTCCGTACGACACTCCAGCAGCCTTTCGCCCGCTCCCACCCAGCGATGTGCCTCCGGCTTCATTTCTGAGGCGCTGATTGGGCCCCATCAGGACGTTTGTTACAACGTCAGTACGGGGTACGTGGTCCTATCTGTACGTGCACCTTTCATTAGCAATAACCTCCTGTGCCCGTAGTGTGTTTATCCTGGTGGCGCACGACCTCTGTGTGACATCCCCTCGGTGCTGCTACGGGGAATCCCTCGTCCCTCATTTGTTGTCTCCTTGGCAGGTACCATTCCCCGTCCGGTCCTCTTTCTCTTTTGTTGCACCGTGCTTTGTTCTTGCTGCGGTGTCTCCCCACTGTGTTTTGGGGACTCCCCTTGCGCTGCACCGCCAGCGCCGCCATTTCTGCCCCGAACCATGTACGCGTCTGTTGCCTGTCGAGTGTCACGGACCACTTAGCTTGCATTCTCGGTGTGTTTTTACATCCTACGTCGTCCTCCCGTGGTTCTGCAACCCCGCACTACTTTTCTCGACTGCACTGCTTCAGTCATGGTGTTTGTTTCCCGCTGTGCAATTGTTACTTCATGCTTCATAGCATCTTTTCTCCCTACCGTTGTCGATCGCTACTCTTTCCCTTCACTTGTCTTGCGGGACACTCCTATTTCCTTTGTGGAACCCCATGCGCATGCGTTGCGCAGCTGCCGCCTAGTGTTTTTCGGATGGGCGACATTGGTGTTCCGTTTGACTTCGTTTGTTCCGCCTTTCTATCTTCACTGGTACTGGCTGTACAGAGGTGTGAAGTTCATTTTCACGTTTTCGGCGTTGTCTAGCTCCTCACGGAGGCATCTCTCGGCAAAGTGGAAGGGGAACTTTCGTCTCTATTTCATGGGAGGTATCTGTGGTTTTCGTTTGTACTATACCTTTAGAATCACCCTGTACATGCTGTTCCTTGCTTTGGTAACTCTATATGAGTGTTGGGGACTATTATTTAAAGTTATATTATGAGTCTTACATTACAAGAACATCTTAATATCATGTTGCCTATAAAAAGGCACATGTTTATTTTTGAATTATTGTCTTAAATTTGATGTTTTAGCGTGATTTTTTAATGCCAATGGTCGCCATACTTATTTCCACCAACATTTGACACATTGTTAATTTTCATTAATACTATTTCTTCGTGACACTATAGTTTAGTGTTACATATACAGTATTCATTATGGTAACACTCTCCACCCCCTATAACATGGCAGGTGCAGAGTGATCACATACTGAAAATTTGAAAATCAAATTCATACTTTCTACTACATAAGATGTTAGTGTATTATTTTCTTACAAGAAAGCTAATGAAATTTGTATTTTTTTCATGTTAAAATATGTTCAGTTCGTGAAGTATGGTGTATGTTACAGTACTGTTCTGTTAACATTTTATTACTTCATGAAAATAAACTCTAGTGTCAGGTCACAATTTTTTTTTTATAAAAATGTGATCAATTCTATATGTGCTGCTCCTCACTGCAGTACCTCTATATGACTATTAGAGATTATTACGTAAAGTTTCTTTACATGTGTTGTATCAGTTCTACACGTAACTTTGATGAACCCTGAAGAAAGACAGTACTTTCATAAATTGTAGTTCTGGGAATTTATAATATATATCCTGACTATGTACAACTAATCTCTTTATACTAAAGATTAATCTTCAGTATCAACGGTCATTGTAACAGTATGTCTGAAATTTTGTAAAAAAAATAAAAAATAAATGGAGTGATTATATTGTCGAATTATATAAACGAAATGACATTCCTATCTTTCTCATCTCCAGTTCATGAATGGTCATATACGTTACAGTACTGTTGTGTTAATAGTAAACAAATACATATAGGTAGTGTAAGGTCACAGAGTTTTCCACCAATGCAGGAAAATATGACGAAACTTAAGTCTGCTGTTCCTCCCTGCAGTACCTCTATTCCACTTTTTGGTATTTCTTAATTATGTTACACATGACCACCATTGCACCATCGAGTACTCGTTGTCCATGATGTTCAGATTCATGTCAACGTAATTCTTCTCAATGCATGGAACACTTATTTGTTTGTTCACAGTTCTACTCATCAAATTGCAAATTGTACTACAAGCTATCAGTGATTTTTACGAAACCAAAAATGTTTAGTGTCTCATTGAATGTATTGCTATTCAAATATTAAATGTATTGCTATTCAAACCATTGAACTGATATAGGATGTAAATTTAAGCGTATCAGTAATTATGTGAAGCAATTTTTACTTAAAATATTCTTACCTGCCTTAGATAAGACGAACGTGTTAATTTCACGTTGTGTATAGAAAGGCAGAAGTTTTATACTTGCTAATTTGCAGGAATTTATAGACTGTAAACTGACTATGTAAAAATAATGTACTTACATTGCACCTTTACATTGAGTATGAAGTATTTATAACAGCTATGTATCTTAAATTTTCCACTCCATGAGATACAGCGAGTCACTACATAGTTTTATGACAATAAATGAACCAAATTTCTGTCTTCATCATGTAATTGCACATTCATTCGTTACTTATGAGGTCACTTAATTTTCCAGGTACGCAGGAAAATGTGATCAAAACTTTCTGTGCTATTTCTTCGTGCACTACATTTATTGTAGTTTTACTAAAGTGTTGTGAATTACTATTGACCCCAGATACAGTCAGTAAAGTGCCTTG
This sequence comes from Lepisma saccharinum, assembly GCF_977018435.1. Classification (NCBI taxonomy): domain Eukaryota; kingdom Metazoa; phylum Arthropoda; class Insecta; order Zygentoma; family Lepismatidae; genus Lepisma; species Lepisma saccharinum. The sequence continues at coordinate 978,511 of NW_028142891.1, forward strand.
CTTCGAGTTTCATCATTCTCAGTGATGATTCAAATGTGTGGACGTTTGTGTTGAGAAGTTGTTTGTACTGATTTGTTTCAAATGCAACACACTCACACTTCAGGCCGTTCGCTTGGACCTTCCTAGACAAGCGCTGTTCTTCGACTGTGCCTGTTGAATGTACTATCATAGTATACAAATTACTTTTATGACCACCTTCGTGGTCACATACATTCACTGATTTTTTTTGCTTCAGAGTAAATTAGCGTTAGTGGACATTGAGCTCTTTGCACATATGTTCACCGATGGTATTCATTCATAGCACTGCTTTTCGATATTCTTCATGGGAAGCAGTGATCCTACTACCTTGGTCTGTACATATTTCTCATGTCAATTGACGACGATTAGCAGTGCAATTTTTCTTCATATTTCTTCACGTGAATAGTGCTTCTCAGAATGAGCTTTCATGTTCAGAAACAGTGTGTGCACTAACATTCGCTATCCTAAATCCTTGCCCTGTACGTGGCGCACGTGGCTATTGTAGCCCAATACTAGTCCGTACTTGGGCCTTTTTGAATGTGTTTCATCTTGAGTCGAGGCACTGTGTGTGGACCTTCGTGTTCACACACAGTGTCTTCGTTATTTTGCACAACCATGAATGTTTGCCCTGTAGGTACTGTGCATGGCAGTTCCTGCCCAATTGCAGTGCCTACCTTACGTCACCTCAACTTAATTCAGATAAGTCATGCAACTGCGTCTGGACCTTCGTGTTCAGAAACAGTGTGTACGTACTATGTTTCTCAACTTTTAATCATTGCCCTGTACGTGACGACCGTGGCTATTGTAGCCCAATAATAGTCCGTACTTGACCTTTTTTGAATGTCTTTCATCTTGAATCGAGGTACTGTGTGTGGACCTTCGTGTTCACACACAGTGTCTTCGTTATTTTGCACATTCATAAATCTTTGCCCTGTAGGTACTGTGCGTGGCAGTTGCTGCCCAATTGCAGTGCCTACCTTACGTCGCTTCAAATTAATTCATCTGAGTCGTGCCACTGCGTCTGGACCTTCGTGTTCAGAAACAGTGTGTACGTAGTACATTTCCCTAATCCTTGCCCTGTACGTGACGACCGAGGCTATTGTAGCCCAACACTAGTCCGTACTTGAGCTTCCTCGAATGTGTTTCGTCTTGAGTCGAGGCACTGTGTGTGGACCTTCGTGTTCAGATACAGTGTCCTCGTTTTCCACACATTCTCATATCCTTGCCCTCTAGGTACTGCGCGTGGCAGTTGCTGCCCAATTGCAGTGCCTACCTTACGTCGCTTCAAATTAATTCATCTGAGTCGTGCCACTGCGTCTGGACCTTCGTGTTCAGAAACAGTGTGTACGTACTACATTTCCCTAATCCTTGCCCTGTACGTGACGACCGAGGCTATTGTAGCCCAATACTAGTCCGTACTTGAGCTTCCTTGAATGTGTTTCGTCTTGAGTCGAGGCACTGTGTGTGGACCTTCGTGTTCAGAGAGTGTCCTCGTTGTTTTCCACACATTCTCATATCCTTGCCCTGTAGGTACTGCGTGTGGCAGTTCCTGCCCAATTGCAGTGCCTACCTTACGTTGCTTCAAATTAATTCATCTGAGTCGTGCCACTGCGTCTGGACCTTCGTGTTCAGAAACAGTGTGTACGTAGTACATTTCCCTAATCCTTGCCCTGTACGTGACGACCGAGGCTGTTGCAGCCCAATACTAGTCCGTGCTTGAGCTTCCTTGAATGTGTTTCGTCTTGAGTCGAGGCACTGTGTGTGGACCTTCGTGTTCAGAGACGGTGTCCTCGTTGTTGTTTTCCACACATTCCCATATCCTTGGCCTGTAGGTACTGTGCGTGGCAGTTGCTGCCCAATTGCAGTGCCTACTTTACGTCGCTTCAAATTAATTCATCTGAGTCGTGCCACTGCGTCTGGACCTTCGTGTTCAGAAACAGTGTGTACGTACTACATTTCCCTAATCCTTGCCCTGTACGTGACGACCGAGGCTATTGTAGCCCAATACTAGTCCGTACTTGAGCTTCCTTGAATGTGTTTGGTCTTCAATCGAGGCAAAGTGTGTGGATCTTTGTGTTCACAGACAGTGTCCTTACCTACACTAATCCTAAATCCTTGACCTGTCGGCACTGCACCTGGCCATACGTGTCCAATCGCATTGCTTGCAGTACATCTAAGAAATGCATGTTCCTTTTCGGTCGTGGCAATTTGTCTGCATCTTCGAGGTCAGAAAGTTGCCTCCGGTCGTTGCACAGGCTCTGGACACACGGTCTCAAGAGAAGTGCATCCACGAATTGTCCCGTGTGTTTGTACACACCCACCATGTCCCAAACTAAAAGGTTGCAAGGGGGAAGTCGCTTTCCAGACTGAACCAAAACGTCAACCTCCTTTGGAATTAAGGCAATTACAATTGAAGCACTCAGCTTCAATGACGTCGAGGCTCTGGCGACCCTATCAGAAGCTGCAAATGAATATGGAGATATTTATTTGCATCATTCTACTTTTTTTTAGTGTAGTTAGTTATGTTATTACCCTACAGCCGGCTGCGTACGCAACCTACTGTAGGTTAATGACATGGTGGAATATGCCTACTGGGGAAACCACCTAAAAAAAACGATTGGCATGCAGTACCGCAAGGTCAATTGGAAACTTGCATAAAAGGTCTCAGTTTCTTAATAGTGAAGCTTTTGCTTAATCTCCTTTGTGAGTTTCTTTTTCTATTGCAGGTCTCAACAATTTCGGTGAGTAGAGGTGAGAAGCGATTTCGAATCAAGAACAATGAATTTCTGAAATGACCTGCGAAAAGGCGCCTTTTACAAATATCCATCGGCACACATACTACGAAATTAACATGGCCGTAAGTACACTTCAACCTGACAACTTCAAACTGCTGGATCTGAAACGTTAACATTCATATATACTTTTCAGCACACACCGGAATTTTCTTCTTGATAATTTGCAAGACAGAAGCTTCGAAATGAAATGAAAATATTCCATATATATATCCATGGTGTATAAAAAATGCAGGTTTTTTCTGACCCTACGTTCATTTCATGTCTTACCGTTTATTTGTGGAAGACTTTGCACACTGTTTTGCGTCGTGGGCTGAAACTGCCAACACGTGATGGGAAAGAATTTGACTAGAATTTGAATTTAAAATTTTGGGAGCGTCAGCACTTAGGCTATTTTGCTCCCGTCACAGTATACGGGGGCCAGCCCCTTACCTCTACAAATAACAACTCTATCGTTGCATAACTAAAAAATTTAAAATGTTCTGACTTCTGTTAAAAGCTGAGGCTGTAAAGGGGCACTCAGCACACATAAAGACAAAAGAACAGGACAATACAAACAAAATTATACTGGCCATGGGGCCAGTCGCCAGAGCCTCGTTAGTCTTAAGTCCAGGGTGCACTAACGTGGAAGTGAGGTTGACATTTGGGTGTACTACGTGGAAGGTCACCCCTTACACCCCGTGATGGGAAAGAAGAAAAATATCTAAACGTCATTTGTATTGAACGACTGCGAATGATGTTCAATACACAACGCGATATCAATTTGTTTGGAAAACAATCAGACTCTAAATAATTACGTTAATTACAAATAAAGGTGTATGAACAAGAATTATAAAATTTAAATTTAGAAACATTCATGCGTACAGATGCTGCGAAACTGTCATCACGTAGAACGCATTACCATAAAATAACAAATATAAATTACTACACATTTCTCAAGAATTGGACATGACTTTGAACACTGATTGTCCAATGGGCTGAAACTGCCATTACTGAATCTGAAGGAATAAAAATCTCGCAACGACTGCAAATGATCTGCGATGCACAACTCAAACCGAAGATAATCAAATCAAATGTAACTTACGCAATGCAAATGATTACGAATAAATGTTGTCTTATATAAATTTAAAATGTAAATACCTGCAAACCTTCAACAGGCATGACTGTGCACACTGATTGGTTTATGGGCTGAAATTGCCATCACTAAATCTGAATGCATAAATCTCTCTCAAGACCACTTTAATCCATCTACAAATACACAACGCGAAAGAAAAAGACATTAAATATTCCTTATGCGAAATAAATAATTACAAATAAATGTATATATAAAAGAATTACAATATTTAAATTGTTGCAAACTGCAACAATAAGAGTATTACTGGTATCTGATGAGTGTTGTACGTATAGAATTTAGAGTTACTTTCCAAAAATCGCAAATGGTTATGCACATGTGGAGGTTTTCCGTAACTATCAAAAAATTCCCCCCGGGAGTTACTGTCTATGTAAATTGCTACCCAGTGCTTCCCGGGGCTATCTTTGGGGTCTGTATTTACAATCAACGCTGCTGGTAGTTCCACATGTACAGGTAATTCATTAGCTGCGAAAACCCCAACATGATGATTGTCAAAGGCTCTATTTGATATTAACCCGTGAAGCAAATTTAAAGTCGACAGCATTGCTGGACACTAAATAGTAATATTGTGCAACTCACCTTTTTATACTTCAAAGTAGACGGTACACGTCACAGTAGATTCCAGAACCAATTTGATCTGGGCCACCAAGCTGTTTATCGTTGTTGAAACAATGGAGAGCTATCTAACACAACGCTGATGCTCGGAATATGTAGGCGGGGTTTACAAACGCGCATGCGTACAATGCTATCTGGCATTTGTTGTGCTGTTGTAAAATGAATTTTGTACTATAAGAAAATTGTCTGTATCTGTATGTATATATATATATATATATATATATATATATATATATATATAATACAATACAATATAATATATATATATGTAATTTGAAGATACAACATATCAGTAAAATCTAACTAGAAAAATATTCATAACATTCGACTTTTATATTATATGTAATTTAAAACATTCTTCACAGTTTGAGAAATGGAGTGCTTGTGGAAACACCCGTTCTCTGCAATATTGGCTGGTCCATCAGGATGTGAAAAGACATATTTTGTGAAGCATTTTCTCCAGTGTTTACCCCAAATGGTAAATGTAAAATTCAACAATATTTTGGTGTGCTACGGGGAATGGCAATCTGCATACAATGATTTCCCTGGTTTTGTACAATTTCGGGAAGGAATGCCTAATATTGACCAATTTGTGCCAAATTCTGGACCTCATCTTATTATTATCGATGATCAGATGAGGGAATGCGATCAAAGAGTCGCAGATTTATTTACAAAAGGGTGTCATCATCGTGATATTAGTCTTTTCTTTATCACTCAAAATCTATTCCATCAGGGGAATAGGGATATATCTTTAAATAGTCATTATATTGTATGCTTCAAAAATCCAAGAGACAGAGCCCAAATTAATTATTTATCTAGACAAGTATACCCGGAGAATCCAAATTTTATAAAAGATGCATATTACAATGCCACCGCTGAACCCCATGGATATTTGCTGTTTGATCTGAAGCAGAACACTCCGGAAGAAGTACGTTTTCGGTCGCGGATATTTCCCGACGATGATATCAATTATGTATATATTCCTACAAAAAGAGCAAGCATAATCACTAGTCGTTTATTCTGTCATCATGGCTCCAAGAGTGAAACACGCTAAAGTGCTCCAAGTTTTGTCGGATGCTAAACCAGCTCTTCGCACAGCGATATTACAAGCTGCTGATTCTTCCTTAGTTAATTCAATCTGTGAGTGTTGTTACAATGTTCTAAAAGGGAATGTTCCTCTTTCAACACCTCAGAAAACAAGATTGAGCCGGTACAAGAAGGTGATACGTAATCTCTCTGCCAAAGGACACTCTACAAAGCAGAAGAAACAGATACTAGTGCAACACGGAGGATTTCTACCTGCGTTATTAGCCCCTTTAATAGGAGGTGTGTTATCAAGTTTATTTAAGTGAAAAAAATCTGAACATGGAGCATGCCAAAAAAATGGTTATAATACCTCAAGAATTTATGGATAACATGAGACATCCTGTTATGTCTGCACCGTCTATGACGTATGTGGTCATAGGAGTTTTTTTTTAATGTAATCATTCGGTCCAACATGTTAATTCATGTATATAATGAGTAAATTTTATGTTAATTGCCTCGCCACCCTCATTATAGATATTAGTGGGCGATTCAGATCAATGTTAGTACACCTGGTGACAGCAGTGTACAGGACGGATGAATCAGCTGTTCATTTGAACAGTTCGTAAACAATACGTGTTCTCAGTCGACCTGGTGTTTGCATACAAATCAATGACTGTTTTCTCTTTAATTTATGTAAATGATTTATCATGAAAGCAAAGCCATGGTTTAATAATTTGTTTTGTGAAGAAGACACAACTTAAATTGGGTTATGGATGCAACGGTGCACGGAAGATTGAACCTCATCAAGGAACCGAAGAACGGATTCGCTTTCTGATGAGCAGGTCTAAGGAGCGATTCGAGGACTGGTTCGAGAGGAAGGAAACATGAAGGTCGTTTGAGTTTACGCCGATCAAAGACATCGGTGATCATCCCAACGCACAAAGGATTGCGATAGAATTTGATTGGATCCAACGAAACACAAAGGACTGTGTAACATGTTTTGCCAAAAATCTATGCGCGCAATATATAGTGTGGACAGATAATTGAAATTTTCTTTGACGATTGTGAGCTGCGTTTTGAGGTAGCCGGATGGTCGTAAGTAGAGTATCTTTACTTATCTAAGTGTCCTCGGAAGACTGCAGGATATTTCGTGGTACAGCGGAATCTATTTGCATCCAATTATAAAAGCTAGCTTTCGTGTGCATCGAATTTGGCCATTTTCGTCGACGCGTCGCATCGTTAATTTAGGCGGGAAGGGAGAGCGTCAGGTAGCCATCTTGGCGAGTATAAACAATCGGTCAAGAAACTGTAATGTATATATCAATTATTGTAAATATTCTTTGATGCTCTTATTCTGTGTATTCGTAACTTCCTTTGAACAGATGGTTTGGGTAATGCTTTATGTTTAAGCATCGGGTAGGTGACGTATGGTAATACGTAACTGCCTCACACAGAGTGAATGATTGACTTGTATGTTGCCAAGTTGTAACCGTAATCGTTCAAATTTTTATTGAAAGATAGACTCTTGATAATACTAGTCATCTACAAACTGCTTGTTTTAAAAGGGGTTTACATTGTAATTTCACAAGTGTACACCAGTAATTCGTCGAATAGATTTTAGCTGGGGATGACGTCACGTCATGTTAGCTTGAACAGCTGAGTTCTATAAATAACTGCACTGTTTCTTTATCGGAGTCAACGGACACAAAATGCTACTTGGATGTTATGGCATGCAATTTTGTCGTTAATAATTGAGTATAAAAAAAAGCGCTTGATCAGTTGGATAAATCTTTGTCTGTGTTTATCAAAATAAATATATATTAATAGTTCTTCGCGGCGTTAACATTTCACCACAAAGAAATCCCAGTGTTAAATGTATTGTTATGTATGTATTAATGACAGTGTTCCTTTTCAGAAAGGGGGGGGGTACAATTCGCACTAGTCGCTCTGGGATGATAAGTGTCAATTAACTCATAAATAATTGGGAAGTCATTGTTGCAGGATCATTTTTACTTTAGTTTGATCTGCCTTGTCTTATTTGGTCACTGTAGTTCTAACGTCATCTCAATCAGCGCTACCAATCGGGTGGATGGCTCTGAAACTCAGCGAATAATTGGATGCGGTTTCAGTGTTTAAATTAAATTGGTATCATTCGTGAATGTTCATGCTCCAATTTAATATACCCATCTTACGAGGCTAAACGCTTAGTTTTTAGGGATTCCTATCATATACAGGGCTTCCCCTGGAGTTGTGGATTTAATTTGGAGTTCACAGCACCCACAGAGCGTTAAAGTAGATTATGAGACTCAGTATTGTAAGTTTCATAGGTATTAAGCAAATTGTTATTTTAATTTTTTAGTAACAAAATGGGAACGGAAAACGAACCTGTGACGTTGGAATCGTTGTTCGCGTTCATCAAGCAGAGTGATGAAAGGAATGATCAACGGTTCCAAGCGTCAAAAGCTAGTATTGAGTTGCTGAAGTCAGAATTGCATGACTGTAACCAATTGCTGAAGTCAGAATTGGATGACAGTAACAGATTGCTGAAGTCTGAACTTACTGCCCACACTAGTAGCTTGGTGGGAAAACTTCAGTCAGATCTCAGTGATACCAGCAAGTGTATCTTAGACTTGCAACAAGAGGTAGTTAAAACAAATGAGGGTCTGCACGATCTCACGTTTTCAGTATCACAGTACGGGGCTGAGTTGGTAGAAAAAAGGCATGAGTCTTTGACAAAGGAGTTTGATTTGTCAGGGAGTAAAGTTGAACTGATGAATGGTGTTGTAACTTCTTCTGCGGTCACCAATTGCATGTGTACTTCACATACGGTCGAACATGACCACTGCACAGGCACTCTGACTTCCTGGTCAGAAAGTTATGCACAGAGTACCAGCGAACTGAACCGAAACAGAACGTTAGAGCAAAAACACCACAAGGGTAATAAAGGAAAATATTTGATAAGCGAGGAGTGGTCTTTTGGGGTGTCGGGTAACAGAGACGAGTCTTTCCCTGTCGGCTTTTGCACAAAAGATGCATCTTTCCCAAAACCGAGCTTGCAATTTTCTTTATTGGGTGTTGGTTCTAAACAAAGTGGTTCTTCGGGTTCATCTTCGTTGTGTAAGCGTGTCTACACGGTGCAAGCTGATACAGGGTGTTCGGAAAGTAAGGTGGTTTCTCATTGCCTACACTCAAATGCAGTATCATCTCAGAACAAATCTACCCTGTCTGTAGTGTCAGTTGCGGAAAATAGTATTGACTTACCTTTAGTGTCGATAGTTCAAGATCATTCGGTACACAACGTAGTCATACCAGTAGTTGGTTATCCATTGCAGACTGGTGTGAGGAATTCAGTAATCAAACCCAGAAGTTGCATTAGGTGTGGTCCTATGCGTGTTCTTATGCCCAAAAGAATTGCCAGTATGGCATGTGTCGTTTCTTTCATGAAATTAGGCACTGGTTATTCAGTCAGATATGGGAGGCGCATCAGAGTTAAAATGAAGTCACCTACTGACTCACTTCCCAAGAAAACTTTGGTAGTAAGTCGAACTGTTGCTGGAGGAAGAGTATCTCTCCATCCAAGCCATATTAGGAAGAGAAGAACAAAAAGGTCTCCTCGGAAAAGTACCAATACAAAAGTTTTGGGGGAAATTTTGAGTATTTTTCTTCTCTTGGCTTTGTCTCTTTGGTACAGGGTTAGAATGATATGGCATCGCACTCATGTCACAAGAAAATGGCATGGGATGCATATGGTTGAGTATGATTGTTCAAAGATGAAGCCTGTTGAGATCATCGGAGCGATCATCACTCTTTGATCAGTGAAAGCAACTTCGCTTTGTACAAAATGTAAATATTAAAGATAATATATTTAGTTTGACGGATTTAATAACGTATGTATCTTTGGGAAGTTTAAAATAAATTTGAATTTAATTATCATATGAATACTAACTTTTGTTTATTTTCAAACGTCAGTTCAGTTGGGGCTAGTGTCAAGTTTATAGCTCAGAAAAGATATCTGATGGACAGTCTGGTGCGGGAAATGTAAAATGGGAGCATTTAACAAGTCAAGCAGCCTCACTATCTTTTTGGAGCCAACAGCTTTTAAGTGGGCAGTATCATTTTTAATTAGTTGTTACATGTGCATGCAAGTTTCATTGTAAAATTTTGTGCGAATTTCTCGGGTAGAATCGTGTTGATTGGCGTTCTAAAGAAACACAAGGGAACATCAGGGACACTAGATGTTGTATTTGTTCGTCCTTGGGAAAATACGTCTCCACACATAGGAAATGTGAGAACGATAAAGTGTTGAGGGGACATTTGCAATTAGTATAGGCTTAGTCCTGACACAAGTTCGTCTGGAGTCTGTATTTTGGAGAGTTTAAGTAACGACATTCAATAGGTTTGCTTTCTCTGTATACATGACATGGTGATGGTAGGGGGTATCTGAGATATGCCACCCGATGGTAACCAGTATTCAAGAGGGAACAAATTAATTTCACTTAATCTTGCATAGCAGCGTGAAATCATAAGACATATAAAACGTATCTTTGGTTTACTCAGGGCGAGTCCTGGTTCGGTTCCAGTAGTAATAACAAAAATGTTAGTGGTACATTTGGTGGTAGTGATTGCGCGCCATGTAATTACGGGGCTGTTGACGTCAGTTGTTTGATGTAGCTTCTGGCTTTGGTGTATTCTCCTTGCACAGTCGCATTTAAGGTTACTGAGTAGTCCAAACATCGAATTGTGTTTGTAAGAAAAACATATTTCTAGCTATCTGACACACCAAATTTTGAGTTTTATGGGATCTATTTTGAATATAGATATTGTGTATTAGTAAATTTAACATGTTAAAGGATTCCACGCTTTCATTGATAGATTGTGTGACAGGAGAAAAATTGGATCACCAGTCGATAGAAAATTGTAAAGTTTGGAATTGTTCAGAGGACAAGGTAAAAATGTGGGTGAAAAAAGTACTAGATATGAATCTGGATGGGGTAGAAGAAATGTTACTGAAACTGTTGAATTCCAATGAACAAGAAAAATCCCAATGTCAGGGTTCGAATTGAAGTTGAGGGTCGTTAAGCTTAGGGAGATTAATTTGTTGTGTGTCAAGTGAGTTAGCGCCTGCGGCGGGCAAGTTTGCCAAGTCGGTGCAATTTCGCGGCGGACCGGAACATGAGTGCTCCTCCCTTCCTTTCCGATGCTTGATTGCATATGTTCCATGTTGGTTCTTGCTTTTATGTCAATCTTCATTTCTAGATTGATGCTGGAATGCATATTTAAGGAAATTGTTGACAAACTCAAAACTGTTTTCGCTCTGGCGCGTGCTGGGTAACGGGTGGAAGTTCCTTCCATTCCAGTATAAAGAGAACACTGATGGTGTTTTGCACAAATAAGAAGGCCATGGATATTGACATCATTAAAGACATCAGGCCAAATCTTTAAGTCTCGTGCACTATAAATTGATCTATCCTTTATGACGCTGAGTTTCGGAGGCAATATGTCGGGTTGACTTTTGCAGTTGCGTGATCAAGTGGGCATAACCTTTCGCCTGGATAGCATGCAATTGTGGGTTTTAATCAGGAGTCAGCACTAGCTGAAGTGTTCAAGCTCAGGGTGACTGGTGCGATTTGGACATTTGTCTCTCTGGGAAGATTCTTGTTATCACCAAGCAGTGAAAGTTAAAGATAAAATGTTGTATATAATTGATGATGATTCATAATTGTTAAGTGCATATGTATGTAATGGTTTTTTGTTTCTTTATAGTCTTGTAATATGAGTGATCTGTATTATCTAGAGTGGAATTGTACTGGTAGATATGTATTTTTGGGTTCAGCCTCTTGTTGGGCGCCAACTATGACGTATGTGGTCATAGGAGTTTTTTTTTAATGTAATCATTCGGTCCAACATGTTAATTCATGTATATAATGAGTAAATTTTATGTTAATTGCCTCGCCACCCTCATTATAGATATTAGTGGGCGATTCAGATCAATGTTAGTACACCTGGTGACAGCAGTGTACAGGACGGATGAATCAGCTGTTCATTTGAACAGTTCGTAAACAATACGTGTTCTCAGTCGACCTGGTGTTTGCATACAAATCAATGACTGTTTTCTCTTTAATTTATGTAAATGATTTATCATGAAAGCAAAGCCATGGTTTAATAATTTGTTTTGTGAAGAAGACACAACTTAAATTGGGTTATGGATGCAACGGTGCACGGAAGATTGAACCTCATCAAGGAACCGAAGAACGGATTCGCTTTCTGATGAGCAGGTCTAAGGAGCGATTCGAGGACTGGTTCGAGAGGAAGGAAACATGAAGGTCGTTTGAGTTTACGCCGATCAAAGACATCGGTGATCATCCCAACGCACAAAGGATTGCGATAGAATTTGATTGGATCCAACGAAACACAAAGGACTGTGTAACATGTTTTGCCAAAAATCTATGCGCGCAATATATAGTGTGGACAGATAATTGAAATTTTCTTTGACGATTGTGAGCTGCGTTTTGAGGTAGCCGGATGGTCGTAAGTAGAGTATCTTTACTTATCTAAGTGTCCTCGGAAGACTGCAGGATATTTCGTGGTACAGCGGAATCTATTTGCATCCAATTATAAAAGCTAGCTTTCGTGTGCATCGAATTTGGCCATTTTCGTCGACGCGTCGCATCGTTAATTTAGGCGGGAAGGGAGAGCGTCAGGTAGCCATCTTGGCGAGTATAAACAATCGGTCAAGAAACTGTAATGTATATATCAATTATTGTAAATATTCTTTGATGCTCTTATTCTGTGTATTCGTAACTTCCTTTGAACAGATGGTTTGGGTAATGCTTTATGTTTAAGCATCGGGTAGGTGACGTATGGTAATACGTAACTGCCTCACACAGAGTGAATGATTGACTTGTATGTTGCCAAGTTGTAACCGTAATCGTTCAAATTTTTATTGAAAGATAGACTCTTGATAATACTAGTCATCTACAAACTGCTTGTTTTAAAAGGGGTTTACATTGTAATTTCACAAGTGTACACCAGTAATTCGTCGAATAGATTTTAGCTGGGGATGACGTCACGTCATGTTAGCTTGAACAGCTGAGTTCTATAAATAACTGCACTGTTTCTTTATCGGAGTCAACGGACACAAAATGCTACTTGGATGTTATGGCATGCAATTTTGTCGTTAATAATTGAGTATAAAAAAAAGCGCTTGATCAGTTGGATAAATCTTTGTCTGTGTTTATCAAAATAAATATATATTAATAGTTCTTCGCGGCGTTAACATTTCACCACAAAGAAATCCCAGTGTTAAATGTATTGTTATGTATGTATTAATGACAGTGTTCCTTTTCAGAAAGGGGGGGGGGGTACAATTCGCACTAGTCGCTCTGGGATGATAAGTGTCAATTAACTCATAAATAATTGGGAAGTCATTGTTGCAGGATCATTTTTACTTTAGTTTGATCTGCCTTGTCTTATTTGGTCACTGTAGTTCTAACGTCATCTCAATCAGCGCTACCAATCGGGTGGATGGCTCTGAAACTCAGCGAATAATTGGATGCGGTTTCAGTGTTTAAATTAAATTGGTATCATTCGTGAATGTTCATGCTCCAATTTAATATACCCATCTTACGAGGCTAAACGCTTAGTTTTTAGGGATTCCTATCATATACAGGGCTTCCCCTGGAGTTGTGGATTTAATTTGGAGTTCACAGCACCCACAGAGCGTTAAACGTCTACATCCTTATCGCAATTGGATCAGGATATGCAAGTAATTTTGAAAGAAAGAAAGAAAGAATTTGAATTTAAAATTTTGGGAGCGTCAGCACTTAGGCTAATTTGCTCCCGTCACATTATACGGGGTCCAGCCCCTTACCATTACAAATTACAACTCAAACGTTGCATAACTAAAAACTTTAAAACCTTAAAATATTCTGACTTGTTAAAAGCTGAGGCTGTAAACGCGCACTCAGCACACACAAGGACATAAAACAGGACAACACACACAAAATTATACTGGCAATAGAGCCAGTCGCCAGAGCCTCGTTAGTCTCTTGTCCAGGGTGCACTACGTGGAAGTGAGGTTGACTTTTGGGTGCACTACGTGGAGCAAGTAATTTTGAATCTCAAAGGTCTTTCGGATGATGAAAAATGGAATCGTTACAGTATTCTGCTCCAAAAATTTCTGTCTATTACTCGAAAACAAAGAGAACCTGTGTCGCTACCGATTACAGAATCTACTGAGAAGTTGACTGATATGAAAGAAGAAATTCTAGCTGCTACACCCAGCATGTATCGTAGAAAAGCCGAACTGTTGTATGAACGTCTTTTACATAATAGTAATATTGATTGGGATAAATATGGGGCAGTTTTTATTAACAATAATAACATTGAAGGCTCAAATATTGTCGATCTATTATCGGATATAATTCGACCACGAAAAACAAGCAATCCTACTGGGTGGCAACTATTCAATAGAGCTTTGGCGTTATCTAATATTCCTCAAGAATATATTGGAAATCCCCGGAGACAGGAGTTTATTCAACAGATTGTTTTTGGCAACCCCGGACGCCATGTTCCGCTGTCCGGAGCTAACCAAGAAGAGGCACAAGAACTAACAGAAGAAGAAGAAAAGGAACCAATTTCTTTTGTATCATCATTTCCAGGGCACAAACGTAAACGTACTGTTCCAGTTTGGTCAAGGTACAAACCATGAGCGAAAAAATATTAGAGAATATCTGGTACAATCCATCTCATCCAGCATCCTATTCTACAGCTTCAACACTATGGAAAGCTGTAAAAAAATCCATACCATTGTCAACAATCAAACATTGGTTGACAAAGCAAACTGCATACACTTTGCATAGACCTGTAAAGCGTCGATTTCCGAGAAACTTTTATTTTCTGCATAATATCGATGACCAATGGCAGGCTGACTTGAATGACATGCAGAGTTTGCGGAATCACAACAAAGGGTACAGATATATACTCACAGTTATCGATATTTTTAGCAGGCATGCTTGGGCTGTCCCTGTAAAAAATAAAACTGGTGTATGTATAAAAAAGTCTTTCCAGCAAATTTTCAAACAAAGCAAAAGAAAACCTTTGAAATTACAAACTGACAAAGGCCGTGAGTTTACCAACAGTATTGTGCAGGAATATCTCAAAAAACAAAATGTAATTTATTTTACAACAAAGAATCCTGATATTAAAGCTAGTATTGTTGAAAGATTCAACAGAACTTTAAAGGAACGCATGTGGAAGTATTTTACTAAGCAAAGAACCAGCTGTTATGTTAATGTACTCCCAAAGCTTTTGAAAGCTTATAATCATAAAATTCACTCGAGTATTAAAATGGCACCAGCAGATGTTACTCCTGAGAAGGTTTTGAAAGTATGGCACAATATGTATGACAAAAAACTCAAATCTGATTCATCTCCACTATTGTCATTGAAGATGCCATTCAAAATAGGAGATACAGTGAGAATAACAAAAACCAAAAAACGCTTTGACAAAGGTTACATGGAAAATTGGACAAGAGAAATATTTGTGGTGGAACGTATTTTGAAAAGAAATCCTCAAGTGTATGAATTAAAAGATCTACAAGGACATAAAATCGATGGAACATTTTATACGGAAGAGTTGCAATTGGTCCGCTTACCGGATATGCATGAAATTGATAAAATCCTTGCGACCAAAGGTAAAGGAGCCAGTAAAAAGTTGTTAGTTCATTGGAAAGGTTACTCCAGATTATTTGACAGTTGGATTAGCGCATCGTTTTTGGAGTCAAAAAAAGAGAGAGAGAGGCATAAATTTTTGTAGGTATTCTCATCAGTGGTACAAATAACCTTCATAACACATCATGAGAAAAGCAAACGCTTTCTACCTTACTTTGCCTAGTAACAGTTCCATGAAATATTTCCCAAGTAATACTCTAACTAATTACACCACAAAGCTTCAGAACCATGTGGAGTTGGACACCAACAAATGGGAGATGGCATTGGTAGAAGTGCATTATCCTTATTCAATACTAAACATTACAAGATTTAACAACTATATTCAATATAAATCTATGGATGATGTCAAATGGAACGAACTTCGAATATCCGAAGGCTATTACGCATCTATAAACAGCATTGTTGCAGAAATCAATAAATATTCTGAAACATTAAATTTTAGTCTCCGAAATCATCCTGCGTACAAACATGTGACTGTTGATATATCTACCAAGCAGAGAAACATAAATGTACGATTGTCACCTCAACTGGCACGGATATTAGGTTTTAAACCGACCGATGATCTATCAGAAGTAAAAATTGGACGCTCGCCTCCAAATGTTGTGAGAGAAATTCCTTCCCAGATGTATATTTACACAGATATTGCGGAATCACATATGGTGGGAGATGCTGTCGCCCCTCTATTACGTATTATAAACATTAATCCTATGGAACATACTTTTGGAAGTGATGGTGTGCAAATTTTCGATTCACCACATTACATCCCAGTGCAGAAACATAATTTCGAACAAATAGAAATTGACTTAAGGGATAGCACTGGTGCACACATCCCATTCTCCTTCGGACTAGTGTGTCTGAAACTTTATTTTAGACGTTGTGGTGAAAAGCTCTGATTATGAATGACCCATATTTTCAATACTACCATCAACAAGCTGGATCTGGTGTGGGTAACATATATTACGGTGCTGCCTATCAAAAAGGACATGGCATTGGAAGTTTTCTTGGAGGACTTTTTCGGTCAGCTTTGCCTCTTATCAAAAAAGGAGCGAAAGCTGTAGGGAAAGAAATGTTAAAAACAGGGGTAAATGTGTTAGATGATGTTGTAGACAAAACACCCCTAAAACAGTCACTACAATCCAGAATTTCGGATGCCAGATCAAATCTTAAAAGAAAAGCTGAAACAAAGCTAAAGGAAATGATTGGTTCAGGTTATCAGGGGCATAAACATTTCAAAAGGAATCACTCTGCTTCGGGACAGCGAACTGGAAGGATCGCTCAGAGAAAGAAGAGATCCAGTGCCAATACAAACACCACGAAAACAAACAAACGCAACCGTAAGAAAATTCAAATAACATCAGATATTTTTGATTAGATATGGCGCTAATTAGGGAGAAATCATGTGAGTGTTTTAAAAGTGAATTGGATATTTTCTCGGTAAAACCTACTCAGACAAGCATCTTAGAACACCACACCATCGGATACAAACCTGTTAGTTCTCTGGCAGATAATGCCCCCACCGAGTTTGCAATACCTGGACATGGTGATGATTATATGGATTTAGCACACACACAATGTTGAATATAGATGCCAGAATTGTAAAAGCGAATGGTCAGTTATTGCTACCCACAGATCAAACAATTGGACCTGTCAATGATTTTCTCAATGCAATGTTCAGCGAAGTACAAATCTACTTAAATAACAAACTCATCTCGTTTCCATCTCACATGCACCCATACAGGTCTTATTTTGAAAAAGCACTGAACTATGACATATCTGCAAAATCATCTCATCTCCAAAGTGCATTGTGGTACAAAGATACAGCAGGCGCTTTTGATAACGTTTCGGAAGACAACAAAGGCTTTACAAAACGTAACCAACTAACAAAACAGAGTAAAACATTTGATATGTTTGGTTACTTGCATTCTGATATTTTCAATCAAGAGAAATTTTTGATCAATGGAGTGGAAATGCGAATAAAACTGATTCCTTCGAAAAACACTTTCTGCTTGATGGGATTAGATGACAGTGAAGGCAAAGTGGAAATTCTGGATGCTACACTATATGTGACAAAAGTATCGGTCACTTCATCCATCAAACTTAGTCACAATCGCATATTGCAAAAACATAGAGCAAAATACCCTCTAACAAGACTACAACTTAAAGCTGTAACTATTCCAAAAGATATTGTTTCAAAAACAATTGACAATGTGATACTTGGACGTCTTCCGAAACGATTAGTTGTGGGGTTTGTTACCAACGATGCATTCAACGGCACTCTGTCTACAAACCCATTCAATTTTCAACATTTCAATTACAACTTCTTTACTTTATATGTTGATGGAGTCCAAATTCCCGGCAAACCACTTCAACCAGACTTTGAAAACAACAAGTACATAACAGCATATCACACATTATTCTCTGGAACAGGGATACACTATATGGATGAAGGAAACAATATATCGCGTGAGGAATACCCCCAGGGATACGCATTACTTGTTTTCGATATAACACCAGACGCAGCTGCAAGCGCCATATCCCACTGCAGTCTTCAACGGCAAGGGGCTGTTAGCTTGGAAGTCCACTTCAAATCGGCTTTGGAATCTACTGTGACTTGTGTTATCTACTCTGAATTTGACGCTCTCATGGAAATTAATAATCAAAGAGATATTCATCTGGATTAATTTTATAACAAGGTGAGTTGCACAATATTACTATTTAGTGTCCAGCAATGCTGTCGACTTTAAATTTGCTTCACGGGTTAATATCAAATAGAGCCTTTGACAATCATCATGTTGGGGTTTTCGCAGCTAATGAATTACCTGTACATGTGGAACTACCAGCAGCGTTGATTGTAAATACAGACCCCAAAGATAGCCCCGGGAAGCACTGGGTAGCAATTTACATAGACAGTAACTCCCGGGGGGAATTTTTTGATAGTTACGGAAAACCTCCACATGTGCATAACCATTTGCGATTTTTGGAAAGTAACTCTAAATTCTATACGTACAACACTCATCAGATACAAAGTTACGGGTCTGTGTACTGTGGGCATTACTGTTTTCTGTATTTATTCCATAGAGCCTCTGGTAAACCCATGCATAAATTTCAAATTTTATTCCCAGTACCGATAAAAAACGACAATATTATAACAACTTATTTGCTGACTCGTAAATTAAATTTATAATACTCGGTACGTATACTAGAAAATATTGACAGTAAATACTGTTTGAAATTTTATACAAGTTACATATAGTCCTAATAGTATATTAATAATTTTGTAGCGTTACAGTTTACAACAGCTTACTTATAATCTTTATCTTGTTTTGTGTCTTTACAGAACAATGACGCAATATCCAGAGATGGGATCTTTCAATGCTAGATTGTCCTCTTTCAGAAACTGGCAATCAAAAGAATTTCCGTTTGTAGAAGCTCTGTCCGAAGCAGGATTATTTTACATTCAAAAAGAGGATAAAACAGTATGCTTGAAATGTGGTGGAGGATTATACCGATGGAAAAACAGAAACAATCCAATACTAGAACATCGTCGATATTTTCCATTTTGCCCCCTGTCTATAAACCTAATTTCAGATCGACAATGCGGTTGATGCTTTAATTAAATTAATTAATATTTGTTATCCAATATTTCCTCAATATGACGTTTATGATATTCTGCTGATTTTTCTCTCACCATTGATCTTTGTAACGCCCCGCCCCCTCCACCTTTTTTGTCCAGCACATGCTTGGTTTGCTACGCGCGCATGCGTCTCAAAAACACACCCACGCATTTCTTCAAATGTATATCTGCACGCTGCGACATGCAGTATCTCGCAGTTCTTAGTCATGGAATCCTCTATTTCGATGCCGCTGAAAAAAAGATTTCAACCGTACACTAATTTCAAGGGGGTTCTTCAGAAAGAGAGCGATCAGCATTTACCTGAAGAACAAAAACAAGTAACTAGTCTTATACGCCAGTCGATATTATTTGATCACGTCTGCTATTTGAATGCTTCGAAAACAAAGGTTATCTCAATCGGACTTTCCTCTCATCTGGATTTCCAACCTGTGGTCAGGATACACAGAAGCGGGGCGGCCGGTGTTGAACTACAGTTGCAGGAATGGCACGCTCTTCAGGAATTGTTTCCAGTAATCGACAATTACATCGCTATTCCAGGTGAGCAGCCTCGTGTTTCCTACCCACTAAGTGAGCAACATGAATTGCTAATAACCACACTGTACAATCGTCGTCAGATCATTATAAGGAAAAAACCAGCTTACGGTTCCCTGGAGATAGTGTTCATCGCAGTAAGTTCGTGGCGGAACTTTATGAAGATATTTGTGTGCATCGAGCATGCGAAAGTTATGTGTGAAACAGTGTCGCCGTATCTGAAAGCATATTTTGGAAACTGTGTGGAATCTTGCATTCTCCACCTTCGCGAACAATGTTTCGGTTGCACAGATATTTCCCCCTGTCCATGCATGTAATAAGGAGAAGTTTGTGCTTTCCCATCTACATGGATGTACAAAACCTGAGCCTTTGTCTATACAAAACATCGACGGAAAAAGACTTTCCAAAGAAGTGTTTGTTTTTTGCGAGAACATGCTTGTGGAAAAAATAGTGAAACATTTTAATTCAGTGGTTGCAGCAGAAAATGGATATGATAGTGACACAATTCCTTATGTGGGTGAGTGAACAAACTTGAAGAATAAAAACTTGTTAAATAACATGCTGATAAACTGGTGACACAATATAAACATTTTACATATGTATGTGTGTGTGTGTGTGTGTGCGGCTCTTATGAATTTTGTAAATATTGGTAATAAACAGGGATAAAATATATGTCTTGGCTTTTTTTTCATTTATCACCCCTTTAAAAATCCTCATGGTTTATATTTTTACTGGTAACAATCGTTAATAACAACATTAATAATTAACTATATAATGAAAAATGTGTATTGTGGACTTGTCGAAGATAAAGCATGAGAGCTCTTCTTCACACTGGTAAAAATCGGTGTTAATAACAACATTAATAATTAACTATATAATGACAAAGTGTGTATTGTGGACTTGTCGGAGATAAAGCATAAGAGCTTTTCTTCACACTGGTAAGAATCTGTGTTAATAACAACATTAATAATTAACTATACAATAAAAAAATTTGTGTATTGTGGACTTGTCGGAGATAAAGCATGAGAGCTTTTCTGCACAGCGCTGGACACGCAAAGGCAAGTATCTTTATTTTCATTCTATTTCTAACAGTGATTCGCTATTTTTTCTTGTCACTATAAAAAAACTAATTCAATTTTTCTTTTATCACATCTGTCGCCATTTTGCTTGTTTTTGTTTAATTCCTCTTTATGCATTGAGGTTAATCGAAACATAACTTTAGACTTTTACATGGAATTGAAACATAGAATGTTGCCTCCTTTGATTGAATCGAACCTGTGACTCCTCTTTGATCACAAAACAATAGTGACGGCCATCTTGCTTATTTTACCTACTCTTTATGCATTTAAGATAATCGTTACTGGGGCCCCACACGGCAAAACAACAGATTCAAATTTATTCACACTTCTTTTTTTTATTTTAAAAACAACATCATTATCAGCCAATTTGACATTGTGAATCGAACCCGGGGACCTTTTCATTACAGCATAAACATCCTATTTCCAAATAGTTCATTTTCTCTTTGTGCACAAAAAGCTAATCGGAACTTTTAAAGAAATACAATTGAATATCCAATTTTCACCAACATTGGGAATCGAACCTTCAACCACTTGGTTAAAACATCTCGCGGAATAAAAAACACCCCCGCGCCACCCCGCCCCGCGCCGCGCTGCGCCGCCGACGCCGCTAAACACAAAACGCGGCCGCCATTTTGATTTTATTGAAATACTATTTATGCAGATGGACTAATCGGGAATCTATAATGGCGGGACAAAACAATTGGCCTCATTTAACTACCTAGAAAATCGAACCCGCGACCTCTTCATTACCAGGCGACAACAATAACCACTAACCCAAGGCCACCATATTGATTTTATTCAAACACTATTTATGCACAGATGGACTAATCGGGGACCTATAATGGCGGGACTAAACAATTGGCCTAATTTAACTACCTAGAGAATCGAACCCGCGACCTCTTCATTGCCAGGTGACAACATTAACCACTAACCCAACTCGATTTTCGAACTTAATCATTTTGTTGCCTTTATTTACACACAGACTAATCGAGACCATTCAATATTGACATCGTCGCCTTGTAATCAAAGGGTCCCAGGTTCGATACTCGGTGGAGGCACATAGTGGTCCGAATCACCACTTTTCAACTGTAGGTCCAATCCTGATTAGTTTTACCGTGCATAAAACGGACTTAAAAAAACAAACTCAATCTATCAATCGATCAATATTGACTCTACCAGGAATCGAACCCTCGACGCCTCTTGTTTTACAGAGCAATAACCTTAGCCGCTAAGCTTTCGGGGGGGTACAGCACCTTCGGCGCCATCTTTAAATCATTTCTTCATGTCTTTCCATCATACGCAATGCTTGCGCGCGCATTTCCTCCACACACACACACACACACACACACACACACACACACACACACAAACATATGCACGTGTTAGGCTAGCATACATCAAGAAACAACGTGACAAATCCATTGACCCCCTTCCCCCACCGCTTCCGATGTCTTCAACGTGATCAGACACGTTCTGCTGACTCAACAATAAAACCGCTCGTGGCCCGCTACGATCGGATGTAACGTAACACCAGCCGCATCGAATTTTTGCTGACGCGTAGGAACGAAGTGCTGTCATTCTACTATCCTTCCAAGGTTTTTTATTGTAAAGCATTTTTCTGAACATACACACTCCACTAAATATATAAAATAACATACCCCACAAATATTTCATTATCGTGAATTATCCTTCCAAGGTTTTCTTTTTACAAAGCATTTTTTGTGACATTACTAAATATATAAAATAACATACCCCACAAATATTTTCACTATTGTGAATTATTTTACCAAGTTTTTTTTATTGTAAAGCATTTTTTGTGACACTCCTCTAAATATATAAAATAACATACCTCAAAAATATTTTACTATTGTGAATTAGCCTTCCAAGGTTTTTTATTGTAAAGCATTTTTTCTGACACTCCACTAAATATATAAAATAACATACATCAGAAATATTTTACTATTGTGAATTAGCCTTCCAAGGTTTTTTATTGTAAAGCATTTTTTTGTGACACTCCACTAAATATATAAAATAACATACCCACAAATATTTCACTATCGTGAAATAGCCTTCCAAGGTTCTTTATTGTAAAGCATTTTTTGTGACACTCCACTAAATATATAAAATAACATACCCACAAATATTTTCACCAATATGCAGTCTGTGAAAATTTGCCCTATGTGTGAAACTGGTGTTTCAAGTAAACATTTCGAAAGACATCGCCGTACCTGGTAAGCATGTGACTGCTACAGAACCATGTACCAACCTCGAGGTCATCTACAACAAGTTTGCCGAGGAGCTGGTGGCCAAGCAGGAGGAACATCAAGCTAAGGGCTCAGGAGGTTCACTGTGTGGTGAACCCCACGAACTGTGTATCAAACTAACAAGTTTGTGCTTCTCTGCCCGTCCAGCTACGTCCCGTCACCACCTACCATTGCGGCGAAGGCTGTCCTGAACATCCAAAATGATGATAAGTGCTTCTTATGGTGTGTGCTGGCAGCGTTGCACCCGGTCAAGTGAAAAAATAACCCAAAATGCGTTACCCACTACATGCAATACGAGTTGGAATTGGAAGATGCCATGGTGGGGATCGCCTATCCCGTGGAGGTCCCGGACATTCGAAAGTTTGAGGCTCGCACGCAAAACCTGCGGCTGGCCATCAACGTTTATGACCTCACTCAGAAAAATGTGGTGTACCCTATCCGGGTGAGCGATGTAGACGACGATGGTGCGCAGGAAATTCACCTGCTCATCAAGAACGAGACCCATCACCATTACACCCTCAACCGTTCCCTCTCCCGACTGGTCTCGAGCCAACGGAGCAGTGATAGTCACCACATCGAGGTGTGTCGCAGGTGCTTGTCAATGTTCGACGGACAGGATCAACGCAGTTACCAACATGTTCGAGGCTCCAACATCGCTGCCGAGAAGCTCGCTCGCCACAAGCTCTACTGCAGTGACAACGAGCCGGGGGTGGCAGTCTTGCCCAAACCTGGCACTGTGGAGCGTTTCCACATGCACGGTGCCATGGTAGAACACCCTGCTGTGATTTTTGCAGACTTCGAGGCTTTCCTTAAGTCCCTGTCCACTTGCTATCCTGACCCCGAAGTTTCCTCAACCACCTCTTACCAACTTCACGAGGCATCCAGTTTCGCCTATGTTGTGGTGCGACGAGACCAACACATCGCCCTGAGCCCTACGTGTACCGTGGTTCCAACGTAACCAAACACTTCCTCGAGAGGATGGTTGCCGAGGCCATCGAGATAGGGAAGGTACTGTTGGCCCCCAAGTCTATGCTCCCAATGTACCCCGACGATCAACGTAGCAACGACGAGGCCATCGCTTGCCCTGTCTGCGTCAAGGAGTACACTGCCAACATCGGTAAAGTTCAACATCATGACAACTTCTATGGAGACTACGTCGGTCCTTGGTGCAACGGTTGCAACCTCATGGCCCGGGACCCGCGATTTATTCCGATCTTCTTCCACAACGGCTCGGGGTACGACTTTCACCACCTGATATAACGCCCAGAACGAAGAGCGTTATATCAGTGTGAGCAAGCGAGTATCAATCCCGGGATCACGCTCCACCGTCGAGCTTCGCTTCCTCGAATCCCTGAGGTTCCTCCCAGCAAGACTCGATGCTCTCGCGGGGAAGCTTAGCGACGATCAACTAATCATCACATCGAATTTGGATGTACGAAAGGGGGTCTACCCCTATGAATATGTCACAGAACCTGCCAAGTTCGAAGAAGAGTCGCTACCTCCCCAGGCAAAGTTCTACACTCAGCTACGAGGCTCGAACATCACCGACGAAGAATATCACCATGCCCAGTCCATGTGGCGCGAGCTGGGTTGTCGAAATCTCGGGGACTACCACGACGCCCACCTCAAGCTTGATGTGACGTTCCTCGCCGACGTGTTCCAGACGTTCCGTGCGACCGCAATGAAGATCTACCAGCTGGACCCTGCATACTTCTATAGTCTCCCCGGACTGGCGTGGTCAGTCATGTTTCTGGTGACGAAAATCGAGCTGGAGCTTCTTTCTAATTACGACATGGTGCTGTTTGTGGAAAGCGCAATCCGGGGTGGCATGGTCCAGGTGTCGCAACGGCACGCGCGCGCCAACAACCATCACACGGCTATTGGCTACGACTCCTCCCAACCACCGTCGAGCTACATCATGCACACGGACGTGAATAACTTGTACAGGCACTCCATGATGCAGCGACTTCCCTACGGAAGCTTCGAGTGGACTGATCCTTCCAACTTAGACATCGAAAGCTTCGACGATGGTTGCGTCCATATATTTGAATTTGAATTTAAAATTGTGGGTTCATCAGCACTAAGGCTATATTGCACCCGTCACATTATACGGGATCCAGCCCCTTGTCGTTACAAATAACAACTCTATCGTTGCAGAACTAAAATCATAAAATATTAAAATCTTCTGACTTTCGTTAAAAGCTGAGGCTATAAAGGGGCACTCAGCACACAAGGACAAAAGAACAGGACAATACAAACAAAATTATACTGGCCATGGGACCAGTCGCCAGAGCCACGTTAGTCTTCAGTCCAGGGTGTACTTACGTGGAAGTGAGGTTGACATTTGGGTGTACTACGTGGAAGATCACCCCTTACACCCCGCGTCCATATATTGAAGTCGACACTAAACTCCGCCCCGCAGCCACGTCCGAGCTTCATAAGGATTTCTTCAAGCTCATGAATAATGCGGTGTTTGGCAAGAAATTGGAGAATGTGCGGAATCATGTGGACATAAAATTGGTGATGAGGAAAGTGCGATGTCGTCAGCTTGTCGAGTCCATTGTTCAAGTCTCGAACAATCTACAACGAGCAGATGGCTGTGATTCACATGAAGAAAGGTGAGGTGAGGCTTACCAAGCCCATCTACGTTGGAGTCACGGTTTTGGATCTGAGCAAGCTACACATGTTCGAGACGTACTACGACATATAACGGCCACACTACAGCTACAACAGCTTGGTGTACCACGTGCGCACAGCCGATACATACAGGGATATAGCCACAGTTCCATCCTTGGTTAACCTCTTCGACTCTTCGGGCTATCCCCAACAAAACAAGTATGGACTCCTGGCCCGCAACAAGAAGGTGCCTGGCAAACTCAAAGATGAGAAGGGCGGAGACGTGATTCTTGAGTTTGCAGGTCCTCGCGCCAAGGCCTGCGCCATCAACGCCGAGGGCAGCATCACCAAGAAGGCCAAGGGTGTCGGCAGATAGGTGGTCCGGAAGCATCTCACATTCGAGGACTTCGTCGATTGCCTGAAGACGAGGTCGTTGGTTCTAAGAGCAGAACAGTGAATCCAGAGCGTCGAACATGTGTTGACCACCAACGAGATGAGGAAGATCGCCATGGATCCCAACAAGAGGTGCGTTCTCCAATGTGGAATCCATACACTCACATGGGGACACAACCGTTTGAGAGAAGGAAAAAAATGTAGCAAATGTCCATAATCAAAAAAACAAAAACAAAAAGTAAACCTAACATCAAACCAAAAAATTTGAAAATGACAAAAGAGCAACAAAAAAGTGAACCTAACATCAAACCAAATATTTGAAAATGACAAAAAAAAATTTGCACGTACAAAAAATAAATAACCATGCCTATGAACTTGTTCGGATACAGAAAGCAGACCATCATGGAAACTGCACCACCAAATTTTAATAACCTCTTACCTTCAATGTTACCTAAACTCAACGGTCTGTTCATCATTCACTGAACAGCATTTGGACGAAATTCGACGACGACGACGTCGGGAAAACTTTTTACGTCTTCAAAAATTTAAATTTCTACGAAATTCCGATCGGCGGGAAACTTCGGATCACCGTGAATCCAGAGAATGCAGGCGAAATCAAAATTTTTATCAGGGAGTAACATTTATCGAATCAAACACAAGATAAATTCCGCGACCACGTACGATGTTTCTGCAGGAGATTATCTTTACGTTGAACTTCTGGGAGTTTACGACAAACTCATTCCTCTGTTCGTGGAATTGAAAATCACGTATCCGATAATAAATAACCGTTAACAAAATGCCTAACGACATTTTCGGACACACGAAGCGAGTGGACCATGCAGACGAAATTCTCATGCTGGACGTTCGAGTAAAAAAGTTGAGAAGCGACCTGGTTGCTTTGCAAAATACACTCAACTCCAGTATGCAGTCAGAAATAGCCAGTCTTCAGTCAGAATGTTTGGATCCCATTCTCAAAATCGATTCCGAACTGAAAACTCTGTTGAAAAATTACGTCGACGTACCTTCCTTTGATAAAGTTCAAAATATACAGTTGAGCGTGGATTCGCTTCAGAACGATTTAGCTAAATTGCAACCGTTTCAAACTAAAGATTTGGAAAAATTAAAACTTCAAATCGAAGAGCGAACTTCCAACAGAAATAAATTTGTCCGAACTTCAAAACTCGATCGATGCAGAACAGTTACACGATGCCATCTCTAAATTACGCGAGGAATTTTTCGCGATCGAACAGGAAGAAATTCACAAGACTCTCAAAGAAATTAAAAATAAATTTCAGATCATGAAAGACACCATCACGAATTTACCTTCCTCCGAAGAATTGCAAATGATCAGCAGGAGCGTAGCGAACATCAAGATTCAATTGGAAGCGTACCAAGATTTCGAACACATTCAAACTACGATCGCTACGCTCCAGGCGTCTTTGGAGTTGATCAACGAGGAGATCAAAAATATTCACGCTCAAGCAAGCGCGTTCTAGACACGTTAACCACGGTGCAGCATAACATCGATTATTTAGAAAATTTGAACGTCGAATCGAATCTCAATCATTTTCATCACGCACTGGACAACACACAGCGTGATCTCGAAACTTTGCAAACAAGCCTGCCTTCGAACGAAGATTTGGAAAAATTGAAAACGGCGGTGTCCACGTTGTCCGAATCTAGCGCCATAAAAGTTTCTTTGACAGCACTCGAAAACACGGTAGGCAATTATCCCACGTCGAAAGAACTTCACGCCGTTAAAAGAAGCATTTCGCGCATACTAAAACGATTAGAAAGCGAAGAGACGAACACGGAACAGATTCGAGATGAAATTGCTTCGCTTCGAGACATAGTGTCCACGTTGCTGAGTGTGAACGATCTCCATGCTCAGCTCATCGACATGAGAAGCATCATAAACGATCTTAGCGAGAAAATTTCCAAATTGCATTTACTGGAAAATCTTCAGCAGATTGTCGTCGGCGTCAGAGAACAGGTTGGCGTTCTCGAAACCAATGCCGCCACTCGGGAATCGACGGTGACCGCTTTCGGTGCCAAGTTGCAACAACTGGACGAAAACTGCAAACAGTTGAAGTTAATGACCTTCAAAGTCATAAATAAGAGGTATTCTTTTAGGCCTTAGTACATACAACGTATCGCCCTGAAATTGCAGTTCAAAATTATTTAGGTGAAAAAAATAGTTGGTCCAGGTATCCAGGTACAGTGGGAACTCATTGCCAAAAAATATCCGAAAGATTGCACCGGCGAAGATTATCAGAGTTACAGGGAAATTTTAATCATGACGGATGCCATGTACCAAAATTGAATTGAATTGAATTTAAAATTTTGGGAGCGTCAGCACTTAGGCTATTTTGCTCCCGTCACATTATAACGTTGAATAACTAAAAAATTTAAAATGTTCTGACTTCTGTCAAAAGCTGAGGCTGCTGTAAAGGGGCACTCAGCACACGTAAGGACAAAAGAACAGGACAATACAAACAAAATTATACTGGCCATGGGGCCAGTCGCCAGAGCCTCGTTAGTCTTCAGTCCAGGGTGTACTAACATGGAAGTGAGGTTGACATTTGAGTGTACTATGTGGAAGATCACCCCTTACACCCCTTCCCCCATGTACCAAAACAATGATGCCACACAGAATAGGGTGAAATCTAGTACAGAAATCTCATGAAACCCATTTGGAACGATATCAAAAGTGGGAGTGGAGTCAAACGTCACAACACGTTACCCAAAGAACTTGTTTGGGTGGACGACGTTAGAAAACTCGTGGATCGTTTACTCGTCATCGCAGGCGAAGAGAATGCAGGCAATCGTAATTTTTACGAGAAAATAGGAATCGTGGACATGATCAGCATCAAACTCTCCAACTTTATCGTGAACGACATCATCAACAAGTTACCTTTCGAAATGCACATCCCAGGTTACCAGTACTGCGGACCGGGTACCAAACTCGAACGTTTGGAAAAAGGAGACAGGGGACTGAATCCCTTGGACGCTGCATACAAAAATCACGACATCGCCTACAAGACACACACCGATCTAGATGCACGTCACGAAGCAGATAAAAAATTGGAACATGCAGCCTTCGGGAGATTCATCAGCAGAGATGCTTCTTTGGGAGAACGGGTTGCAGCTTTGGGTACGACCATCGCCATGAACACGTAACGAAAATTGGGATGTGGTGTATAAAAAAAATGCATTAAAAACATAACGAAAACATTGTTATGGTAAAAAAATTGTATCGTTAAAAAAATGATGTATCGGCAACAAAAAAGTTGACGTGGACATCGTCAGAAAAAAGTTGCCTTATCCTAAAAAATTGTATCATTAAAAAAATGATGTATCCTCAAAAAAAGTTGACGGAAAAATTTTCATCGTCAGAGAAAAGTTGCCTTATCCTCAAAAATTTGTATCGTTAAAAAAATGTCAAAAAAAGTTGACGTGGAAAAATTTTCACCGTCAGAAAAAAGTTGCCTTATTTAAAAAAAATTGTATCGTTAAAAAAATTTTCGATATATAAATACCACCGTGAAAAAATCTACAAAAAAATTATTCGATATAGAAATAAGACCGTGAAAAAATCCACGAGAAATAAAAATCTTCGATATATAAATAACACACCGTGAAAAAATCTACGAGACAAAACAACCTTTCATATATAAATAACACACCGTGAAAAAATCTACGAGACAAAAAAAAATCTTCGAGATATAACACACCGTGAAAAGAATCTACGAGACAAATAAAAATCTCGATATATATAAATAACACACCGTGAAAAAAATCTACGAGACAAATAAAAATATATTCGATATATAAATAACACACCATGAAAAAAATGGATGAAGCTCGAGCATTAAAACAAATGCTAAATTTGTCAGTCGAGTATATGAAAATTCAGGAATTGGAAGTGGATAAACCTTACACGATAACTTCCGGTGAAACAAAACTCGAATCATGTACAAGGGGACAAAAAAACTTCCTGGTAACAAAACGAAGCACGTAATAGAATTTCTTTAACAGCTGCAGTAAAAAACTCATACAATATATATAAATAACATACCGTGAAAAAATATACGAGACAAAAAAATCTCAGAACATATATATAAATAACATACCGTGAAAAAATCTACGAGAGACATTTCTATACCCACGATGAAGCCCAAGGGTGTCGTGTACCAAGTACCGTACTCGAATCTAAAAAATCTGGGTGCCCTCGATGGATTACTCACCAAGAAACAACGCGAGAAGAAACGTTCTTGCTTGACGAAAGGTCACGGAATGAAATTACTGCTCAGCACTCCACAATTGAAAAGATTGCAGCGTTCGAGGAAAAAGACACACGGGAGGTTTCATATTCAGCATTCCGGCAATCCTGGCAGCTTTGGGAGCAGTGGGAAGTTTGGCGGGTGGAAGTGCAGCCATCGCGAAAACCGTCATCGACTCGAAAAAGAACAAGGTGGAATTGGAAGAACAGAAATGTCACAACCTGGCCATGGAGAAAAAAGGGAAGGGGGTTAGGAGCAAGTTTAAAAAAAAGAAGAAGCGCTCAGTAACCGCAACATCGAATCTTTAATCAAACCATTACAAATAAAACACTTCAGAGGCGTTTTCATGTCCGATTGTTTACCCTCCACCGCAACGAAAAAAGAGTGTGGAGTCGTCAACTTGGACAATTACGAAAATCCAGGCACGCACTGGATATGCTACCTCAAAAATGCAAACAACACCGCTTTCGTTTTCGATTCATTCGGAGGTGTTCCACCGTCGAATTTAGTAAAATATCTCAAAGCTTCCAACCTCTTCTAAAACGACGAGAGAATTCAAGAATTCGACGAAGTGAACTGCGGTCTTCTCTGTCTCTCCATGCTCATGTTTCTCTCTAAAATAAATAACCCTACGATCGAAGATTTCCAGAAAGCACTGTGGAACGTGAAACATCATCATGGGCGTGTTCCATCTCACGAGTGAGACTTCGGTCTTGAAACTCACTTTGCACGACGACATCGTCTATCCTAAATACATAGCTTTACGTTCATTCTACAGCAGTACCTCATACCTAACGTCACAGAGCACAATAACAAAATTAGCATCGAAAGTGAAAATATCATCACACCAGGTCAATACAATATGTCTACTTTGCAAGCTCAGTTACCTAGAGGCACATTCCTTTCTCAAAATTCCGTCACGCACAAAGTTGAAATTGTGTCCGCGACGGAGACGGTGGATCTGGGCACGACAGGAGAACTACTAGGTTTCGAGAACAACACCAAACTCGAAGCTGGCATCAAGCACACAGGAGCAAACATTCCTAAATTTCTAGTCATCTAGACGTTAAACATCACTGCAACGTGGCTGAAGGCATGATCACGAAATCTGAAGGATAAGGAAGTCACAAGCAGACGGGAATCATCGCCACGTTCAAACCCAGTTCCGAGTTCATGGAACCGATCATCTACACACCCTCTTCGCTGATTTATTTTCCAGTATGTCGCAACACGATAGATCAGTTAGAGTTAGTGGTCACGAACGAGAAAGGAGACGTGGTGGATTTTGCAGGTGCCACAACTACGGCCGTCGAGATCAACATATAATAAATAACCATACATCATGGAACAGATTGAAAGTTACGAGATGCAATCTTTCCCTCCCCACCGTCGCACGTTCGCCAATCTCAACGAAGCGAACCAGGAAATCGAGTACGATGTGGACGTAGGCGACGGAATCGTTCATCCTCACAGAGCGGACCTTTACGTTCAATTCGACGTGGTGAAAAAAGATAGCGGAGAAGTTTTCCCAGCCGCAGCAAATTTAAAACTCGTAGACGACTTTGTGCCTCACCTGTTCTCGCAGGTCGAAGTAAGGAAACACGGAACAGTCATCTACAGAATCGATTATCCGGGCATCACTTCCACGGTGGTGGGAACGTTGAAATTATCGAAGACGGACGCAGTATACTACCAGATGGGAGGATTCGAAGCGGGAACGAAAATATCGACGAAAAGTCACACGGTGCTTTTTCCCCATGCGTCTGCTTCCAGAACAACATTCCCAGCCTCGGACCTGCTGAGACAGTATGTCTCGCACGTCGATCTCTTCGACGCCCGATCCAAGGGCGAAGCGTCGCCGGGAATCGCTGGAAACGACTTCGTCGTCAGCTAGAAGTTCGCCTGGAAGGAGCAATGCCTCTGTGCCTTCGCATTCGAAACAGCCTGCTGTTCCTCTTCGTCGCTGGGAAAAGCCTCCTCCAATTTTGATCTACTCCGACCAAGCCGGACATATTGCCGAGAGGATTAGTAACTTCGTTCGATGAGGAAGTTATACCTTCTCTTATAGAGGAAACTGCTTGAAAGTTTCCTGTTCGACAGACGACATTAGAAGTAAAATTTGGACAGCGTTAGAAAATGGAAGCATGGGAGGGGCCGTGCAATTCGCCTTAGGATCTACAGCTCATCAATCACTTAAAGTGATACTTCGACATCTTCCTCCAGACGTTTGTACTGAATCGATTCATCAAGTTCTTCGACGAAAGGGATTCAATGTAACACAAGTTACTCGACTTCGTTCCAGACCACTATCTTCACAAAATAAGGTTTCGGCAGACACTGGCTATTGGGAGAAGGATAACCACTTTCTCCCACTTGTCCTTGTCGAATTAAAGTACAGCGATCCTCGTCCAGGGTCCAATGATCGTCTTGCCCATGAAACACTGGAAATGGATTCCCTTGCTGGATTTTCCATCAAGTTGGAAAAACTTCGACCTCAAGACATTCTTCAATGCCATAATTGCCAGAGGTTTGGGCACGGGAGCAAATTCTGTGCAGCCAAACCCAGATGTGTGAAATGTGCCGGGGAACATTTGATCGACAATTGTCCTCGACGTTCCCTGAAAATACCAGCGATATGTGCCAATTGCTCTGGCACACATACTGCAAATTACAAGGGGTGTCCCTTGTAACGAAAACTCGCAGCGATGCGTCGCACTCAACAACGTCGTGACCATCCAGCTGCAACTCGCCCGCAGAGGAAGGACGTCCAATCAAAGCCTTCCATTCCAGCTACCTCCATTCCTCCTTCAAAGAAGCCAGTAGCAGATGTGTCGAAGCAGCCCTCGACAGCTGCCCCATTAAATTCCTCTACTCGGTCAAAGGGCACCGAAGTTCCAGTACAGCCGTGCCTGCAAACAGCCCAGCAGCCAACTCAACAGCGATCATCAGAGAACAGTACGCCTCCTGAAGATATACCGATGGTGGAAAATTCAGGACAATCACCCGTTGCCCTAAACCACATGAAACGGTTACTACGCCACCTCCAGGATCCGGAATTCCTCTGGACACTACAGATATTGGTCGTAGGTCTTCTTAAACTTCACACCTTCACCGACAGCCAGGAACGATTTAACCAACTCTCCACGATTCTATCGCTCCTATGATTTTGTGTTTTATGTTGTTTTGTATTGTGTAGTCCACTATATTTTGGGTTATTTTGGGAACAATAGAAAATGTCCCCTCTTGCGACAGTTGCAGAGGGCTTGTATTTGTCGATTGTAAACCCTTGATTATTGTAAATTAATAAATGTACGATACCTGTTAATGAATAAATTGTAAACAAGATGCAGGTCCCCTCAACTGCTGATGTCCTGACCGACATAGGTCATAAAAAAAATATATGTTTAAACATCGAGAACATGAAAAAATACATCGTCGGAAAGCTCTTCATACTTATAATGAGTCTTGAAAAAATGTACTGGAAAAAAAAATAATTAACATGGAACAGAATAGAACTGCTCTGCCCGTGTGTAAGACTGAAGTTTGCTTAACATGATCGTGGTCGCTATGATGCCAGGAGTCAAAGAGAAAAACATAAGACTGCATACCCATCAGCATAGAACACAGTATAGTCGTATCAGTGTTGCCAACTCACTAGCTGCAGGTTAGCTTCGCCTGTGAAATATCATATGGTGAAATTTTCGTGGGGTGAGTTGGCAACACTGCGCCCACTTGGTTGCGCAGAAACGGGTTGATTACACTACTGAATTTGAATTTAAAATTTTTGGGTGCGTCACCACTAAGGCTATTTTGCACCCGTCAAATTATACGGGGTCCAGCCCCTTATCGTTACAAATAACAACTCTAACGTTGCAGAACTAAAATCATAAAAGATTAAAATCTTCTGACTTTCGTTAAAAGCTGAGGCTGTAAAGGGGCACTCAGCACACATAAGGACAAAAGAACAGGACAATACAAACAAAATTATACTGCCCATGGGGTCAGTCGCCAGAGCCTCGTTAGTCTTCAGTCCAGGGTGTACTAACGTGGAAGTGAGGTTGACATTTGGTTGTACTACGTGATGGTCACCCCTTACACCCCGGTCATATATGGAGCAAGACGCTACAACCAGCAGCGCACCCTACAATTGCAGGTATTGACATGCCCCATGCAAATCATGCAAAGTACCTAGGCCTAACGTTAGACCGCCGGCTCACCTACGCCCGACGCATCGAGGACGTCTGCCGGCGAGCCGGTGCCCGACTGGCCGGGCTATACTCCATTGATTGATTGATTGAGTTAAAATTTATGGGTGCGTCGGCACTTAAGGCCATTTCGCACCCTTCTATGTATACGGGGAAATTTCCCCTTATCTAAAATTCTGACAGATTTAAAAAAGGGGTGTAGATAGCCCCTTGGGAAAAAAACTAAAAGTGCAAGGTTGTAAAGAGACCAGCACGAGACAAACACGACACATTAAAAAGTCAGAATAAACTAAAAACCTCCTTACAGACGGTGGAAGAGTCCAGCTCTTCGCAAAAAACTAAAAACACGTGATAAAATACTGCTGTCATCACCCAAGAGGGATGACAAACAGCCGGAAAGGTTAAAAGTCTGCCGGAGGTAAGCAAGATCGACACATTCAACGAGAATGTGTCGAATGCTTAATAAAACATTACAAGTACGACACAACGGAGGGTCCAGCCCTAGCAGTAGGTGACCATGCGTGAGACGGCTGTGTCCTATACGCAGGCGGGTAAGAATAACGTCTTCTCGCCGAGAGGGACGAGACGAGGAACGCCAAACACCTATGGTGGGCTTAACAGAGTGAAGCTTGTTCCCCGTTTCCACATCCCACTCGGTCTGCCAAGTGTCAAGAAGGCGAGAACGGAACACATTCTGCAGGTCGCTAGCTGGCAAAAGGTGGACGAGAACGTCGCCATCTGCATCAGCAGACTTGGCGGCAGCATCAGCTGCTTCGTTCCCCTGGATGCCCACGTGGCTAGGGACCCAACAGAAGTGTACATCTGTGCTGGCAGATAAGGACACAAGCCGTCTGAATATGCGTTGCGCTACTGGATGCCGGGAATACGGCGAATTCAGGGTCTGCAACACGCTGGTCGAATCACAGCACACAAGGACTTTCTTCAGCTCATTGACGTCTGCAAAGTCCAGTGCCTTTAGAATGGCGTACAACTCTGCCGTAAAGATGGAACAGGCAGGATGTAGCGAGAAACTGGAACTTTGAGAGTCTAGGACGAAGGCGCAACCAACTGATTCCAATGTCTTGGACCCATCCGTGTAAAACACATTAAAATTGGGGTGCTTCGCACGAAGTTCTAAAAACCGTTGCTGGTATACAACCATTGGTGTCTCTGACTTTGGAAGAGCAGTCAGAGAAAAATCGGTAGAAGGTGCAGGAAACTACCAGGTAGGGAGAGGCGAAATGAGTGGAGAGACGCCAGGAAGATCACTGTCAACACCAAGTGCTGACAGGATTTCGTCTGCACGAACACCAAATGGTCTAGTGACACTAGGGTGGAGCCGATACCTTGCCAGCCTACCCTCGTCTGAGATGGTGTGGAATGAAGGATGTGAAGGCATCGAGCGAAGATGGAGGAAGTAGTTAACTACCAGCCGCTGTCTTCGCAGAGACAGCGACGGCTCAGATGCCTCTACATACAAACTTGCGACTGGACTGGTCCGAAAGGCACCAGTGCACACACGTATACCAGCATGGTGGACAGTGTCTAGGATGCGAAGTCTAGATGGGCGAGCAGAAGAATACACAACACATCCATAATCTAGCTTCGACCTGATGAGTGCACGGTATAGGCGAAGCAATACCGTCCTATCAGCACCCCAAGAAGTATGAGATAAAACGCGTAAAAGGTTGAGAACTCGAAGACAAGAGAACTTTAACTGGCGAAGGTGAGGTAGCCATGTTAATTTCTTATCGAAAATGAGGCCCAGGAAGCGGACCTCATTCACGAAGCACAGGGGAGACTTCCCCATGTACAGGTCAGGATCTAAATGACATGTACGCTGACGACAAAAGTGAACACACACGGATTTCTCGGATGAGAAGGTGAAACCTGTTTGGGAGGACCACTCAACCAAACGGTTTATCGTCAGTTGGAGTTGACGAGAAGCTGACGCGAGATTCCGTGAGCGACAAAAGATCGTGAGGTCGTCGACATAGAGGAGGCCATGTACAGGGGAAAGAATGTTTGCCATAACACTGTTTACTGCTATGGCAAACAGAGTCACACTAAGTACGCTGCCCTGCGGGACACCGTTCTCTTGTTCGTGAAGATCCGAAAAGGAGTTCCCAACACGTACGCGGAAAAAGCGATCTGATAAAAAATTTTCAATAAAGTACGCCATATGGCCACGCACGCCCCAAGAATGGAGCTGTTTTATGATGCCAAAGCGCCACGTTGTGTCATATGCCTTTTGGAGGTCAAAGAAAACTGCAACTAAATGTTCCTTGTTGAGGAATGCATCCTGAATCTGTGTTTCCAGCTGAACCAGATGGTCCAGTGTGGAACGGTTGGAGCGAAAACCACATTGAAAATTACTTATCAAGCAGTTTTCCTCCAAAAACCAGGTGAGACGCTTGTTGATCATGCGTTCCATCAACTTGCACACACAGCTAGTTAAGGCAATAGGCCTGTAACTCGAGGCTGCGGTGCGTTGTTTACCTGGTTTCAGGATGGGAACAATAATAGCTTCTTTCCAGGAAGTGGGGAAAGAGTCCTCCAACCAAAGCCTGTTGAATACCTCCAAAAGGAAATGTTTGGCTCCAATGGGCAGATGACGAAGCATCTCATAGTGGATCTTGTCCACTCCAGGAGCTGTATTCTTAGAATCTCGAAGCGCCTGATCGAACTCCCGTTCAGTGAATGGAGAGTTGTATGGCTCGGTGTTATGACTTCGAAAAATTAGAGGGCGTCGTTCCTGACGGTCCTTCTCACGGCGGAAACGTGGTTCATAATTTTCAGAGCTAGACGCATCAGAAAACTGCGTGGCCAAGATATTAGCTATGTCTCCGGAATCAGTGTACAACGTCCCATCGTGCTCCAGAGCGCTCAGAGGAGTAGATGCACCCCCCTGGATGCGACGTACTTTGGTCCAAACGGCTTTCGACGAAGCCTGCTTCGTCAGAGAAGACACGTATTGGACCCAGCACGCCTTCTTACTGGCTCGAATAAGCCGACGGGCACGGGCACGCTTAATGCGGAACTGCTCGAGGTTTTCGGCAGTGTGGTTCCTATTGAATCGATCTAGGGCATGATTGCGGTCCTTGATGGCTGCACTGATCTCCGCAGTCCACCAGGGGACTGGGCGTCGCCTCGCAGGTCCAGTGGGATGTGGAATGGAGGTGCGTGCAGCATCATGCACTCTTGACACAAATATATCTAAGGCGTCGATGGCTGGCAAAGTCGACGCTAGATCGACTTCAATGTCCACTGCACGCTCGAAGGCACCCCAGTCGGCCCGACTGAGATGCCAGTGAGGGTGTTGTTCACGTGAGTGCTGAAGATGTTCGAAAGTTAGAAGCAGTGGGAAGTGATCACTCCCACAGAGATCAGGGTGAACGCTCCAACATGTGGTAGGAGCAAGGCTGGGACTGCAGAAGGACAAGTCCAACGCAGAGTGTGTGCCTGAGGAAGGACTGAAATATGTGGGAGTCCCATCATTCAGCAACGTTAAACCTGATGCCTCACGGAATTGATCTATAATTTGACCCCGGAGCTCTGTACGAACGGAGCCCCACAAACGATGGTAGGAATTAAAATCGCCCAAAAGAACTACAGGAGACGGAAGTTGCTCGAATATAGAAAGGAGGTCCTCAAGAGAGAATCGCTCCTCCCTTGTGATGTAGATACAGCACACAGATATTGGCTGTGGTAGCTGGACCCGCACGGCGACAGCTTGGAGGGGGGTGGTGAGAAAGATTGGTGTTGAGTGGATGGTATCTCGAACACCGATTGCAACACCACCGTGTGCACGACGACCCTCAGGAAGCTTGTCGGTGCGGTAAAGCGTGTATCCGTTTAGAATCACTGATTCATTTGGACGAAAATGTGTCTCTTGGAGACATATGATGGCAGGGTCAAATTCAGATATTAGAATTTGCAGTTCCTCGAGATGTGTACGGAAACCGTTAAGGTTCCATTGGAGACAATAAGCCATAGCTGGAGGTATGGGTGTTACCTTTTAAGGCGTACTTTATTTCTAGGCCCTGTCACCTTGATAAATTCTTCATCCGCGGCTTCGTCCTGTATCATGTCCTCGGGTAAGGACACAGAGGGCGAAGGGGATGAAGAAGGGGGAGTGGGGGCGGGTGCTTTGAGCGCCCGCCGGGCAGCCTTCAGCTGCGCCTTAAGTTTCAGGGTGGTGGCTGCCACCCTGACTGGAGAGCTAGTAGACTTCAGAAAATATTCCCTTGTATGCACCTGCTTGAACTTCCTCTCTGTGGAGCGAGGAGTGGTTGCTGGTTTCCTCGAAGCAGGGCGGGCTACTACGGGAATCGTTGGTGTTTGAGTTGACACGTCGCTGGTTTGTACACCCACACTGCGGCGGGTAAGAGCAGCTGCAGCAACTGTAGCGAATGGCACAGGTAAAGTGGTGCGTATACTTTCCCGGAGACGTTGTTTTGCTTCGCCAGCAGAGATTTTCTCTGTGACGACCAACTCTCTTATTTTCTTCTCTTGTTGGAAGGAGGGGCAGTCACGATGCCAGACTGGGTGCTCGCCTTGGCAATTAATGCATTTGGGACCAGAAGAACAAGGTTCGGTCCCATGATCAGGCAGACTACACTTACCACAAAGGGCGGTAGTGGCCTTGCAGGAAGGCTGAGTGTGCCCAAAGTGCTGGCATTTGAAACATCGCATCGGGTTAGGGATGTAAGGTCGGACTTTTAGTCTCAAATATCCAGCCCGTACAATATCTGGGAGAGTGGTCGTTTGGAACGTTAATATAATAGAAGCAGTTGGCACAAGTTCTCCGGATTTTCGCGTCTTGATTCGCTGCACTGCGGTGACATGTTGGTCTGAGAGTGCTTCAAGGATCTCTTCCTCCTCAGCATTTAGCAGATCCCAGTGGCGAATTACACCTTTACTACTGTTAAGTTGACGATGGGGTTCAACATTAACAGTGAAATGGCCCAAAGATCGTAACTTTAAAAGGTTGTTGGTCTGGCGATCTGTGCTGGTCTGGATCAGTAGACTCCCGTTTCTCAGCTTCTTTATTTCTGGAACATCGGAACCAGCGGCGTAGTCTAGCTGTTTCTTGATAAGGAATGGTGACAAGTCCTTCAATGTAGCAGCTCCGTGTTTCTTTGGTGTTGTAGAAACATCGTTACTATTGGTCTTCTCAACAATACTGATAACAAGGTAACGTGGCACGTTACTTGTCTTTTCCACAAATTGGAGCGGGCTCGAAGGCCGCGCTCTTTTTGGGGGTTTCCCCCCGTTTGAGTTGTTTTTTGTACCCATATACAAAATTATTTTATGGTGGAGGGTCCATAAATTGTCGCCTCGACATGCCCTCTATGCCGAGGAAGGCCTACCCCCAAAAATGGAGGCTACTCGAGGACCAAACCAAAATCCCCGAGGCCACGTTCGCGACTGCACCTACCCCTGCAGCCAACACTGTCCCATCGGCACGTGCAACTCACACCTTGGGATAGGGGTTTTTTATCGAGGTTGTCTCCTCTAGCAGGACCCTTAGTTATAGGGAGGTCAAAGATATGGAGATGAATGACGTGATGAAATGGTGAAAACGTGAGATATGGATGTGAAGAATGAGTGAAATGATGAGATGAAAATCACCTCCCTACCTTAGTTTCTTAGAGGGAGGTCAAAGATATGGAGATGAATGACGTGATGGAATGGTGAAAAACGTGAGATATGGATATGAAGAATGGGTGAAATGATGAGATGAAATTGACCTCCCTACTAAGCCCCCTCGCCCCGTCAAGGCAGTCCTACATGGAGGGGGGGCTATACTCCATCTTGCGCGCCCTCTCCCTCACCATGGAAACCCGGCTCCAGCTCTATACCATATGCATTCGGCCCATTTTCCTCTATGGAATACCAGCTTTGCACCAAGTAGCACCTACTACCTTTTACAAACTACAAATAATTCAAAACAGAGCCGCCTGCATAATTGGTGCATACGCACGAGATGTTCAAATCACCCAAATTCATGACGATTCTGGACCTGGAACCCCTACACATCCAAGCAAAGAGGGCGACCAGGAGCTTCTGGAATAACATCTTCTACCACGAGAACCCGGAGGTGAGTACAATTGGACGAACACCGATTCTACGTTGGACGCACAAGACTCCTAGACTGAACGATCCACAATTACAGACGAGACACGATAAACCATTCCAACTCTGACGCATATACCTAAGGCAAACAAAAAATGCCACACATGGGGGCTATTCAACCCCCTTCCCATACCCAGTACTCTCACGCAAAATACTCCATTTTGCTTCTTCTCCATACATCCTTGGGCAAATAAAAAATGCCACAACCGGGGGCTAATCAACCCCCCTCCCCCGAATGACGTACAACACATGACGTACGACACACAATGACACGAACGGACAATAAACTGACATAATCTTCACGTAACCTACGCCTCAAAACCTATAAACAAAACAAACCAAACCATACCTCTATCGGCAAACAAAAAATGCCAAAACGTGGGGCTAATCAACAGCCCTCTTTTCCACAAAAACCTAAATTCCATGACAGAAATTCCTCAATGAAAAAACAAACGCCTCAATTACCTCACCCCTTTGACAAATAAAAAAAGGTCAAAACCTGGGGCTAATCAACCCCTCTCCTCGCTCCAATTTTTTAATTTGAATTTAAAATTGGATTGGAATTTAATATTGTAGGAGCGTCAGCACTTAGGCTATTTTGCTCCCGTCACATTATACGGGGGCCATTACAAACAACAACTCTAGCGTTGCATAACTTAAAATCATCTGACTTCTGTTAAAAGCTGAGGCTGTAAACGGGCACTCAGCACACACAAGGACAAAAACAGGACAACACACAAAATTATACTGACCAGAGCCTCGTTAGTCTTTAGTCCATGGTGCACTATGTGGAAGTGAGGTTGACTTTTGGGTGCCTACGTGCAAGGTACCCCTTACACCCCTCCTCGCTCCAATCAGAGACCACATCCATCCAAGAGAGACACACGTCTCACCCATCTTACTTCTTTCCCAAGCGTATCTTTTCACGATTCAAAGCACGCTTTCAGTGCCTCACACCGCTTTCGGGACAGCCGTATCTGCCAAACACACATTCGGAGGACAAACCTCCAGGCCAAAATGGCCCAGCAAGGCACCTTCGTTCCCCTGCCATCCTTTCCCATCACACATTCGCCCACACAGTCGGGCCAAAAACTGTCCTTCTCTTCTTTTCATCTTACAACACCAATTACGTTACTGCTGCGGCAGTTGCAGCACTGACGAATCTCCTTCCAACATCCAAAAAGTAACTACAAGCACGGGGCCTCATCCTCACAACACTACAGATCCTCTGTGTGTATTCTGAGACTGGAGCTTGATGAGCACAGAGCTACTTTCACAACTCAATGAGAAAAACGCAGATTGCTCATTGAAATTTATTTCAACTGAGTTTTAGATATCGGTGATTGAGAGACGAATAAGCTGTTCCGACTCCTAGGAAGAAAGAATGATTGTCTTCATAAGCAATTTTTATTGCAACTAATGAAAATTTATTTTCACAACCCTCGAGTCGAATTAGGAATAATACTCCCAAGTGGCAATGGGCCCCCTCGTGATCCGCTTTCCGTCAACTGGGACGGACATCTTGGGGATGAACCGGCTTTGCCTACACTCCAGGACTTCACTGGCGTGAATTATTTTTAAATTCATTGCACAACTTAAGCCTCGTCAGACCTTCAAGAATTTCATATAATACACCCTATCCATGAACCATCCACCCTCATAGATAGCCCCTAGTTCCATTTTTTCGCCAAAAAGCTCCCTCAGAGCGCCAGAATTCTCCCCAAAAAGTCAAACAGAACTCCCGACTCCCTATTGGCCGAACATCCGACCAGGCTTGAACCGAAATCCATCCTCCTCATTGGCTGGAAGTCAAAAACCGGGAGACGCTCTACTATTGGCCGAGCCGAATGGCTGATTCAAGCCAAAATCCGGCTCTCCTATTGGCCGACGAGCTCTCCATGCTAAATACCATAAGAGTCAAGCCAAAGACATGCATCGCCCAGGCAAAAGAAGTTAAATAAATGACAAGAAATTAGGAGATCATTCTGAAATCAATTTCAGCAATGACAATGAAATGGAAGATGTATGCGACTCTTCTTCGGAAGAGTCCTTATGCATACTTTCTTCAGACGAGGAAGAAAATGGGGGGAGATCGACTCTGCAGATCCCCACCCCCTCAGAAAAAGATCGAACCCCGATATAGCCAATATAGCCAAAGCAAAAAACCGAAACCTGAAAATCCAAGAAGCAGATGTTCAAAGCTTCACGAAAAGCCTCCTGGAAGAGGAAATGAAGCAACCTGACATGAATTTGAATTTAAAATTTTGGGTGCGTCAGCACTAAGGCTATTTTGCACCTGTCACATTATACGGGGTCCAGCCCCTTATCGTTACAAATAACTCTAACGTTGCTGAACTAAAATCATAAAATATTAAAATCTTCTGACTTTCGTTAAAAGCTGAGACTGTAAAGGGGCACTCAGCACACACAAGGACAAAAGAACAGGACAATACAAACAAAATCATACTGGCCATGGGGCCAGTCGCCAGAGCCTCGTTAGTCTTCAGTCCAGGGTGGACTAACGTGGAAGTGAGGTTGACATTTGGGTGTACTACGTAGAAGGTCACACCTTACACCCCGCAACCTGACATGAAAAAGCGTAAACAGGGTTCCTCCAAACAACAATCCATCATGACCAATAAGAACAAACTGCAAAAAGCACCAAAGCGCACGCAAAAAGAGTGCGAACGCTTGATAAGTGAGACCATTCTTGCGCTTAATATAAGCGACCAGGAACCAAAAAAGATTTTTTACGACCACACCAATGATAAAGCAGACAGT
This sequence comes from Lepisma saccharinum, assembly GCF_977018435.1. Taxonomy (NCBI): domain Eukaryota; kingdom Metazoa; phylum Arthropoda; class Insecta; order Zygentoma; family Lepismatidae; genus Lepisma; species Lepisma saccharinum. The sequence goes on from NW_028142891.1 coordinate 1,021,749, forward strand.
TTGAAATGGGCCAGGCTGAACAAGCTGAATAACATTCCGCTTTCAACGCCCATAACACCTAATTTAGGGAAACCACTGGCAAAAAGTAAGACCAGATTCCCCCCGATCACATTACGAAATCCTCAAAATTTCGTAAAATTGTGCAAGGATAACAGGATTCAAAACATCCTGTGCACAGCTAAAGGGAATATAATGAAGGTGTCAGTCTATGATCGCGACACCTACAACAAAGTATTAACACAACTCAGAAAAGCACATTTACAGGACCTGAAAGTAGCCACACGTATTGATGCCAAGGTAACTCAGATGAATTACATCGACAGATTCACTGAAAGTTATCCAAAAAAAGAAGAAGAGTCACTCCTTCATGGTCAAAACGTTCGAACAAAACAAGGAGAAAATACTTAGATTGAAAAAACTCAAACACCTCGGCATAGTGAGAGTCTATGTCGAGGACTATATCGTACCCGATGTCCCACTACAATGCCAGGGCTTCCACCACGGTAGAAGCACCTGTTATATGGTGCCCAAATGCGTGCGATGCGGGCAACAACATGATATTAAAGACTGCGACAGGGTAACAAACCCTGTTAAATGCAGCAACTGCGATGGCAACCATGTTGCCAGCGCAAGGTCATGCCCCGTATACAAAAGGGTTAACCAGGAGAGGCGAAAAAGAACCCCCCCGAAACCGATTGAACCAGGGCCGCACAAGGCACAAGCGCTAACACAGACCCCATACCGCTGCCGGCAAGCCTAGGGCTCCAAATAAGGAATCCCCGAGGCAACACCGAGCACCGCAACAAAATAAAGCTCCCGTCGGCAATTCAGGTCAATCGCGACCTAAGACCGCAATCAAAATCCGACCCGGCACAAACAAAGAAGCCCGCGCACCGATGCAACTGCACCCGGCACATCAACTGCCGCCGGCACACCTAGGACCGGTACATCAATCGTGACGGCACAAATAACATCACAGACAGCCACAAAATATCAGAACCTTGCAAATTAAACCAAGATGCACCGATGTAAGTCCAGTTTAGATCCGAACACCGCATTCCAAATTCAAATTCAAACTCAAATACTACTGCTAACAACCAGCCCGACTGGCTCCCACTAATGATGGAAACCCTCAAAAATACCATGCAGCAAATGCAAGCTGCCATGGCTCAGACAATGCAGCAGGTGATGACCATCTGCGCGGAGTTAACTAATGCCCTAATGACCCCCACCAATGGCAGGCAATAATAGGGGCGCTTAATCTACTGGAACGCCGAAGCAGCAACTAGCAATAGCCCTCATATCGGAAACGCATCTAAAACCCACCGACAAGGTCTATCTCCCAATGTACGACATGCTCACGGGGGAGTGGCTATATTCATCAAAAACAATATAGTCCACTCCCGCATTCTGGTCCCCCGACTCAATACCCTCGAGGCTGTCGCGGTCACTGCAGAAATGGCAAACCGAGACATAATATTCATATCAGCCTACCGGTCTCCTCGTGTACACAACAAATTAGACCCCAGAGACATAGACAAGCTCCTCCGCCTTGGACCTTCAGTCCTTATAGGAGGAGACTTAAATGCGAAACACTCCGCCTGGCACAGTCGAGTGCACAACACAAGTGGCAACAGGTTATTCAGATATATTCAAAACACACCAGCAGCGCTTACTACTCCGACTTATTACCCGGAACACACAAATAAACTACCTGACGTCCTAGACGTGGTAGTCCTAAAGGGTCCCCGCATACTAACAGATCAAGAGTCACTACCGGCTCTTACATCGGACCACAATCCAATGCTAGTGACACTCTTCGACAAGCCGCGATATCGTGCACAGTTCAAAAGATATAACTTTCATAAGGCGAACTGGGTCGCCTACAAGAAACATCTTGAACAAAATATCGCGAACAACAGATCTCGAACAGAATTAAATTCCGAACAAGATATTAACGACCGCGTCACATTTATTACCAGTTAAATAAAAGGTGCCATGGCCAAGCATATCCCCTTGCACAAACCGATGCAACCGGATGCAGCATTACACTATCAAAGTAAAGATAAGGCTCCACAACAAAATTCGCAAATTATCCATGCGAACCAGACAACCGTTCTACAGACAAGAACAAAAAGCCCTGTCGAACGAAATCCAAAACGACATTAACAAGCACAGAAACGAAAAATGGAAAGCGCGTGTAGATAAATTGGCCGTAAAAGACCTGTCGTTATATAGAATTTACGAGAAGGCTCACGTGCACCAACATCGACACCCCCATACTCCATGGGAAAAACGGCATGGCGTATGGAAATGAGGAAAAGACGAATGCACTCGCGGACACGCTGGAAGAGGCATTCAAACTGAACGACGACCTCGATATTGATTCTGAAGAGGAAGATGAAACAACCGACACGGTAGAACGGTTCCTCACATCAAACTGTGATTGTGATGAAGATATTATTCATACTAACGTCCCTGAATTACTTCACATAATCAAATACCTACCCAACTTCAAAGCACCGGGACCAGACGGGATACAAAACGTGCTCTTCAAGCTCATCCCAATCAACATGGTACAACCCATCGCCGCGTTGTTTAACTCGTCCGCCAAACTAGAATATTTTCCAGAAAACTGGAAAATAGCCAATATCATTTGTCTCCCCAAACCGGGTAAAGACAAAAAGTTTCCACAAAATTACAGACCAATCAGTCTACTCAACAACCTCGGAAAAATATTCGAGAGTATTACTGAAGAGATTACAATTCATAACCCAACAAAAGCAATTGTTACCGACAGAACAATTTGGCTTTAAACGAAAACACTCCACGGTGCACCAGCTAACACGCGTTATAGAACACGTCACTGAGCATTACAATAAAAATAAGGATCCTGGAATGGTGCTACTGGATGTAGAAAAAGCCTTCGACAGAGTATGGCATGAAGGCCTCATCCACAAACTCATCAAATTAGTTTAAGTTTGATTTTGATTTTAAAATTTTGGATGCGTCAGCACTAAGGCTATTTTGCACCCGTCACACTATACGGGGTCCAACCCCTTACCGTTTCACATAACAACTCTAACGTTGCTTAATTAAAATCATAAAATATTAAAATGTTCTGACTTTCGTTAAAAGCCGAGGTTGCAAAGAACACTCGGCACAAATAAGGACAAAACACAGGACAACACAAACAAAATTATACTGGCCATGGGGCCAGTCGCCAGAGCCTCGTTAGTCTTCAGTCCAGGGTGTACTAACGTGGAAGTCAGGTTGACATTTGGGTGTACATTTGGGTGTACTACGTTGAAGGTGACCCCTTACACCCCTCTCATCAGTAGGTGGAACCGTACGTTCTGGAGCTACCCTTTGACCTACTTTTTATTTTACGACGTTTTACGCACTAAACTAACCTACAATGAGAAAAATGGATAGAAAAAGCTCTGGCATCACTTTTTAAGCTTTTTTTTACCTCCTGCAAATCTTGCTCTTATGCTACCTCGCCTTTTGACCTACTTTTGAAATGACTTACGACATTTTCCTATAAGGCTGTCTCCTCTTACTGTAAGGTCCCTCAGTGTAATCTACTACGATCTGCTAATAGGCTTCTGCTCTCAGCGTAATCCGTTTTTACGACGTTTTACGGATTAAAACTAACCTACAATGAGAGAAAAGTGGACAGAAAAAGCTCTGGCATCACTTTTTAAGCTATTTTTTTACCTCCTGCAAATTTTGCTCTCACCCTTTTGACCTACTTTTGAAATGACTTTCCTATAAGGCTGCTGTCTCCTCTTACTGTAAGATCCCTCAGTGTAATCTACCACGACTTTGCTCTCAGCGTAATCTGCCACGATGTTTTTTGTTTTTTAAAACTCTCAGGTGTGATCTTCTACAATGTGTGTGTGTGTGTGTGTGTGTGATAATCAAAATTTATTTTTGTTAAGGAAATCCCTGGCCCCTACTACGACCTAACATGGGACCTCTCCTACGATGTTTTGGGCCCCTGTTACGATATTTTTCTGTAAATTGCTCCTCATGATGTAAAAATTGGTATTGTAGCGGTATTTGAAATTGAGTGTGCTGCGTGAAGGGGGAAAAATCTCTTCATGTTCACTGAACAATAGGAGAGCGGAAGAGTACTTCCGGGCTTTTCATCGAAAGCGTAGGGTGCGATGATGTTCAGTTCAGACAATGGAATTGAGGGACTATTTTCTGATGCGGATTACGCCACTTTGCTCAACATATCACTCCTCGCATCCTCTTATAATCCGAAGCTCTGCCATGGAAACTTCCATATCATCTAGAGCGACTGTTCTGCGAGTTGATTTCTTGAAAGTAGCCAAACAGACGTTAAGGGATTGTGGATGCGACTCGCATGAAACAAGCCAAACAGCCCTTAACGTATTGTGGAAAGAAAATATACTCGCAGAACACAAAGTATAGAAAGTTTTTTGTTTCTGTTGAGTGTGTGTTCCAGAGAAAAGTAAGTACCTTGCATGATATGTTTTCTTATTGGTGTCTTATTCTGCGAGTTGATTCTTGAAACGAGCCAAACAGACGTGAAAGGGATTGTGGATGCGACTCGCATGAAACAAGCCAAACAGCCCTTAACGTATTGGGGAAGAAAATATACTCGCAGAACACAAAGTAAAAAAGTTTTTTTCTTGGCTCTCTCTTCTCTCTCTCTTTTTTTCTCTCCTCTCTCTCTCTTTCTCTCCTCTCTCTCTCTCTCTTTGTTGCCAGATAAAAAGTTTGTACCTTGCATGTTCTGCGAGTTGATTCTTGAAACTAGCCAAACAGACGTGAAAGGGATTGTGGATGCGACTCGCATGAAACAAGCCAAACAGCCCTTAACGTATTGTGGAAGAAAATATACTCGCAGAACACAAAGTAAAAAAGACTTTTTTTTCTTGGCTCTCTCTTCTCTCTCTCTTTTTTCTCTCCTCTCTCTCTCTCTTTGTTGCCAGATAAAAAGTTTGTACCTTGCATGTTCTGTGAGATGATTCTTGAAACTAGCCAAACAGACGTGAAAGGGATTGTGGATGCGACTCGCATGAAACAAGCCAAACAGCCCTTAACGTATTGTGGAAGAAAATACACTCGCAGAACTACACATACATTTTAGCATGCATTTTTTTTTGTTTGTGTACCGTTTGTTGATAGGAAAAAATGTGTGTGCGGGACACATTCTTAGGCCATTTCTTTATTGCGTTTGATATCAAGTGGAAAGTGTGGTTCGGATCTTAACTGTTTTAAATTTTTATGCTCAGAAAAAAAAATTCAGCTCAAAGGCTATGACTGATTGCAGGGGCTGTCTGCTGTGTCTTGAGTTGCTGTTTTAAGTCCACTTTATGCACAGTGAGGCTAATCGGGACTGGTCCTACAGTTTAAAGTGGGATCCGAACCACTTGTGCCTCCACCGGGTATCGAACCCGGGACCCGCCGATTACAAGGCAAATGACGCTACCACTGCGCCATGGGGGAGACCCTGTCTGCTGTGTGGTTGCGTGGTGCTAACCACATCACATATGCGAGTTGTTCTGAATCCAAAAGGCGAGAGAGTTAGGGGAGATCCGTGAAGGCACTAGACCAAAAAGTTACATTGTTGTAGGTCCCATAGGAGCCGAGAAAATCAATGTCTTGGAAAACGTCTTAAGACAATTATCTTAATCTTTAAGAAAGTCGACTTCCGGTCGGTCTGTCAAGATGTTACTTCCGGTCTATCAAGAAAATTTTCTTAAGACAAATATCTTAAGACGTTTTCCAAGACATTCATTTTCTCGGCTCCTAATTGAGCTAGGATGATGATTGTGGGTTTGTTGGATAGGTTTTGATGATAACTACTCAACTACAAGCAAGCGCCCCCCTCAATTTGTTTAAGAAATTCGATTTGATCCTAAAAACTCTGCATCCTATTGGAGTGCTTTGGGCGTTTTAGATTAAAAATTTTTGTAATGGGTGGTTGTAGAAAAAGCTATTCTTGCTCGACGAAAGCAATATATTTTAAAACTACTCTGTGACCCTCTCGTTCTTCACGTCGTGGACGAAGGACTTCTCTGCGACCAGGATGACACTACATAGGGTATCGGCAGGCAGCGCGTCGTGGAACTCGCAAACGATCTTGATGTTGGTTCGATCGTTGACCACCACCTGCATCCTTTTTGTGGTATTGATGACGAACATCGGCCTGCGTGTTTTGAATTCCCTGGGCGTGTAGTACATGTCCACGCTTCCCTCGGTCACGCGTTTGTAAGCCGAGAACGCTTCGTAAAGTTTGAGATAATCATCTTTGGTCATGTCGAGGTTGTAATTCTCGCGCGGGAACACTTCGTTCCTCCCATTCTTCAGATAAACGTTCTTGATCTTGCAGTCGTCGAATTTGCTGGAATCTTTTTCCTGATTCTTATCGCGCCCGGTCTGAAAGAGCACCACGACGAAATCTGGCATGTCGAACTGTATGTTGTTGAACTGCGTCGTCACGTCGAATTCCATGTGACTTCCCGACGCCAACTTCTGCACGCACTGGTAACCGTGAAAGTGAATTGGCACCTGCGGACTTTTCAAGATCTCCGCTTTGTACTTGAGGGCGTAGTTCGTTTCGTATTCCACGATCGGCATTCTCAACTCCATGCTCCGGATGACGCACTTGGCCGCTTCGGGTAAAGTGTTGGCTATCGGCGTGCCGTCGGCGTTCAAGTTGGTGTATCGCATCAGTGCGTCGTTGTCGTTGGCCGCTCTTCGAAACGTGATCCTCAGTCCTCCCTTCCACATGATCTCCTTGTAGTCCGAGAAGACGCATGGGAAAGAGCACCGTGTGACTTCTCGTCGATATTTTGGTCCCCGCTTCGAACCCCCCGGCCTGATAGTACGCTGCGTCCGTTTTGGATAATTTCAATGTTCCCACTGCCGTCGACGTGATGCCTGGATAATCGATTCTGTCGATGACGGTGTTGTGTTTCCTCACCTCCACCTGCGAGAACAGGTGAGGCACGAAGTTGTCCACGAGTATCAAATTTGCTGCTGCTAGGAGGAACGCGTCTACGCTTTCCTTCTTCACCACGTCGAATTGAAGGTAGAGGTCCGCTCTGTGAGGATGAACGAACCCGTCCCCTACGTCCACGTCGTATTCGATCTCCCGGTTCGCTTCGTTCAAATTGGCGAACGTGCGACGGTTGGGAGGAAAAGATTGCAATTCGTAACTTTCGATTTGTTCCATTTTACACTATGTGTGTTATTTATTATACGTTGATCTCCACGATGGCAGTGGTCGTTGCACCTGCGAAATCCACAACCTCTCCTTTCTCGTTCGTCACCACCAACTCTATGTCGTCTATGCGGTTGCGACATACTGGAAAATAGATCGGCGAAGAGGGCGTGTAGATGATCGGTTCCATGAACTCGGAACTTGGTTTAAAAGTGGCTATGATTCCCGTCTGCTTGTGACTTCCCAGCAACCCCCCGTCCGAGGATTTCGTGATCATGCCTTCCGCCACGTTACAGTGTACGTTCAGAGTCTCTATGGCCAAGAATTTAGGAATGTTGGTTGCTACGTGCTTGATGCCAGCTTCGAGTTTCGTGTCGTTCTCGAAACCTAAAAGTTCTCCCATGGTGCCCAGGTCCACGGTCTCCGTCGCGGACACGATTTCCACTCTGTGCGTGACCGAATTTTGAGAAAGGTACGTGCCTTTGGGTAATTGACCTTGCAAAGTGGAAAGGTTGTATTGGCCTGGCGTGACGACGATATGTTCGCTTCCGACGCTAATTTTGTTGTTGTGATGCGTGACGTTAGGTATGAGGTACATGCTGTAGAATGCACGCAGAGCTACGGATTTAGGATAGACGATGTCGTCGTGCAGCGTGAGTTTCAAGATCGAAGATTCGCTCGTGAGATGGAACACGCCCATCGTCGTGATGCTGTTTGAGGTTCCACAGTGCTTTCTGGAAATCTTCGATCGTAGGGTTATTTATTTTAGAGAGAAACGCGAGCACGGAGAGGCAGAGATGACCGCAGTTCACGTCTCCAAAATCTTGAATGCGTTCGTCGTTGTAGTATATAGAGGTTTTGTTCGTTTTCAGATAATGGACTAAATTTGTAGGTGGAACACCTCCGAAAGAATCGAAAACGAATGCTTTGTTATTGTCGTTTTTGTGGTAACATATCCAATGCGTGCCTGGATTTTCTTGACTGTCCAAGTTGACTACGCCGCATTCTCTATTTTTAACGGTTCAAGGTAGCGAGTCGGACATGAAAACTCCTCTGAAGTGTTTGATTTGTAACGGTTCGATCAGAGATTCAATGTCTCGGTTGGTGAGTGCTGCTGTTTCTTTTTTTTTAACTTTTTCATCACGCCCTTCCCCCCTTTCTTCTCCATGGCCAGGTTGTGACGTTACTGTTCTTCCAACTCGGCCTTGTTCTTCTTCGAGTCGATGACGGTTTTCGCGATGGCGGCGCTTCCGCCGGCCAAACTTCCCACGGCCCCCAATGCTGCCAGGATGGCCGGGATGCTGAATATGAAACCTCCGATCTTTTGCTGTTTCCGCGAACGCTGCAAGCGTCTCAATTGAGGTGTGCTGAGCAGCAATTTCATTCCGTGTCCTTTCGACAAGCAAGAACGTTTCTTCTCGCGTTGTTTCTTGGTGAGTAACCCATCGAGGGCACCTAGATTTTTAAGATTCGAATATGGTATCTGGTACACGACACCCTTGGGCTTCATTTTTTTTTTATGCTATATGTTATCTGAGAAAGAGAACACCTGTGGCGATGTGTTATTTATATATATGTATTCTGGGAAAGAAAAAAGTTTTTGCTTCGCCTAATGCTATCATGTGGTTTACAAGATCGTCAGTTTCAATGTTCGACGCGTACCATTCTTTGGTAAATCTTCTTCTCCCCTGCCTACACTCGTGCAGCTCGTCTAATTTATCGTCAATTTTTTTCTTTGCGGCTCGAAAGAGAGTCTCTGGGGATCGGAACATTTTTTTCATTCCGCTTATATCTCGGAGGTGATCCATGAAAATCATTTTGCACGGTGAACGAAATTCTGGCGTTACTTTACACAAGTCTATGAGTTTAGTTACATCCCCGTCGAACGTGAACGTAAATATTTTGTGCAATACTTCGGGAGGAAGTTGAGTTATAGAAGTTGACATTTTTTTATGGTATGTTATTTATATATTCCGGGGGGTTGGGGTGTCTGTGATTAAACAAATTCTATTACGTGCTTCTTTTTCTTACCAAGAAGTTCCTTTGTCCCCTTGTACACGATTCGAGTTTTGTTCTCGATTAAAATAGCTAGCTTCTCGTCGGATAACATGATAGCGTATCGATCTGGTAAAATAGACTGTATTGTCCGTTGAGCAACAGACGCACCTTGGGACCATACTGCGTAGAAACGATTGAACCGGAAGTTATCGTGTAAGGTTTGTCGACTTCCAATTCCTGAATTTTTACATACTCGACTGACAAATTTAGCATTTGTTTTAATGCTTGGAGATCACTCATTTTTTCAGTCGTCATATCGAAGAGAAATTTCAGGGTGTTAGAGAATTTTAATTTTTCACAATGTGTGTTATTTATATATACCGAAGAATTTTTCTTTGAGATCTCGTAGATTTTTTTTCACGATGTGTGTTATTTATATATCAAGTTTTCATTTTACTTGTACATTTTTTTTGACAACTTTTTTTTTCTGACGGTAATAATTTTTCCACGTCAACTTTTTTGACGAGACAAATTTTTTTTGACGATAAAAAATTTTTACGATAAGGCAACTTTTTTTTTTGACGGTAATAATTTTTCCACGTCAACTTTTTTGACGAGACAAATTTTTTTAACGATAAAAAATTTTTACGATAAGGCAACTTTTTTCTGACTAATAATTTTTCCAAGTGAACTTTTTTTGACGAGACATTTTTTGGACGATAAAAAATTTTTACGATAAGGCAACTTTTTTCTGACGGTAATAATTTTTCCACGTCAACTTTTTTGAAGAGACATTTTTTTGACGATAAAAAATTTTTACGATAAGGGAACTTTTTTTTCTGACGGTAATAATTTTTCCACGTCAACTTTTTTGACGAGACATTTTTTTGACGATAAATTTTTACGATAAGGCAACTTTTTTTTGACGATGTCCACGTCAACTTTTTTTGACGAGACAATTTTTTTTTTCACGATAAAAATTTTTTCCATGGCAATTTTTTTTTTGGACATGTACATTTTTTTGACGTATATTTTTTTGTCATTTTTTTGACACGTACATTTTTTTGACGTGTATATTATTATTTTTTTCACAGTGTGTGTAAGAGGAAGAAAGCTTGTGCTTCGGAAAACGAGATGATGTGCGTTACAATATCTGCCGCCTTCTGTTCAGACTTACACCAATCGTCCGTGTCCATCCTTTCGTTTAATTTTTTGCCTGCGGCCGAAAGCAGAATGTTGAGATCACCGCACCTCAGGCCGCTGATCTCCCGAAGATGGTCCTTGAGAACCATTTCACAAGGGATGCGAAATTCCGGCGTCGTTCTTGCTATGATTACAAGTTTATGTACATCCTCACAATCTTTGTTTACTGCGTGTTTGAATATTTTAGATAGTAGCTCGGGCGGCAAATCAGTTATACGAGACATGTTATTATTATTATTTTTTACTGTATGTTATTTATATACCCCACCCCAATTTTTGTTTCGTGTTCATGGCGATGGTGGTACCCAGTGCGGCGACCCGTTCACCCAACGATGCGTCTCTGCTCACGAACCTTTCGAAAGCTGCACGTTCCAATTTTTTGTCTGCTTCGTGACGTGCGTCCAGATCCGTCTGCGTGGTGTTGTAGGCGATGTCGTGATCTTTGCATGCCGCGTCCAACGGATTCACACCCTTGTCTCCTCTCTCCAATCTTTTCTCGAGTTTGGTACCCGGTCCGCAGTACTGGTAGCCAGGTAAATGCATCTCCAAAGGTAACTTGTTGATGATGTCGTTCACGAGTCCCTTTCCTTCGGCCACGTTCCAGAATCTCGGAGGCAGCGTGTTGATGATTTTGATCAGGTAACCTATGCCCTTGTCGTCGTTCACGATGAAGTTGGAAAGTTTCGTGCTGATCATGTCCACGATGCCAACCTTCTCGTTGTAGAAATTACGATTGCCTGCATTCTCTTCGCCGGCTATCACCAACAATCGGTCCACGAGCTTCCTCACGTCGTCCACCCAAACGAATTCTTTGGGTAACGTGTTGTAGCGTTTGACGCCGCTGCCTGTTTTGACCTGGTTCCAAATCGGTTTGATGAGATTTCGCCGCTGCTCGATTTCACCCTATTCTGCGAGGCGTCGTTGTTTTGGTACAAGGCATCCGTCATGATCAGAATTTCCTTGTAACTTTGGTAATCTTACTCGGTGTAACCTTTCGGCTGCTTTTTGGCAACGAGTTCCCACAGTCCCACCGTGCCGGGATACCTGGTCCAACTATCCTTCTCGCCTAAATTAACTGTAATGTCGTTGCCGTCGAAGGTGACTTTCGATTTCCCAATCTTCCAAACCACACCGCCTTCGTTGGTTTCCATGCTCGGATACAATCCGAACACTTCATCCTTGTCGAACTTCCCCGTGCTCAGGTAGTCTCGTGCCAAAGGTCCCATATTTGAATTTGAATTTGAATTTAAAATTTTGGGTGCGTCAGCACTAAGGCTATTTTGCACCCGTCACATTATACGGGGTCCAGCCCCTTACCATTACACATGACAACTCTAACGTTGTATAAATAAAAACCATAAAATATTCTGACTTTCGTTAAAAGCTGAGGCTGTAAAGGGGCACTCAGCACACATAAGGACAAAAGAACAGGACAACACAAACAAAATTATACTGACCATGGGGCCAGTCGCCAGAGCCTCGTTAGTCTGCAGTCCAGGGTGTACTGACGTGGAAGTGAGGTTGACATTTGGGTGTACTACGTGGAAGGTCACCCCTTACACCCCCCAAAGGTCCCAACTCGATCTTATCCGAAGACGTGCTACCTATGGCTCGACGTCGTGCCGGTACGTCCTTCAGTTCGAACGGCGTTGAAGGAATGCTCGAAATGGCCGTGGGTACGGCGTAGCTTTTAGCTGCAAGCGGTACGAGTTCGTTGATCAAATTTTTATTTTGTTCCGTGACGCCTTTAATTTCTTTACCTAGATCGCTGATGGCATCGATCACAGGTTGATCCTGACGTTTCTTCTCTTCGTAGAATCCGCGATTCTCGGATTTCCAACCTTTGAAGCGTTTCGCGAGGTAATCGCGAAGCTTGAGATTTTCGTCTTCGATTTTTCGTTTCGTCATAACGTTATTTTATACACGTCGTTTCTCACAACGTTGCAACGTTTAGAAAAACGTTGATTTTGTTTCTGTATTTTCCGTTGTTGGGTTTCCTCGTCATGTCGTTCGTCGCGAATCCGAAATCGTCACTGTTCCAGCAAGAAGAGCAGCAGCGTTCCGAAAATTGATTGTAGTTCATGTCTCCACCTACGTAGTCATCGTACGCGTGCTTGAGGTTGGTGTGATCTTGACGAAACAAACATATGAAATTAGCGTTGTCGCGTAGTAACTGTTTTGGAATTTTGGAAAACGTTTGAGCTAGGTAAAAGCAATCCATTCCTTTGTGACGACCTTGCGTGAAAAAGTTGCGAATTTCATTTTGATTTTGCAGGATGACGTCGTCGAACACAACGACTGAATTTTCACGACAATCGTCGAGTGGTTTTATTTCCGAAGCGAACGTTGCAATGTCCAGACCATCGTACAGTTTCATCAGTTGCTGGTATTTGGATTGCTCCAAACTTTTCGAGAACACGTACAGGTGCCTGTTCTTCCAATCTAACCAATTCGGTGCGAGGAGAAAATTGTCCACGAGCAGTGTCGTTTTCCCACACCCCGAAGGACCTACGATTAGACAGCGGATGCTGTCGGGAAGCAACTCGCCGTTCTTTTTTTTCGTTTGACTTTCCGAATCCGGTAGACGCTTCACCACGTTCCACGTACTCACAAGATCACCTCGTTCGCGTCGATCCAACTCTTTTCCCGAAGTCCCAGCCATTTGACAAACAGTTTGTCACCTTTCCTACGCAATACTTTCTCGATGAGGTACGTGTCGGGGTGTTTCGTTTTAGAGAGTTCCTCTTAGTAAAATCTTCCTTTCAAAATCTCGCCGCTACTATCTTTTATTATATACGTGTGTCGGTTTCCGGGTAGAACTCGAACCACCGTAAAAAGTTCCGTGCTCCAATTTTTTGTAAATCCCTTCTCGAAGGTGCGTTTGAATTTGCTGATCCTCACCTGGTCTCCAATTTTGAATTTTGATTTCTTGGTAGTTGGAGTGTACTTTGCACAGTAAACTAGAAATTAAACGCCGCTCGTCAGATTTCGTAACGTCAGCTGGCTTCATGCCTATCGTTCTGTGTACCGTATCATTATAGGTGTCGACGAGTTCCGGCAGGATGTCGACCCATTTGTAATTTCCCCGAAGCGTGAATCGTTTCCACATATGTGTTTTCAAGGTTCGATTAAATCTTTCCACGATGCTGGCTTTGATGTGACTGAAGGTCGAATAATGTCGAATGTCATGTTTTTGAATAAACTTTTGGAATACGGCGTTGTAAAATTCTTTACCGTTGTCCGTGTGCAGAAACCGTGGTCGTCTGTCGCTTTCGCGAAAAATTAATTTGAATGCTTCCGTGACGCATGTTCCCGTTTTCGCCTTCAAAGGTAGAGCCCATGCGAATTTCGAAAATGTGTCTATGACGGTGAGAAGGTACTTGTTGCCCTTGTTCAATTTATGTACGTTTTTTAACTTGCCGCTACTCATCTCCACGAGGTCGCTTTCCCAGAGGTCGTCGATGCCCTTGGTTACCACCGCCAAACGTTCGTAGTTGCGGCGTGCAGGTTTATGCAATTCTTGGACGATGGCTTGCCTAGACATTTTTTTTTAGAGATTACGTTTGAAGAGAAGCACCAGCGTGATGGGATTCAAAGAGGGTGGCACGTCGCTCGTGTTTTGAACGATCAGCTTATCGCCGGCACTCACGTCGAAAACGGCAAGATCTTCGTCTTCGTGTATTTCATATATGTTGCGCGTTTCGTTCCAACGTGCCAGAGGAATGTTTCCTGCTTTCTGGACGCCAAGATTCGATATCAACGTCATGGTGGGAACGCTAGCTTTTCTGCCGTGAGACCAGTACGAAAATTCGTTTATCTGAATCGTGCCATCGAGGAGAAACTTGTAGTACGGATGATAAGGATGCAACATTTACAGTTTGTTACCTTCGACAAACGTGGAGATTCTCTGCTGATTGGGTACGCTGTTGATTTCGATGGCTTGCAAGGTGAACAATTTGGCGAATTTAGTGTCGACGCCGAGCAGATTACTGTGAACGTGTCCGAGTTTATTTTCGATGGGGAGCAAATGCTCGACTATGGTATCCGTTACGGCAGAAAACGACGGTTTGATTTTCACTTCCACGTTCAACTGCTTGTAGTTTTCGTTGAGTTCTTGCAACTTGGCACCGAAAGAGGTCAGCGTCGATTCCTGCGTGGACTCCAGCACTCCAACTTGATCTCTGATGTTGACGACGATGTTCTGAAGGTTCTCGACTTGATTCAATTTCGAGCTCTTCTCGGTAAGATCGTTCACGATGCTTCGCATCTCGGTAAACTGCGTGTGAAGATCGGTGACGCTCTGCGAAGTGGGCAGCGTCGACACCAGCGAACTAATTTCGTCTCGAATCTGTTCCACGTTCGCCGTTTCCGTTTCCAGTCGTTTCAGCATACGTGATATGTTCCTTTTCAAAGTGTGCAATTCTTTGGAGATGGGAAGATTGGCCACCCTTCTCTCGAGATCGCTCAACGAACTTTTGACGTCGCTCGAATCGGATAGTGCCGTCACCGCCGTTTTCAATTTTTCCAAATCTTCGCTCGAAGGCACGCTCGTCCGTAACGATTCCAAGTCACCCTGTATGTTGTCCAGTACGTGATGAAAATGAGCGAGATTGGATTCGACGTTCAAATTTTCTAAATATTCGATCTTCTGCTGAACCGTGCTCAACGTGTCTTGAATGCTCGTCAACGCTCTCGCTTCAGCGTGAATATTTTTAATTTCTTCGTTGATCAATTCCAAGGACGCCTGAAGCGTAGCGATGTTGGTTTGAATGTGTTCGAAATCTCGATAAGCCTCCAATTGAATTTTTATGTTCGCGACGCTTTTGCCGATGACCTGCAGTTCGTCTGACGATGGTAGGTTCGTCATGGTATCTTCCAAAGTCTGTAACTTGGATTTAATTTCTTCCAAGGTGCCGGTGAATTCTTCTTGTAATTTGGAAACGACGACGTGCAAGCGTTCTACATCAATATCGTTCACGACGGTTTGAAGTTCAGAGAAATTCTTTTCGATTGCGGAAGTTCGTTCTTCGATTTCGAGTTTCAATTTTTCCAAATCTTCATTTTTCGATTGAAATTGCTGTAATTTGGCCAAATCATTTTGAAGCGAATCCACGCTCAACTGTATATTTTGAACGTTGTCGTAAGAAGGTACGTCGACGTAATTTTTTATGAGCGTTTTCAGTTCGGAATCGATTTTCAGAATGGGGTCGAGACATTGCGTTTGGAGCGTAGCGATTTTCGACTCTAAACTTTTGTTTAAGGTCTCCTGCAAAGCGATCAAATCGGTCCTCAACTTTTTAATTCGGACATCGAGCATGAGAATCTCTTCTGCGTGGTCCACACGCTTGGTGTTGCCGAAAATGTCGTTAGGCATTTTTTGGTTAACGGTTATTTATAATAGGATAGACGATTCGTAATTCTACGAAGAGAGGAACGAGTTTGTCGTAATCTCCGAGGAGTTCCATGTAAAGATAATCTCCTGCTGAAACATCGTACGCCATGTTAGAAAGCATCTTGTCGTGCTTGATTCGAAAAATGTTCTTGCCGGTAGATATTTTGATTTCGCCTACGTTTTCCGGATTCACGGTGATCCGAACTTTCCCGTCGATCGGAATTTCGTAGAAATGTAAATTGTTGTTGAAAACGTAAAAAATCTTGCCCACGTCCTCATCCAATTTCGTCCAAATACTGTTGAGATGAACAATCAGTAGACCGTTGAGTTTAGTTAACACGGAAGGTAGATCTGTCGTCGTGCGGTGTACAGTCTCCATTGTTTGCTTTCGGAAACCAAAGAGATTCATGTTGGTTATTTAAGAAAAAATTGAGATCGTATCTAATATAAACAACACCACAAATAGTAACTTCAGCTATGGTAGATCATTTATACTTGGGGGTCTAATATAAATAACACCACAAATAGTAACTTCATCTATGGTAGATTATTTATGGTTTTGGGGTCTAATATAAATAACACCACAAAAAAAATGTACAATTTTTAGTAACTTCATCTTTTTTTTTCTTAGCAAAAAAATGGAGAAGAAGCAAGCGAAACGTGCATGCAACCAATGTGGGAAATATATATCCATTTCTCACTTGAGTAGACATCAGAAGAATGTGCATGGCGAAGGATCAAGTAAGAGAAAGCTCGATGTTGACGATCAAGCGCCACGAAAGAAGCAGAAGAGTGCCGGCGAAAGTATTCGAAATATTTTAACCGAGGAGACTTTTCGATCTGAAGAAACATCTGATCTAAACAACTTTTCTCGCACGGTCAAAAGCAAGTTAATTTCGTCTATCACCGAAGCTTTGTTGCAATGCTCGTTGAAAATCCACCTCATCGTTTCCGTCATTTACGAAAACGTGAAAAAAGAGCGAGAAACTTTCCATCATGACACTGGGGTAAAGAGCCTCCACGCCGCCGACGTCGATGAGGTGGATGCCATTTGCAACCAGATGTTTGACGCTTTGTTGAAGAAGCACGAGACTTTCCAAAAACGTGGATCGGGTTGGACACTTTGCGGTTCGCCTCACACTTTAACTTTGAAGGTGGCACGATACAACCCGATGGGAGCATCCAGCTTTATCATTTTGCCTCCGGAAATAGCCAGTAAGAAAGCCATAATAAACATTCAAAATGAGGATATGAGATGCTTTTTGTGGTGCATCATTGCCGATCATCACCCAGCCAATAATGACAAACATCGTTTATACCACTACAACAAGCCAGAATATCTCTCAGAATTTGAAAAACCTATGGCTGGCATTAATTACCCTGTAAATCTACAAGACATTAGTAAATTTGAGACACAGTACCAGACAGATAAAAACGAAAGTATAGCAGTACACATCTTCGGATTAGACAAAAACAACACCATCTACGTTCTCAGACATAGCAACATTAAAAGTAATCATGTCATCAGATTACTCCTGATCGAAGATGATGATAATTATCATTATTGTCTAATTCAGAATCTTCCAAAATTAATAAGAAGTCAAATTACCACAAATCACCATAAAATTCGAGTATGCGACAGATGCCTGAGTATATTCTACGGTCAAGGAAAAAAGAATGCTGATGAAGAACTCCAAGATCATCATGAAATGTGTAGTAAACATTAAGCTACGGCTATCAAAATGCCCTCTCGAGACATGACATTTTCCAACTACAAGGCATTACTCTGGCATCCCGTGGTGATATGCGCCGACTTTGAAAGTTTCCAACTCCCACTCGCCATATGCGAACCGAATCCCAGCGTATCGAGCACTACCGAAATTCTACATCACGAAGCCTGCGCTTTTGGATTGATGGTCAACAACACAGGCAATGTTATTTTACATCGTGGCAATGATGCTCCACAAAAATTCGTTCAAACCTTGAAACAGATGGCCATACAATTCGCTCCTCTACTAAGAGAAGGCAAAGCAATGGAGCCTCTTACCCAGGAAGAGAAGGAAGCATACGACCTTGCCTCTCAGTGTGGTGTGTGCGAAAGTAACTTCACCCTCGAAAATGTCAAAGTTCGCCACCACAATCATCACACCGGAAAATATGTGGCCCCCCTGTGTAACAACTGTAATCTTCAAGTCAAAAAGCCAAATTTTATTCCTGTATTCATTCACAATTTGGAGGGCTACGACGCCAAAATCTTCATAAAGGAGATGGGATGCGACGCTCAACCCATTAGCGTCATAGCTCGCACCAACGAGAAATTCATTTCATTCGGCAAGAAGGTGGACGTTGGAAATGGCAATCACGTAGAAATTCGCTTCTTGGACTCCTACAACTTTCTGTCTTCGAGTTTGGCGACACTCGCGTCTCAACTTACCGACGATGATTTGGTCGCCACCAGGAAATGTTTTGGCGACCAACATTTAGCGCTGTTGAGACGCAAAGGTGTTTACCCGTACGAATACATGACGGATGCTTCCAAATTCTCAGAAACATCGTTACCACCGAGAGAAGCATTCTACAGTCGTCTTAGCGACACCTGTTGCACCGAAGAGGACTACCATCATGCTCAGCTCGTCTGGTCTACATTCTCTTGTCAAACCATGGCCGACTATCACGATCTGTATCTGAAACTGGATGTTACGCTATTGAGCGATCGTTTTCATCTCCATCGCTCGAGAGGAATGGCAGCATATGGTTTGGACCCCGCTTTCAGCTACACCACACCGGGTTATTCTTGGCAGGCGATGTTAAAATCCACGAAGGTGAAGATAGAACTCATCAAAGACATCAATCAATTTTTGTTTGTCGAAGAAGCAAAACGTGGTGGAATCGTCCAGTGTCCCCTTCGATACGTCAAGGCCAACAATCCATATGTTGCCGATTTCGATGCAGGGAAACCGACAAACTTCTTGGCATACTGGGACATGAACAACCTGTATGGTTATGCCATGTCCGAGACTCTGCCCATCGGAGAATACGAATGGATGAGCGAGCAGGAACTTCAAGATTGTTTAGAATGGAGCCAAGATCATGAAAATGGATGTTTCCTGAAAGTAGATTTGGAATATCCTGCATCGCTTCATCGAGAACACCATGGATTTGCGATGGCACCTGTGATGGAATCGACTCCGGAGAAGAAGCTGATGCTCACCTTCAAGAGCAAAGAGAATTACGTGGTGCATTATCGTCTCCTACAATTCTACCTCCAGCATGGATTGGTTTTGAAGCGCGTGCACTCGGGATTGAAGTTTAGACAGACCAGGTGGCTAGCACCCTATATCGACGGCAACACTCAACGTCGAGCATCAGCTTCTTCTTCAGCAGACAAAGACCTATACAAATTAATGAACAACAGCATCTACGGCAAGAGCATGGAAGATGCGAGGAAAAGAAAAAATATCAACTTGGTCTCCAACCCAAAGAAAATAAACAAGCTCGTCGCTCAGCCCACGTACAAGAACTTCACGATACTGAGCGACACGTTGGTATTGATCGAACGTGCCCTCCGCCACATAACATTCGACAAACCAATCGCCGTGGGAGTCGCAATCCTCGAGTTGTCGAAGCTGGCCATGTACAAGTTTCACTACGACATCATGAAACCACGCTATGGAGAGGCGATCGAGGTGGCGTACACCGACACGGACAGCTTCGTGTACAACATCCGCACCGATGATCTATACGAAGATCTGAAAAACATGAGTCAGCATTTCGACTTCTCCAATTACCCAAAAGATCACGCGCTCTTCGGCGACAGTTGGAAAATGACGATTGGGAAGATGAAAGATGAAGTCAACGGCCGCATCATCACAGTTTGCTGGTCTTCGAGCGAAAATGTACGCCATCAAAGTTCAGGATGAGACCGAAATAAAGAAGGCAAAGGGGGTGGGGCATTCGAGCACAAACAAACTAACCGTAGAAGATTAAAAGTCGTGCTTGTTCATCAAAAAAATCAAACGCATGACCGAACATCGGATCACGAGCACCATCGACCAGTTGCATACATCCACGATCAACAAAGTGGCGCTTGATCCCCACGACACCAAATTAAGGGTGCTGGACTGTGACATACACACCCGAGAATGGGGATACCATGACGAGGAAGAAATCTGCTCGCACCATTAGATTTCTACATCAAAAAAAGTACGTATTATTTCTTGCACCACTTTTTTTTTAAAAAAAAAACAATCATTCACACTAATTTTTGCATTCACTTTTTTTTATATTTTTCTATCATTTTTTTAAAAAAAAACAATCATTCACACTAATTTTTGCATTCACACTTTTTATATTTTTCTATCGTTTTTTTTAAAAAAAACAATCATTCACACTAATTTTTGCATTCACACTTTTTTTATATATTTTTCTATCATAATATGTACACTATTTTTGAGGATATTTTTTTTTTCTTTCAGATGCTGCACCCTACGGAAACTTTTTTAGTTCTTACACATTCCATTCTTAACCAAAATTTTTTCTTCTCTTCAATCATAAAACACACACATTACACACGGAGGTCCTCTGTAGGGAGTCATGGGGGGGGGGGGTTTAAAAAAAAGAAAAAAAACCATGAAACTCTACAGAGGCATGGCTTTGTTAGCCGTGGCCATTAGAACTGTGTTGGGCACCACGCACCCCTGGCGGGATATTTTCTTTTCTTTGAGGGGCCAGGGATTTCCTTAACAAAAATAAATTTTGATTATCACACACACACACACACACACACATTGTAGAAAATCACACCTGAGAGTTTTAAAAAACAAAAAAACATCGTGGCAGATTACGCTGAGAGCAAAGTCGTGGTAGATTACACTGAGGGATCTTACAGTAAGAGGAGACAGCAGCCTTATAGGAAAGTCATTTCAAAAGTAGGTCAAAGGGGTGAGAGCAAAATTTGCAGGAGGTAAAAAAATAGCTTAAAAAGTGATGCCAGAGCTTTTTCTGTCCACTTTTCTCTCATTGTAGGTTAGTTTTAATCCGTAAAACGTCGTAAAAACGGATTACGCTGAGAGCAGAAGCCTATTAGCAGATCGTAGTAGATTACACTGAGGGACCTTACAATAAGAGGAGACAACCTTATAGGAAAATGTCGTAAGTCATTTCAAAAGTAGGTCAAAAGGCGAGGTAGCATAAGAGCAAGATTTGCAGGCGGTAAAAAAAAGCTTAAAAAGTGATGCCAGAGCTTTTTCTATCCATTTTTCTCTCATTGTAGGTTAGTTTAGTGCGTAAAACGTCGTAAAATAAAAAGTAGGTCAAAGGGTAGCTCCAGAACGTACGGTTCCACCTACTCTCATCAAATTAGGAATACCAGATAAATTAATTGGATTGATAAAATCTTATATAATCGAGAGAACATTTTTTGTGTCAATTCTACAGGAGAAATCCAACACAAGAAATACAGAAGCAGGAGTGCCGCAGGGGTCTATACTTAGCTCCTGCTATTCAACCTCTATATCTCGGACATTCCTCTTCACCACAAAGCCCAAATAGCGGTCTACACCGATGACGTGGCTATCTATCAATCTTCATGGAGATGCCACAAAATATAGGAATTCTAGAAACATACCTAGAATAACTTAAAACCTACTATGATCGATGGAAGATAAAGATCAATGCCCACAAAACAGAGGCGATCATCTTCACTAAGAAAAGGAAACCCCTCTCACCGGAAATCACTCTGGAAGGGGTCAACATACCCTGGCAGAATCAAGTCAAATACCTGGGAGTCACTCTCAACTCCAAACTTTGCTTCTCCCAGCACACCAGAATAGTTCTCGATAGAGCAAGAGTCCGTTCTCATCCAATTAAGTCACTGATATACTCGGCCAGCCCGTTAGTACTATGACACAAGCTCTTGCTCTGCAAACTCATGATAGGGCCAATCCTACTGTACGGATCACCCGCTTGGTTCTGTGAGAATAAAGGCAACAGAGTCCTCCTACAGAAATATCAAAACAAGATGCTCAGATACATCCTGAACCTACCCTGGAGTACCATAATGACTCCAATCCACATTAAGCACAAGTTTCCGAAAATCAAAGAGTTCAATGATAAAATCATGAACAAGCTTTACAAAAAGAAAAATCAAATAGACAACGAACTGATCAGGAATCTAGCTAGGCACGTACCCGCGAATGCGATACAAGCACAAGAGACCCACAGAGAAAGAGATCTGTGCGCTAGCCTGGCATCTATCCTGCTCTACTGGGAGACAGTGCGCCTCGCGGCCCGGAAACGAATCTCTGAGGGTTTTTTGACACCGACCACCTCAACAGGAAACAGTAGAACCCCGTGCACCGTTAAACCTCCAGGGTTTGAGCGTCAGAAGAGTAATAAAACCCAGGTTCCCCTTACAGATCATTACCTTCACACCCCAATACCTGAGAATCGACGTGTGCATGAGTAGGTCCTACTAACACAAGACTTCCAAATCGTGATCCTACAAGCCGAATCACGGCTCCATTAAGAGAAAAAAATAGGATGTGTGTTTTTTACCCCCCTCAACGTGTTTTTTCTCGCACATCAGAATCTAGACTAAGCATGCTTACTAAACGCAGACGAGGTTTTACAAGTTTACTTGGTTTTACCATCGGGAGCTTACCATCTCTTTGTTCCTGTTCTTAGCTTATAGTTTCTTTCAGCATCTTTCTATTCTCGCCGCCTGGTAAAAATCTCTTTACAACATAGAATTTGAATTTGATTTTAAAATTGTGGGAGCGTCAGCACTTAGGCCATTTTGCTCTCGACACATTATACGGGGGCCAGCCCCTTATCATTACAAAGAACAACTCTAACGTTGCATAATTAAAAATCTTAAAATGTTCTGACTTCTGTTAAAAGCTGAGGCTGTAAACGGGCACTCAGCACAAATAAGGACAAAACAAAGGACATATCAAACAAAATATACTGGCCATGAGGTTAGTCGCCAGAGACTTGTTAGTCTGCAGTCCAGGCTATACTACGTGTAAGTGAGGTTGACTATTAGGTGCACTATGTGGAAGGAAAACCCCTTACACCCCGAGTGAAGATGGAGGATGTAGTTCACTACCAGCCGTGGTCCTCGCAGGGACAGGACGGCTCAGGCGATAGGACTGGTGAGGAAAGCACCAGAGCACACACGAATACCAGCATGGTGAACGGTGTCTAGGGTGCGAAGCCTAGATGGGTGGGCAGACGAGTACACAAAAGGCCGTAGTCGAGCTTTGACCTGATGAGTGAACGGTACAGGCGAAGCAGTACCGTCCTATCAGCACCCCAAGAAGTATGAGATAAAACGCGTAAAAGGTTAAGAACTCGAAGACAAGAGAACTTTAACTGGCGAAGCAGAGGTAGCCATGTTAATTTCGCACAAAAAATTAGGCCCAGGAAGCGGACCTCACTGTCGAAGCACAGGGTAGATTTCCCCATATACAGGTCAGGATCTACATGACATGTACGCTGACGACAAAAGTGGACACACGGATTTCTCGGATGAGAAGGTGAAACCTGTTTGGGAGGATCACTCAACCAAACGGTTTATCGTCAGTTGGAGTTGACGAGAAGCTGACGCGATATTCCGTGAGCGACAAAAGATCGTGAGGTCGTCTACATACAGGAGACCACGTACAGGGGCAACAATGTTTGCAATAACACTGTTCACTGCTATGGCAAACAGATTCACACTAAGTACACTGCCCTGCGGGACACAGTTCTCTTGTTCATGAACATCCGAAAAGGAGTTCCCAACACGTACGCGGAAAAAACGATCAGATAAAAAGTTTTGAATAAAGTACGCCATATGGCCACGGACGCACCAAGAATGGAGCTGCTTTATGATACCAAACCGTCACGTTCTGTCATATGCTTTTTGGAGGTCAAAGAAAACTCCAACTAAATGATCCTTGTTGAGGAATGCACCCTGAATATGTGTTTCCAGGTGGACAAGATGGTCCAGTGTGGAACGGTTGGAGCGAAAACCACATCGAAACTTACTTACAGTTTTCCCCCAAAAACGAGGTGAGACGCTTGTTGATCATGCGTTCCATCAACTTGCACACACAGCTGGTTAAAGCAATAGGCCTATAACTCGAGGCTGTGGTGCGTTGTTTACCTGGTTTCAGGATGGGAACAATAATAGTTTCTTTCCGGGAGATGGGGAAAGAGTCCTCCACCCAGAGCCTGTGGAATACCGCCAGGAGGATTTTTTATGCTCCAATGGGCAGATGACGAAACATCTCATAGTGGATCTTGTCCACTCCAGGAGGTGTATTCTTAGAATCTCGAAGCGCTTGGTCGAACTCCCATTTAGTTAATGGAGAGTTGTATGGTTCGGTGTTAAGACTCCGAAAAACTAGAGGGCGTCGTTCCTGACGGTCCTTCTCACGGCGGAAACGTGGTTCATAATTTTCCTAGCTAGACGCATCAGAAAACTGCGTGGCCAAGATATTAGCTATGTCTCCGGAATCGGTGTACAACGTCCCGTTGTGCTCCAGAGCACTCACAGAGGTAGATACACTCCCCTGGATGCGACGTACTTTGGTCCAACGGCTTTGGACGAAGCCTCCTTCGTCAGAGAATTTGAATTTGAATTTAAAATTGTGGGTGCGTCAGCACTAAGGCTATTTTGCACCCGACACGTTATACGGGGTCCAGCCCCTTATCGTTACAAATAACAATTCTAGCGTTGCAACTAAAAACATAAAATATTAAAATGTTCTGACTTTCGTTAAAAGCTGAGGCTGTAAAGGGGACTCAGCACACATAAGGACCAAAAAACAGGACAATACAAACAAAATTATACTGACCATGGGGCAAGTCGCCAGAGCCTCGTTAGTCTTCAGTCCAGGGTGTACTAACGTGGAAGTGAGGTTGACATTTGGGTGTACTACGTGGAAGGTCACCCCTTACACCCCCCTTCGTCAGAGAAGACACGTATTGAACCCAGCACGCCTTCTTACTGGCTCGGATGACCCGACGAGCATGGGCACGTTTAATGCGGAATTGCTCGAGGTTTGCAGCAGTGTGGTTACTATTAAATCGATCTAGGGCATGATTGCGGTCTTTGATGGCTGCACTGATCTCCGCAGTACACCAGGGGACTGGGAGTCGTCTCGCAGGTCCACTAGGATGTGGAATGGAGGTGCGTGTAGCATCATGCACTCGTGACACAAACATATCTAAGGCGTCGATTGCTGGCAAAGTTAGCGCAAGATCGACTTCAAGGTCCACTACACACTCGAAGGCACCCCAGTCGGCATGACTGAGATGCCAGTGAGGGTGTTGTTCACGTGAGTTCTGAAGATGTTTGAAAGTAAAAATGAGTGGGAAGTAATCACTCCCACAGAGATCAGGGTGAACGCTCCAAGATGTGGTAGGAACAAGGCTGGGACTGCAGAAGGACAAGTCCAAGGCAGAGTGTGTGCCTGAGGAAGGACTGAAATATGTGGGAGTCCCATCATTCAGCAACGTTAAAGCTGATGCCTCACGGAATTGACCTACAATTTGACCCCGGGGCTCTGTACGAACAGAGCCCCACAAACGATGGTAGGAATTAAAATCGCCCAAAAGAACTATAGCAGACGGAAGTTGTTCGAATATAGAAAGGAGGTCCTCAAGAGAGAGAATCGCTCCTCCCTTGTGATGTAGACACATCACACAGATATTGGCTGTGGTAGATGGACCCCCACGGCGACAGCTTGGAGGGAGGTGGTGAGAAAGATTGGCGTTGAGTGGATGTTATCTCGAACACCGATTGCAACACCACCGTGTGCACGACGACCCTCAGGAAACTTGTCGGTGCGGTAAAACGTGTATACGTTCAGAATCAATGATTCATTTGGACGAAAATGTGTCTCTTGGAGACATATGATGGCAGGGTCAAATTCAGATATTATAAGATTTGCAGTTCCTCGAGATGCGCACGGAAACCGTTAAGGTTCCATTGGAGACAATAAGCCATAGCTGTAGGTATGATAATTACCTTTTAAATCGTACTCTACTCCTAGTCCCTGTCACCTTGATAAATTCTTCATCCGCGGCTTCGTCCTGTATCATGTCCTCCGGTAAGGACACACAGGGCGAAGGGGATGGAGAAGGGAAAGTGGGGACAGGTGCTTTCAGCAGGGTGGTCGATTCCGCCCTGACTGGAGAGCTACTGGACTTGAGAAAATATTCTTTCGCATGTACCTGCTTGCACTTCTTCTCTGTGGAGCGAGGAGTGGTTGCTGGTTTCTTCGAAGCAGGGCGAGCTACTCGGGAAGCGTTGTAGTTTGAGTGAACACGTCGCTGGTTTGTACATCTACATTGCGACGGGTAAGAGCAGCTGCACCAGCTGTAGCGAATGGCATAGATAAAGTAGTGCGTATACTTTCACGGAGACGTTGTTTTGCTGCACAAACAGAAATTTTCTCTTCTTGTTGGAATGAGGGGCAGTCACGATGCCAGACTGGGTGCTCACCTTGACAATTAATGCATTTGGGACCAGAAGAACAAGGTTCGGTTCCATGATCAGGCTGACTACACTTACCACAAACGGCTGAGTGTGCCCAAAGTGCTGGCATTTGAAACACCGCATCGGGTCGAGGATGTACGGCCGGACTTTCAGTCTCAAATATCCAGCCCGTACCCTATTTGGGAGAGTGGTCGTTTGGAAGGTCAGTATAATTGAAGCAGTTGGTACAAGTTCTCCGGACTTTCGCGTCTTTATTCGCTGCACTGCGGTGACATGTTGGTCTTAGAGTTTTTCAAGAATCTCTTCCTCCTCAGCATTTAGCAGATCCCAGTGGCGAATCACACCTTTACTACTGTTAAGTTGACGATGTGGTTCAACATTAACAGGGTAGTCGCCCAAAGATCTTAGCTTTAAAAGGTTGTTTGTCTGGCGATCTGTGCTGGTCTGGATAGTAAACTCCCGTTTCGCAGCTTTTTTATTTCTGGTATGTCTGAACCAGCGCCGTAGTCTAGCTGTTTCTTGATCAGAAATGGTGACAAGTCCTTTAATGTAGCAGCTCCATGTTTCTTGGTTGTTGCAGAATCATTGTTACTATCAGTCTTTTGAACAATACTAATTACAAGATAACGTTGCATGTTACTTGTCTTTTCCAACAAATGAAGCGGGCTCGAAGGCCGTGCTCATTTTGAGGGTTTTCCCCCGTTTGAGTTGTTTTTTGTACCCATATACAAAAGTGTATTAATAGGATGGTCCATAAATTGTCGCCTCGACATGCCCTCTATGCAGAGGAAGGCCTATCCCCAAAAATGAAGGCTACTCGAGGACCAAACCGAAATCCCTGAGGCCACGTTCGCGACTGCACCTACCCTTGCAGCCAACATTGTCCCTTCGGCACGTGCAACTAACACCTTGGGATTGGTTTTTTTATCGAGGTTGTCTCCTCTAGCAGGACCCTTAGTTATAGGGAGGTCAAGGGAATGGAGATGAATGATGAGATGGAATAGTGAAAATGTGAGAGATGGACATGAAGAATGGATGAAATGATCGGATGATAATGGCCTCCCTACTAAGCCCCCTCGCCAGACAAGGCAGTACTACATGGAAGGGGTGAAGAAGAGGGAAGTGAAGCAAATAAAGACTTGCTACGAAAATATTAAGAAGAGAGCGAGAAAGTTGCTCGCCGAGGAAAGAATGGAGATCTATAAAACAGAAGGAGGTACAGAAGAAGTTGTCTGCTGTTGAAACAGGATCGTGGCTATGCTAACGCCCCAGATGTTCCCCTTACCAAATACATTTGATTCTGATGCACTGGATGTCTGTGGTGAAGTTTTTTTGTATTCTCCATTTCTTATATATTTGGATTGTCGTATAAGTAGCCAGCAACACGTATTGTCCTGAATCTATACATTGTACGTCCTGTTAAAATGACGAAATTTGGGGCAAGCTTTGTCCTATCTTTTCAATACCCTGTAATATCGTAATGTTTCTCTGTTCTAATTTACCTTCACATAATATCTAGCGCGTACTGTATTGGTGTCTCGTGTGTTTCCGTTTATTTTGGTGATGGTATGCTCAAATGCATTAATCTAAGGTATGACAGTTGTAAATGAGTGAGCTCACATATTCAATAATTTCTAATAACTTATCAAAAAATGAGTGCAGCAAGTTGGATTTACGGTCACCAATGTACAGTGATATACGGGAGAGAGAGCCTTGGAGGCTTACTGCTTATCCTACCAGGAACCCTCCCCAATGGTGAAGTGGTACCACTGCCGCCTGTAATAAATGGGTCTTAGGTTAGCCTTTCTGTACATAAAGTGTACTTAGCAAGCAAGTCAATCAAAGCTTATCCTACGACTATATTCTGTCCCAGGAGTCTGTGGAGCAAAGAAAGACAAGTCCTTTGTCCGTATTGTGCCCCAAGAAGGCTCGACCAGTGAACACGTGATATGGAATGAAATTGCATGGAGGGGGACACTCGACTGTAGCTACCAGATGTCTGCAGCAGGGTGCACTACTTTGCTTCTCCAATTCTCTACAGTTATGTGCGGCGTTGCCCCATAGACTCCGCGCTTCTTATTATTTTTGGTAGGCAATGCCTAGCAAACATTAAAAAAAGGGGGGAATGAAATAAATATCACCTAAGTCACAACCTTCATGATAACATTTTTTTAGTGTGGAAAGAACTGTGACAGACTGAAGAAGAGACAGTTGGGGGAGGGGAATCCTTGCATTGTGAATAACAAAACAAACTAAAGTATCGAACAGTAAATCAGGGCCTGTACAAAATTTCAAAACGAAGAAATGGAGATACCTAGATAGGCCATAGTAAGTACGTTTTGGACCTTGTGTAAGCTGTATCATAAATAATGTGTACACACCCACGTATGTGTGTGTGTGCACACGTCAACATCTTTATGATTAAAATAATTGCAAGCTGCCCATACACTGTATCCTAGTAACTAGTACAAAACTGTTTTCTACCCATTGATCTAAAACATGTAACAATACCATAGTGGGAAATGCAATAGTTTTGCAATAGTATACATACTTTTGTTCATTTATAGTAATATTCTATCCTTTGCAAACTTTTGGTGACAACTGACAGTATTTCCTTTTCATATTTCAGATCCCACAACCCTGCGAACTCTTAAGCAGTGGCATAGAAGTCATTGTTGAAGAGGTGAGTATTAATGAATAGTGTTTTTCTCCTACAAGGTGTAGTGGTGTGTCATATTTTTAATGAAGGATTTCCCTCGTTTTAACAAATATATATATATATATATATATATATGGGATACATTTGTCATTTGTGTTACATTTTCCATGTTGGATTTAATTATTTATACACCAGATGATTTGGAATTGTCCTATGGTCAAACTTTTGTACATGGCATAATTTTAACACTGACAATTAAAAGCTTAAGCTACTATCAATTGTCTGTACCACACTAGCCATGTGGTCTAAGACACAAGCTTTGGACCCTGTCTACGGAATGCATAAAGATTCAAGTCTCCTGGCTAAAGCGTAACAAGTTTTTTCCTGAGATTTTGCACTGTGTATGGGACCGGCGCCAATTGAGGAAATTGAGGAACTACATATGAATAGTGTAACCTGATCACGGAAACCTCTGACTGGGGGTGTGTCGTGCTAACCACACGTCACCCCATTAAGTGGATGGATGACCTCCAATCTCGTGTGGAGTGAGACCGCAGTCGGTAGGTAGGCACTGGCCCTCAAAGGCTGTTACGCCATGGGTTTTACCACTTGCCATTTTGGCAAAAGTGTAATATGTAAACGTACTTCTTAGCATGAAAGCAGGCATTCAGAATTATATGAATGGAGCCTTCTCTTATATGCTCTGCCATTTTGAAATTGTAATATCTGTTTGGCTGGAATTACACCAAAAAAAATCAAATTTGTTTTTTTCAATCATTGGCACTAGACGTAGGTATTTTGTTTATATTATTTTGCAGCATATTAAACACGAAAATATTCCCAGTTGTAGTCATGTGAGGCTGCTGGGCTCCCAGTAGTGTGGCAGTTCAGCTTCGGAACCGGAATGTTCTTTAAAAATGTACAATTTCGTTACTCTAGTGATTCTCTACCTTATTCTTTGTAAGGTATGGGTAATACTGTATATTGATGTATTCTTGTCTTTACATTGATTTAGAATGCACATCACAATTTTTGTTTCATAACCACTATTATAATTTTAAACCTTTTGGCATGGAGAACAGATATTTACATTTCCCTCTATTGTGCACAAATTGAGGATGGATAATATAAATACACACACATACACGTACGTTCTGTTTCTTAGTACTCATGGAAATGTGGTTGTGCTTCTGCGTTGTGTGTCATTGTTTTGCTGGAAACATTTTACATATCAGTTCATAATTCGCCCGCTTGATGGCAGTACAAAAGATGTTTCTTTGTTGTTTCTATGCTTGTGTATGTGGCACGTGTGTTGTGCATAGATAGTGAACAGTTTGAGATTTTGCATAGTGAAAGATTGCAAGTATATAATATACTGCAAAAAGGGGGTAATTATGGCTTGTGGAAACCTATGTTTACACAATATCTACACTTATTAATGTTTGCTTTCTGCACATGTGTGTTCATATGCAGTGGTTATTAGGTAAGCCTATACATCACAAGTGTATTCTTGCATGATATGATGCAAGGTTAACCACCTAACGTAATTTGATTTGGTGTCTACTTTATGCACAGTAAGGCTAATCAGGACTGGACCTACATTTTAAAGTGGGATCCGAACTACTATGTGCTTCCACCGGGTGTTGAACCCGGGACTCCTTGATTACAAATGCTGTCATGAACACTTCCTTATTATAAAAACCTCATAAATGTCAATAAGGTTGCAAAATATCTAAATCTGTTGAATTCAAAACGGGCATATTATATAAATTTTCTTGTTAAAAATAGCACATTTCAATATCAATCAAGAAAAACCTACTAAACGTTTTCATTCCATTGCAGGTCTCATTCGGAGAAATTTATGATCGGCATTGCAATGTTCTGCTCCATTTTTTCAAGTACCAGGATGATGACACTACACAGCAACTTCCACCCAGTGTCACCACGCACTCAATGTCCACCCCAACATCAGTGGGGGCAAAGAAACAAAAAAATCCTGGCTCAGGTCAAAACCCACCGACAATGGCTGCTGCGAAGCAGCTAAAAGAGACGGCAGCAATGAAATACAAATACTATAGGCGAAAACATGTTTTAGCTCTAAAAAACACAATTTAGAAGCTAAGGCTATCCAACGCCAAATATTGTTAAGCAACCTACAAATTTAAAACGGGAAACTTTTCATTGAAAAAATTAAGAAGGGCATGTAATGTTAATTTTGGGAAGAGATATGTACATGTAAATATTTTAATTATTCTTTTTGTTTTTGCATTCCTCTGTTGGTTCACATTATACCATGTTGTTTTCTGAGTTTACAATTTCAGGGTGGCCACTCTAGGACCATAACAAAATTCAAGTTTAATTCGTTTTCAAGGCAAACTTTCCAAAAATTCAAGGGTTACTAGAAGTTTTCTTTATTTCAACATTACGAATTACCGCCTCTCATCACCTACACACAATATAATGGGTCTGTGAGATTCCAAGGCATCCAAAAATTAAATGGTATATACATTTAAAAAAAATAATTTTAGGTGCGAAGTTCACATTTGTGATTTCACATAAGCAGGCTTGAAATACATCTACAAACACAAGTCGCAAATGTTACACGAAAAATTGTTAATTGTAAAAAAATTCAAACTTAAATTTACCTAATCAACTTCATGATATCTTATCCTGCAATAAACTTTGTGCCTGTCAGATTGTTCTGCAAAGGACACTAACAAAGTAAACGGATTGAGAGAATTCTGTTTTATTTTCCAAGCAGCTTTCTTTTCTTTCTCTTCCTCGATAAAAATAAAAGCTAAACAGTGAAAAACTTCCTTCGGGACATTAGGAAATGTATGAATTCATTTGGATTAGTAAAAATTGCAATTTTTCACATCTAGGGAGAAGAATTTAAGGAATTCCCGGTGAGTAGCCACCCTGAATTTGTTTACAAAGAATATTTGTTTTATTTCGTTTACTTCAATTTTGTACTTGCCTCTTCAATTTGTCATTCGTCTCTCATTTGTTTTTTTTTTTTTGTTTTTTAATTCTATTAGTTCATTACTTTTAACACATATCTTATGCTTTTTATGCATACTGTAATTAATTTATGTTTACTTCTGGTGGATATATACTGATTGCAAAATACAGTGCTTTTCACGGTCGAGACGTCCATGGAGCATGAGCTAGCATGCAGTAGTGTGAGAGCTCACCAGCCGGCACACTGGATGTAACATCAGCATAACTTGAACTGCTAGCTATGTAATGAAATAAGCTTGTACAATCACATTGACAGTTACAATTAAAAATATCACATACCTTTTAACAAGAGGTGTTGGAAATGTTGTCCTCCTGAATCCACACATTTACCACATTTTTAAAGGAAATTTTCACTAACACTTATCAGTTCCTCTTCCGAAATTGCTTCAATTTCTCTCCTGATGTCACACAGTCGATAGGCAGGATATCACATTATACACTCATGCACCACTTCACCTTGACGTGCTTGCCGTTTGTCGACAGCAACATCAATCCGGTTTCTCTCTACCCACACCTCGTACTATGTAGAAATTTTCAACGAAAAATGCAGGCTCGACCAGGACTCGAAACCGGGTCTATGGCATACCGTGCCATTGCTCTCAGCACTGAGCCGGCCTGGGTTCGCCTGATTTTTCGCTATCGCTATTTTACCTGTTTTATTGCTGTTTTACATAAAACAAAAAAGTCTAAAAAAACTTGTTAAGATCTTAACAACACTTCGCAAACACGTACAAACTGGATATCAGTTATCCCTATCACGGAACCAAGGCAAGTGTACAGCTGTGGGTCTAAATACTGGAAGACACACTCTCACTGCCCGGCATTCCAGTCGTCACTCCATTGATGACTTCACCGTGAAATGCACTGTATTTACACAATGACTTTTGAACAATATTTGAAAATTTATTTGTATCAGGCTCTCAGGTTTAGTTGAGTTTATGAAGTAGTTATTAAATCCATTGGATTTCATATTTCTACACCTATCTCTAAAATTACACTAGTCAACATTTTTTTTTCTATATCTTTGATGAAAGCAACTAATCTTTATGTTCTCGAGGGTGCTTAGCATGAAAATGCAAGTTTAGCTCTAGTTTGTTTGTTATTTCAACTTTTCAGAATTGCCCTTAAAAGCATATGCATGTATTTACCTTGTTGTTCTCCCTCGGGGAAGGGTCACTGAAGGCGCAATCGTTTTGCCTGCCGTTTGTATTCTGTTGCTTTATTCTCTGATTAATGTCCAGCAGTAATCGGCTAACATTGATTCACTACATTTCCCCTGGTATTTTTCTTCCATGTCTGAAATTTTTTGGTGGAATCGTTCCCCATGTTCGCCGCTAACAGCACCACAGTTTTCGAGGAAGAAGTGGAGGCATGAGGCGGAATGAGTGGAGACGCACCAGGAAGATCAGTTTCGACACCAAGTGCTGACAACATTTCGTCTGCACGAACACCAAAAGATCTAGTGGCTCTAGGGTAGAGCCGATACTTTGCCAGCCTACTCTCGTCTGAGACTGTATGATATGAAGGATGTGAAGGCATCGAGCGAAGTTGCAGGACGTAGCTGTCTTCGCAGAGACAGCGACGACTCTGATGTCTCTACATACAAACTGGCGACTGGACTGGTGAGGAATACACCAGAACACACACGAATACCAGCATGGTGGACAGTGTCTAGGGTGAAAAGTCTAGATGGACGGGCAAATACACAACACATCCGTAATCGAGTTGTAAACTGATGAGTGAACGGTACAGGCGAAGCAGTACCGTCCTATCAGGACCCTAAGAAATATGAGATAAAACGCGTAAAAGGTTGAGAACTCGAAGACACGAGAACTTTAACTGGCGAAGGTGAGGTAGCCATGTTAATTTCTTATCAAAAATGAGGCCCTGAAAGCGGACCTCATTCATGAAGCACAGCGGAAATTTCCCCCATGCACAGGTCAGGGAAAAGATGACATTCAAGTTGACCACAAAAGTCGATGCACGCGGATTTCTCGGATGAGAAGGTGAAACCTATTTGGGAAAATCACTCAACGAAACGGTTTATCATCAGTTGGAGTTGACGAGAAACTGACGCGAGATTCCGTGAGCGACAAACGATCGTGAGGTCGTCTACATAGAGGAGACCATGTACAGGAGAAAGAATATTTCCCATAACACTGTTCACTGCTATGGCAAACAGATTCTCACTAAGGACGCTGCCCTGCGGGACAACGTTCTATTGCTCATGAAGATCCGAAAAGGAGTTCCCAACACATACGCGGAAAGAACGATCTGATAAAAAGTTCTGATTAAAGTACGCCATATGGCCACGGACGCCCCAAGAATGGAGCTGCTTGATGACACCGAAGCGCCACGTTGTGTGATAGGCCTTTTGGAGGTCAAAGAAAACTACAACTAAATGTTCCTTGAGGAATGCATCCTGAATATGTGTTTCCAGCTGAACCAGATGTCCAGCGTGGAACGGTTGGAGCGAAAACTACATTGAAAATTGCTTATCAAAGAGTATTCCTTCAAAAACCAGGTGAGACGCTTGTTGACCATGCGCTCCATCAACTTTCACACACAGCTAGTTAAGGCAATAGGCATGTAACTCGAGGCTGTGGTGCGTTCTTTGCCTGGGAACAATAATAGCCTTCTTCCACAATACGGGGAAAAGGTTCCCAACCAAAGCCTGTTGAACATCGTGAGAACAAATTTTTAGGCTCTACTGGGCATATGACGTAGCATCTCCCTTTTGCCAATATTCTCCAAAGTATTTGAATCACTCATTTTCGATCACCTCAGATGGAATCTAAGAACTGTCATAGCCTTTCAGCAGCATATTTGGTGCAGGGCAGATCCACAACCACGAACTTAGCAGTGATAACACAAAGCATAGCAGACTGTATAAACAACAAAGGACAGTTGGACATAATCTACACATTCCTCAGCAAAGCATTCGACAGAATAAAACACTCCATCCTTCTCCAGAAACTACTTAGTGTTGGAATCTCTGGTAAATTGCATAAATTACTAGCACGCTCGCACATAAGCAGTTGCACTAAAAGGGTTCACCTCGGCCGAGAGAAGAGTTTCGTTGGGACTCCCGGGATCCAATTTATGTCCCTACCTTTTCCTTCTGTTCGTCGACGATATTTTGAGCCACCTGCAAAAAGTCAATATTCTAATGTACGCAGACCATATGAAACTGTACTATCCAATCAGCTCATTAAATTATTGTCACACGCTGCAGGAAGGCATAAACTCCTTTGCAAACTGGTGTAAGCAGACTAAAATGATCATAAATGTGAATAAGTGGAACGTAATAACACTACACACGAGTATAAAATTGGCAGCTCGACGGTGGGGCGTACGAGGGATGTTGTTGACCTCTGTGTTTACTTCACGTCTGACCTGTCGTTCAACACCCATTATCAAGCCTTGGTGAAAAGGTGTATGAAGCTAGTTGGTTTCATTAGAAGAAATTTTCTGTTTAATTTTTCTGTGAATACGGTTGTAAAAATATAAGTCACACTTGTTTGTCCAGTACTGGAATACTGCAGTCCCATATGATTTGATTTTGATATTAAAATTTTGGGTGCGTCAGCACTACGGTTATTTTGCACCTGTCACATTATACGGGTCCAGCCCCTTATCGTTACACATAACTCTAACATTGCATAACTAAAATCTTAAAATCTTCTGACTTTCGTTAAAAGCTGAGGCTGTAAAGGAGCACTCAGCACAACACAAAAAAATATATACTGGCCATGGGGCTAGTCGCCAGTGCCTCGTTAGTCTGCAGTCCAGGGTGTACTATGTGGAAGTGAGGTTGACTATTGGGTGCACTACGTGGAAGGAGCACCCTTACACCCCATACTGGCTCTTGTGCCAGTAGCCAGAACCTCGTTAAGTCTTCAGTCCAGAGTGTACTACGTGCAAGTGAGGTTGACTTTTGGGTGCCTCCGTGGAAGGTACCCCTTATACCCTCGATAAGATATGCTCTCGTAGAACTTCGGTCGAATATAATATCCGCAAGAAACACAATCTAAAAATCCCCAAAACATAAAACCACCACCTATAACAAGACCTTGATTGTTACAGGGATAAGGGAACGGAACTAACTGCTTGCACTTTTGACTAACATTATTTGCCATCAAAGTTTTAAGATATATTATCTTTATTGTATTATCTTGATCAATGTGGGTTTTTTTTCTACGTTTTTATTCATTTATTGTATCCTTGACAAGGGTTGGTTGTAAGAACGGCCCACGAGGCCTTAACACGCCTGCTTAAATAAAGACAAAAGCATTTATATGAAGCAGCTGAGAGACATGATAGGTCAATGCAAATCCAAATTATCCCATCCAGATCTACAATGACCAAGGATCAGGAGAGACGAAACAGATGTGAAGTCTCTCACTGATCTCATGCAGAACAGCTGGCTGAATCCTATGTCTCCTGATGAATCTGACTTGGTTATTCTGTCCACTGGCAGCATGGCCCCACCAGATGTAGTCAAGGATCTTCTGAGGGCTCTTGAAGTCTGAGAGGAAGCCTACCAGGCATTTAAGCGAATGAGGTTAGATGAAGATCCACCTTCAGTGAAATTTCATGGTAAGATGGCGAGGCAAAACCTGAAGGCAGACAGAAACCTCATTAGACACATGATCATGGTAG
Organism: Lepisma saccharinum; assembly: GCF_977018435.1. NCBI lineage: Eukaryota > Metazoa > Arthropoda > Insecta > Zygentoma > Lepismatidae > Lepisma > Lepisma saccharinum. The sequence continues at coordinate 1,058,377 of NW_028142891.1, forward strand.
CACAAAGTATGAACCTAAACATGAAAGATGTTCTGGTCTACCCACTGGGCCCATTAATATGAGCTCTGGTAAATATTGATGGTTCCCTTCGAAAGACAAACAAGGCCGCACTTGCCAGAGAGCTTGAAAATAATGTTGCCTTTGCTAAAGATATTCCAGGGTCATCAAGCATCTTCACTGACGGGATGAACCTTGTGCAAAAGATGATGGAAAACAACAAAACCTTCGCACAGCTGGTATTGTTGGCTTTGACCAGGGCCCTCCATGAGGGAGCACAGAGTGAAAGGGTAGATGTTGTCTTTGATGTCTACCGCCAGCGTTCAATCAAAGGTGCTGAAAAATTGAACATGGGTTCATCCATAACTCTCCAATATAGCAGCATTGCAGGAGGACATCACATCCAGCAGTGGAGAAAATTCTTGTTTAGTTCTCTCAATATGACCAGCCTTATTAAGTTCCTAGTAGAAGAGTGGAAATTCCAGCGATGTAGAAAAATGTTGAATGCCAAAGTCCTGTACGTGGCCTGTGAGGAAACCTGCTACAAGATAACTGAGAGTGAGTGGGAAGAAGTATAAGAGTTGCGGTCCACACAAGAGGATTAGTTTCTCTTGTATGTACGCATTGCTTGCATTGTAGAATTATTTTCCTGTAGGTTACGGTTATTACAAGCATAAGGAAACAGTTTTTTTTGTGACGTTTCAGAACACACCCTCCCTTCATCAGACATTTATTTTCATTTTGAGTAAAGATAATGTCTGATGAAGGGAGCGTGTGTGTTTTTGAAACATCACAAAGAAAAACTGTTTTCTTATGCTTGTAATCACCGTAAACTAGAGGAAAATAATCACACAAGAGGAAGCTGACACTTGTCTGTTCCTACATGCTTTGAATGCTGCTGGGTCAAAGACAATCTGAAGATAGAGATATCATGGTTCTTTGTCTCGAGTTCCAAAATAAGATCCCCTGTCCAATTTAAAAGAAGCATGGGACTCAGAATAGGACACACTTGTTGACATCAGAAAGCTAGCAAGTTCAATTGGACAAACCATATGCAAGTCTGATTGGATTACATGCCTTCACAGGTTGTGACACTGCCAGTGCCTTTGCAGGTCGTGGGAAGCTCATAGCTCTGAAGCTGGTTAAAAAAGACCATTCCTATCAGGAAATCTATATTCAGCTTGGCCAGTCATGGGACGTCAGTAATGAAGACTTCCATAATATCGAGAAGTTTATGTTCTGCATGTATGTTGCCACTACCAACGCGGACAAGGTAAATGACCTTCGCTATCAACTATTCTGTACCAAAACGGATCAGGTTGAATACAGTCACCTATCACCATGCAGGGACTGTATCTTCATGCACATTCTATGAGCCATCTACCAGGCAGCAAAATGAAAGTGTTGATTTCAGGCAAACCCTATGGTGCCAAGCCCTACTGAATATGGATGGACCAATGGCGAAGATGGCAACCTTGTCATTCAGTATATGCATTCTCCATCTGCACCTTACGTGGTTTTGAAACTGTTAGCATGTAATTGTGTGCGTTCCTGCAAACTGACAAACTGCACTTCCATGCCAAATTGACATCGAGTGCACATACATGTGCAACTTATGAACCTGTAGTAACCAGAAACAGCAGGAAAATGAAAAATCTGATTTTCAACTTGAGGACTCAGACGATGATATATGTGATCAGTACGATGATTGATTGTTGTAACGTTTTACCATGGTGCTGATCCTAATTTAATTTGTAATAATACGTAAAAATACTGTCTAGGTTAACAATTAACAATAAAATAATTTGTATCTTTCATGTTAGTCATTATACTTAATGAACCCCAACCTGTTTAAAACACTCTACTAGGCCTGAAACTAATAACTACAAGAGTTTAATTGCTATTATTGCATTACATATTAACATTTGTAATCAACTTTTGCTAAAAGAAAGTAATGTAAAATAATTTTGTATGTTGCTTTGAATTAAGTTCTTTCTGAAAACTGTCATTCTTATCATTCCGAACAGCCTTTCACGGATATAGATACAAAAGTGGTTAACGGATATAGATACAAAAGTGGTTATAACTCCCCTTAAACTACCACTCTACTCAGGTTATCACATCACAAAATTCCCTCAACCATGCATTACAAAAATCATTACTAGAATTTGCCACTCCAGGTGGTACCAATAAGTGAAATTTTGAGCCCTAGCTAGTGATGTTGATTTTGCGAAAGACAACATACTCCTGTCACCTTCTTTATCAAAAACATTTGAAACTTTTAAAATTATTTACACATACTTATGCAGGATAATTCACACATTCATGTTAAATAGCGTGTGGATGGTTGATACCATCACGTTACATTTCTATCTCTTCACCAGAAATGCCCATATCAATAACTTGCTCAAGAAACTATTAATTTAGTCCATGTGCTGCTCTTTGGATGTGGCCTTTTCTCTCCTGTGGCACGCAAGTGTCTGCCATAGTTTAGAAAATGGCTGCTGTGTGAATTCTGCTAAGGATATAAAGTTGTGCTTTTGACTGTCTTAAGCCTCAAGATATACTTGGCTTTTGGGAACTGAGTATACATAAAAGACGAAACTTACTTGACTGTGGCTTTGCAGCTTGTTAGTCATTCGAATGGTGAAATAAGCCCATTTTAAATATCCATAATTTATTGACTTATTTTATCTTGCTTTTGTGACACTTTTAGCTAATTTCGAAAAATGACGAAGAGTCTAGATGAAATAGACGAAGTGACAATCACAAACATATAAGGATGACCCATGAGACTCACAGATGATTGCACTGGCTGAGTCTGCCTGAGCCATGTTAGCCTGCAGAATGGAGTCCAGGGTGTGCTACGGACAGTGGTCGGAAGAAGCATGCAACTTGTAGCGTTGCTACTGTAGCTAGCTACAAAATTTGCAGTTGTAGCTGTAGCGAAGCTACAAAATTCCTTTAGTTGTAGTGAAATTTTTGCTACAGCTACATTTCTTCTCAGTATTTTGAAGTAAATTAAGAATGTGGCAACAGCCTCAAAAAAAAAATTGACAATGGTGTTTACTTTTGCAGTAGGTTCATAAGTACATTGAAATACAGATACTCTACATATAATATTGATATAGCAGATTATAAATATCCGGGTTATTTATTTCATTAGTATCTGAATAATTACAATATCCAGATAACTAACTGAATATACATGAATATATTCCAGCTAACAGCTACATTTTTTTTTAGCTGCATCGCTATTTTGGGGGGAAACATTACCATTTCCACCACCTCCGGAACAAATCCTGTGGATACCCATGGTGTAAGAGGCAGCAAAATGTCATTAATACCTGTGTAAAATACAACTTGCAGTGCAAAAACGAGCGATCCATTTCCCACTACAAAGACGAAACAATAGCTCAGTGCGTTAACAGCACTGATCATTGTCAGTGTATAGGATCTCACCAGCAAGAAATTATTGTTACAAGAATTATAGACATACACTTTCTCAAATTAGAATTATTTTCATCATAATATTTGTTCACAAATTTTAAAATTACAGAACGTTTAGTACATTCAGGTTTGCACATCAGTTTCCTCAATATCTCTTGATATTGAAAAAAGTATGTATGACTCATTGACTTCCTTGCAGAAATGACAATTTTCTATATTTAATACCCAGTTTCCAAATGTATGTATTTATCCTACTTTTATGTCGCTTTTCTGTAACTTTAGCTACTCATGACAATGAGGATGAAGGTTTTATTTAGCAATTATCTTTTCTAGAGTCGCTTTCTGCCACTTTTGGCTAATTGTGAGAATGATGAATGTTGATCATCAGTTTGGGAATGGAGGAGCAGGATAACCCCACCTTATCCTCCCAATTAGGCAATTTTCGTAGTATTTGTTTTGAGTCAGCTTTATGCACAGATAAGGTAATCGAGACAGAATCCAAACCACTATGTGCCTCCGCCGGGTATCCAACCTGGGCACTTTGCTTACAAAGTGTCAAATTTCCACTGTGTCTTCAGGGAAGCATCCCCAACTGGAAAACTTATGTAAAGCATCGTGACACCTGCTTCTCATTTATATCGTAGAAGTATCCCCCAGCTATCACCACGGTTCAAGCAAGAAACTAATAAACCATTTTACAGCTAAGAAGATAAAATTGATAAATGTCACATTTGAATGTTATTTTCCTTTTGCACAACACATTATAGTTAATTTCGATACATTATGATAAATTCGAAATTATTTTTTAAAATGTAATCGGTGACAAATATTTTCATATGACTTAATGAGAACATGAACACGTGTAAGCCTCGTTTCATTAATTTTCCGTGTGGGTAGCATCAATATTTAATATAAAAAATGACCTTTACAAAGCATAATTTACCATCCAATTATTGCTCCTTCTTTCATTATTAAAATCTGCACAGATGGTAAAACATATCAGTCTATTAAAAAATTAAATATTTATTCTCAAGAAATATAAACAAAAATAATCCTACCAAATTTTAATTTCGAATTTAAAATTTTGGGTCCGTCAGCACTTAGGCTATTTTGCAACCGTCACGTTATGCAGGGTCCAGCCCCTTACCATAATTAAAATAGCATAATTGCAGTGTCAGTGTTACTAAAATCTTAAAATATCCTGACTTCCGTTAAGAGCTGAAGCTGTAAAGGGGCACTCGGTACACAAGGACAAAAAACAGGACAACACACAAAATTATACTGGCCATAGTGCCAGTCGCCAGAGCCTCGTTCGTCTGCAGTCCAGGGTGTACTAAGTGGAAGTGAGGTTGACTTCTGGGCACCTACGTGGAAGGTCACCCCTTACACCCCACCAAACTGTGTGTGTAGTTGTAATCATTAATTTGGGTACCATCCTAATTGCAATACTCATCTATCAAATTTGAATTGATTTGCCGCTTACATAGGTAACGATATTCTCAAACATTATAGTGAAAATAAATATCTGAAGTAACACTGTTATCAAAATTATGGAATGGCTGGAATCATGCTAATAAATAACAATCTATTTTCCAAAGTACAAATATTATACATAGGAGGTTCTTTTGAATATCCATGTGGTTGTTTTAAGTTTTTCATTAAGTAGCACAAAAGTAGCAAGCAACAATTTGGTAAATGTACCTGTAGCGAAGCTACATTTTGGACAAGTAGCTGTAGTGAGGCTACTTTTAAAATGTAGCATTCTGATCACTGGCTACGGGTTCCTTTGGTCACCCCTTAACACACCAAAATGCACAAAAAAATATTTTTCACATTTACCACATGCAAATAACTAACAAAGCCAATAGTGGATTAATAGAAAAAATATCATGTGGATGACCTACTTCTGAGAAACATGTTCTTGTCATAATGGAGGGTACAAGTTTTCATTGGAAGGGCATATTTAAGAACTAAGGGGCTATTCTAATGTTTTGACCAAACTATAATGAATAGAGGGCATATTTATTTTGCATAAAATGTCCATATATTATAGAACTTGTCCGGAACATTATTTCTTTTTGGCCAAATGTAAGACTATCCAGATTCCCAACTTGTTTGTGCCTTTACTTATCCCAAAGGAACCTCCAGCCACCACCATCTGGATGCTGACAAGTTGAGCGAGTCACCCCACAGGAGAGAGGAATGCATCTTCCCCAAAGGACTACTTCTTAAGTCATTCATGTCAGGATGCCTAAAGAGAAGAGATAGGTACCAGGGAAAGTGTTACAGTACAGGTGGCAAGTGGCAAAACGTCCGTCAGCAGGGGGTAACATTACATCTATACTTCATTGTTAGCTAGTTTGAAAGTAGACCTGTACATACTGAGAGTAGAGTATTGCATCTGCTCACTCATACTCATTCGAGTCGCTCACATGCTCCATAACAAGATATATAACAAGAGACCTCAATCGGGCTTCAGAAGCATCGTACGTAAATGTAGCAACGTAGTTTGGCATTTAATCAAAAGATGTCTCTCCTAGACAAAATAACATTGCTTGAAAGTAGTCTCTTATAAGGGTATCAATCTCCGATGCTAAAGAGGCTGATAAGTGATAACATCAAGAAACTGATCCTAAGTTTTGGCCAAATGCACCTATTTTGCGAACCCAGCTGATTGGTAATGTTGATTACATGGATGTCGAACGTGTAACTACTAATATTCCTTTACTTAACACGAAAGAAAAATGTTCATTGCGATTTGTATGTCTGCATTATTGTGCATACGTTGTCGGAAATCGTGCAGTTCAAAGTGTAAAGGTTGTGTTTCTACTTCCCAGCCATAGAGGATATTCAGTTACTTCTTCAATAATGCATTACGTTCCAGTTTACAAGCATTATGTGCACTATGATAAACATGCCATGAAATAAATGTAATGTCCATCAACGAATTTTGCAACTTGGTTCAATCTTAATAACCAATTTCACAAATATATGGTAAAGTGTAAATCACCAACCCTGAGACTTTCTGTAAACAAACCGTCTCACCGATTTGATGTATCACTGAACATGGAGACCTTCCCGCACGCATCGAACTCGCCATGTTGAAAGTGTCACTACTTCCTTGCTGTTCACATGATTATTTTTAGAAAATAACCAATGTTATGAAATATCATTATGTACACAAATCTCTAAGCTCATTGAAAGTTACAGTGTATATTCCTACCAAATGTTCACACTTATCTTGCCTTGTCATGTCACCAAGTTATTTTACGAAGTGCACTATATTTGGAGGAACAATAATCGTTATTAGGATGCTTGTCAAAGCTTCCAACCGCAATAAATTTACGAACTTTCTTTGTCTTGTTTTGATCATCATCATCAATATATTTATTGGACTTACAGCAATGCATATGGCTGCTTATGCCCATTATATATTTTATTTCCATAAGATACAATTTACATAAAATCTACAAACAAATTTCAAATACACTCCTATCTATATCAAACCTTAGAAATATACATTACCATGGTATATCATTTTGTTTAAAAAAATGCAAGTAAAATATATTCAATTCGCATGCAAGAAAGAAACCAAAGTTATGGGAAATGATTACTGGTGCAAAGAGTTAACCATAAAGGTGAAGCAATAAGTACAAAAGAAAGAGCATTGGGTTTAAAGTGAGACGTCATTTGCGGCAGCGTATCCCATACTACAAATTTGCCATTGTTTTACCTTACGTGATGAATCCTGTAACAACGCTGGATTTTCATGTGGATTATTTTAATTCTATGAGTTTGCAATGCTTTCTGCATGCGCGTGGTTTTGTTGAGAGAAGGTCTCGGGGTTGGTGATTTGAGCTTTAGTTAATTTTGTACCTTTGTTCGCAGTGTGAACAATGGATGTTATATTTCCCCCTTGCAGAATATTTCAGTCAAAAACAGCAGGATCTTTATGATTATTTGGATGTAGTTAATGAACTTATAAAACATGTGAACTTGTGTCACATAACGGCATTTAAGGTACCTGGAAATGTAAAATAAATTCTGTAGATAAGTTCATGAAGTGAAAATCTGCTACTTAAATAATAACAATTCCAATCCTTGCACAGTCAGCCAATGTGATCAATAACTTGTTTCCTTTATTTTTATTTATGTTCCGTATGAAAGAGTAGGAGAGCCAGATATATCGGCATGTTCTAAATGTCAGAAGTACAAGGGGAAAATATATTTATCAATTTAAGTGAATTTAAAGTTATATCTAGGTACTGTCGAATTCGTAAGCTGGCCCTAGTTTAGATTCATTATACACACACCTATTTTGCATGACATGATTTCGATACATGTCCATGTACAGTTAGAAGTAAATTGCAGTTCCTAAAACTTACAACCTATCCTGATTCCAGAAAAATAACTTGCTTCATGAATTGCATTGTGATTTTTACCATTATTTAGCTTGTCTACCAAAAAGGAATATAAATTATAAGAACTTTAAACTAAGGAATTCCTCTAACAATATTCTCCAGATAATGCACGAGACCTACTGTGTTTCGTAATTAAGGTAATTTACTTTCAATAATATTCTCTGGGTGTTTCATTTTCCATGTGATCGTAAATCCATTCTCGTAGGTTTGAATTAGTCAGCTAGGTCATTCAACTTTGGTGTTCTTAGCACCCAGGTATTTAGAGCAGTTTATGATAGTTGCATTAGTATTTGTACACTTTCTCTAATCATCCTCTCATGTGTGTACCCAAATTCTTAAATACAAAATATGATTCATTTTTGTAAATAACTATAACAAGTGTAACTTATGCAGCCAAATATTTACCACATTTCTCAAAAATTAAAAGTTAATTCAAAGTGCACACAGGTATTGGGTTTCCAAAGTTGAAACATTTATTTAATACGAAAGTTCAAATTTACAAGCCACAGCCGTATTTATGGAAAAATTTTTGATTTTAATTTAAAAGTTTGGGCACGTCAGCACTTAGGCTATTTTGCACCCGTCACATTATACAGGGTCCAGCTCCTTACCGCAACAAAAATTACAAAACTAACCTTGTGTGTAACTAAAATCTTAAAAACACTCCTACCTCAGTCAAAAGCTGAGGCTGCAAAGGAGCACTCAGCACACATAAGGACAACACACAGCATTATACTGTCCACAGGGCCAGTCGCCAGACCCTCCTTAGTCTGCGAAAAGCACTCCAGGGTGTACTATGTGGAAGTGAGGTTGAAATTGGGTGTATTACATGGAAGATCACCTCTTACACCCTATTTATGGGAAGGGTTCAGCTTTCAATAGTCCGAGGATAGAAAAATTAAAATACCTGTACTATAACTAATAACTATTGATCATTTATCACTAATGGTAATGACTGTTTAATAATTACATTATTAAATTTAAACAGTTTTCAATTAATATTCCTAAACATCTCATTATACATATAGACATGCACTAATTACATTAACCTTTTTTTTTTCATTGTGTACATTGGGATTTTTATTTGCCAAATTTTCAAATTATATATCAAAATATCTGTGCATTTTGAAAAGTTCTTGAAAACTTTGCTATTTTACAGTTCATTTTGAACGTAATGAATACTGTTGAAGTTATTCTGAAGATATAAAGAAAATAAAATTATTGTACATTATTCATTATAAGTTATAATTTTCAAAATGATTTCAGATATTATAATGATTTGATCACCTGTTGATGTGATTATTGGATTAATGCAAGCACATCGCACTACCAGGGGTCCCAGGTTAAACTCCTGCCCAGAGCATGGATGTTTGTGTGTGTCCATTAATTTTATCATATCATCCATCACTCATCCCCATCTTTGCAAATTAGCCAAGTAGCACAAAAAGCGAAGTAAAATAAAGCAATATATATATATATATATATATATATATATATATATACATATATATTATTCATTACATATTTATTCCACATCCTGTGTTGTTTAAAGGAATGTAATTCTGTTGATTCGAAGGAGGTATTCGAAGCATGTGGCAACCTCTAAATATAGATGTTTTAATTTCAATTCATTATCATCGTTGTGTGTACAACAAAGGGAATAAAAATAGTGATTGAATTCGGCTACTGTTTTCTTTGTCATTGGGTGTACAATGTAAGTTTTGAGCTGTTTTGAGCACCAAAAACACAAAACTTAAATTGTCAATCTGTGGTACCTGCTAATAAACAACTTAAGCCCAGCTGTCCTTTTGCAGTAGCAACGATCGTGACCAGCGGCAGCTGATGGCTTTGAATTAGGTGAAGGGTTAGTAGGAAGATAGGGTAATAGAGAAATTTAGATGAATAGTTGCACATATGTATTAAAAAAAGGTAAAGTGCTCCCCTGTGCTTAGCACCACACCGTGAAGGCGTATAGGGGGTGTGGAGGTAACGCACCACACTTTCTTGATCCGGTCATGAGTGGGGGTGATGTGATCAGCATCACGCCCCTGACCACCTTTACCCCCCAGGGTTTCCCCCAGGTGCCCATCTTATTCGACGCTGGGTGGGCGCCGGCAGAAAATGGAATTTCTAACAAAAACACACTAAAACCACTTTCTAATAAGTACTATGTACAGGGCTCGAAAAATCCCAGTCGGAAGGTCGCCATGGCGACTAAAAATTTCAGCCTGGCGACTGTGATCTTTTGCTGAAATATTGCCGTTCTTTTAAGTTTGCATGTACGAAATTTTGAAGATTCTAAGTTCAAATTGCCGTACAGCGCGAGTTAGCAAATGATTTTTTTGAAAAAGTCAATATGCTGACCGAGGCAGAAATTTATTTTATTTTACAATATAAACTAAAAGTAACGTTTCAACCTTCTATCAAGGTCTTCGTCAGAATCTGTACCAAGTACAAAAGACCTTGCTAGAAGGTTGAAACATTACGTTTAGTTTATGTTCTAAAATAAAATAAATTTCTGCCTTGGTCAGCATATTGAGTTTTTCATATCATAGAAACAAGGCTTAATGGTGTTATGGTTATTTTATCAACATTTATGAACATTTCACAGAATCAGTAACTATTCCATACTCTTTGTCCCCCAACCCCTAATTTTCTGCTTTCTCACATGATTCAGCAATGTTTTGAATAAGGTGATGCTCAACTTCTTATAGTGTGCACAATTGCCAGTAGGTGGTTTCCTGGCATCTGAATTTCAGAGCTGGCACCTAGATCTGATGAAGATTTTTCGAGCACTGACTATGTACAGCTATTGATCTAATCTTCCTACTAGACATTTACCTAATTGAGAACCACCAGCAGCCGCTGATCATGACCCCACTCTCCTGTAGCCACCATTTTTTTTTTATATAAAAGGTATCAGCCAATCACATTTAAAACTTTCGAGCCAATCAGAAGCAGCCTCATGCATACTACTGGAAGTAGTTTGGCACTTTACTGAAAGGGGCAGGATTGCGCATGTGACACGCTTCGATATATGGGGTTTTCGATAATTGATATCTCCTGTTATATACACTCTTCACGCTCCAGTGTATAAATGGAATATTTCAATGTAACAAAATTCATATACGCATAATGTAAACTATCCGGGTTGGTAGTTCGAGCCCACAATCATGTCATATTCATGCATCACTGTATGTATTGGTAAGATAAGACTAAACTACATTTAAACTATGTTCAAGTTTCAATTTCACTCCAGAATTCATATTTGAATGCCCACTACCACACACAAACTATGGTTACACATCTGTTTTTGTTTCAGTTGTTCACAGTAAGGCTAATCAGAAATGGACCTACAGTTTAAAGTGGGATCCGAACCACTGTGTACCTCCACTGGGTATCGAATGCCTTGATTACAATGTGACGACTACCACTGCACCATCGGGGAGACCCCTTATGGTTATACGTGTACTATTGTTTTAGCAGGAGGAAAATAACCAATATACTTGACCTAAAACTATTGGCCACATAAGTAAAAAAAACTATTCCAGACTGCTTTCATTAGGTTCTATCATCAAAGTGAATTAGCATCAAACCAAACCGTAACATGAGAAAAATGCCATTAACATAAAAGCCAAATTGCTAACAGCATTAAACCTAACATTCCTAAACTAACAAAAAAATCAAACAACAAATATTGTACAACCTGAGAAATTACATAGCTTAAAAGTATGTACTTTGCTACAATGTTGCGAGTGAAAAAGGGCCCAAGTTCCAACTGTTTAATTCCGAATTTATCATGTTGTACAAGCATTTCCTTCATGGTTCGATTTGTAATTTTGCTGTTAACACACACTTCAGATTCTTAGTGATTGTTATTTCACATTTTCTGGAAAAAAACAATGGATTTTCAAATTTCAATATCTGATACTTCTAATAGTTCTAGAATGTAAACAAAAAACATGATACAACAACATTTCAACTTCCCTTCTCACTCTTCTGTATATCATGACTTTCAAACCAATAACACTTTATGAAATCGGAGCAAATACAAGGCATAATACATAATTCCACATGTTTAGTTCACATCACAGGGGGTTAGCGATGATGAATATGACACAATAAATAGTGCCACAAAAAGCTCATTACTGCACTACAATCCATCACAGGCTAAATATCATTCACATTGAATCTAATCTGGTGGCCGTTTGCTATTCAGTACCTGCGATCCACCTAGGGTAAATTTTAAGTTTATTTTTCAACATTAACAACTTTTTTCGAAAACCAAACAGTGGTCATTACTCTGAGGAAGGTTCAAATTTCATGTGACAATGATTGCCACAATTCTACAATAATTTGACTTTCTGCTAGGAGAATTAAAAAAAAAAATCATAAAACAATCGGAAGCGTTACTAAAGTTTATGGTATAAATTTACAATACCAGACGTATCTCAGATTGCTTTGAAATTATGCATACTCACTAATTTCGGCCTCGTAATCAAGAATCAGCAATTAAAAATTGGCGGTCACTTCCAGAAATTGCGAAATTACGTGCACATATTAACGCAAAGATTGTCGATACACTATTATGGTAGCCATGTTTGATGATGTGAACAAGGGAAGTTCGCTATTCGATACGCTGTCTACAGCATTGTCACACTGTTACTTTGTTACTTGGAGATCATTGATCATGGAAGAATGGAGGAGGAAAGGAATGAAAGGATCGTTAATGTGGTACAATTCTTTAAATGGAGAATGGAAGATGATGGACATGGCTTGATCAAGAATTTAATGGATTTCGGTATTCTACCCCAGGAAGGGGGTTACAAGTGTCCACGTCTTACAATTATGCAGAGACAATGCGTCAATTGATAACTACGGATGGAAGTGTTGGAAGAAGGTTAAGTATAATAAGAAGAAATCACAGCCATGTAATTACTTTGTGTCCCTTCGGAAAGGAACTATTTTCGCAAGGTCAAAGGTGACCTTATTACAAGCATCCATTTTCGAAAGACTGTGGGTTTCAAATTGTGCTTTGAGTATCGTATGTGATGAGGCTGAAATATCTTACAAAACCGGTGTTGACTGGGTTTCCTTCTGTCGGAAGGCAGTAGAACATTACTTTTACAAAGAACATCAGAAGATTGGAGGTGTGGGAAAGATTGTAGAAATAGACGAATCAAAGTTTGGAAAAAGAAAATACCATCGCGGACATCGAGTGGAGGGACAATGGGTATTCGAAGGTATCGAAAGAGGAAGAAAGGCAGTGTTTCTTGGTGCCTGTAGAGAAAAGAGACGCAGAAACTTTGATATCAAAAAGTAAGGAATGGATTTTGCCCGGTACAAAGATAATTTCCGACTGTTGGAAAGCATACGATCAGGTTCACAATGAGGGTTACCAGCACCTACAAGTAAATCACAGTATCAATTTCATCGATAAAGAGCCTGGAGCGCACACAAACAGTAGGGTAGGTTGGGGTAATTTGGGTATAAGTGCTATTTATTTTAATATATTTAATACTAAATTGAATATCAATGCCAATTTCATATATATTGTTTGTAACAGTATTTTGTATGATATTATGTGAAAAATTTGAGTTGGCAACACTGATGTCTACAGAAAAAAAAAAATATGAACAAGTTTTAGTCAAAATTTTGACCACCTGATTTGTAATTTTTAACAGTTTGCAGTTCACAAAAAAGCAATCGAACAGCTCTCAAAGTATGTGTACATTACATAATTCAGGAACACATTTTTGAAATGTTTATTGATGTTATCAAAAAGGGTTTTTAAATAAATTACAATTAAGTGATGTGGGGTAATTTGGGTGAAACAATTGGTTATCTGAAAAAATAACCTCAATGTTCTTTTCTACATCATGCCACAGACACACATAAAGAATATTAAAAATAATAAAGCTTATTAGAATGTAATATAACAGGGTCATGGGTGGCTGTAAACTACCAATGTGAATGTGGACAGGTTGTAAAAGAATACAGGGAGCAGGTCACAGTGCAAGATGCTCGGAGCAGAAATCACTACTCTGTCAAGTTTGTTACGAAATGTAAAGGAGGTCACCTCTATCTTCCCAGAAAAAGATCATATTGAGTAGGTGGATGAAGGACAAACCTGTCAAGTGTTTTCTGTCCCTCATTTTAATAGGAGGTACTTTAAATTTAACTAGTAATTCTATTCTATTGAAACTTAATTTAGGCTACATGTTTTATCTAGGCTATTTCTCACCTTTTCATTCATGTATTTGTTACCTAATTTGATAAATAATATTCTTCGCATGTTAGTATATTTTGTCTTTCCTAGGTTACCTGTGGATGGGGTAATTTGACTACATAATGTCTTCAAAGTAAGTTTAAAATGTATGCTTCATATTATACCCACTTTCCCCTGTCCCTGGTGTAATTTGGGTATAGATAAACAAAGTATTACTATGGTAACAATAAAAGTTACATTAAACCAGTGGGGAAAGTCAGATTGCTAACATATATCAAGATCATGATGGGTATTAACTAGAAGGCTCTAATTTTGAAAAATCCTAAATTAAAACCCAAATTACTCCGACCTACCCTATAGAGTCCACATGGAGGAAGGCTAAAGTAACATTAAATTCTTTTGAAACCAAGAAAATTTTTAGTAACGGTTTGATCTAGGGAGAACGGATTTCTTCAATTTTACAGAAGAAACTACTTACAGAAACAAGTTTCTGTAGCATTTTCAAAGGTCGTGGATATATTTTCTTTCATCGTTTAATCTATTTGACCAGGAATTCATGTATTTTCGAAGAGAAATATATCTCAAATGCACAATTGCCGTTCTTCCTCTACGTCGACCGGATTATAGCATTGATATATACGAACGAAATTTTAACTATGCTTGTCCAACCTAACCTAACCTGGCCGGAAATGGTTCGTGGGGCTATCTGTGCATCGTTCATGGGGCTATACGTGAATGGTTCGTGGGGCTATCTGTGCATGGTTCGTGGCGCTGTCCGTGTATGGTTCGTGGGGCTATTAATGAATTGTTCCTGGGGCTGTCCGTGTATGGTTCGTGGGGCTATTTATGAATGGTTCGTGGAGTTTTCGTACCACAAAAAAATATTTTTCTAATTTTAAAAAACAATTTTAACTAACACGAAAGTAGGTAGTCTTCTATGAAGAAGGTTGCAACCCTGCATAACCACTGATCATGGACAACACTAGTCAAGATTTCTCTGCCATATCGCGTGTAACGCAAGGGAAAGCGAACAAAAAAAAAATTACTCGATGTGTCTAAAAGGTTATGACTTGAGATGACGAGACCCCTCTCGGATTTTCTTTATATTTGACACACTCACTATGTCTGTGAGGCATCCTAATCACGAATCTGAAGTTTAAATTTGTTGGTCACGTCTAGAAATTGCAAGCCATTGACGCTAGCCTCACGAACCATTGGCGCCAGCCCCACAAACCATTGGCGCGTGGTTAGGTTAGTTTCGGTTAGGTTAGGCAAACATAGTTAAAATTTGGTGTCATGGTAGTATCAGGATCTAGAAATTGGAAATAATTGTGAACCATTGATGCTAGCCCCACGAACCATTGGCACGTGGTTAGGTTAGGCAAAGATAGTTAAAATTTGGTGTCGGGGTACTATCAGGAATAAATATTGTAGCGTGACATCGGGTAAGGTACAGGATCGAGTCACGCCGGGACGTAGCTCAGATAAATACAATAGGTCTTAAGTTTGACTTGGCTAACCACCTCTACCCTTAAGGAGGCTGATGAAGGATTGTTGGGAGCCTGTGTTGTTGAACGCTACTCACCCCTTGCTGTTGGTCTGGCCCTCGGCTTTGTGACGTTTTTTTCTACGCATTGTATTTTCGTGTGGAAAAACGTCACAATTTCTCATTTTATTCATACGCCTTGCGTCTTGTTTGTTTTCCTTGGATTATAATTTATCATGCTAGAGGTCTCCACCGACCCCTCGCTCCGTGCTCACTTCCCGAGCAAAAAAGCAACAGCAGTTGCGATCCTGTAACCTTCGCGATAAGAACGACGTGACTTTGCGTCACGAGTGTGAGAGAGAATTTTCCGTGCGCCGCATGGTTAAGTGTGCAAGTTGCCTCGCTGGCGAGACTTAACCTCCTTTTGATTTCTTGCTTTTTGCACGCACCAAAAATTGGTCTTCTCTCTCTACGAATATTGGACACTATATCGCGAAGCAGTATTCATTCCTTTCTCTGATTAGTTTTATACGCTATATGGAAGGCTGCGTTTGACGAATGTACGAAGCTGATCGCTGCCCAGTTTGATTTGGGTGTTTTCGCCCATAACACGAATCGGTATCCATGTTGGTGACTGGATACGAATTCAGAGATGTTACTATGAGTGACGCCAATATCCTGAAGACGAGACGTGAAGGAAGCCACGATTTCTAGTGACTTACCGTCCCTGGTAGTGAGGGATTGCCATCTGATACTCTATGTGAAATCTAATGGAGGTATGTACAGTGTTGTTTTCTTCCTCCTTTGTGATTGCAAAAAATGCAAGTTCGTGGACAGTGATAGATTGGAATATGTTTAATTTAACCGAATCGAAAATCTAAAGGAAGAGTGTAATTGGATTAAACGACGAATCGACGAAAACACTAGTTGTTTCAAAATCGTTATTACAGTACTTTATCTCACCCATAGCGTAAAACTACCTTTTTTGATTGCCTGTTAATAATAACGCGAATGAACTTGGGGCATTTTTGCCTGAATTGTTAGCGTAAACCAAGGCGTACGCGGGCAACTTGCTATTTATAATTGAGATTTCCTAAAAAATGTAAAAATAAGATTCATGTCGAGATTGGCACTAATAAACAAGTAAATACTGGGAGCATCAAATAGTTATAGGAATTATAAGATTGCTTATTGTCAAAAGCAAATGGAAATGATATGTGGTAAAAGTGGTTAATATATCGATAAATTGTAATGTTCGAATTTCTTGATATGCTCAGTTTTTTTAGAAGCATCAATTAAAGGAGTTCAATTGGAACTCGTGCATGTACTAGCATTCGTTAGAATTTTTTGTAATTTGCGTAAAATGCATGTATATATGACTGCCATGACTAGTGACAAAAGAAAGAACCACAGTAAGAATTGTTAATGTTGTAGTTTGAGGGAAGTTCTAAAAGGATACGTAAAATTAGAATTGTACGTCATAAAACTATCCTTTTTATATTGTTGTTATTGGAGAAATTTACTGTTTCTTGTTCATGATTGGATATAAATAAATTTGTTACTCAAAAGTATTCTTCGAAACTTTCATACAATTCTGTGCCTCTCCTTTTGTTTATAAACTTTGCGTAAAGTAAAACACTGAAATAACGAATCTATTATTGATAACAAAAAAGAACTAGAGTCGAAGCATATAGTAAAGGATGTAGTTTGTTACATGTAGTTATTTTGTGTTAGTGTGATAATTTTTCTGAATTGCAGCAGTGTAATTTTCCACGATATTTTGTGATCATTTATGTTTGCCTACAATTCCTCTCTTGATTGGTGAATGGGGAACAATTAACCCTCGCGTTATATTTGAGTTCGCACGATAATAGGCATTGGTTCTCTTTTGAGACTGAGGGGGTAGCCCTAAAGGCTGGCCGTAACCTTCAACAATTCGAATTTGTAGCTGTTGGTTGTAGCTTTACTTTAAGCGCGTGCATTGAATTGATCCCGGACCTTTTCACGCTTCCCACGAGCTTAATTTGTTCCTTTTCTTCACGCACGCAACCAGCAGGTCACAAATTTCCTGGTATCAGAGCAGGTTATATTAATCTATACACCTCAAATTTTACAATTTTTTTTCCCTTGCTTACCTTTTGATACTATAGATATTACGATCATTCTGTTCCATAACTTTGTTCACCCCCCCTTTTTTTTGGGTCCTTAACATTTTTTTTAACAGCCATACACCCCCCCCCTTTTTTTTGTACGTCTAGATATTTTTTTTTGTCATTATGCCGCCACCAGAGTTAAACGACTTTAATGATTTAGTAACATTCCAACAAGAACACCCCCCCCCCCTTTGTTTTACCACCACCTCCCTCTCTCACGGGTCCGCATTTTGTACATGCACCTCAGGTTACCGCTCAGGTACCGTTGGCGCAAGCTACAGGGGCTTTAACCTCAAATGTTCCCACCATGCCTTCTTCTCCCTTGCCTGTTACGACTGCTCCGACCGTAATGGCCCCTTCCTCACCCAGTTCGGCGTCATCTTCCCATCCAAACGGTGATACGCATATTCTTCATAAAATTATGCTGAAGAACTTAGACACCCGTGTGAACGCCCTACCCATGTGTGACGGTCGTAATCATATTGCTTTATTTACCTTTAAGTTGGCTCTCCAACGCCTTGTAACCTCTCATCAATACCCTTTAGTTTGGTTACTTCACAATGCTATTCGCCGTACCGAAGGGGTCTTACAGACTCTTTGGGCTACAGCTCTTGCATCTTCAATGTCTTGGTCACATATGAAATCTTACATATGGCGCCATTTGGTCCCTATGTCTCTATATAACACCTTAGTTAATGACTACGTCACTCGTCCCCAACGCGAGGGGGAGACTCTCCACCTTTACGTGTCGGACGTGCATGATTCGGCGGAGGCTTTGGCATTGGGCTGGGATGCAAATATTTTGTTCACGTTTATTTTACAACACCTAAACAATACATCCACAAATTGTTTATTATTTCAATCCCGCCCTCAGTCTATGCCCGAATTGGTAACTCTTGCCCACTCTATTACCCCCTTAGAGATGCAAAACGCATACTCCCAACGTCAATCAGGTCGGATTGACCGGCATGTGTATTTGCCACTGCATACAGCTACCACCCGAGATCAGAGTTCACGACGTTCTTCACGTCCATTACAGTCCTTTTATTGTAATTTTTGTCATAGAGCTGGACATTCTGATTCACATTGTCGACGGCGCTCTCCTTCTGCCCAACATACATCTTATGAATCTGCTCGCCGCAGATAATACAGAGTGTTGTGTATACTTGACACAGGATTGATTTTTTTTTCTCCCTTTATTGTGTATTGTACTATTGCAAATCTAGCAACAATTAAGAGTATTTATTCGCTAACATTTAATGGTGTATACACATTTTTATTTATTGATTTATGTATTGTGGGTTTAGTGTCATGTTTTGGTGTCATATATCTTTTGAAATTTGCCTTTTATTAAATACAAAGAGTTGATTCTCCATTTCATTGTCTAGCATGTGTTATAGTATATTTTTGCCTGTATTTTTGATATGTAATTTGTGATGGAAGTTACCTTTGTAATTGATGCTCCTAATTATTTATTCCATTCCCCTCCAATAGGTTTTCCTCCCCTCTTTCCTATCCTTTTTTTTTCTCTTCTATTTCTTCTTCTTTTCTAATTCTCTTTTTTTTCTTTATTTTGCATGTTTTATCGAGGGAACTTACGTGTCGAGTGTGCCATCCTGGAAATTCCCTTTTTGTGTGCATCATATATTGCTATCTCGGACTACACATGGAATAGTTGCAACGCCTTCTATATTGTTAGTCAACAAACAAAAAAAAGGTTTTCTCGCGGCACATGCTTAGTGTATGGTGAAATTGTGTGCTTCAAATTCAGGTAAATGTTTCCCCTCTTTCTCCTTTTTTGGCTATAGTATTCTAACCATTATAAGAGGGTTAAATTAATTTTCGTTTCATATTGTTCATAAAGTCATTTGATTGCAATCAATTCATCATTTTCATGCCTCATTCTTTTACATGATTAATGCTTGTTATATTATTATTGCATTATTTACCCTGTGTAAATTATTTATATAAGTGTATAGTCAGGGTAAAGATTCTATTCTACTCTTTAAATTATGGTTTTGTATGCCACTATATATATATATTTATTGTTACTGAGTTGTCCATTGTCATATATGATACATGTGGTAAATTCTATCTTAGTGTTTTCCTTAATTGGTTCTTTTTATAGACCATCTATTATTATTTTAGAGGTATCCTTGATGCTCTCAGAAGGTGGTATTTGCATGTGAGTGTAAGTTATGTGCCCTTCTCTAAATTTTGGATTCTTCATTGTACTATAATTGGTGCCCTTTTTCTTTTGCCACAAGGGGGAGTTTGTGACGTTTTTTTCTACGCATTGTATTTTCGTGTGGAAAAACGTCACAATTTCTCATTTTATTCGTACGCCTTGCGTCTTGTTTGTTTTCCTTGGATTATAATTTATCACGCTAGAGGTCTCCACCGACCCCTCGCTCCGTGCTCACTTCCCGAGCAAAAAAGCAACAGCAGTTGCGATCCTGTAACCTTCGCGATAAGAACGACGTGACTTTGCGTCACGAGTGTGAGAGAGAATTTTCCGTGCGCCGCATGGTTAAGTGTGCAAGTTGCCTCGCTGGCGAGACTTAACCTCCTTTTGATTTCTTGCTTTTTGCACGCACCAAAAATTGGTCTTCTCTCTCTACGAATATTGGACATTATATCGCGAAGCAGTATTCATTCCTTTCTCTGATTAGTTTTATACGCTATATGGAAGGCTGCGTTTGACGAATGTACGAAGCTGATCGCTGCCCAGTTTGATTTGGGTGTTTTCGCCCATAACACGAATCGGTATCCATGTTGGTGACTGGATACGAATTCAGAGATGTTACTATGAGTGACGCCAATATCCTGAAGACGAGACGTGAAGGAAGCCACGATTTCTAGTGACTTACCGTCCCTGGTAGTGAGGGATTGCCGTCTGATACTCTATGTGAAATCTAATGGAGGTATGTACAGTGTTGTTTTCTTCCTCCTTTGTGATTGCAAAAAATGCAAGTTCGTGGACAGTGACAGATTGGAATATGTTTAATTTAACCGAATCGAAAATCTAAAGGAAGAGTGTAATTGGATTAAACGACGAATCGACGAAAACACTAGTTGTTTCAAAATCGTTATTACAGTACTTTATCTCACCCATAGCGTAAAACTACCTTTTTTGATTGCCTGTTAATAATAACGCGAATGAACTTGGGGCATTTTTGCCTGAATTGTTAGCGTAAACCAAGGCGTACGCGGGCAACTTGCTATTTATAATTGAGATTTCCTAAAAAATGTAAAAATAAGATTCATGTCGAGATTGGCACTAATAAACAAGTAAATACTGGGAGCATCAAATAGTTATAGGAATTATAAGATTGCTTATTGTCAAAAGCAAATGGAAATGATATGTGGTAAAAGTGGTTAATATATCGATAAATTGTAATGTTCGAATTTCTTGATATGCTCAGTTTTTTTAGAAGCATCAATTAAAGGAGTTCAATTGGAACTCGTGCATGTACTAGCATTCGTTAGAATTTTTTGTAATTTGCGTAAAATGCATGTATATATGACTGCCATGACTAGTGACAAAAGAAAGAACCACAGTAAGAATTGTTAATGTTGTAGTTTGAGGGAAGTTCTAAAAGGATACGTAAAATTAGAATTGTACGTCATAAAACTATCCTTTTTATATTGTTGTTATTGGAGAAATTTACTGTTTCTTGTTCATGATTGGATATAAATAAATTTGTTACTCAAAAGTATTCTTCGAAACTTTCATACAATTCTGTGCCTCTCCTTTTGTTTATAAACTTTGCGTAAAGTAAAACACTGAAATAACGAATCTATTATTGATAACAAAAAAGAACTAGAGTCGAAGCATATAGTAAAGGATGTAGTTTGTTACATGTAGTTATTTTGTGTTAGTGTGATAATTTTTCTGAATTGCAGCAGTGTAATTTTCCACGATATTTTGTGATCATTTATGTTTGCCTACAATTCCTCTCTTGATTGGTGAATGGGGAACAATTAACCCTCGCGTTATATTTGAGTTCGCACGATAATAGGCATTGGTTCTCTTTTGAGACTGAGGGGGTAGCCCTAAAGGCTGGCCGTAACCTTCAACAATTCGAATTTGTAGCTGTTGGTTGTAGCTTTACTTTAAGCGCGTGCATTGAATTGATCCCGGACCTTTTCACGCTTCCCACGAGCTTAATTTGTTCCTTTTCTTCACGCACGCAACCAGCAGGTCACAAATTTCCTGGTATCAGAGCAGGTTATATTAATCTATACACCTCAAATTTTACAATTTTTTTTCCCTTGCTTACCTTTTGATACTATAGATATTACGATCATTCTGTTCCATAACTTTGTTCACCCCCCCTTTTTTTTGGGTCCTTAACATTTTTTTTAACAGCCATACACCCCCCCCCCTTTTTTTGTACGTCTAGATATTTTTTTTTGTCATTATGCCGCCACCAGAGTTAAACGACTTTAATGATTTAGTAACATTCCAACAAGAACACCCCCCCCCCTTTGTTTTACCACCACCTCCCTCTCTCACGGGTCCGCATTTTGTACATGCACCTCAGGTTACCGCTCAGGTACCGTTGGCGCAAGCTACAGGGGCTTTAACCTCAAATGTTCCCACCATGCCTTCTTCTCCCTTGCCTGTTACGACTGCTCCGACCGTAATGGCCCCTTCCTCACCCAGTTCGGCGTCATCTTCCCATCCAAACGGTGATACGCATATTCTTCATAAAATTATGCTGAAGAACTTAGACACCCGTGTGAACGCCCTACCCATGTGTGACGGTCGTAATCATATTGCTTTATTTACCTTTAAGTTGGCTCTCCAACGCCTTGTAACCTCTCATCAATACCCTTTAGTTTGGTTACTTCACAATGCTATTCGCCGTACCGAAGGGGTCTTACAGACTCTTTGGGCTACAGCTCTTGCATCTTCAATGTCTTGGTCACATATGAAATCTTACATATGGCGCCATTTGGTCCCTATGTCTCTATATAACACCTTAGTTAATGACTACGTCACTCGTCCCCAACGCGAGGGGGAGACTCTCCACCTTTACGTGTCGGACGTGCATGATTCGGCGGAGGCTTTGGCATTGGGCTGGGATGCAAATATTTTGTTCACGTTTATTTTACAACACCTAAACAATACATCCACAAATTGTTTATTATTTCAATCCCGCCCTCAGTCTATGCCCGAATTGGTAACTCTTGCCCACTCTATTACCCCCTTAGAGATGCAAAACGCATACTCCCAACGTCAATCAGGTCGGATTGACCGGCATGTGTATTTGCCACTGCATACAGCTACCACCCGAGATCAGAGTTCACGACGTTCTTCACGTCCATTACAGTCCTTTTATTGTAATTTTTGTCATAGAGCTGGACATTCTGATTCACATTGTCGACGGCGCTCTCCTTCTGCCCAACATACATCTTATGAATCTGCTCGCCGCAGATAATACAGAGTGTTGTGTATACTTGACACAGGATTGATTTTTTTTTCTCCCTTTATTGTGTATTGTACTATTGCAAATCTAGCAACAATTAAGAGTATTTATTCGCTAACATTTAATGGTGTATACACATTTTTATTTATTGATTTATGTATTGTGGGTTTAGTGTCATGTTTTGGTGTCATATATCTTTTGAAATTTGCCTTTTATTAAATACAAAGAGTTGATTCTCCATTTCATTGTCTAGCATGTGTTATAGTATATTTTTGCCTGTATTTTTGATATGTAATTTGTGATGGAAGTTACCTTTGTAATTGATGCTCCTAATTATTTATTCTATTCCCCTCCAATAGGTTTTCCTCCCCTCTTTCCTATCCTTTTTTTTTCTCTTCTATTTCTTCTTCTTTTCTAATTCTCTTTTTTTTCTTTATTTTGCATGTTTTATCGAGGGAACTTACGTGTCGAGTGTGCCATCCTGGAAATTCCCTTTTTGTGTGCATCATATATTGCTATCTCGGACTACACATGGAATAGTTGCAACGCCTTCTATATTGTTAGTCAACAAACAAAAAAAAGGTTTTCTCGCTGCACATGCTTAGTGTATGGTGAAATTGTGTGCTTCAAATTCAGGTAAATGTTTCCCCTCTTTCTCCTTTTTTGGCTATAGTATTCTAACCATTATAAGAGGGTTAAATTAATTTTCGTTTCATATTGTTCATAAAGTCATTTGATTGCAATCAATTCATCATTTTCATGCCTCATTCTTTTACATGATTAATGCTTGTTATATTATTATTGCATTATTTACCCTGTGTAAATTATTTATATAAGTGTATAGTCAGGGTAAAGATTCTATTCTACTCTTTAAATTATGGTTTTGTATGCCACTATATATATATATTTATTGTTACTGAGTTGTCCATTGTCATATATGATACATGTGGTAAATTCTATCTTAGTGTTTTCCTTAATTGGTTCTTTTTATAGACCATCTATTATTATTTTAGAGGTATCCTTGATGCTCTCAGAAGGTGGTATTTGCATGTGAGTGTAAGTTATGTGCCCTTCTCTAAATTTTGGATTCTTCATTGTACTATAATTGGTGCCCTTTTTCTTTTGCCACAAGGGGGAGTTTGTGACGTTTTTTTCTACGCATTGTATTTTCGTGTGGAAAAACGTCACAATTTCTCATTTTATTCGTACGCCTTGCGTCTTGTTTGTTTTCCTTGGATTATAATTTATCACGCTAGAGGTCTCCACCGACCCTTCGCTCCGTGCTCACTTCCCGAGCAAAAAAGCAACAGCAGTTGCGATCCTGTAACCTTCGCGATAAGAACGACGTGACTTTGCGTCACGAGTGTGAGAGAGAATTTTCCGTGCGCCGCATGGTTAAGTGTGCAAGTTGCCTCGCTGGCGAGACTTAACCTCCTTTTGATTTCTTGCTTTTTGCACGCACCAAAAATTGGTCTTCTCTCTCTACGAATATTGGACATTATATCGCGAAGCAGTATTCATTCCTTTCTCTGATTAGTTTTATACGCTATATGGAAGGCTGCGTTTGACGAATGTACGAAGCTGATCGCTGCCCAGTTTGATTTGGGTGTTTTCGCCCATAACACGAATCGGTATCCATGTTGGTGACTGGATACGAATTCAGAGATGTTACTATGAGTGACGCCAATATCCTGAAGACGAGACGTGAAGGAAGCCACGATTTCTAGTGACTTACCGTCCCTGGTAGTGAGGGATTGCCGTCTGATACTCTATGTGAAATCTAATGGAGGTATGTACAGTGTTGTTTTCTTCCTCCTTTGTGATTGCAAAAAATGCAAGTTCGTGGACAGTGATAGATTGGAATATGTTTAATTTAACCGAATCGAAAATCTAAAGGAAGAGTGTAATTGGATTAAACGACGAATCGACGAAAACACTAGTTGTTTCAAAATCGTTATTACAGTACTTTATCTCACCCATAGCGTAAAACTACCTTTTTTGATTGCCTGTTAATAATAACGCGAATGAACTTGGGGCATTTTTGCCTGAATTGTTAGCGTAAACCAAGGCGTACGCGGGCAACTTGCTATTTATAATTGAGATTTCCTAAAAAATGTAAAAATAAGATTCATGTCGAGATTGGCACTAATAAACAAGTAAATACTGGGAGCATCAAATAGTTATAGGAATTATAAGATTGCTTATTGTCAAAAGCAAATGGAAATGATATGTGGTAAAAGTGGTTAATATATCGATAAATTGTAATGTTCGAATTTCTTGATATGCTCAGTTTTTTTAGAAGCATCAATTAAAGGAGTTCAATTGGAACTCGTGCATGTACTAGCATTCGTTAGAATTTTTTGTAATTTGCGTAAAATGCATGTATATATGACTGCCATGACTAGTGACAAAAGAAAGAACCACAGTAAGAATTGTTAATGTTGTAGTTTGAGGGAAGTTCTAAAAGGATACGTAAAATTAGAATTGTACGTCATAAAACTATCCTTTTTATATTGTTGTTATTGGAGAAATTTACTGTTTCTTGTTCATGATTGGATATAAATAAATTTGTTACTCAAAAGTATTCTTCGAAACTTTCATACAATTCTGTGCCTCTCCTTTTGTTTATAAACTTTGCGTAAAGTAAAACACTGAAATAACGAATCTATTATTGATAACAAAAAAGAACTAGTCGAAGCATATAGTAAAGGATGTAGTTTGTTACATGTAGTTATTTTGTGTTAGTGTGATAATTTTTCTGAATTGCAGCAGTGTAATTTTCCACGATATTTTGTGATCATTTATGTTTGCCTACAATTCCTCTCTTGATTGGTGAATGGGGAACAATTAACCCTCGCGTTATATTTGAGTTCGCACGATAATAGGCATTGGTTCTCTTTTGAGACTGAGGGGGTAGCCCTAAAGGCTGGCCGTAACCTTCAACAATTCGAATTTGTAGCTGTTGGTTGTAGCTTTACTTTAAGCGCGTGCATTGAATTGATCCCGGACCTTTTCACGCTTCCCACGAGCTTAATTTGTTCCTTTTCTTCACGCACGCAACCAGCAGGTCACAGCTTCTGGCGTCGGCGACGGTGACAGGTGTCCGCTGGAGAGATCGAAGATGACGATAGGAGACGGCAGGCAATTCGGCGACTTGTTTTATTCTTGCAGATTCTTCGGTTGGCTTAATCCGGACTGCTTATGGACTTCTCGCTTGTTGCCGCCTCGTAGTGTCGCGATCTCTCAGCAGGCCGTCGTCCTCTTCTCGTCGATCAGTTTGGTGGTGATATTGAAGCGAAGTGAGAGATCGATTTACTGTCTCCAGCGGTTTTATACATTGGATTTGAGTCATAGGTTGGTGGACCTTGCACCTCCACTGTGCACCTGGGGTATCCCTGGATGCAGATGGAAATTTACAGTGGAGGTGCACTCACCGCTGGCGAGGGCCGTTGCCTTGCTGACTGTGCAGAGCCGAGTGGAAAATTCTTGTTGCTCGGCTCTGCATCCGGTGGAATGTGGGGTGAATGAGCGTTCAACTTGCGAGCTTCTGAGCGATGTTTGAGGCAAATTAATGTTTCGACTTTTATGCTCCCAATTCCTTCATCAATATATTTGGTTGTGGAACAAAAAAATTTCGCGAAAATCGACAGTTTCCATTCCGAAAACTAACACCTTATTTTAGCTTATTTTGCAATTTCTGGAAGTTCCGACAAATTTTAACTTCAGATTCGTGATGAGGAGGCCTCAATTAGTGAGTATGCCAAATATGAAGAAAATCGGAGAGGGGTCCGGTCGTTCCGTCTAAAATTGAGATTATTTGCCTGGAAAAAACGAAATGCCACCTTCAAGAATCCTTAGGAATGCAGAATACGTAAATATCAATGTGAAAAATAAGGGGGCTCGGGTACCCTTTTCTACAGCCTCGATTTTTCGCACATTTCAAATATTCTCGTTACAAAAATTAGTTCTTCATAATAAACGATGTATCTAAATAGCGCGGAAAGTATTTTTTTAGATCTACGTGCTACGAAACTTACGTTTTTTATGAAATTAAAATTCCTTGCGTAACTTCAAAAAAGCTTTTCAGAACTTTATGATGGCGAATGATGCACTCATGTCACAGGCGCAAGTCTGAAGATTTCGGATCATCGATTCACGTCACAGGTGCACGTCTGATTTTTTTCTTTTTCTTCTTATGATTGACTTGTGCAATATGAACATTTGCGATTGCGATATGTTATTTGTTTGTGTGATATATTGGCGGATTGGACATTTCAGACATTGGATTTCATTTATGCGACTTCAGAAATTGGATTTTTTTTTTTTTTTTGGCAAATGCATGCCGTAAAGGGGAGGGTTGTTTTTTTTCTAAATTACTTGTGGGATGGGATAATTTGCGACTTCTAATATTTATGATGGGAAGGGATTGGAGGTTGGTATTCTGTGGAAAAGGACAGCAAGGACTTTCGGTATGACTTGAGATGACCGGACCCCTCTCCGATTTTCTTCATATTTGACATAGTCACTAATTGAGGCCTCCTAATCACAAATCTGAAGTTAAAATTTGTCAAATGTCTAGAAATTGGGAACCACTGATGCTAGCCTCATGAACCAATGGCGCTAGCCTCACGAACCATTGGCGCTAGCCCCACAAACCATTGGCGCTAGCCATACGAACCATTGGCGCTAGCCCCACGAACCATTGCCGCTAGCCCCACGATCCATTGGCACGTGGTTAGGTTAGTTTCAGTTAGGTTAGGCAAACAGTTAAAATTTCGTGTCATGGTAGAAATTGCAAATAATTGCGAACCATTGACGCTAGCCCCACGAACCATTGGTGCGTGGTTAGGTTAGGCAAACATAGTTAAAATTTTGTGTCGTGGTAGTATCAGGAATATATATATTTGCTTGTGAGAGCCCGGAATCGGGGGGGAAATTTGGACTCAACAATTTCAAACGACAAAATCGCAACTTCAAACGGCTGTACAGTCGTAAATACTTCTTTCCGCGCTCCATTTTTTGGTACTATTAGCGTATGTGTGAAACACCTACGAATCATATATTTCGGACTTCTTTACATTGCTAACGTGTTGCGGAACATTTCTTAAGGCGAAATAATGCATTTCTAACTAAGATAATGTTTATTTTCTCTATTTACGAGTACTTACTGTTACTTGTTGTTTTGAATCTGTAACACATTATGGCCATCATAGCATACAGGTTTAGGGGGCGTTCTGAGAGTGTTTTGTCGATTTATGCAGTGGTGCAACCTCGTTCACCGGAAAATATCTACTTTCGTGCCCCTATTTGAAATTATGCTAGTACGTCGCATTTACGTGTAGAACTTGTAAAATAACCTTGCGATTTACCACGTTCATTGTCCGTACACAGCAATTCGGAACCATCTTTCTTTCGCAATTCGTTAATGCTCTTCCTTTATGCACAACACTCTTGCAACCTTGAAAATTGACGTCAGACGAGGAATGCCTACGTGGTTAGGTTAGGCCTGTTAGGTTAGGTTCCATTAGCATAAATACAAAGAAAAAATAATATTTTCGCTAAGAGACGCGTTACATTTGTATTGCCTAACATGAAAAAGGTTTCTCCTGTGACGTCAGAACACAATGTTGCTAGAGTGTTGTGCGATAAGTGACACCCATTCGGGTCGGAACCATCTTTCTTTCGAAATTTGTTAATGCTCTTCCTTTACGCACAACCATCTTGCAACCTTGAATATTGACGTCAGACGAGGAATGCCTACGTGGTTAGGTTAGGCCTGTTGGGTTAGGTTCCATTAGCATAGATACAAAGAAAAATTAATATTTTCGCTAAGAGACGCGTTAGCTTGTTTTGCCTAACATGAAAAAGATCTTTCCTGTGATGTCAGAACACAATGTTGCTACAGTGTTGTGCGATAAGTGACACCCATTCGGGTCGGAACCATCTTTCTTTCGTAATTCGTTAATTCTCTTCCTTTACACACAACAATCTTGCAACCTTGAATATTGACGTCAGACGAGGAATGCCTACGTGGTTAGGTTAGGCCTGTTAGGTTAGGTTCCATTAGCATAAATACAAAGAAAAATTGTAAAAACAGCTCTCTCCTGTGATGTCCGAACACAATGTTGCTACAATGTTGTGCGATAAGTGACACCCATTCAGGAAAAATGGCTTCTTCCGAACTCGACAGGTGGTTCTAGTGAAAACACGGCGAGGCTGAAACACTGGCTACGGGGTTGCATCGTCTTAACACACGGAACATTGCACTCTCATGCAAAAAGCAAATGGCGGGAGCAGAAACAGCATGTCGGACAGAGATTTTCGCAGAAAACAAAACGCATTCACATTAAAATGGATCAAATCTACATTCAGGAACTTCCAAAACGCTCAAGAAAATGTTTTCCGTTAAGTACTTTCTCCTGTAAATTTGAAGGAATCCGTTTTACCCATACGCATTTTTTTATTCACAAATAGGATCACATTATCTTCATAATGAAGAAAAAAAAAATCAAAATTCGAGGGTGTAGAACAGGGTACCCCACCCGTAAATTTGAAGAAATCAGTTTTCCGGATATATAAAATTTACCGTATTTCGGTTAAGTACTTCCCAAAAGCTAATCATGTAATTTCTGGTCTTCAGCGCTTACTGCTATTCTCACACTAGTACTCATACCCATTTCAAATTTCAAAAAACTTCTTAGCAACAAGTTCCGCAAAACTGCCCTACATGCTATTCTCACCACCTCGTGAAAATAGTCGCGGCCAAATATGTTACGAAATCAGCCAGGACAACAGCACGAAGCTGTAATGCAAACTGCAACAGGCAAGGAGAACCTACATAAATAAACAGAGAAAGTAACACATACCATTAAAATATTTGTAATACCACACAACGCAAATTGAAGAAGAAAAAACCTAAATATAATATAACCTCCTTTGGCTGGTCTCCAATTCTCCGAACGCCATTAAAGAAAATTATGATCACAGATTATTATCAAATGAGAACCACAGATTATATCCTATTCTTCTTCTTCTTCTCGTCCTTCTGGCCCTATCAATCGTGTGTTCCTTTTAGCCAAAGTTACTTGCTCTGACAGAAAGGTACTACAAACGACGGACTTGAAGTATGGACTTAGCGTCTTAGCGGAAGTGACGTCACCTATAGTCGTTTTAACGTTCAGAAGACACAACGGCGCTTATGGAGAAACCGCACAGTGTTGCCAATACAGCGCTAGCTCATGTCGCCGGGAAATGATGACCTTCCTTCACAACGAAGGTGTTACGTATTTTATATATATAATGATAATTATATGTAAATATTAATATTATACTGTGAACGTTACAGTTACCCTTTTTACTATGATCCATTACGATCACTACACACGCGAGTGTAATGCACGAATATGACACTTCAGAAATCATTTAAAAAATGAGCGCTCACACAACTGAAAACACTTTTTCGAGAGAGGAAAAAAGTCTAAACAGACCAAAGTAGATCTCTCACTCAAGTAAGGGGAACCTGGCACATGGGTTAGATTCGAGTTGCAACCCAAACAAACAAATGAGTTATGGCCCCAGTGAACTGATAAGATGTGAATGACTCAAGCAAGGCATGTCATATTTCTATCTTGAAGCCCCATATTTTGTCACGTGTTGGAAAACCTTTCAAAGGTTAATATGGTGTCTATGAATTTATGTGAACGTTGGAAACTGAAAAGTGATCTTCATTTCAGTATTAATGTCGACAGTAATGTAAACAAAAACAACGTGTATTTGCTAACTAACTAACTAACTCCCTAGCCTTCTTAAACCCGAAGGTTCATAGCTGCAGCAACACAGGCCTTCCATCTTTCCCTATCATGAGCAAGTTCTATATACTCTTTTCCATCCCTACCGATTTCCCTTAGGTTAATCTCAACGTTGTCCCTCCATCTTCGTCTTGGCCTTCCTACAGGTCTCTTACCATCAGGTTTCCCAACAAGAATCCTGTAAACTCCTCTTTCCTCTCCCATTCGTGCCACATGGCCTGCTCACCTAAGTCTTCTTGATTTAATTATTCTAATAATATCTGGACATGAATACAAATTATGTACTTCTAAATTACGTAACCTTGTCCACTCACCTGTCTCCTCATCCCTTTTAGGTCCAAATATTTTCCTAAGGATCTTCTTTTCAAATACTCTCAATTTATGTTCTTCTTTCAATGTAAGGGACCAAGTTTCACATCCATATAACACTACACGCAAAATTACTGTTTTGTATATTTTAACTTTTAGTTTCTTAGATATTAAACTGGAAGACAAAAGTTTATGAAGAGAGAAGTAACATGCATTTTCTGAATTAAGCCTACTTTTTATTTCCTCTTTAATATAATTTTAATTTTTTAATATATTACTCCTAAGTATTTGAATTTGGAATTTGGTTCAAACGAGTTGTTATCAATAATTAGATTTTGATTATTACCTAACACTTGGTTTCGGCCTGTAAGCATATATTTAGTTTTCTCTTTGTTAACTTCCAAACCTATCTCTTTAACAGTTTTGAAAAATATTTTAGCATTATTCTTAATTGTATTCACATCATCCCCCAGTAAGTCTACATCATCTGCATATGCTAACAACTGAGTCACACGATTTAATTTTAGTCCTTCTTTAGTTTCTTTTACCTTCCTAACAGCATATTCTAAGGCAAAATTAAATAGCAAAGGAGGTAATGCATCTCCTTGTTTTAACCCATCATGAATTGTAAATTTGTCAGACATATTAATACCCACACGAATTTTACTTTCTGTTTCACTGGTGCGTATTTTTATCATACTAAAAAGCTTCTTAGGTATTCCAAACTCTACTAATATATTATATAATTTATCTCTTTTGACCGAATCATATGCTTTTTTTAAATCAATGAATAGCTGATGGACATTTTGATTATATTTCAAGTGTCTGTCTGATGTGAAAAATTTGATCTGTAGTTGATCTGTTACGTTTAAATCCACATTGATAATCACCTATAATTTCATTAGCATATGGGGTTAGTCTTGTTAAAAGAATGTTAGATAATATTTTATATGTTGTTGAGAGTAGAGAAATTCAACTGTATTTATTGCAGTTCATTTTATCACCTTTTTTAAACACAGGAACAGTTATGGATTCTTTCCACTGTTGAGGGATTTCTTCTTCATTCCATATTAAACAAATTAATTTATGAATTTGACATATTAATGAATTTTTACCATATTTAATTAACTCAGCTGGTATTAAATCAATGCACGGTGCTTTGTTATTCTTTAGCCTTTTAATAGCATCCTTAACTTCAATCAAGTTAGGTTCTGAAACTAAAGGTTCTGCTGTGTGGACTTCATTTACTTCTGATTTATCTCCTGTATATCGTATCAATCCCTAGGATTGTATGTTTATTTTATTAAGTTCTCTGAACGCTTCATGTTGACCAGGGCATTCACTTGTTTTTCTCAGCTGTCTCAAGCCTCTTAGGCATGTTTACAATGCTTTGTGTTGTGCCATGCAAACCTCCTGAGCATTCAGGAAACAGGTAATACTTCTGGTTATGGTGTCAGCGGTTTGCATGGTAGCAATTATATTAAACACACGATTCGGCGATTCGGCATTGAGGAAGAGCTCGATGGCCAGGGAATATAGAGGTGAGACAAGCTGGGAGGACGGGGACTTTGGGCATTGAGTTGGTAGAGAGAGGTGGTCAGCAAGGCAGGAGGTCGATAGTGGAAGCACGCTTTGGTCAGCATAAGAGAGAAACTTAAAGAGGACTTCGCTATTTTCATTCAGCTAAGAGACTTCAGTTAGACAGGTAATTATCCTACACCTAGCCATGATACAGGTTCAACGGTTCACAAAATCCAGCGAGTGACCATTGTCTTTTCAGTAGTTTAATTCCTTTGTGTAATTTGTACCTTTCGCATGCCAAGCGATAACTCGTCATGTCAATGACGAGTGGTCTCATCAAGAGGATGAATGATGAGTAGTTTACATCACCCCATCAATTAACTGGTTAACCTGCTAGATACTCTTAAGATCCCACGAACTTTAAGGTTCGTTACGATATGGGCATTTAAAAGGTCATTAAAGTAGTTCTTCCATCTATTTAGAATATCGTTTGGGTCAGCTAGAAAATCACCTTCTTTATCTTTTATCAAGTTTACTTTAGGTTGCCACCCCTTTCTAAACTCATTTAGACCTTTATATAAATCTCTGATATTTTTATTTTTGCTGTTTGTTTCAATTTCGTTAATTTTGCTTTTCAAGTAATCTCTTTTTTACTTCTAAACGTGCGGTTAACTTCTCGCTTTATTCTATTATAATTGTTTAGATTTGTATCATCAGAGTTACTTAACCACCTAAGTCTAGCCTGATTTCTTATTTCTATTAGATTATGACATTCATTATCAAACCATGGCTTACTTTTTCTCGGTTTATGGTATCCTATAGTATCTTTAGCTGCTGATCCTATTGCATTATGTATGTGCTCCCAATTCTTATTTACATCATCATTCAAATCCTGCAAAACATCAAATCTATTTGACAGTTTAATTTGGTAATCTTTCTTAATTCTTTCATCAGTAAACTTTCCTGTATCAAATTTTAGAACTTTTAGATATTTTGCTTATGATTTATCACTGCGAGTCTTTCTCTTAATTTAGCAATTACTAAATAATGGTCACTGGCACAGTCTGCACCTCTATGTGTACGAACGTCAATTATACAAGTATGCCTTTATGTTTAAAAGTGGTACTTTTCACAATTAAATTCTTTGAGGTTGCAAAAGTAATCAATCTTATACCATTATCATTACTTCATGAAGATTTTCTTTACCAATCGTGGGTTTAAATGTCTCTTCTTTGCCAATCTATGCATTACAATCACCTAACAGAATTTTCATATCATACTGAGAAAATTTATCAAAGACCTGTTCTAACTCTGTATAAAAATCATCTTTATCTTCCGTTGGTGCATGTATGTTTATTAAAATAATTTTACACCACCTACCCTGTAAAACTGCATATGATATCCTATCATTAATAAAATCTACTGTTTTATGATCCGAGATAATTCTATTATTTATGAAAAAGCCTGTTCCAAAATTATGATTTTCAGTACCACCATAGAAAAAAGTAAAATTTTTAGTTTTACAATTCCCTTCTCCTGGCCACCTAACTTCCTGGACAGCTACTACATCTAATTTATACTTAACTATCTCATTAACTGTACACTGAAATGCCCCACACCGGTAAAGGCTCAGAACATTCCAGGTGCCTAATTTAATATCCTTATTCCTAACGTATATCTTATCCTTAGTCCAGGGACCTCCCAAAGTAGTCCCCACCCGGAGATCCGAACGGGGGACTGTTTTACCTCCAGAATATTTTACCTTGTGAACATCCATGGCCTTATATTGCTGTTTCTTGACATTTTTTTTTTTTTTTTTTTTACAGTGCAGAGTTGTCAGCTCTACGCCTAACCCCCAATATGAATGGAGGAACTACTACACAAGACAAATACAAACAGAAACACATTAGACAGCAATTAATATATAAATAAATTCCAAGATGAGATTGTATTATCCAATGCTACTATTTAAAATGTTCTGTTCTGTCAATTTGCAAAATAATTAGTAAAAGGAATAAGTATGTACATAAGTTCCAAAGATTCTTTCTGTTATGTCAATTTGTAAAGTAATAACTCAAAGGAATAAATATATACATACATTCCAATATGTAATATGAAAACTTTGAACAATATTCAATGGAAGTTATGTTATGTCAATTTGTCAAATAATAAGTTAAAAGAATAAATATATACATATACCTAAATGAAAATTTATTAATTTCTGACATTACTGTATATTGATTTTATTATTATTTTTTACTTGTAGGGGGAATGATGTAATGGTAGAACCAGTACATGATCCTTTTCTTTATTAAATGTTCGTATATGTTCATTAATATTATTTTTATGGGTTGGTGAAGGTAATATTTGTTATTCAGTTTCTAATGTAACCTGCTACAAAGCTGGCCTACCTGTCTGGGAAAGCCAGTTGCTCAGAAAGCGGGTAGTTTAAAAACTGGTCCTTTCAAAACCCGGAGAGGTGAAAAAAAAGGTTTTTTTTTTTTTTTTTTTTTTTTTTTTTTTTTTTTTTTTTTATTCACCTATATAAGGGATTCTAATGAGTAGCGGGGGTTGGCATTTGGTTGGCTCTTGCTTGGGCAAGAGGAGAGACGTTGGAAGTTCTCTCGGTTCCGGTTTGTGGCTGTGGCTAGTCTAGGCAGGTAGCGGTCACAAGTCAACCATTCTCATGGAGATAGTACTGATGGTCTACGCCAACATACAGAATCTCTGTTTGCACCCAAGTTAAAGTTATATATTAAAGAAACGGCATTTTTAGTAGTGCCTGTGGCTAGTCTAAGCGGGCAAGCGGTGACTGGGTAACATTATTTAATTAGAGGTAATTCTGAAGGTCTAGGCCAACATACAAAACTCTATTCTACACACACATATATATATATATCAAAAAATATGTCAGTTAATTTAATTTGGATCATGTCGGGGTAATTGTATTTGTAATTCATTTGTACATATTTAAACAAGAAATAAATAGTGTTCTTATATATTTTAATCTGAACGTACGAGCTTTCATTCATGAGAAAAGAAAGAGTTTCCCTTATATCCATGGTACGGAAAAATAACTAGAAATTTACGGTAGTTATTCTAAGATGTGTATTTTGAATGAACCGTATTGTTAGTTTATTATGTTTTTGCATCTTATTCGCCTGTGGCAGTATCAGAACAAGTAACAGGTAGAACCAGGCCAGGTTACTGTATAACAGAGGAAAAGGAGCAAAACAACCTGCAAACCCTTATGTACTTACATTCTCTCTATTAGCCCATTTTCATCAAGGGCATGTGGAAGGCCCCTCTTGTTGCCCAGCACGAGGACAGGGATTCCAGCCAGTTGGAGTTTGTCCAGTAAGTTGTGAAGCTCATTTCGAGAGGCCTCGATCTTCTCCGCATCAGCTGCATCCACCATGTACCTGGAATGCAATCGCAGCGAATATAGTAGGTGTGGATGGAAGTTGAGGAAATAAATAATTAAATATTAACCTTGTGCCGCCCAAGCGTCTCGAACGAGATACCCAAAAGTAACCCTCACTGTCCCAAGCGTCTCGATCGAGACGCTGTGTCACGGTCGTAGTTTTTACGTTATAACTTTTCTATTATCGCTGACATGTAAGGAACATTAAAATATTTCCATTATTATCATATGACCAATGTAACTTGAGTTGTAACCCCAAAAGGAATGGTCGCCACGCCACTGATTCAAGCTTCAAAATGCAGAGTTACATTGAAATGACTATAGCTCAGAAACTAAATGCCCTAGAGATATGAAAGATATACCGTTGTACGCAGAATGAATCACAGATTCAGACGATATATAATTTATGCACATTCGGCGTACATATGGAGCGGGAAAGGGGGGAAATCCTCTCAAAAATACTTTTCTTTAAAAAAATGGTGTTTCCCCGCACCGCCGAAAAAATGTCAAAATGCAACATTTATGCAAATTTGGCATATATATATGGAGGGGGAAGGGAGAAAACCCCAAAAAATTATTTTAAAAAATTGTCACTTCACCCAAAAAATGTCCTTGCACTTGGGCACAAAACGACACCTACGCACAACATTCAGGGACGAAATGCTAGAACGTAGTGAAAAATGAGCGCCAATTCTTGCAGCTGCTTGAAATTCTATTTTTAGACAATGCTGGGTAACGCCTGTTGCCACTTGTGAACACTTGTGCTAAAAAAAGACAAAGGTTTGCTTCAGCGCGCTTCGAAATTCCATTCTCACAATGCAGATTCAACAACCAGTCTTCCCCCTCTCCAACCCCCTGCTTGCGCCCTCACGGAAAACTTTCATTTTGACATCGGATACTGATAAACAAGCTTCCTTCGAATGCACTTAGCAGGAGGGAGTGAAAAGCATTGCTTTAGAACAACAAAGCCGGTCTTCCTTTGTCGGCAAAAATTTGACGTTGAAAAGAGCCGCAAAAGAGAAGTACCTTTTCCCGCCTTTTCCCCTCCATTTTCATGAAGACAAAAAAAATATGCAAAAAACCATTTCTGTTAAATACATGTGTTAGGAACAATATAAAAAAAATAAAATAGAAATTCTAGCCAAAAATAGAACGTGTATTTGCGACAGCACTAATGTTGCTCACAACAGCAGCATTGGAAATAATTGTCAATTATTAAATTTAAGTAATTTCAATTCTATTATAACAAACTGCATGAAGTTCATATTTTTACTGAATGGAAATAAAATAACAACTCGAAAACTTAGTGGTGATTAGCCGGAATGCTGCGGTGAGCCAGCTCAAGATGGCCAGACAACTTCTCCTTACTTCGCGCGCGGTTCGGTTTAAAAAGAAACTCCAAATGCATGGAAGTAATATTTCTGGGAACCTTTGAGTGGTTATAAAAAATAATTTCATTATTTTCTCCACAACTTTGTCGCTGGAAGTTTTTACTTGGAATTACAGAACAAAAAATGGCCAGCGACGACATTTTCTACTGCACGCATATAAAAAATCTCCACATACTTTATTTGAATATTTTTTAATGCAAATATGCTTTAAAGTATTGATAAATTCTGAGTACCACCGTCACCTATAACAATTAAAAAACAGTGTCAATTTTTTTAATAATGAATGCTTCAATTTTACAGCATGTTTCAACGTTAGGAATGAAAACAATGTAAAAATTGTGTTTTCAAAGAAAATTTGCGTTTTTAATTTATCTAAAAGTATGTAAACAAGTTACCAGTTTTTTGTGTTCACCATCGTATTCTCTACAAAATTTCCTGCAAAACTGCAGGAACCGTTTTTACTTAATCTAAATTTGTAAATCCAGAAATTTCACAACAGCGCGCTCGTATTTCCCATAAGAAAAGCATTGCCAATAAGAGCCCATTGTGTCTTCTGAACGTGAAAACGACTATTCGCGATTAAATTTAACCGATATGCCATCTGGTGGGATTTTCAGGAAGTACTCTAAGTAGGATACGTTGTGTTGAAGTCGTTTAAAGCATGGGGAATATGCGAGAGAGTAAGGTCTACGGTAAGGTAAAAAGGTAAAGTTCTCCCCTGTGCTTAGCACCACGCCATGAAGGCGTATAGGGGGTGTGGGGGTAACG
The DNA here is from genome assembly GCF_977018435.1 of Lepisma saccharinum. Taxonomy (NCBI): domain Eukaryota; kingdom Metazoa; phylum Arthropoda; class Insecta; order Zygentoma; family Lepismatidae; genus Lepisma; species Lepisma saccharinum. Next base: position 1,096,769 of record NW_028142891.1, read on the forward strand.
CCCCACACTTTCTTGATCCGGTCGTGAGTGGGGGTGATGTGATCAGCATCACGCCCCTGACCGCCTTTACCCCCCAGGGTTTCCCACAGGTTCCCATGTTATTCGCCACTGGGTGGGCGCCGGGGCCGCTTCCAGCGTTAGAAAAGTTCCCGGATTTGAACCGGCCGGGGATCGAACCCGGGACCTTGAGCATGGTAGTCAGGCGCGTTACCGACTGAGCCACCGCGGACACAAGGTCTACGGTTCAGGTTTTTTTTCTCTAAATCGTTTTATGGGTCAGAACAAATTAAAAGTTTTCATGTGTTTCCACCCCGTGGAATCAACAAAATGAAATTTGTTAATATCTCAGGGAAAACGTAATTGACAGAAGATTGGTATGGGGGATATATCACTGTAATTTGGAAAGAAAATTACGAAGAATGCACGAGTGTGCTTACTTTATTTTTCGAGAGATAAATGAAAGTAAAGTTTTAAATTGCACTTTATAAATAAATATTTTCTTTTTTTTTCGAAAAATCATTAAACGTCTAACCCAATGAGTCCATGTATTACCGGTATTACGTATGTGTGAAATTTGGAACAGGTGCAAGTCGATTAAAAGAGAAGATGAAAATAGTTTGAGAATTAATTAATGTCAAATGTAACCTGAAAAAAAGTGGACATGCTAATGTTACTGTTTCATTAAGTACGTTCTCCTTTTTCAGTGAGTATAGCCTGGTCACGAAATCGTGAATATTATTAAACCAGCCTTTCTCTTTCGAGAAAGAACTGCAACGATATGTTCGCAATTTTCTCCTGTCCCAGCTTTTCAAGTACAAGTCAATTTCAATTCCTTTATCTTCAAATAATTTCCGAGAATCCCAGTTACAACATGACGTGCAGATGATATAGCACTGCTTTGGACAACCAGTGCGTATACATAGTTTCGTTTGCATTTTCCGTGTTATTTTTGCCTATCATAATTAAATGCTTCGTTCTCAGTACAGCTTCACATTTGTTAGAGTACCTGGAATTCACATCGCATTCGCAATATATAAAAATAATGCGTAATTTAAACGTTTTCTACCATACCAGTCACGACAACACGCTGCTATTTTGTACTACTGCTGAATGTAAACAAAGATTTATCCTACTTAGAGCTGCCATATTGGAAGCGACACTAGCGCTCAGGTGGTAATTTTAATCGCGAATAGTACAGTTCGAAAGTGCCAAGAACAGAAGTACGCAATTGCACAGCGTGCAGTACAGACGGGAGCTGACTAGCTCACGTGATTTCCACACTCGTTGTTCATTTGTTTAAAATCACGGAAGTAGAAAGCCAGCAACGCAGGTAAAATATACGTCATGGGCCAGCAAGTTGTTAGTTAAAGTTCTTATAATGTGTAGAAATGTATGTGTACGAACATTTGAAAATACTATGTGATTTCAATGGTGAAAAACAAGTGTTCAAACCGTGGGGAAAACAACGAGTAATAAGTTTTATCTACTGATCGTATTTGGCGCTGCAGTCGAAGTGCAATTCGAAAGACTTTCATTTACAGTCCACGACTTGAAGACCGCACTCCAAGACCATACCCTGTTGCGTCCCCACGCTTTTGATCGGCAATTGTTCTCCCATATGCTGCTATTACATTAAATTGCAAGTTTAATATCGTGTTAACCTCAGAAATGATGTCTGAACATGATAGTTGAATAATCAGTGCTGTAAGAGTAAGACTTTTGAAAAGACGATCGTCAACAACAGAAAAGATATCGGAACTCAAGAAAGCCTTAAAATTTGCACAGCACTTATTTGCGTCACTTGCAATTTTCACAATTTAAGTGATCTATTGTTGAGAATACGATCAAGAATAATGCATAATAATTCCGCGCGACTGTACTTTTATTTTTATAATTTTTTTAATAACTGACTTTTTTCACGTGATATAATACTTTTCCACGTAGGTAGTAAATTTGGTCCTTTGTTTTATATAGACACATATATCGTCAAGAATAGTTATTACATAAAATATTTTTTCTTCTGTGCATTTACGCACTTTATACATTTTTCTTTATAATGCTGGGAGTTTCTTTGATTTTTATTCGCGATTAAAATTACAACCTGAGCGCTAGTGTCTCTTCCAATATGGCCGCTCTATGTAGGATAAATCTTTGTTTACATTCAGTAGTAGTACAGCGCCTTGAATAACGTAGTGTGGAAAACGGCACAGTTCTGCGTTCTCTGGCTGGTTCCACTCGAAAATGATACCGCTGGAGGCGCTACTGTTGGACCCGGTGCTTGGCATTCGTCTGCTTATAATGGAAGTAAATGGAGTTTTCGCTGCAACGTCTGATTCTTTTACATGAAGCATTTCTATGAATGTGATAATTGCTATGATATTTGGTACAGTGGTCGCGAAGATATTAACGAATATTCTAGACAGTCGACCACGTCCTGTTATCGTCATACTTTCGTTAATAATACGGGAGAAAAAATACGCGTGGAATGCTCTTGGCAAATTTTTTGTGTATGAATTAGGTTCATTATTATCATCATCATCATCATTTCTGTTAAAGATATACGCACTGAAGCATTTGTATTTTTGATATTTACTGTCTCTTTTCTTCCGCTTTAAACTAATCGCGGCGATGATGATAATGATGATTGCGTGAAACGACAAGGGGAACCCCACAAAACTTTCTTAGTGCCATCGACATGAGTGTAAGGAAACTTTCAAACCAATGGGACAAGTGACACGGGATGTTCGCACTGTCCCACTAGTGACACACACTTCCAAACTGTAAAAGAACATTCATTGCACATGAGGGTCGAAACAGCAAACGACACGTTCATATGGCGTATTCGCATGCTACTTGTTAATTCGGTCGGAAAGCTCCTTAAAGGAAGGGTGCTCAGACCGAAGCGACGCGCTACAGGGGGAGTTCCCAGCTAAGTGACAAGCGACAGCCTTGAAGCGGCACTTCAGTCTATTAGCAAGCGTTTGCTGCTAATTGTGCGAACACCAGATCTAGGCGACACGATATGCCACACGTGTCGCTTTGTCGCTTGTGTATCGCTGAAACTGGGCCATTTCCTCAATAGCTTGCAACGTGTTGCCGTGGTTTGTTGTTCGAGCATGCGCGATGCAATGAGTGTGTTGCTTTAGGGATATTGCGCACCAAAGCGGCACGCGACACTTATCGCTTGAGGATTTCACCAACCGAACGCTGGCCTGTGCTGCTCGTGATGCCTTTACAATGTGAAATGTTGCTGTTGATTGGCTCGTTTCCAAGCAACATGTGTCGTGTCTCGCTTCGGTATGAAAGTTGCCTTGGCCCGAAGGACCCGTGTCGCTTTGGTGTGAAATCCTCGTATCGTTTGTCGCGTGTCGCTTTGGTCTAAAATCTCCTTGAGGAAACTGTGCAGTCAGAGCTTGTGTCCCTACGGTTCGAAAGACTGCATTCATTACAGACTGCTTTCTTTTAAGCGACACTTGTGGTTTGTCGCCTCGGTATGAAAAATATCTCTCAGGATACTATTTATATTCTAATAACATAGAAAAATAAACTCTAATACACAGTCCAAGCCATACTAGAAAAACAATATACATTTCCACTTTGACATGAAAAACGTTTTAAATCCGTTCATTTTACGGATAATGACACAAACATGAGATGTGCAAGATATCTCGGCGATATTTGTTTTGGTTCTCGAGAAACACGCCTTCAAACACCGCTGAAATTCACCTCCTACGTCACGGATTTGATAAAGTCCTCTCCACAGACACGAGGTCCTCTGACGTCATCACTTAGAAATGCGTGCAGGCAGGGTTTATGCTCGTCCCGACAACTTAGCATGAGCCGTGAAAGTGAAGTAATGTCACTTGTTACTGTTTAAAACAAGTATCTTGTAACTTCCGGTGCAAAAACGTGTGCTCCATTTCTTGGAGATGAATTATGTCCTAAAAGTATAGCAGTATTTACTATAATCCAGCCACTCGGTCAAGGGTTTTCCCGTTAGGCTCACAACGCAAAACTTGTAACAGTCAATGGCTGAACACGTGAACAGCCTTCTTGTTCATTGCGAACACATAGGTTGGTTCTGACTGGCAAGAACGTATTGTTATAGGAATGCCTTTTATGGATTTACAATTATTTTCGTCTTAATATTTTCTTCGCAAATAGAAGCCCCCCTAGCTGTACCCAAAGTGTCTAGCAAACATCCCCCATGTACCAACTTCCAGTTCAATGAAATGTCTCTTACAAGGAAACAGTCATGGCCAGGTCGAGAGTCAAATCTGGAACATGCGACTTCCTCAGATGAATCATGAATTTTGTGTATAATAATTGCAACACCAGTTCATTCGTGGTAATTCCGAATCTGCGGTTTGGTTTGCATTAAGGCTGGCTTTAGACGAAAGCGTATCCTTTAGTATTTTTGCTAGCATAAAAGCTTCCAAAAATCTTATAGTAGATAGTACTTTACACGGAAGTATTTCGTGGAACTTTTCGGCTACCTTTTGCGATTACAATGCATAACATATACAGCATGAAAGGCATGTCGACTAAAATATTATTCCATACTTTCACAGTAAACGCTGTAAAGTATATATTTAATCAGTGCCATGCTTATCTACCTAAAACCATTTAATACGAAGCGTAATTCCTCTCGGTTGAATAATTATCGTGCTTTAAAAATGTGAAATGATACGTTTATTCCATCTCACGCGGCCGCCATTACAACTGCGTTGTAGAGGTCGCTTCTGATTGGTTATGCTGCGAAAAATGCTACGTAAATAGGGCGGATCCTATTCTTGAAAAATGCCATGAAAGATGCCGTGGCATCTGAAATGCCATAACATTTCTCGCTTTACACGGTAGCATTTTGGTCATGGCATAAATGTTAAGAAAAATGCTAAGGGAAATGCTGTCGTCTAAAGCGGGTGTATGTGCAGGATGATATCAAGTTTTCGAGGGCTCGTAGCGTCGAAACGAGAAGTCAAACAAACAAACAAAAAATCATTAAGAGAGTTTTTTTGTATTCATAATCTCTATGCACTGTAAACATTTATACGATAAGCCTTTGCATACGTTGTTAATTCTATAGTTCTCGAGACTTGAGACGAGAATTTCCTTCCGAAACCGAGACGGATGTTTATAAATCGAGACGTGACTGTGAATGAGACATTTACAAATACACACGAGACAGACATTTATAACTCTCAACGAGAACGAGACCAAGGCTGCCATATCTCGTCTCGATAGGATCCTTAGTGGTGAAGTTGTGACACCAATCAATTAATGCGTTCGGGGTAAAGAGATGAGGCGGCTTTTTTCGCAGTACAAAATTCAAAATAAAACGTACCATTTTAGTATGGGATATAATGTTATACACATGGGCGTATATATAGTTCACGTATGGGGGTGTTCAACTTTTGATATAATTAGGGTTGCTTTATTTCGTAAGTGAAAATCCAGGACATTTCTGGCCGGAAGATGTTGGGAAGCAGGGGGAGGCTGGACCCTACAAATTTGTATGTATGTAGTCACGAAGTCACGCTACTTAGTATTGATACTTTTCTTTTCATCTTGTGTCACTGCGTTTTTAGAAAACAAATATCTTTAAGATGACTCGAGGGGGAAGAATAACTAATTTGACAGTCTCAATGCAGTTTCTTATCGCAGAAATTCGGAAAGTATCAGGAAATTGCAGACATTTGGTCTCCAGTCCCATCTGGTGTGTGGAATTACGTAATTTCCTTCCCATCCGTATCCCGTCCTACTTCTCTAGTTTAAGAGAATAAAATAAGTCCGAATAAATTTTTATGAACACGCGGATGAAGAGGTAACTCGGGCAATTTTACTGAACCAAAGGGAAATGAACCCGTTGAACCCCCCTTTAAATACGCCCTTTGTTATACACATTATTTCCTTGTAATAATTATACATAAACTAAGTATTAATATGTACTGTGCAACTGATGTTAATCTACTCAGTGTATTTTCTCTTAATTGACCAAGAATATTTGATCATAACTTGCGCAACAGAAATGAAACACAAACTGAAATTGCTTTATGGAAAATAGGCTTTATAAATAAAGTGAAGAATGTGAAAATTCTTATTTTGCACTACATAAGTTACGGTAAATTTTGTTAAATATAAGTTTAATATATATATATATATATTTGAAAGTTTGGTCAGCAACCAATTTTACAATCAATATTTGTCGCATGACCTGAGAACACGCACGCAGCAGAACCCTTTCATTTATCTTTCACGCAGAAGCGTGCAGTAAGGAAAGGCGGGGCAAGCGCTTCTTGCGTTGGTTATTTAAAACACTTTTGATATCTTAAGTTCGTGTTTTTCAATGACTTTATACACATTAGAATGGAATTTATTTACTATAAGTTGTTTACATGGTAGAATTTTTATTTCCCCTATTTTCTGTTTATTTGGCTTGAAACATAAACCGGCTACGTCCTATGCTAATAGGATGTTTATTATTTTCAGGGTTAAAAAAGAACGTAATTTAGTTTACAGTTGCCCTCAAATATCAAGTAAATCATTATTTTCTTCATGGTTGAAATTTACAAGTTTATATCGAGAGGATGTTTTTCTTCTTGATAAACCGTGCAGCGAAGATTTGATTTTATGGTATGTATGCACTTCACACACTCAAGCCCCATACTTCACCATTATGCACATTATTGTAAGTAGGGATGTGTGTAGGCCTATATTATATTTGAAATTGTTATTCTTAACCGAAACGAAAAATTAACCCATCACTTGCCTATCACGAAAGTTCACAACACGCCCCTGCTTGCACGTGAGCAGCAGGGATATTTCATGGAAGAATGATCATTACAAAGCATAGATTTCCTTTCCACTATTGCTCCTTCTTCCATTATTTAAATCTGTATAGATTTGTAAAACTTCTGCACATGTTCGCTCGCCGTGGGCTACCCGCAGTAAACTGGATGCTCGAAGCGACGACAAACGGGCTCTCTCTAAGTCGTGACGTATTAATATGGCGGGGCGTGTTTTCAGTGCAACACTAGCCTCGCAACTTCGAAAGTCTCGTTTTTGCCTTAAACTGGACGTAGAGAATCGCCAGAACTTGCAGGGGTCATTTTTCCAGGGCGTAGTTTTTAAAATTGGTGTAAAAAAAAAATTGAGTGGAAATGTCCATTTTGGAGCGAGGAAAAGGGAAACTGGTTTGTTGTGACAGACAGTGACGTGCACTGAGGAGTAGCTAGTCTAGCACAGATAGATCAACCAATCTCATGTCTCCAATTATTTTCAAATCACAATATGTATTGTCTTGAAGCCTCAGTTCATATGCAACACTTCTTTCCACGCGCTTCTCGTCCCTCGATGTGATCAGCTGGCAAGGCTGGATTCCCTAGCTGGCTCTTCTTCCGCCTTACCAGATCCAGGTATAGACAACCGCCCGAAGGCAAAGGGAATGTTTTTGCCTGTACCTCCCTTGCCCCCTCGCCCCCCGCTCCAATGGTTGAAAGCCCGTGGTTTCAGGTCCTCGAGTCTATCTCCTATAGGACAGATAGGGGATTGGTTTTTCTTCGATTCCTTTGTAAATCCTCTAAAGAACTCAGGGGAAAATTTTCTGCAGTACTTATGTTCTCTGTATTTACACAACATTCTATACGTTGTACAATATGTATGTATAATATGGGATGTAGTTTTATTTGTATATTAAAGGGAACGTACTTGTATTATGTGCAGACAAAAATGTTATGGTTTCTTTTCTCTTTTTTCAAATATGGAACATATAATGATTAGATAAATACCAAATATTTGCTCACGCTCTCTCTCGCTCTCGTTTTAGTAGTGTTTTGTTTAAATATACTAATAATTTGGCCTCCAATAAAAAAATGGGTAAGCTAAACAGTCGGATGTATAAATTTGGGCAAGAAAACGCGCGTTCTAATTGTTGTTGTTGGTTTGGTTTGGTTTATTTCACTTCACCTTTCTGCCACATTTGATTATCGCGAAAATGAGCATGAGTGATGATATAGTGAAATTGATGAAGGGACCTCACAAAGAACAATTCAGGCCGGGATTCGAAACCGTGACGAGCGCGCATTCTTGTTCCTATATGTTGTACAGTGTCTCTCAAAAGTTTTAGGACAACGACATTTTAAACTAGGCAACCCAATTTACACAAGCCGTTGGTGGGTTGCGTGCAGAGTTAGGCTCAATTTCAGGGTTGCCACATGCACAATAGATATTTATAAAATACGCGAAAGAAATATAAACAAGTTTTTTGTATAAAATTAATATAAATATCACTATTATATCGCAAATGACAAAATTATTTCTGAAAGAAAAAAAATAGGTTTTCTAGTATTTCATCGCTGATGAGTCTACAGTAAGGAAAAGAGGTGAGAGGAAACGAAAGGTTACAAAGGAGAGGAGAAAGAGAAAGCGAAAGGAGAAGAGGAAAAGTAGAGGAGAGAAGAAAGATAGGATAGACGAGGAGAGGAGATGTAATGAGGAGAATGGAAAAAGATTCGAGGAGAGATGAGGAAAAAAAGAACAAAGAAGAGAAAAGAGGAGGAAAACGAATGTGGCACGAATGGGAGAGGAAAGAGGAGTTTACAGGATTCTTGTTGGGAAACCTGATGGTAAGAGACCTGTAGGAAGGCCAAGACGAAGATGGAGGGACAACGTTGAGATGGACCTAAGGGAAATCGGTAGAGATGGAAAAGAGTATATAGAACTTGCTCATGATAGGGAAAGATGGAAGGCCTGTGTTGCTGAAGCCATGAACCTTCGGGTTTAAGAAGGCTAGGGAGTTAGTTAGTTAGTTAGTTAGTTAGTGGGAGAACATTGGTCGAATTTTCTTTCTTGCTCTTTTGAGAGAATATGTACTTCTACAATAGCAATCGCGTTCGGAAACCGTGAAAAAAATGACTTGGTTTTCAAAGGCAGACAAGCTTGGTAGTATAGCTTGCTCGCGATCAAAGTGACTCACTCACGCTTTTCAAGGCCGCTTCTTATGGCAAAACACTGTGCTTCGATGCACAGTGTCTGCACCCAGCACGTTACAAGTGACCAGAGTCGAATTTTAAAGAGAATCTGAAGAATGGTAGATTTCATCAGAGGCGGCTAGGTAGGCACCAGCTCAACATGCAATAGTTTAAGTGATAATTCCTGACAAACAAAAAACCGTATTGAATAATTATTGGGATAGTAATACGTGTATCCGCTCCTTTTTAACAATGTAAGCTCGAAGACAATCTGTATTCCATTTATTTATATTGGCAACTTGGTCAACCGGAGGTTATTTTATCGCCTTCGATAATCGAATTGTCTGATCGATTATTTTTTTGTTTACCCAGTAACATGCCCCATAGGAGATTTCCGAGACCGGGTTACGCTACAGAGTCGTAGCTCCCCATCCTCACGATGGTGGGTTGCCACCGGTCCAATACACAGGCCGAGAACCTAGAGAGTGAGCATAGGCGGACTCGAATCCATGCCGTCGTGCAGTCGGAGTCCAAAGCACAGCTCCTTAGACCGCACGGTCACGGAGAAGGACTTTTCTTATTTTACCTTTGGCTAATCGCGACGATGAGGATGAATAATGAATAGAGAAATAATGAAGGTCACGCACAAAGTAGAGGACGATCTTCAACCTCTTAGGTGACGAGTTCAAGCCCTAAATATGAGGATTTCAACCTTAGACGACCTCAATTTCAAAATTATAAACAAAATACCTACTTACACTAAACTTATCATCAAGGCCAAAATAGTGTGTAACTGTGAAACTACCCCTGAATACAAATTGACATTTTTTTCCATGTGAGTAAGAATTAAATGTGTGGCATACAGATATAGATGATACCTTTTGAGAAACAATTAACTGTACCCTGTCCCACCATCTCTGGAGCAAAGCCGCGCATAGCGGAAGAGAAGTGGGGAGAGGGGAGAGGGGATCGAGTGGACAGAGCGAATCAGTGCACGCAGCTGGGAAGGCTGGTAACTGCAGTGGTTTTCCTCCCTCCACGCAATCCCATTCCTCTCACGTGTTCATCGCTGCTCAGATACTTGTTTTCGTTCACCTGCTCCAGAGATAAATGGGACAGAGTGTAGTTCGCATACATGTAGCAAGTAAAGAAACTTATCCCAGAATGAAAATTTAACATAGTTTTAAAACGTTTGTTTAAGCAATGAATGATTGAAAATCTTGCCAAAATCTAGTGGTCGAAAATAAATTTCAAGACATTTCATATCTATTCACCATATTCCAAGTTATAAGGAACTATATCGTAGATGTTCATGAAACCGTTATAAAATTACAAATAAAATATATTCACAAAATTAGATATACTACGATATACGAAGAAAGAAATTCATAGTTAAATTTCAAATGCATGTGTATAAAGTAATTCTAGAAGTACAGAGCTATATCTGAGTATTTAACTTTTTATTTGCAGATAACGTTTACAATATTGAGGCGACAGAATAATTAGGAACTGTAGCTCCAAGAAAACAAAGGGCGTAGTGTATTGGTTAGAGTTCTTGAAAGCATTGCGTCCCATGTTCGATCCTCCATACTAGATGTTCCTAAAAAAGAATCCCTTCCATTAAACAAGAGCATGGTAACATTATTTGTAATAGCAGTATATAGTGGCTACATTGTTCTGCATATGGAATTTATAAGAAAAAAATAAACAAATAAATGAATTGACACACGTTCAACGGGATATTTTTATATATAAGATCGTGAATTATGACACTCTAACGATAATTGTGTACTGCTTCAAAGACATTGACAAATGTTAATGAAATAACTATTTATATGTGTGGCAATTCAGGACATGCTAATTTTACCCCTTTTCCCACTTCAGTTCAATGCAAGGATACCTCCGCAAATATCGAATGAAAAGTTCTCAAAATGTGCAATTCTCCATTAAATGTTTTCGCCGAGTCGTACTACTTTCGTTTTCTTTGTTACAAACAATGCTTGATTGCACGTTACATGCAGCAGAGTTACATCTACATTTCACATTGGTCAGCTCCTTCTACCTGACTTAAGGAGCGAGATCTTATAAGGTAGTGGCTACCTTTCAGGATTGTCAATATGATGGTCGTAGGTTCAAACCCTTCCGGTGGCAGAAAATTTTCGTAAGTTTCAGACATATCCCATTGTGTTCATTGTCCACGCCGTGTCAAACGGAATGATTCAGTTTGGAATTAACGATGGGGGAGGGGAAATATTGAATTACAAAATCTCAATTTCAACGAACCGAGAAGTGGAGAAAAATTGAATAATTCTTATAAATATTAAAAATTACGTTCATTTTTTTAGTGGTGTAATGGCAGGTAAATTCAAAAATCTTACATGGAAGTTTTTAATTTGCTCTGAACTCAGCCAAAAGGCATTTCGCTCCGATCTAATATATTCTCCAATACATTTCAAAATGTTATTGAATGTTTCATGTCGATAATTTGACCAATGCATCCATTCTTGACGCTCAGACGATATTTTCTGCAACTACCTCTTCTCTCCAGTTCCTTCTCCTTCTTCTCTCCCCTCTTTCTGTTCTGCTTTTATCTCATATCGCCTTCCCTACTTTTCTCGCATCTTATCTCCATCCCACTCTTCTCCACTCCTCTTATCTCCTTTCCTGTCTTAGATTTCCGACTCCACTGCACTCTCTTTTTTCGATCTTCTCTTTTTCTCTCCTTTACTCTATTCTCCACTTCCCTCTGCTCGTCTCCTCCTCTTTTCTCCTCTCGTTTTCCTCCTCTTTTCTCTTCTTTGTTCTTTTTTTCCTCATCTCTCCTCGAATCTTTTTCCATTCTCCTCATTACATCTCCTCTCCTCGTCTATCCTATCTTTCTTCTCTCCTCTACTTTTCCTCTTCTCCTTTCGCTTTCTCTTTCTCCTCTCCTTTGTAACCTTTCGTTTCCTCTCACCTCTTTTCCTTACTGTAGACTCATCAGCGATGAAATACTAGAAAACCTATTTTTTTTCTTTCAGAAATAATTTTGTCATTTGCGATATAATAGTGATATTTATATTAATTTTATACAAAAAAACTTGTTTATATTTCTTTCGCGTATTTTATAAATATCTATTGTGCATGTGGCAACCCTGAAATTGAGCCTAACACTGCACGCAACCCACCAACGGCTTGTGTAAATTGGGTTGCCTAGTTTAAAATGTCGTTGTCCTAAAACTTTTGAGAGACACTGTACTCTGAAGTTAATAGTGAAATAATTTGGAATGAAAAATGTATCCCAGAACTCAAAAACCCAAATGAATATCATTCAAGAAAGTTGAAAAAAGTTTGTTTTGTTACCTGTTTATCTCCTCTCATATATTGAATTTTTGTCACCTCCCATCGCTTTTGTATAGATTTAATCGTGATAAGTAGCTAATGGGCTTATGGAAGTCACGAGGGACAATCATAAACAGAGAACTCTGGACTCCTGATTTTACAGTGGACTGCGGATGCACTGGAAGGAAATTATTTGTATTTTTTCCACCTTTCTTTAGCGTTGATTTTCCATCACTTTACCTAAATTCTGCCATGACGATGAAGGTTGATTAAATTAAACGGATGAAAAGTGGTTACAAAGGAACACTCATGCACAGGCCAGGGCTCGAGCCCGGATCCTTCAGTAACGAGATCGTGAGATGAAGAAATTAAGGAAATCAAGGAATGCAATTTTCTTGGAAAAACGTTAATCATATACAAATATGGTGTTTAAAAATACAATTGAAACTTATGTACCGAGTAAATACGCAGTTTGTTTTACCGATACCCACGTATCCGAATAGTTAGAGCTTTCCACTCATCCTTGTTGTCGGCGGACCTTCGTGGAGGAGTGCAAGTGGCCCCGGATCGGTACTCGGTGGAGGCACATAGTGGTTCGGATCCCACTTTAAACTGTAGGTCCAGTCTCGATTAGCTTCTATGTACATAAAGTGGAGTTAAACACCAAACTAACCAACTGCGGGGGAGTGGTTATCACCAGGAGCTCTTGGTTCGAACCCCGACCTCGGCATGGGTGTTATTTGTGTTTGCCTCTTCATTAATTGTATTGTATCTTCATCGCGATTAAACAAGTGTGTCAGTGACGCTAAGTAGAGTAAATCAAATCATTGGTTGATTGTTTGATTTGGTTTGTTTTACTTCGCTTTTCAAACACTTTTGGCTAATCGTCAAGATGATACGATAAAATTGATGAAGGCCCCCTCTATGTAGGACTGCCTTGACGGGGCGAGGGGGCTTAGTAGGGAGGCCATTTTCATCTCATCATTTCACCCATTCTTCACATCCATATCTCACGTTTTCACCATTCCATCACGTCATTCATCTCCATATTTTTGACCTCCCTATAAGTAAGGTAGGGAGGCCATTTTCATCTCATCATTTCACTCATTCTTCACATCCATATCTCATGTTTTCACCATTTCATCACGTCATTCATCTCCATATCTTTGACCTCCCTATAACTAAGGGTCCTGCTAGAGGAGACAACCTCGATAAAAAAAAACCCTATCCCAAGGTGTGAGTTGCACGTGCCGATGGGACAGTGTTGGCTGCAGGGGTAGGTGCAGTCGCGAACGTGGCCTCGGGGATTTCGGTTTGGTCCTCGAGTAGCCTCCATTTTTGGGGGTAGGCCTTCCTCGGCATAGAGGGCATGTCGAGGCGACAATTTATGGACACTCCACAATAACAAAATTTTGTATATGGGTACAAAAAACAACTCAAACGGGGGAAAACCCCCAAAACGAGCGCGGCCATCGAGCCCGCTTCAGTTAGTGGAAAAGACAAGTAACGTGCCACGTTACCTTGTGATTAGTATTGTGCAGAAGACCGAGAGTAATGATGAATCTGCAACAACCAAGAAACATGGAGCTGCTACATTGAAGGACTTGTCACCATTTCTGATCAAGAAACAGCTAGACTACGCCGCTGGTTCACACGTACCAGAAATAAAAAAGCTGCGAAACGGGAGTCTACTTATCCAGACCAGCACAGATCGCCAGACAAACAACCTTTTAAAGCTAAGATCTTTGGGCGACTTCCCTGTTAATGTTGAACCTCATCGTCAACTTAACAGTAGTAGAGGTGTGATTCGCCACTGGGATCTGCTAAATGCTGAGGAGGAAGAGATTCTTGAAGCACTTTCAGACCAACATGTCACCGCAGTGCAGCGAATAAAGACGCGAAAGTCCGGAGAACTAGTACCAACAGCTTCACTTATACTGACGTTTCAAACGACCACTCTCCCAGATAGGGTACGGGCTGGATATTTGAGACTCAAAGTCCGACCATACATCCCTAACCCGATGCGATGTTTCAAATGCCAGCACTTTGGGCACACTCAGCCTTCCTGCAAGGCCACTACCGCCCTTTTATGGTAAGTGTAGTAAGCCTGATCATGGGACCGAACCTTGTTCTTCTGGTCCCAAATGCATTAACTGCCAAGGCGAGCACCCAGTCTGGCATCGTGACTGCCCCTCTTTCCAACAAGAAAAGAAAATCAGAGAGTTTTTCGTCACAGAGAAAATCTCTGCTGGTGAAGCAAAACAACGTCTCCGTGACAGTATACGCACCACTTTACCTGTGCCATTCGCTACAGTTGCTGCAGCTGCTCTTAGCCGTCGCAGTATAGGGGTACAAACCAGCGACGTGTCCACGCAAACAACAACGATTCCCGTAGTAGCTCGCCCTGCTTCGAGGAAACCAGCAACCACTCCTCGCTCCACAGAGAAAAAGTTCAAGCAGGTGCATTCCAAAGAATACTTTCCGAAGTCCAGTAGCTCTCCAGTCTGGGTGACAGCCACCACCCTGAAACTTAAGGCGCAGCTGAAAGCTGCCGGGCGGGCGCTCAAAGCACCCGCCCCCACTCCCCCTTCATCCCCTTCGCCCTCTGTGTCCTTACCCGAGGACATGATACAGGACGAAGCCGCGGATGAAGAATTTATCAAGGTGACAGGGACTAGAAACAGAGTACGCCTCAAAAGGTAACAATCTTACCTAGAGCTATGGTTTATTGTCTCCAATGGCACCTTAACGGTTTCCGTACTCATCTCGAGCAACTGCAAATCTTAATATCTGAATTAGACCCTGCCATCATATGTCTCCAAGAGACACATTTTCGTCCAAATGAATCAGCGATTTTGAACCGATACACGCTTTACCGCACCGACAAGCTTCCTGAGGGTCGTCGTGCACACGGTGGTGTTGCAATCGGTGTTCGAGATAACATCCACTCAACGCCAATCTTTCTCACCACCCCTCTCGAAGCTGTCGCCGTGCGGGTCCATCTACCACAGCCAATATCCGTTTGCTGTGTGTACATCACACGGGAGGAGGGATTCTCTCTTGAGGATCTCCTTTCTATATTCGAGCAACTTCCGTCTCCTGTAGTTCTTTTGGGCGATTTTAATTCCTACCATCGTTTGTGGGGCTCTGTTCGTACAGAGCCCCGGGGTCAAATTGTAGATCAATTCCGTGAGGCATCAGCTTTAACATTGCTGAATGATGGGACTCCCACATATTTCAGTCCTTCCTCAGGCACACACACTGCGTTGGACTTGTCCTTCTGCAGTCCCAGCCTTGTTCCTACCACATCTTGGAGCGTTCACCCTGATCTCTGTGGGAGTGATCACTTTCCACTCTTTCTTACTCTTGAACATCTTCAGCCATCACTTGAACAACACCCTCACTGGCATCTCAGTCGGGCAGACTGGTGTGCCTTCGAGCGTGCAGTGGACCTTGAAGTCGATCTTGCGTCGACTTTACCACCAATCGACGCCTTAGATGTCTTCGTGTCAGGAGTGCATGATGCTGCACGCACCTCCATTCCACATCCCAGTGGACGTGCGAGGCGACGCCCAGTCCCCTGGTGGACTGCGGAGATCGGTGCAGCCATCAAGGACAGCAATGATGCCCTAGATCGATTTAATAGGAACCACACTGCCGCAAACCTCGAGCAGCTCCGCATTAAGGGTGCCCGTGCCCGCCGGCTTATTCGAGCCAGTAAGAAGGCGTGCAGGGTCCAATACGTGTCTTCTCTGACGAAGCAGGCTTCGTCGAAAGCCGTTTGGACCAAAGTACGTCGCATCCAGGGGGGTGCATCTACTCCTCTGAGTGCTCTAGAGCACGATGGGACGTTGTACACAGATTCCGGAGACATAGCTAATATCTTGGCCACGCAGTCTTCTGATGCATCTAGCTCGGAAAATTATGAACCACGTTTCCGCCGTGAGAAGGACCGTCAGGAACGACGCCCTCTAGTTTTTCGAAGTCATAACACCGAGCCATACAACTCTCCATTCACTGAACGGGAGTTCGATCAGGCACTTCGAGATTCTAAGAATACAGCTCCTGGAGTGGACAAGATCCACTATGAGATGCTTCGTCATCTGCCCACTGGAGGAAGAAATTTCCTTTTGGCGGTATTCAACAGGCTTTGGTTGGAGGACTCTTTCCCCACTTCCTGGAAAGAAGCCATTATTGTTCCCATCCTGAAACCAGGTAAACAACGCACCGCAGAAACGAGTTATAGGCCTATTGCCTTAACTAGCTGTGTGTGCAAGTTAATGGAACGCATGATCAACAAGCGTGTCACCTGGTTTTTGGAGGAAAACTCATTGATAAGTAATTTTCAATGTGGGTTTCGCTCCAAGCGTTCCACACTGGACCAACTGGTTCAGCTGGAAACACATATTCAGGACGCATTCCTCAACAAGGAACATTTAGTTGCAGTTTTCTTTGACCTCCAAAAAGCATATGACACAACGTGACGCTTTGGCATCATAAAACAGCTCCATTCTTGGGGCGTCCGTGGCCATATGGCGTACTTTATTAAGAACTTTTTAACAGATCGTTGTTTCCGCGTGCGTGTTGGGAACTCCTTTTCGGATCTTCACGAACAAGAGAACGGTGTCCCGCAGGGCAGCGTATTAAGTGTGACTCTGTTTGCCATAGCAGTGAACAGCGTTATGGAAAGCATTGTTGCCCCTGTACATGGTCTACTGTATGTAGACGACCGTACGATCTTTTGTCGCTCACGGAATCTCGCGTCAGCTTCTCGTCAACTCCAACTGACGATAAACCGTTTGGTTGAGTGGTCCTCCCAAACAGGTTTCACCTTCTCATCCGAGAAATCCGTGTGCGTTCACTTTTGTCGTCAGCGTACATGTCATTTAGACGCTGACCTGTACATGGGGAAGTCTCCCCTGTGCTTCGTGAATGAAGTCCGCTTCCTGGGCCTTATTTTCGATAAGAAATTAACATGGCTACCTCACCTTCGCCAGTTAAAGTTCTCTTGTCTTCGAGTTCTCAACCTTGTACGTGTTTTATCTCACACTTCCTGGGGTGCTGATAGGACGGAATAGCTTCGCCTGTACCGTGCTCTCATCAGGATGAAGCTTGATTATGGATGTGTTGTGTATTCTTCTGCCCGCCCATCTAGACTTCGCATTCTAGACACTGTCCACCATGCTGGTATACGTGTGTGCTCTGGTGCCTTTCGGACCAGTCCAGTCGCCAGTTTGTACGTAGAGACATCTGAGCCGTCGCTGTCTCAGCGAAGACATCGGCTGGTAGTTAACTACTTCCTCCATCTTCGCTCGATGCCTTCACATCCTTCATTCCACACCATCTCAGACGAGGGTAGGCTGGCAAGGTATCGGCTCCACCCTAGTGTCACTAGACCATTTGGTGTTCGTGCAGACGAGATCCTGTCAGCACTTGGTGTTGGCAGTGATCTTCCTGGCGTCTCTCCATTCATTCCGCCTCTCCCGACCTTGAGTTTCCTGCACCTTCTATCGACTTTTCACTGACTGCCCTTCCAAAAGCAGAAACACCAATGGTTGTATACCAGCAACGGTTTATAGAACTTCGTGCGAAGCACCCCAATTTTAATGTGTTTTACACGGATGGGTCCAAGACAGTGGAATCAGTTGGTTGCGCCTTCGTCCTAGACTCTCAAAGCTCCAGTTACTTGCTACATCCTGCCTGTTCCATCTATACGGCAGAGTTGTACGCCATTCTAAAGGCACTGGACTTTGCAGACGTCAATGTTCTGAAGAAAGTCCTTGTATGCTGTGATTCGACCAGCGTGTTGCAGTCTCTGGATTCGCCGTATTCTCGGCATCCGGCAGCGCAAAGCATATTCAGACGGCTTTTGTCCTTATCTGCCAGCGTGGATGTACACTTCTGTTGGGTCCCTAGCCACGTGGGCATCCAGGGGAACGAAGCAGCTGATGCTGCCGCCAAGTCTGCTGATGCAGACGGCAATGTTCTTGTCCACCTTTTGCCAGCTAGCGACCTGCAGAACGTATTCTGTTGTCGCCTTTTTGACACTTGGCAGGCCGAGTGGGATACGGAAACGGGGAAAGCTTCAAGCTATTAAGCCTACCACAAGTGCTTGGCGTTCCTCGTCCCGTCCCTCTCGGCGAGAAGAAGTCATTCTTACCCGCATGCGTCTAGGACACAGCCGTCTAACGCATAGTCACTTGCTGCAAAGGCTGGACCCTCCGTTGTGTCGTGTTTGCAATGTTTTATTAAGCATTCGACACATTCTCGTTGAATGTGTCGATCTTGCTTACCTCCGGCAGACTTTTAACCTTTCCGGCTGTTTGTCATCCCTCTTGGGTGATGACAGCAGCATTTTATCAAATGTTTTTAGTTTTTTACGAAGAGCAGGACTCTTCCACCGTCTGTAAGGAGGTTTTTAGTTTGTTTGTTCTGACTTTTTAATGTGTTGTGTTTGTCTCGTGCAGGTCTTTTTACAACCTTGCACTTTTAATTTTTTCCCAAGGGGCTATTTACACCCCTTTTTAAGATTTGAGTCAGAATTTTAGATAAGGGGCTATTTCCCCATATACATAGAAGGGTGCAAAATGGCCTTAAGTGCCGACGCACCCAAACAATTTTTAAATCAATCAATCAATCAATCAATCAATCAAAATTGATGAATGGACAAACACAAATAACACCCATGCCCTGGTCGAGGTTCGAACCCGAGATCTCTGGCTTAATAGTCAAATCAACATGTTTTGGATTTTCGAAAGAGGTTGGGATTAACAGTTCTTCTTTTCAGTGGTCCTTCCTCATTTTGCAATCCTTTCCTTTCTTTGACGTTCTATTTTTAGGAACACTGGGCCCTAAAGGGGTGAGGGGATAATGACCCACACCAACCTCTCTTGGGCACGCCACTGATTGCTACTCCAAGTGTCGACATCACCGCACGTCACTGGTGACAGATAAATTTCCAGTCTGGGCCAAGCACACCACTTGCAGCCAATTAGGACTAAAGGAAGAGGCCGCTGATTTCTTCAAACAGCTAGAGTAGAGGGGAGGGGGGGTGAGGGGAAGTTGGAGAGTTTGTTGGCTGTCCGTTAATGGTTTATGCTTATGACCGCACATAAAAGTTACTGAACTGACTGCGTGACGAAGGACCGTGCCAGCTGCCAGGTACTCTTGCTCTGTAGTTCAAGTGGAATCGCGTTGAGTTCATGTTCTTGGTGCACGGAAGGTTTTTTTTTGAAGGGTGGTCGCTGAGTATTGTGGGGAGTAGGTGCGTGGATAAATTTTTGTGATTGATATGTGCTGGGTTGTGTGTGAAAGAGGAAAGTTGAATACAGAATTCCTCATTAATGACGTCAACCCTTTGACCGAAGTGCAAAGCACAGATTCGTTGATTTTCTTCTCTCTCTTTTTTCACTTTCTTCTCTCTCTCGTTCTAAATCGGTAAGGAATGTGCAGATAAGGTGATTTTTTTCGTGACGGCACACCCAACAGACATTTTTCATAATGGAAAGCAGTAATTATCTTTTGTATTGCACATTATATTGATTTAGTTTATTTTACTTTGCGTTTTGTGTCTCTTGGCTAATTTGCGAAGATGGGGATGAAATGGTGAAGTGAAATTGATGAATGGACATTCACAAACAACCAAGGCCAAGCGGGATTCGAACTCGGGACCCTTCACATGTAATTATGTTTCATTGTTTTACGTATTAATATTTGGTACCAGTTTCATAGATCGGAGACACATTAAACTCTGATACTTTGTGTTTCGCATGGTTCGTGCTTGCCAACTGTGGGTACTAGTTTAGTACCCTAGTTTAATAATAATAATAATAATAATAATAATAATAATTATTATTATTATTAAACTAGGGTACTAAACTAGTACCCTGTGAACAGATTTCTTCATTTTTACAGACGAAACTACTTAAATTACGAATCTGCATGTAATAATTCGGGTACTACTTTACTATAGCGGACACACCTATCAAAGATTTATTTTGCAATTTTTTACATTGCTAACGTACTATTCTGCATTGCAGAACATTTCTTTAGGTGAAATAATGAATTTCTAGCGAAAATAATGTATATTTCTTACATTAACGAGTGCTTACTGTTGTTCCTTATTTTCCACAAACCATCCACGGGCAGCCCCAAAAACCATTGACGTTAGCCCAAAAATTCACGATAGCCCTACGAACCATCACGCGGACGAGGTATGCCTACTAGTTTAGGTTAGGCCTGTTAGGTTAGGTTCCATTAGCACTCCTTTCATTCAATTTAGCATATACGGACAATACGATAATGTTACCGTGATTAATTCTTGTTCGGCAGCATTAAACTACGAAGTTTTTACTTTCCGTGAAAGAAAATACCTCCAAGAATGTCCAGAATGCTAAGGAAACTCATTTCAGTAAGTACTTTCTCCTGTAAATTTGAAGAAATCCGTCCGGGCGATATCGCATATTTACCGCTATTGCTGCTGCTGCCATTGCTGCACGAGAGCATAATACGCTCTCGTATTGTCCGTATATGCTAAATTGGGTAACATTATCGTATGAGGGAAATGGATTTCTTCAAATTTACAGGAGAAAGTACTTACGGAAATCATTTTCTTTAGCGTTGTGGAAGTTCCTGAATGTAGATTTGATCCATTTTAATGTGAATGTGTTTTGTTTTCTGCGAAAATCTCTGTCCGACATGCTGTTTCTGCACCTGCCATTTGCTTTCTGCACGAGAGTGCAATGTTCCGTGTGTAAAGATGATGCAACCCCGTAGCCAGTTTTTCAGCCTTGCCGTGTTTTCACTAGAACATGACATGTCGAGTATTTTAAATTTTTTTTTAACTATGCTTGCCTAACCTTACGGAAAATGTTTTTTGGGGCTAACGTCAATGGTTTGCGACGTATTAGCATAATTTCAAATCCGGGCACAAAAGTAGATATTTTCCGGTGAATGAGGTCGCAACACTGCATAAATCGACAAAAAACTCTCAGAACGCCCCCTAAACCAGTACGCTATCACGGCCATAATGTGTTACGGATTCGAAGCAACAAGTAACAGTATGTACTCGTAAATCTAAGAAATAGACATTGATATGCATTATTTCACTTTAGGAAATGTTCCACATTTGAAAATAACACGTTAGCAATGTAAAGAAGTCCGAAATATATGATTCGTAGGTGTTTCCCTCATACGATAATAGTACCTTAATCACTTTTTACTTAAGGAATTGGCATTGCCTGCCACATTATGGCGTTGTTTCCTTTGTGTGTACAGATGGCGAGAGCGTTGAAAGTTACGTGATCTCTGCAGTGTTTCCAAACGTGCCTTCTTTTAACGAAAATTTCTATTTTTAACTATGTTCGCCGCGCTTTCTTTTTTCGATGAATTTAGGGCTGAAATGAGTGCTAATGGAACCTAACCTAACCTTGTGTGAATGGTTTGTGGGGCTAGCTGTGGATGGTTTTTGGGGCTAACGTCAATGGTTTGTTAGGCTACCCATGGATGGATTTTGGGGCTAACGTCAATAGTTTGTGGGGCTACCCGTGGATGGTTTTTGGGGCTAACGTGCATGGTTTGTGGAGGTAAACATGAAAAAAAAAATTGAAATAGTACGTAATTTTCCGTCATGAAGGTTTGAAATACTGCTTGCGCACTGATAATCGACAAAACACAAGCTGGCGCGTCATGACGTATGATGATCCATTACGAGTGCATGCCATAATGTCTATTACAGAGGCAGAACAAGTAAGACAAATAATCAATCGTAATATGAAAAGTTGACAGTACTTTATGGAAAAAGACATAACTTCACCTTAAAGAATCTTCCGCAAGGCAAAATAGGTAAGTACCAGTGGTAAAATTAAGGAAATAAATGAGTGAAAGGTGTCCGGTCGTTATTGCATATTTACCGCAATAGCGCATCGGAAATAGATTTTTGTAGAAAACCAAATGCATTCGCATTAAAATGGATCAAAACTACATTCCCGAACATCAACAACACTACAGAAAATGATTTGTGTAAGTACTTATCTCCTCTAAATTTGAAGAAATCAGTCTCCGGTATAGTAAAGTGTTACCATAATTGGCGGTCGAGTATGGAAATCGAGATAAAAACGAAATAAACTGTTTTCTTAAAGTTACGTTACCCTACCCTAAGAACAGTAGCTCCACGGAAGATGCCATTTTCCCAACATGAAGTCAACATTCAATACACTGTGGCCAAACTTACCAAATGAAACGAGTACACACTCCACATGCTCTTCTCACTCACTGTCACTTTCAATTTCTTGGTTATCGTCAGGGGGTTGTAGAGCATTCCAGCGAGTCTGAAGAATTCTACTGTACAATCCAAACTTCTCTTTAAGAATATAGCCTATATTTCGCTAGGTATCCTGAATAAAATACTTTTTTTGTCCCTGAAGAATTCAAAATGTCCTTTGCATGCCTCCAAGTCGACTCTATGCTATTGGTGTGAGCGCCGGTATTCGACGAAGTTGATACTATGGTTAGCTGTGAGGTGCTTGAAACCTTCCTGTTGTAGCTGATCGTAGGCTTTCCAGCAATCGGAAATCATTGTAGAATCCACTGCTCGACGGGAACAAGAAAACACCGTCCGCTTCCTCTTTCAATGCTGCCAAGAACCCATCGTCCCTCAACACGATGACCGCGATGGTATTTTCTGCGGCCAAACTTGGACTCGTCTATTTCCACAACTTTGCCTTCACCTCCAATCTTCTCCCCATTATCGTAGAACGCATGTTCCAAAACCTCCCGACAAAAGGAAGCCCAGTCAATACCTGTCTTACGTGAAATCTCTGTCTCCTCACAAATAATGTTCAGTGCACAATTGGAGGACCACAGTTTGACGAACACACATATCTGTAGCATAGACAATTTAGTTCTAGCGAAGAAAGTTCCTTTTCGAACCGAAACTGAGTAATTGCATGGCCGACTTTTTTTTTTTTCGACAATACAAACCGTTTCTTACACTTCCACATGTAGTTGTCAACCGACTCACGGTCCTTGCACAATTGTAAAACGTGCCCGCGTGGACACATGTAATCGCCTTCCTTCGGCAAAACACCGAAATCCATTAACTTGTTAATGAGGCCACGTCCATCCTCCTCCACACTCCACCGAAAGAACTGCAGCACATTAACGTTCTTGTGTCCCACCATTCTTGCACAAATAAGAACACAACAGTGTGGCAATGCTGTAGAGAACGTAACGAATGGGTGTCACTTATCGCACAACACTAGCAACATTATGTTCTGACGTCATGGAATATTTTTTTCATGTTGGGCAAGACAAGGTATAGTTCTGTTAGCAAAAATATTAATTTTTCTTTGTATTTATGCTAATGGAACCTAACCTAACCTCGTAGGCATTCCTCGTCTGACGTCAATACACAAGGTAGCAAGATTGTTGTCAAGACCATTAACGAATTACGAAAGAAAGATGGTTCCGAATTGCTTTGTATGGACAATCACCGTGATAAATCACAAGGTTATTTTACAAGTTCTACACGTAAATGTAAATTTTAAGAAGTGACCGCCAAATATGAACTACAGATACGTCATCAGGACACCGAAATTAGTAAGTAGGCGAAATGTTATAGAAATGGGAGAGTGATCCGGTAATGTAAACTCATGCCCGGATTTCTTCAAATTTAAAAGTTTGGGGTTCAGTTGGGGCAGGTGACTCCGGCCATTTCTAACATGCCTTTAACAGATAGTCTATAGAAAAGGCTGGGGAGCCGGAGTGGAGGCGGGGCCTTGTTAGCGGTTGGGGGCGGTTGGTCAATTACCCTGGGGGTGGAGCCTGAAATCGGTGGGAAATTTCAACTCTAAAATTTCAAACGAAAATAGTGAAGAATTGCAATAATTTGATAAAAAAAAAAAATGTCAATTCACCTTAAGGAATGTTTCACGAAGCAGACAGGTAAGTACGAATTTCAAAAATTGACGAAACTAAGAAATTATAGGTGTTTGTAGGATAGTAAACTGTTACCCCAATGGTGTATTGCGGAACATAGTTGAAGGTGCCATTATGCTTTTTACACGAAAACAAACTCAATTTTTCACATTCAGAGTGCTTTTTTATTCCTTTCTTCATTTCCGGAACATTCAATATGACGGGACATCTTGACTCACCTTCTGCACCGAAAAATACAGACTATCGTGTACATCACCAGTAAAAATTATACATTATGCACGGGTAGCTGACGGATAGCCCCACGAACCATTTCCGATAAGGTTAGGTTAGGTTTGGTTATGTTAGGTAAGCATAGTAAAAAAAGGGGGGTTTGAAACACTGACAGGGGCTTACGTCATCAAACGTAGGCAGCATCCGGTTGTCGTAAGCCAAGCAAATGAAAGCAATGGCAATATTGCTTCGGTTAGATATTTCTCTTGAAAAATACCTGATTTCCCGGTCAAATATATTCCACGATGAAAGAAAATACCTCGACGAATGTTGTAAACCTTGGAGAAACTCATTTCCGTAAGTAGTTTCTTGTGTAAAATTGAAGAAATGTGTCTCTATCATAATGTCTAAAATCGCACCTGATATGTGTAGAAACATTTACTTACACTGTAATTTATGATTAGAGTGCTGTAATGAGGTTTCAGATTTCAATTTAAATGTATCCCGAGTCGTGATTAGCCACAAGGTACCCAAGTATCAACTTCGCTTGGTAACAGTTAATTATATTGGAAACATATTGCTTCAGAAGAAACTACTTACGGAAATGAGTTTTTCCAAGCTTTCCAACGTTTGTTGAGGTATTTTCTTTCATCGTGGAACATATTTGACTGGAAAACCATGTATTTTTGAAGAGAAATATCTCCTTGACACACAATTGCAATTGCTTTCGCTACGTGAACTGCATGCTGTGTACGTTTGATGATGCAAGCCCATGTCAGTGTTTCCAACTCCTTTTTTTTGTCACTATGCTTGCCTAACCTAACCTTATCAAAAATGGTTCGTGAGGCTATCAATGAATGGTTCATGGGGCTAAGTCCAACGTCTTACCAAATTATGTTGGCAGCTCTGCAACAAGGAAGTGTTGTGAAATATATGATCCTCCAATAAGAGTGAAGTTCGCTTCGGAGGAGCAGGAGCCATGACTCACGGTCTTGTCCAAAGAAAGTTCAACGAATGCATCATTTTCAGACATGAGATAACGTCCCCATTGGTTAAATATTTTTTCAATAATGCGAATGAGCAGAAAGATTGCACAAATGTTTACATTGTTGCTTTAATTGCATTTAATCGTTTCAAATTAGTATAAAATTGTCCCAATTATAGTTTACGAACTTAATATATGTATTTATGTATGTGTTTGACAATACTAATATATCACTCAATAGAACAATTTTCATATTGTTTTCACTACGTGAGATGAATTTTCATTTGCATTTACGATAAAATAGTGGTTTGGATGTAAGAAGAGTTGTCATTAATTAATTTAGAAATGCATTTCTATTTGTTGAGTTAATGATTAGGATAATTTGTTATATTTCATGAAAAGAAGGAACCACAGCTGAAAGAATATACAAAAATTGCATTATTGAGGTCAAGAGTTCGTTTTGACATCATTTTTTGCACACACAGGCTAATCACGACTCGGGATACATTTAAATTGAAATCTGAAACATTATGCGACATGACTGGAACTCAGAAAAGGACACACTGATTACAAGACGTCGATACATTCTACTATGGTCTGGCGAACACCTATAATGATGATGGGTTGTGGGAGAGGGGCGACGGAAAGTAGAAAGTAAATAGTATTTTAGGGAGTATTTTTCATTTTATATTTATACACATACAAGCCTAAGAAAATATTTATTTTGATACATGTGTGTGGTGGGGGGTGGGGGAGGGTGAATGGAGAGGAACAGAAAAATATTGGGAGATATAGGACAAAGATGTGCTTTATTTTAGGTGTAGAAAATGTTTTATTTGACGTTCAATAATAAAAACAATCAAATCAATAATAATTATCTTATAAATACCATATTTAATGTAAATTTATTTTAGAAATGCTGGGGAGGGGAGCTGTTAAGATCAGTGCAGGATAACAAAGGGTTCCGGTTCGTATACCAGGTGGAGACACATAGTGGTTCGTATCTCACTTTAAACTGTAGGTCCAGGCACGATTAGCCTATCTGTGTATAAAGTGGACTTAGAATTCAGTAGGAAAATAACGTCGATCTACTATTTTAGATGCGTTGAGACCACTAAAATTAATAATTCTTATAATAAGAAACCTGTCCTCATCTTTTCACTTTGAAAGAGAGAGAGTTAATTGTATAATCTTTCGTTGTTAATTTCAAACAAGACTAATTCAAATAGTAACAATGGAAACTAATAAAGTTTACAAAAAGATTTTGCCACCTTGGGGATTTGAACCTACGACCATTGGAGTGACAACGCAGTGCGATAACCACTACCCCACGAGTTCGTTCCTTCATACGGCATGATTATAAAGGAAAACAAACCACTCTGCCTTAAAACCATGACATTCGAAATCCACTTTTCTGGTTTCAACAGCTTCGTGATGGATATGCACTGGTATTAAAACGAGAACAAAATGTCGCAGAACAGCGATACACGTGGCACTGGTAAAGCTGCCTAACTAGTAGCGAGCGGGGAGCGTTGACGCTGTGCGAAGCTAGCTAGGAGCGCCACATGTAGTCTTTCTTGCAACTCCTCAACTCAAAGTCTGCCATTAGAGTGCGTAACCAGCCATAGACACAATATGTATTGACAAACATAGAATGTTCCCATACACTACAATAAAAGCTGAAATATTACTTTCATATAATTTTTGCGTTTCATTAAATGTTATCCCACTTCGAAATTTTAAGAATTTGGAAATCTAAAATAAACCATTCTCAGCTCGCGGGCCATAGTTTGCCAACCCCTGTTGTAGAGTGTAAAAGGTCTCACTAATGTCGAGCAACACCAAATGTGTTACATTAGATTCATCCATCGACCTCAGACTGTCCTCATTTACTTTCAAGGGTGCCCTTTGTGTGCTGTGGTGAGGATATTAAATTTGTCAACATATTTTTTAATTTCATTATTTGCAATTTTTCAGTGGCTTTTGAAAGCACAGACAGAATACTGATATGCTGCATTGAGAGAAACTGGGCTACTCTTGTAGGGATGGAAATTCATGTTGCTTCCTTCTAAGAACCTGGGAAGCTGCCTGTGGAGAGTGAGATGATTGATTGTGTGTGTTAGCAGTGGAAGGATATGACGAGGAGAGAGCTTTATAATTTCCATTGGTATGTTATCAGATCCAGATGCATTTGATTGGATTTCATATATTGCTTTCCTGACGCGAGAACAATCCATCTTGCAGAAACTGAATGGCTCTGCACTGTCATCAAAGCTGCTAACATGACATTTTTTTAATTATATTGCTTTGAGACTAGCTCATGGTTAATTTGCATTTTGGAGGATCCACTTACGAAATGGTTGTTTAGTGTGTTTGCATTATTTAATGTAGGTGGAATGCTACCGATTTTTTTTTCTTTGCCATATCCCATGCTTCACAAGGTTGTCAAATATCTTTCTAATGATTTGGTGAAATTATGATGTGTTCAAAATATGCATTTTCTTCTTGTCTTACAACTGAAGTAGTGTATTTGTTCCAATGGTAAGGATTATTTGTTTATTTAAAATTTAACAGCATGTTCCCTCAATTAATTTAACATTATGTGTAATCCAGGGTGTTTTCTTCTTGCTGCATGAAGTGCTTTCAGGAAAGCATGCTTACCAAACACTTCAATCAATTTCTCCATAAAGAAACACACCTTGTTCAATGTATTCGTAGTGCATCAAAGTATTCCAGTTGATGCTCTCTCTAGATCTTCATTCTGAGCATCATTCACTATCACTTTGTTGTCCCTGTGTTTGATAATTTTGCCCTTGCTTTGTGATTTGCCGTAATGTAAAGAGAGATGTGCTAAAGAGTGCTCAGAATTACTGGCTGGTACCGTAACACCAGAATTGATAATATCATTTACATTGTTCACAAATATTGGATCAGTGAGCATTCTAGCAGAGGCTGTTATTTGGGAAAGATCAAACTGATGAAAAAATACCCTGGGCTGCATTTTGGAGAGTAACGAGGCTCTGGGATCTGGATCTACAGCCTGTGTAAGCCTCGTATGGCTGTGTGTGTGTGTTGTCCTGTGTGCTCTTGACAGCCTCTGCATTTAACATAAGTAAGAATATTTTAATCTTTGAACATTATACATTGTAGTTGTAGCAGAGGTGTGGCATTCGTGTAACCGGTGTTACAGCAAGTAACAGCAAAATTTAAAGAAATTAAAAAGTTTTTTTTTTTCTCAAAAAAATAGCAACATCGTTAAATAAGTTAACCGACAGCATTGCAATTGAGTGTAACTTGCAGAGGATATTTTTTCTGCAGCCGACAAAAGCGAAGAGACGGGCCGTTCCGCTACCCTCAAGAGGCAACAGCAGGAAAGGGTGCCTGCCAATGCAAGGGAACAGCGGGGAAAGACTTGGGGGCAAGTGTGCTAGGGGGTTATTCATATACCTGTTTAGGGGCCCTGTTGCCGCTGCGGCGTACCGGATCAGCAAGTGTTGTCACATTGAATTTCCAGAAAAGGGCTAAATTCCGCCTAAAACGGGATACTATTTCTCTGAAGCAACAAGAGCTAGACTGCAAAGCCAAACCTGCATTTAACTACAACTAACTAAGACCGTTTAGTAATAGACGAAAAGATAAGTACTTGATGCGATTCGTGATTTGGACAAACCTTGCTCCAAAAAACTAAGTTGGCAACGGTAGTACGTACATCTGGACTTCCTCCCACCACTGGAGGAGGGTAATTCTGTTGTCTGCTCACAGCAGAAATGTCAAACTGACCTGAATGTGTGGTTCTTCCTCCACTTTCCACCTCTTCAAAGAAACACAGATGGTTGACAAGGCTTGGCTGCTATTCACTGCATTTCCGCGGTAACACTCTCATGAGTGTTGTAGGCGTGATTGTGGTTAAATAAATCATTGAGCGAAGAGATAAAAAAATAATAAAAAATCCAGATCAAAGGCTTTTTTTTTTTTTTTTGAAGGGGCCGGTAGGGTGGAGATGATAACATCTGATGGCCGGTAACACTTTTGAAAAGTCACCCCTCGCCACTGAGTTGTAGTTATGTTATACGAGGCTTGTCCGG
Source organism: Lepisma saccharinum (assembly GCF_977018435.1). Lineage (NCBI taxonomy): Eukaryota > Metazoa > Arthropoda > Insecta > Zygentoma > Lepismatidae > Lepisma > Lepisma saccharinum. The sequence continues at coordinate 1,126,276 of NW_028142891.1, forward strand.
AAAGTAAAGATACAAACCAAAAATAAGATATAAAATAAATGTATTGCTCGCAACTAAAGTTACACTTGATACACTGATACAGAGGCTATTTCTCCACATAAGTGCCACCACTGTTCAAACATTTGTACAGACGCGGAACAAGTTTTTGTATCCCTGAATCGTAGAAATCCACCGCCTCCATCTGGAACCAAGTTGTGACTTCTTCCCTGACTTCATCGTCGTCGGCAAAGTGTTTTCCACCAAGATTTTTCTTGAGGTACAGGAACAGGTGGTAGTCGCTGGGTGCAAGGTCCGGGCTGTATGGCGGATGGTGAAGGACCTACCATTGGAACTGTGCAAGAAGATCCTTGGTGACATTTGCTGCATGGGGTTGGGCGTTGTCATGAATAAAGCGGAATCCACTTGACAACATGTCTCTCCATTTGTTTTGAATTGCATGTCGAAGATGTTTCAAAAGTCTGGCACTAGGTTTCAGCATTAATCGTTCTTCCAGGTGGCATGAATTCCACCAGCAGGGTGCTGTGGCGATCCCAGAAAACAGTTACCATCAGCTTGCGGGTTGAAATTGACATTTTGAATTTTTTGGCTTTTGGAGAATGGGTATGGTGTCATTGCAGAGACTGCTGCTTGGATTCAGGCGTATGGTGGAACACCCATGTTTCATCACCTGTCACAATGGAGTTCAGGAATGCATCTCCCTCTTCTGCGTAGCGAGTAAGAAAGTCCAGGGCATATCCCAGTCGTTTGGTTTTGTGTTCGTCAGTCAAATGTTTTGGGACCCAGCATGCAGACAACTTTCTGTACCCTAACCCACTCACAACTTAATGGATAGTGGTTTTTGAACTGTCAGGAAACATCACACGCAATTCTCGAATTGTCACCCGCCTATTCGCACGCACCTCTGCTTCAATACGATTGCGAAGGTCATCAGTGATCACGGACGGCCTTCTACTTCTCTCTTCATCATGACCTTCTGCGAAGGCACATTTCGCCACATTTTGACGATTCATTATGTTCCCGTACACAGTCACAATTTCTCGGTGGATCTCCGATGGACACTTTCCTTGTAACTGCAAAAAACTGATCACGGCACTCACTTCGCACTTGGCGGGATTCTGTATCGCCCCTACGATTTCCAACGCGTGTTCCTCGCACAAGACTCAGCACAGCACTGACGACTCACTTCCGATCCTCGTCGTATGGATCACGGTTACTGCCAGTGTTGGCAACTTTGGTACACATTTTCCCCCTAACGTGCAAATGTGTTTGTATCTTTACTTTCCAGACAAGTCTCATATTTTAGTTATGGTTGGGTCTGGTCCTAGTTTAATGTGAGGGGTGCAAAATTGCCTGAGTCCATATGCACCCACAATTTTTAATACAATCAATCAATGATTATCAAGTGAATGAACATAGGAAGTTATCACCACCCTCACTTTCTTGAAGGAAACACTCCCACACGGAATCGAGGCTGATGTGACCGTGCAGTGGAATTGTCCCAGAGAGTGCATTATGCAATTAAGTATGTTCATTGTAAATTAAGCTCTTAAAATTAATACCTGCATTGCTTTCATTGAAACAGATAAATATGTTAACCTCAGTTTTATTCCTTGTCTGGAGATATCAAAGTTCAAAATATATTAAATGTAACAAAAAATTCTTTTAAACCAGGGTGTTAGGGGTGGCCTTCCACTTAGTACACCCAATTGTCAGCCTCACTACGACGTAGTACCCTGGACTGCATTTTACAGACGAACGAGGCTCTGGCGACTGGCTCCATGGCCAGTATAATTCTGTGTTTTGTCCTTTTGTGTGCTGTGCCTGACGGCCTCAGCTTTTAACCGGTCAGAATATTTTAGTTACAACACTACATTACAGTTGTTGTTTTATTTATGGTAGGGGGCTGGACCCCGTTTAAAGTGACGGGCACTGGACTTTATTGATGCCCATGCTCTGAAGAAAGAATTTGCACTGATTCGAACAGTGTACTTCAGAGTCTCAACCAAATTGCAGAATTCCCACCATCCTGTACTGCAGCGCATTCTTTGCTGGTGAGTGTCCTTATCTGCCAGTGCTGTTGTCCGCTTCTGCTGGGTCACGTGGGAGCCGGTGATGCCACCAAGTTTTCTAATGCAGATGGCGACATTCTCATCCACCTTCTGCCAGCCAATGACGTGCAGAATGTGTTTTGTTCGTTATTGCCTTTGTGTCACTTGGTAGAAAGAGTGGCATTCGGTAAGTGGGAACAATTTTTCACCATAAAGTCCGCTACTGGTGCTTATCTTATCCCTGCTTCCAAGAAGTAATCTTAACAAAACTTCGAATTGGTCACAGTCGTCTCATAGATTTTCAATTGCCAGGACTGGACCTTCGGCTGTGCTCTGTAACTTCGTTGTTTTCTTCTCGAATGAACTGATCTTAATTACATCAGCCAAGGTTTTAACCTTTCCAATGATTTGTCAGCTCTGTTAGGAGAAAATGACAGTGTCTTAGCTTGCATTTTTACTTTTTTGGTAAGAGCAGACAGGCCTTTTACAAGTTTTCTGAGGTAGTTTTTGCAGTATTTTTATTTGGAATTTCAGATACAGCACTGTAGTGGCCAATTTACACTCAACTGGAATGGATTAACAAAAGCATGTGAATATGGTTTATGTAAATACAAGAAAGGTAAATTCAAATATGACAACACATAAAGAAGGAAACAAGCAAAAGATCTATAGATTTATTTTAGTGATGATCAGAATGTACTTTCTGTGGAGAATTTGTCAACGTTTGCGGTACACTATCCTTACTTTTTTAATATGTTGTGGGGTGTAAAGAGTAATCCTTCCACATAGTACACCCAATTGTCATCCTCACTTGCATGTAGTACACCCTGGACTGCATTTTGCAGACTAATGAGGCTCTGGCATCTGGACCCATGGCCAGTTTAATCTTCGTAGGACTGTGTTTATGTTGTCCGTATGTGTGCTGAGTGCTCTTTTTACGGTGATGTTAAACTAGTTATATTTTAATCATGGTAAGGGATGGACCCTGTATAATGTGATGGGTATGCCCCCAAAATTACAAATTCAATAAATCGTCGTTATAACATTAAAAGTTGTTTTTAGCTTAAGAATGAGCTTACTGCTTTCGTTCAAGCTAAATAGGGTTTTCAGTTTTTTACAAAACCTGACTTGCTGTATAAAGCAGAAAATAAAATAACCTTTTACAAACTTTTATTTCTGAAGTTCTAATTAACATTAAACAATTATGAGGAGGTCCTTGGTAAGTCTCCTTCACCTGATTTATACTGAAAATCCAGATACAGGGATACACAGAGAATGCCCCGATTGTATCGGCGAAGATTCAAAAATGTAACCATACTTAAAAACTAACACAAGATAGAAGCTAATATAACACATTGAAAATTATTACTCACGGTTGTATAGTTCAGCGCTGTACTTTTAACTAGTAACGATGGACGCTAAAAAGGCCATATATTTGAGAGCTCTCAACACTTAAAGAATATTCACTATCAAATCACTGAGCACTAGTATTCTTCAACTTCTGGTTAGCACTTCCACTTCATTCCTCCTGTCTGTATCCTTAAAAAGTCCGGTAGAAGTCACCTCTCGCCGATTCATCACACTACAAGTCTTTTCGTCTTTCAAACTACAAGTTCACCATTCGTGTTCTCCTTTGGGCTCGAACTATCTAAGCACTTTTGGGTCTCGCGGTGATGAAAACTTAAAAATGTCAACAGCTCGAACGACTGCAAACTTTTTCGTGTTTTTCCAGCAACGCACGCGCGGACTTCAACCACAAAGACCAGACGTTGTAACTCTCTTTCGCCGACTGCCCTCTTTGTGCGCCAAAAGTCCAGAACAGTCTATTACTTAAGAGGGGAGTGAAGTGTTCTTTCTCCTCATTCGTTCCGGAGGAAAAGTCTTAACAATAATCGGTTATAGATGCCCCTTCCCCAAAAAAAGGCATTAGATGGACTGATCAAGGAGAGCTAATGTCTTTCCAAGTATCTTTATCTCCTTAAATATTTGACCAGCCCTCGTACATACATTTTTTTTTTAAAAAAAAATTCAGGTTACAATTTCAAAATATCTTATAACATAGTAAACACATATAGATTTTCCTTCAATTTCACATATTAATTCTGTTCAATCATTTCTTACAATCACATAGTAAGAATAATCTCAAGAAAATATACACAATTACAATTTGTAAACATTGAAGCATAATAAACATATTACTCAATTTCTTTTCATTACATATATACCTTCATACATTACATAAAATCAAGTTCGAATCTTTACTACATAATTTATCAATATACTATAAGTAACTTTAATCATTTACATATTGTCTTGCAGGTTTCCGAATTGTTTCAAGTGACTTACATAAATTTCTCTCTTACTGTTACTACAAATCCATAATTTTAAATTTTCTTCATGTTGTGATTGAATTATTTACTAGAGCGGGTACAGACGGGTAAGTGTAGAACATTATAAAAATATTTTGATTTCTATCTTTACAAAATATCATCATACTCATGAAATTAATCTAACAGTAAACCTCCTTTCTCTTGCAATGATCTTTACCTGTCATTTCTTCTTTCTTCTTTAGCGTATCAGAATGCTCAAATTACTAATTTCAGGAAATTACATCGTACAATACGTCGCTTATCTCTTTAACAAACTATTTCTTAACTTTCAACAGAATTCTGGACATAATCTTTCACTTAAATATCAGCATGTTCTTTATTACATAACAACAATGATTTTCGGTTCGCCTTCGACCTACTATTTTTCATTTTTTGGTCCGCCTTCGACCTTATGTTTTTCAACATTTCCGGTCCGCCTTCGACCTTATATTTATGTGCCTCTCTCGCACTATATACATACTGACTTTTACCTCATATAGCTATGTCCAAGAACTCTCATCACTTCATCATTCTATTAATGCTATTTAACCTTGCTTTCCAAAGAATTTCCTCAAATAACTTTCTTCTGAGCATGACTGTTCTACCTTCTTTCTCATTTGTTCTTCATTATTCTTAACGATTTTGAGGCTTACTTCCATATTTTCTATCTTATTATTTCCATTTTTCTCTTACTCTTTGGCATTTTTCTATTACTTCAAAGTTATTTTCAAATTCAAATTTTCATTATCTACCTGCTCATTGACAATAATAGTTACCAGCTCTTTTATCAAAACCATCATTAAACCTTTTAAATTGAAGCATAACAAGTTTCACATACCCTGTACATAAAACAACTGACATTAATTTTTTTTTTCAAATACTCTGATTACAATATACTCAGCATTTCGTAGTATACAAAACTAAAAATGCTTACATACATTTAACAATTTCCACTCTTTTACATAAAAAATACACAAATCAGTATCAACATTTCTATCAAGTTAAATGGAAACTTTGTGATATTTACTAAAATATACCAACTTTAGAAACACATCATTACCAATCGACAACTCAAAATATATCTTCTTCTTGAATTATCCGTCTTGGTTATTACTTCCATTTCTAAAGATCCCTATTCGTCGTCACGATCATGCCTCTTCTTCCTTTTCTTCTTATTTTTCCTTTTTCTCTGCTTTTCATTTTTCTTCCTCTTCTTCCAACTTTCTTCAAGTAGGGAAACTATTAGTTTGCCAAAACTATTTGTATTTTCTCTTATTTCCAAAGTCTTTTCTTTTCGTTTCCGGTTGTCCGTTAGTATATTTTCCTCACTATGAGAATCATCACTAGTAACTTTCTTCTTAACTTTCTTCTGATTCTTCTTGTCTCGTATCTTTTGTGGCTTTCTCTTATGCTCTCCACCCTCATCAGATGAACTTATTTCTCTATTTTCCTGTTTCATCCTTTTCATACTTGCCTTTGATCTATCCGTGCTAACATTCTTAGATTTTTCACGAACTTTCTTCTTCACTTTCCGTGACGCTTCTTTAATTTTCTTCACTTTCTTTGCAGCTTTCAATTTCTTTCTCTTCATTTTCTTCACTTTCTTTACTGAACTATATCTAGGTCTCATTCTAATTTTCTTCCGTTTACTGATCAGAGTCATTTCGGGTATCGTCACGTCTAAAGTTACACATTCTTGTAGTTTAGAAAACATATAATTTTTCTCAGGTTTTTCGTGAAAACTTTCATCTTTACTTATCACTTCCTGAGATTGCTGTATTCCGAGTGACTCATCTTCAACTTGTTGCCTTTTTATTCCCAAGACGCACACTCGTTTCTCTAGAACCTGTACTTTCCAATCTGTCTCTTTTTGTTCATCTTCTATATCCACTTGTACTTGATCAGAATTATCCTCTATCATTTCGCTTTTCTCACGGACCTCATTACAATCATATTTCACTTCATCTACTTCATCTATCACGGAATGACATGATGCATTATTATCCTGAATAACGTCCTCCATTTTTTCTATCCTAGTGACTTCCGCTTTCAAAACGCCTAGTCTTCCCTCCATCTTGTCATTTATTTTTTGCATGGAAGCATTTATTATTTCCTTGAGTTCCAATTTATTCTGTTCCTCTTTCTGCTCCAATTTTCTGTATAAGTCTTCCTGCAGGAGCCTATCTTTTTCCTCGTCCTGTTTTCGTTCTAACCTATCTTGTTCCATTGTTTCGTATAATCTCTCCCATTTTAGCTTATCTTGTTCCTTATTTTCTTCCCATTTTAGGCATAAGTTCTCCTGCGCTAGCCTACTCTGTTCCATAAATGCTAAAATTGAATTCAAGACATCATTTTCCTTTCCCCGTCCAACGTCAACGTGAGATACATTTTTGTCACTTTCTTTCGAAACACCCTGTTCTTTTTCCGTTATTTTTACTCCAACGGCAGGTTCTTTCTCAACTCGATTCTTGCATCGTTCACAGAAAAAGTATTTACCAATGTCAGTTTTGTGTTCTTTATACTCTTCCTCACTCGTTCCTATACAGTCTTTATGCAGCCATTGTTTGCAACCCAAATATTCTATCGCTCCATCTACTTTCAACAATCTTCCACAACAATCCAATATTTCCTCCCACCCCACTTCGGGTGCAAAGTCCTTTTCCGACGGAGTCTTTCCTTTTGTGCGAACCATGCTGCCGACACACACTGACCAGAGTTACAACACAACGATGAATGTTTACATAAACATTGCCGACAACGACGCAACACAATGCCTGTTACCCCTTATACTTCTTCTTTCACCAAGACAATCTAAGGCACCTCCCGGGAGTTTCGGACACCATATAACATTAAAAGTTGTTTTTAGCTTAAGAATGAGCTTACTGCTTTCGTTCAAGCTAAATAGGGTTTTCAGTTTTTTACAAAACCTGACTTGCTGTATAAAGCAGAAAATAAAATAACCTTTTACAAACTTTTATTTCTGAAGTTCTAATTAACATTAAACAATTATGAGGAGGTCCTTGGTAAGTCTCCTTCACCTGATTTATACTGAAAATCCAGATACAGGGATACACAGAGAATGCCCCGATTGTATCGGCGAAGATTCAAAAATGTAACCATACTTAAAAACTAACACAAGATAGAAGCTAATATAACACATTGAAAATTATTACTCACGGTTGTATAGTTCAGCGCTGTACTTTTAACTAGTAACGATCGATGCTAAAAAGGCCATATATTTGAGAGCTCTCAACACTTAAAGAATATTCACTATCAAATCACTGAGCACTAGTATTCTTCAACTTCTGGTTAGCACTTCCACTTCATTCCTCCTGTCTGTATCCTTAAAAAGTCCGGTAGAAGTCACCTCTCGCCGATTCATCACACTACAAGTCTTTTCGTCTTTCAAACTACAAGTTCACCATTCGTGTTCTCCTTTGGGCTCGAACTATCTAAGCACTTTTGGGTCTCGCGGTGATGAAAACTTAAAAATGTCAACAGCTCGAACGACTGCAAACTTTTTCGTGTTTTTCCAGCAACGCACGCGCGGACTTCAACCACAAAGACCAGACGTTGTAACTCTCTTTCGCCGACTGCCCTCTTTGTGCGCCAAAAGTCCAGAACAGTCTATTACTTAAGAGGGGAGTGAAGTGTTCTTTCTCCTCATTCGTTCCGGAGGAAAAGTCTTAACAATAATCGGTTATATCGTGTGTGTTTGAAGAGTGGTGCTAATTATTTTGTGGGGTGTAAAGGGTGCTGCTCTCTAACAGCACCCAAGTGCCAACCTCTCTTCCATGCAGTGCACCCTGGGAACTGTGTTACAGGCTAACGAGGCTCTGGCATCTGGACTCTCAGCCAGAATAATCCTCTGTGGGTGCCAGGTGACTGGTGCAAAATAGCTGGTGAACCCTAAATTTTAAGTTCAAATTTACCCTGTACGTAAAAATATTTTACGATGAATAAAATTCATTCTTAACCCTTGCATGCCTGAATTATTAAGTAAAAAGAAAAAAAAGTTCAAATTCGTGTTGTGGGCTGCAGAAGGGATGCATTTAAGATGTCAACAATAAAAATACTTGTATTGTTGATTACAGTTTCTATTTTTAGTATGTATCAAATTCGATGCAACAGGCACTTGAGAAGATTAGCATCAAATATAAGGTGAACATTTATGTGGTCTTATTTTATCAATTTTTTACCTTAAAACAAATATTGTAATTGTACATTTCTTATTTTATATATATAGCGTAAACACTACTGTTGCTATCTCAAATTGTGGAGAATATTGCCATTTACATGTGAAATTCAACAAAGCAGTTCGTGTTTTTGTTGAGACAGAGATGGACATCACATTTCACACACTTGACCATCGTTTGTACCTTGCATTCAGGTCTCTTACATCTCGCTAGTGTCCAACTGCATCTGTTCTGGTTTCCTGCAATTGTATGGCTTTGGTGGGACCATGGCGTTTCTTTACTTCATACTGTGCTTGAATTGACATTGATGGTCTCCCTCGCTTTTTCTTTGTGATGTCCTTTCCTTTCTTACATAGAGCTTCACAAATACCCATTCTGAAATGAAGTAAATCAAGCTGATTTCTCCTTTGGATACCCACACATTCACAGTCACGTCTGTAGAGGAGCCAGCTATTCACAACGAAGTCCACAAAATGGAAGAAAAGTTTCAGGTAGTATTTCTTAGATTTTATGTTTATCCTGTAGTATGCTACAAGTGCATCAAGTGTATCTACACCTCCTATGAATTTATTGTAAATTGTAACTATACTCGGACACGGCACATCTACTTTTTTTTTTGTCCCACCTTTTAACTGCAATTGTTGGCTCAGTACTGGCAAAGGTGCTAGCCAATACTACACCCCTGTTGTCATACCACTTCACCGCTCTGATTTTAGTGTTGTTTACATTTGCTTCCTTTTCCGCAAATGAACCCCAACCTCTCTTATTTAGTATTGGGTCTACACTAAATTCACATCCCTGGAGGTTGTTTGCTCTCACCGTTCCCAGTGAAAGTTTGCCTTGTTCTGAGAGTCTAATAAATAACTGTAGGGATGAAAACCAGTTATCGAAATAGATAATATGGTTTAGTTTCCCCTCACAATCTGTGCCAATTTCAACGCTATATTTCCACTTCCACCAATATCAGGTTCTCCAGGAGCTGCATCAATCTTACCTGTATAAATCTCAAAAGAATAAACTAAGCCTCTTGTATCACACAATATGAAAATTGTGTATCCCCACTTGTATGGTTTCTTAGGTATATACTGTTTCAACGAAGATCTGCCCTTGAATGGAACAATGTGCTCGTCTATGTTCAACATCTGGTCTTGGGGTAATGACTGAAATTTGGGAAGGAGTGAGTTGATAACCTCGACCTATACAGTTGTACAAACTGGCAATGAATGGATGTTTTCTTTTTATTAAGCATAGCAGTGTGTTTTCGCTTATTTTAATATCAGGCAACAATGTTAGAAAGTGGCCCCCAAGAATACAATTTAAAATCACTAATGTGATATGAATCTTTTTACTTGTGTGTATTTGAATATGAAAGTGAGGTACTTTAAATAATTGAGGGGAACAATCACAAATAAGCTTGCAATGGTATTGGGAGGTGTCACGAGTTCAAATTTTAGACGATTTCTGTTAATCTGCTAAGGCGATATCAGTACGAAAATTTGTAAAAAAGAAGAGGCAATTTTGGCTAATGGCAACGATGAGGATGAATAATGATAATTATGATGAAATTGATGTGTGGCACTTAGAAAACAAAACTTCAAAGTGTATTGCACCAACAGCTACCCCCTACCCCCATACAAGGCAGTTAACAGAGGTGTATTTTTGTTGGTTTACGAGTCTGAGGGCTTTAAGTTAAAGTTACTATGTTTACCTATAGCTATACATATTAAAAAATGAAATGACCTGAGCAACAAAATATAACAGTACCGATTCTGGCTTTTTGTCGGATGACGTAGTGGTAACGTTGTTGCAATCCCACACCCTGATGGCGTATAGACTTAAATGTTTTGCATAACATGAAATACTGTTAATGGGAATGTGTTGTTTCTAATGTTCAATATAGAAAGCATATAACAAGAAAAAGAAGAAAAGAAATGTTGCAGGTAGATACGGAGCCTCAGCCCAAACACATATATGATCAGACAGGATGTCAACAATGCATTCATAACTAACATGTGATTGTTCAAAAATTGAAATAGTGCAGTGGGAAACAACCAACTAACTAACTCTCTAGGCTTTTTAAACCTGAAGAGAGCAAATACAAGCACAAGCGTAAATAATTAAATAAGTTACAAGGGGGTGAGACATGGTTCGAATTTTTTGATCTAGGTATGGATGCAGACAGGTACTAAGTTTTGTGTGTGGACACAATTGATAACGGAAAAATCCTCTTCAACACAATAACATAGAGGTAATGTTGGTTTTGCCTTGTTCCCATCGATAACATAGTGGTTACACGAAGGAAAGAAATAAAAAAAAATAAAACACTGTCCCCTATTTGGAAATACTTCTCGAAATTATTCAACTACTTTTTTGCTCTTCCTATCTTCGTAACTAAAAAAATGTTTTGTCAAACGTTTGGATTACTATGAAAATATTGAAACATGACGTAATAATAAAATGTTGTTGCATTGTAATCAAATGAATTCGTTGAATATGTAGAATATGATAGGATATATTTTAAAATGTTAGAAGCTATTTGTTATGGTATTCTTTCTCTTTCTCTTTACACTTTCTTAAATTTTCATCATTATAGTTAAAATTAATCCAAGAGAAAATATATATTTTGTGTTGACATGGGAAACATGCAATAAAAATGCATGATCAATAGTTAAGGTCAAGAGCTGAATAAGCAGTGAGGGTGGTGATACACGCAAGCTTCCAGCTGTGTGATTAGTACAAAATTGAGAGATGGAAGGCTTTTGTTGCTAAACCTTTGGGTTTAAGAAGGCAAAAGAATTAGTTGGTTAATACGGAGCTAATTAGGAACAAGTTTATTTCCAACATGATCCTCATGTTTTTTTTTTGTTTGTTTTTTACAGATAACATCAAAAGCCGTGACATGGCTATTCTATTCACAACACAAATACTTATGTTTCTTTTTTTTATATTGCAACGATGAAGATAATTAGTACTATATGGGGGTTCGGTAAATCTCAGACTTCCAAGAAAAATAAAACTTCTGTAGGATTTTCCGTGTAGCAGTGAGACATACTAACTAACTAACTCCCTAGCCTTCTTAAACCCGAAGGTTCATGGCTGCAGCAACACAGGCATTCTATCTGTCCCTATCTTGAGCAAGTTCTACATACTCTTTTCCATCCCTACCGATTTTCTTTAGGTCCATCTCAACGTTGTCCCTCCATCTTCGTCTTGGTCTTCCTACAGGTCTCTTAAGTAGGCTTAATTTAGGAAATGCATGTTACTTTTTTCTTCATAAACTTTTGTCTTCTCGTTTAATATCTAAGAAACTAAAAGTTAAAATATACAAAACAGTAATTTTGCCTGTAGTATTATATGGGTGTGAAACTTGGTCTCTTACATTGAAAGAGAGTATTTGAAAATAAGATCCTTAGGAAAATATTTCAGCCTAAAAGGGATAAAGAAACAAGTGAATGGTGAAGTTTACATAATTTAGAAGTACATAATTTATGTTAGTTTCCAAGTATTATTAGATTGATGATTAAATCACGAATACTTAGGTGGGCACGAATGAGAAAGGAATAAAGGAGATTTTACAGGAGTCTTGTTGGGGAAAACCTGATGGTAAGAGACCAAAACGAAGATGGAGGCGAACCTAAAAAGAAATCGGTAAAGATGGAATGGAATATATAAATCTTGCTCAGGATAAGGACAAATGGAAAAACTATATTGCTGCAGCTATGAATTTTCGGATTCAAGAAGGCTAGAGAGTTAGTTAGTTAATTGATATTCAATGTAATATAATTTAACATATTTCAGAAACCAAAACGCAGCAACATGGTATTCATATTGACAAGGGAATTCCTACAAAACTTTTTTTTTTTTGCAGTATTCGTCCAGAATTGCGTCTATCTCTCTCGTTCCTATATAAACGTTTCAACGTTCCATCGGATGCATCAATATCGTTTACCGAAACGTTTCAACGTTTGTTTTGGGCGCGTCAGCACTTAGGCTATTTTGCACCCGTCACATTATACGGGGTCCAGCCCCTTATCTTTACAAAGAACAACTCTAACGTTGCATAAGTAAAATCATAAAAGCTTAAAATGTTCTGACTTTCGTTAAAAGCTGAGGCTGTAAAGGGTCACTCAGCACCCATAAGGACAAAAACAGGACAACACACACAAAATAATACTGGCCAGGGTGCCAGTCGCTAGAATCTCGTTCATCTGCAAAACGCAGTCCAGGGTGTACTAATGTGGAAGTGAGGTTGACAGTTGGGTGTACTACGTGGAAAATCACCCCTTACACCCCGATCACTGAATGGTCTATCCTTCTTAGCTAAATAGTATGAAGTATTGAAGATTTTTCTGTCGCATCAATCAAATGCTCCTCTTGTTGTTTAGTAGCATTTTCAAAAGTCTGGTTTTTAGATGCAGCAAGAATTTGTGTTATCTTCTGATGTGCTACAGATAGCTGGTGGGCCAAAATTTTTGTTCTTGGAGACTTCAACTGTTGTTCTTTATTTGTGCCATGAAACTAAACTCGACACTTAACCCATTCCTTACTTAATGATAATCCCTGACTTTTATCAGGTCCTAAATAAACTACGGATCAACAATCATCATACCCTAAATACCCATTTCTTGCTATCAACCATGTATGTTTTTGCTTACACTCCCCACTGTTGCCCAGACCATATATAGGGAAAATCAGAACACGAAACAGTACCTGTATTGGCTTCATGTTGGAATGTCGCTGTTGCCGTTTCTGACGTTGTTCTTGCTGCCGTTATGGCGAAGGATTAACACTATGTACAGCCAGTACTGGAGAATCACTGCCATTGTCACTCACAGTTTTATTTTCTGTTTTTTTGTACTTTTTGGAAATAATTTGTAACCTTGTTCTCACACCTCCTTTTCATTTCGAATAGAAAATCAGAGCGCGACTGAAAAGATGATTTAATCACCTCGAAACTTACAATGCAAATGCTAAAAACAAAAGAACAGACACAAGTGAGAGTCAGCCACAAATTCTCCCTTTTATATGCTTCATAAATTATTGTTGCTTTACTGGCTATTCGTAACAGAGTAGATGTATTTTATTATATCAGTATGTTTTCGATATAGGCCTACATATATTTTAAGGAAGACTTTTAAAGGAAAAAATAGTTATTACAAAAATAAAGAACCAGGACAGTCCCAGGGGTTAAAAAAAGTACCAGGGTGGTGCTCTGGCACCACGACACCCTTGCTAGTGCAGTAGATCTCAATCTTCATGAGACCACAGCCTCATAAATTCTTTTAAAAGCCAATGTCCCAAGCATCTTCTGGTTATACAGCCAGCAACCGTGGTCCCACAGTTTGTTCGAGCCTGCTTTTTGTGTAACTTTCATTTCATGTTTTCATTAACACTAGACTATGTTGTTTCATAATTTGCATGCTCTGCCTGCACAGGATACAAGTCTTCTGTCTCACCCTCCCTATCTCTCTTCTTTGCTTACTGGTGAGTCACAGATATGTTGTGATAGATGATTCAGCACTTGTTCCTGTTTTTCTGTTGTTTTTTTAATGTAATTGCAAATAACAGTGCACTAGAATTTGTTTGTAATTGTAACATGACTACCAAATCATAAATATTTTGCAAAACCTGAGTTTTTTCCCCGCAGCTTCTTTGCATTGAATCAATGAGGTACATTGGTTTCTAGCACTTTTTTTCTGCCATGGCTTTCGTTTATCTCTGAATTGTTAACAGACATTCACTTCTACATTTAAAATACACTTACGACAGGTAAATCACAGCTAGACATAAGCAGTAGGTTTATTTTTAATAAAAGCTACTTATTGAGTGAATGTTCTTTCAAAGTGTTGTGGGGTGTAAGGGGTACCTTCCACATAGGTGCCACAAGTCAACCTCACTTCCACATTAGTGCACCTGGACTAAACACTAACGAGGCTCTGGTGACTGGCCCCATGGCCAGTATAATTTTGTTTGTATTGTCCTGTTCTTTTGTCCTTATGTGTGCTGAGTACCCCTTTACAGCCTCAGGTTTTAACGAGGGTCAGAAGATTTTAATATTTTATGATTTTGGTTCTGCAACGTTGAAGTTATTATTTGTAATGATAAGGGGCTGGACTCCATATAATGTGACGGGTGCAAAATAGCCTTAGTGCTGACGCACCCATAATTTTAAATTCAAATTCAATCTCCACAGTAACAGCACTTGGCCAGGTAGGAATATCCCTATTCACCCGGGACATACTCGCGACGTAACATGTTCAGGAACATGCACAATGAGCAACCCACACGACGATTCTCATTCAGTCAAAAAAGCACACATTTGATGCATCAAACTTCATTTGCATTTTTGAGTGCTCTATTCTTACAAATTCTTTAGTGTCTGCAAAACAATAACTTCATAAGTTTATTCACGAATCTTAACTTCCACAAAACATGGATGAATTAATATGTGTTCTAGTATTCAGCAAATTTTTACACTGACAAATTCTGCATTTTAATTCTCGTTTCACCAAGAGCACAAAACTTCCTTGAATCCACGAGGTGTCACGTTACGCTGATGCGAAAGCAACCAAAACTTCCTCACAATTAGGTTGCAACGTGGTGAAGTACACGTGGCACCAGACACCTATTTCACTGCATGTCGATTCACTGCGTACATAAGTCAGAAGGGAAGAGAGAAACCCTTGCCGTATTACTCGTTAACTCGCAACGAAGTGAATGACGTAAGCTGGGGAGAACAGCGAAGAGAGCTAGTGTTTTCCTCTAGCGGAGGAAAGGGTAACTATGTACTTCAATTACTTCGCAAAGCATCTACAGCGCACTTCCGTGCTGATGTGAAGAAAGAATTTGTAACGTATTTTCACGCGTAATTTTGCAGTCAGAAAATACGCTACAAAATTGGCCAACCTTTCATTCGTAAAATACCTTCCTCCACCCACGATACAATATTATTCGATTCTCTCTAAATTTGTACCGGTTTTACTCTTGTTTGTTCCGTTATGGTTCAGGAGTAATCGCAAATGGAATTTGGGGGTGTGCGATGCTGGCCCCCAATTTCGATTGGCTTACTTCCCTTTTCTGCGACTTTTTGGCTAATCGCGAAGATAAGGATGATTGATGATATGATGAAAGTGATGAAGGGACACTCATAAATAAAATAACTCAATGCCAAGATCTGGCTTCGTAGTGCTCTGTGCTAAAACTACTACGCCACGGAAGTCGGCCCAATTTTAATTTGGAATTTCTCCAGAACTGTAATCATCTCATTTGAGGGGTGTGGGGGTGAGGTACTTTACAAGGGCCACTACCTTTCATACCCGAACCTGACACATCACCGCGTTCGTTACAACCTGTCCCGCTTCCCGCGCTTGTTAATGGAAGGCTTATCTAGTTGAAACCAGGCAGCAAGTAATATACATGGTTGCGAATAACAGACGAGGAAATGCACAAATATACACAACATGCAAATAAGAATAATTAGAACGAAGAATGGAAAAAGCAACTAAATTAATAAACTTTCTTATCTTAATTTAGCAGAGAGGTTCCACTCCGAGATTTTCTTTCTCACTGTGGGATCTTCGTTCTTGATAATCTTAATCGTTGCTATCGTCATCGTCTTCATCGATGACAAATCTATCAATAATATCGTCCATTAGTTGGTCTCTATTGAAATAAAATTCTTCGGTTTCCTGAACATGTGCACAAGCTTCGCTCCAATTCTCCTTTGTTACTTTATTTACTGATGTTTCTAACCAGTGGCGTAGCGTGATTCTGTGAAAGGTGTAAGGCTTCCTTAGATAAACCTTATCTGAATATTGGATAAAGAAAACCCAAAGATATCTTAACTAAATAGAATCTATTTGAATGTAAGTCATGCATGGGCATACTCAATTTCAAACATAAAATGCACACACTCTATGTTAACAATAATAGCATTTGTATGTATTACTTAATGAAAACTCTCATTTATACTGTAACTCGATCCGACGATCCTTTAGTCTGAACACCTCAATCACGTCGTCGTAGAATCGGGAGTTTCTGGTCAATGTCTTTGGCAGCTCCTTTTCAATGGATATCAGTCCCAAGTCAGATTTCCTTGCCTGAGTCTGTGTGCTGCGTTGAAATGTATGAATCCTCTTCAGTGCAGAAAACTACTTTTCCACCGACGAGCTTGAGGCAGGAATAGTGAGGAAGAATTCTGTTAGTTTGTACACTTGTTCAACAGCCTCATTCAAATGGGTAGTACGCAGGTACTCATGAAGTTCAAACACACTCTTTACTCGATATTCGGCTTCAGAGTAAATTACCTATAGCTCAACTTTCAACTGGTAGCAATTGACAAATTTCGCATACAGCTTAGTTAAGCACACAAACTCTTCTTCTGGAAAGGCCATGTCATATTTTTATTCTTATTATTCTTTTTCTTTCACTAAAAAGCCATTTGTGGGAAATGCGTAAGATACAATTTGCAAATGCTAATGCATTCGAAAATATTACTCATTATCATGGTTACGATATTTGCGCACATTTTGAAAAGCATATCAAGCAACTTAGTCAAAGGAAAAGGTAAAAAAAAATCTGTTAATCATAACGTTAAGTATTACGCGCATGCTTTTAACATTAAGGCCAACTGGGATCCATGCGCCTAACTTTGCGGGCGCTGCCGGATCTAGAATTGCCAGACATTCCTCTTGGGAGTCGATTTTCTTTGTTCTTTTTGACCGTGCAAACAGACGCAGCGGGGACAGAAATCTCGCCAGATAGCACCCGCTCGTAATGCGCATTACAGTGCGTGAGAATCGGGCGCCCTGTCATTGGTTGATAAGATACTACGTAAGCAAACACACCCGCCATGGGCGAGTCCAAATCATTTCTTCCATTCACCCGCACGTAAGTCCTCTCAAGAGGCCTTGCAGAGAAACAACTCGAATCAAAACAAGTCCTCAATTATTTCGTTAAAAGTTTTACTTAAAGTTTGATATTGCTATGTGTGTTCAAGCTATAAATACGGGAATGAAATACGTTTTCTTCAATAATTTCAGCTTGTAAGGTGGACTTACAAGCCTTACGTGGACACTACGCCGCTGTTTCTAACAACAATTCGATGGTCGAAAGTTTAAATCGGGTGCTAGGCAATGTAACCCTTGATTTGTGACCATATAAGTTCTATTACATTAAAATCACAATGCTATGGCAGCAATCGCACTATTGTATGACCATTAACTTATGCCAACATGTCGATTTCGTATTGCTTGAAATTGGGTTTGTTTTCACATACAAGTTTATAAAGTTTCGGTTTCATCATATCAGCATCATAAAAAATGTGTTCCTGTAGCCATAACTGAAGTTCGCCCTTTCTAGATTTTAATGTAGGTGCTTTATTAATTTATCTTGAATGACATGGAATATTATCAATTACGGAGTTTGGAGGAATGTTGAAAAGTAGCTAATCCGTGAACTAATCTGTCGCTGTCCATTTCCTCGTGGTAATCTTTGGTGGATCTTGACCTAAACACGAGTAACGCATTTGTGACGAAGCCTGACAAAGATCCTGCATGAATGACGATGACCTTTTGACCATTCCCTAAAGGCATGTTCACAGGGAGTGGTTTGTCGCCCTCGGGCCATATCTTTGATTTGGTATGGCCGGAATTCACCCACGTTTCGTCCGTGTAAACAATGTGTGGACCGGCTGCTCGCAAACGTCTCACTGTCTGTAGAAAATGATTTCTTCGAACAACAATGTAGTTTCTTTCCATTTTTTAAATATACAAAACCCATATTTCGAAGAAAATTTCTAAATGACCACAAAGCATCTTCAAAATTTATTTCTCTCCCCACTTGTGTGTAAATATCACTTACACTGGGAATACAATCACTTTTGTACATATTGTGTGTCGTATGTAATCACAATCAAAATCATCCACATCACATTTCCTTTTTTTTTTTTTTTTTTTTGCATATTTTCTCTTCTTTCCAGGCATCTTAAGTGGAGAATTTCTACCGTCGGACAGTTTTTGTTCTAAGACCTGTTGCTTTGGCTGCCCTATCCATAACAATACTTGGGGTGTAAGGGGTGCTCCTTCCATGTAATGCACCCAATAGTCAACCTCACTTCCCTGTAGTACACCCTGGACTGCAGACTAACGAGGCTCTGGCGACTGACCCCATGGCCAGTATAATTTTGTTTGTGTTTTGGCCTTATTCGTGCTGAGTGCTCCTTTACAGCCTCAGCGTTTAACGAAAGTCAGAAGATTTTAATATTTTTTGATTTTGGTTATGCAACGTTAGAGTTGTTATGTGTAACTATAAGGGGCTGGACCCCGTATAATGTGACGTGTGCAAAATAGCCTTAGTGCTGACGCACCCAAAATTTTAAATTCAAATTCAGATTCATAACAATACTTACCAACAGAAAGCTCTTATTGTTTCGGCACGCCTGAAATTTCTCCTTCATGAAAGCATAAACACGTGTAACCAACTGTGTAGCATCCGACTGCACTGGTTTCCCCTTCCTGATTGTTCCAGCTAAAATGACACTAAACAGAAAAACGACAAAAGCAAATATCACCAGAATAAATTCCATCCTGGATATTGTGAAACCCAAGAATACCCAAATTCAACCCCACGCTTACAAAGTAAGACTGCAACGTGGCAACAGCGCCTGTGTAAGCACCTCTCTTCTGGCTTCCAGTCACTCCTCGCTGCCCAGCAGACTACTTTTTCCACGTTTCTCATTGGCACCGAAACTGTCGAGCGATCGCTAGGGCGGGAAACGGGACAGGTTATAACAAACACGGTATATTTGTGGCAACAATTATTATGGTGAGTGAAAAAAGTAAAGAAACAGGCAAAAGAATAATGTTTTTGAGCTTACCACTCCACACAGTGCATTATATTAGGACTTGTAAGACCTTTTGGACCATGCTGCGTCAGCCACTACAGTAATCAGTGGAGTGTCATCTTTGTCGACGTTTCCCGCTTCTCTAGCAAGCTGGCCTCCTCTTGTCCTGCTTCTTCCATCTCTGCCCACGCTGCTTTACTCATGGCTGAACAGGGATAGTCAACCTCACTTTCAAGTAGTACACCCGGGACTGCAGACTAACGAGTCTCTGGCAACTGGCCCCATTGCCAGTATAATTTTGTTTGTGTTGTCCTGTTTTTTTGTCCTTATTTGTGCCGAGTGCTCCTTTACAGCCTCAGCTTTTAATGAAGTCAGAAGATTTTAATATTTTATGATATTATTTATGCAACGTTAGAGTTGTTCTGTGTAACGATAAGGGGCTGGACCCCGTATAATGTGACGGGTGCAAAATAGCCTTAGTGCTGACGCACCCAAAATTTTAAATTCAAATTCACTTATGGCTGAACCTAGTTTACTGTGATATTTGGCGTACCTGTTCTTAGAGATGCACGGGGGATATCCAGAGCAGTGAACTCTTCCAGCTGAGAAAAGCCTCCCCTGGTTGAAAGGATCCCAGACACTGCTGCTGCATTGACGGACATGTATTTATCCATCTTGCTGGGATCTTCCGTGCATACTTCTTCAGAAACACCGCACATTTTGCACTGAAGAAGAAATATGCTGCACAACCCATTTCTTTGTTCTTTCACAATTTTCGTGTCCGCTACGCCACACTGAAATGGATCATGATGTATGCTCATAATTATCTTCAGCGGGGTGTAAGGGGTGACCTTCCACATAGTACACCCAAATGTCAACCTCACTTCCACATTAGTACACCCTGCACTGAAGACTAACAAGGCTCTGGCGACTGGCCCCATGGCCAGTATAATTTTGTTTGTATTGCCCTTTTGTGTGCTGAGTGCCCGTTTACAGCCTCAGCTTTTAACAGAAATCAGAACATTTTAAGATTTTTAATTATCCAATGTTAGAGTTGTTCTTTGTAATGATAAGGGGCTGGCCCCTGTATAATGTGACGGGAGTAAAATAGCCTAAGTGCTGACACTCCCACAATTTTAAAATCAAAATCAAATCATCTTCAGCAAATAGCCAATTTCCATAATCTGCCTTCCCTGGAGAACCTCATTTGGCTTTGGTGCATTTCCACCTAATGCTGGTCCTTCAGGTGGATCATTTCTGGGTGTTGGCACATAGTTTGCTTCCACAGTCCTAAAAAAATATAGTTTGATGAAACAAAAAAAACCAATGTTACACAAATGGACTCATAATCTCTCACACACATACACAATCAACACATGAGGTAGCTCGGGGTAAGATGACACAGTTAAAAATTATTTCTGTTTAATACTAAATGTAAAATTTAAAAAATATTATTCTCAGTATATTGCCTGTTAGTTGTAAACTGGAAAAGTATTAATTAATTGTATTAACCCTTAACAGGAAGAATGATTTTTTATTACATAATTGGAAGTATGTGTCTGACAGACACGGAACGCCGAAACTTTGGTTTCCTTGGCAAGTATTACATAGATTTATTCTTATAATCTAATATAAAATTTATTTCAAAATACATACACAACGCAAGTGCCACGTAAGAAAAAATAGCTCTTTTTAAGAAAAACTTTTCTTTTTTTTTATGAAAATGAAATTTTTACACACTTGAAATGAAGTACACTTTTTTGTGAACAAAAGTTTTCTTGAAAGTACTGAGCAAGTTTGAAAATTACATGCTTCTTTCAACCAAACACATCACGTACACTTTCCTTGAACATTCGAGACATACTGGTTTGTCACACTTGACGCACTTACATGCTGTGTTCCTATTCTTCTGATAAGGACAAAGGCTACATTTCCTTTTGCGTTCCATTTTGTCACTTTTTGCTAAATGTTGCTAGTCTTCAAAGTACAGAATGCAGCTGTTTACTGTACTTATATTTACTAACGTGAAAAATATTGCTAAAGGCCACCGCCGACATCTTCTATTAGAAGAATAATTGGCACACTTTTGATCCAGCGTATCCACACCCCCTTTAGTGCTATTATAAAACGAAATAATTTCTGGTTTCCCTGTCTCTCTATCCAATTCTTTCGAGTGATGCATACTGGATACTAAAATTACAGCTTTCTTTTTTTGGGGGACAAATGTCAATAGCGTGACGTTTTCTTTAAAGCCATAAAGACAAGACTCTACTTCTCTGTTACCAGAAGGCAAGAATTCCTGGGGGATTTCTGGTTTATTTTTTCTAACAGTTCCCACGTATATTACTCCTCGGTTTTCAAGTTCTTTCACTAGTTCTAAAGAGGAAAACCAGTTGTCAGCAGTTACGTTTCGGTTACTGTTCACTATCAGTTGCACTAATCGAAGAACTGATTATGTTGGAATACTAAGCTGCTTCTCCTCATTGCTTAGTCTTACTCCATCAGATCCTTTACCACAATAAATGTAGGCATTGTAGAGATACGACATGCGGGCATCTGCTAGACAAAGAATTTTAATACCATATTTAGCTGGTTTCTTGGGCATGTAAACCTTGAAGCTGCATTTACCATGAAATGGTACAAGCATTTCATCGATGCAAACATATTCTCCTAAAGAAAATAATTTTTGGCACTTATGCGTGAATTTGGAGAAGATGTCTGAAATGGCTGCAACTTTGTTGGTCTCCTTCCGTGTTTCTCTCGTTTCGGGGTCGTCAAATCGGAGGCACAGTAACAAAATTTGGAAACGCTTCAACGCCCAGGTAGGGAGAGGCGGAATGAGTGGAGAGACGCCAGGAAGATCACTGTCAACACCAAGTGCTGACAGGATCTCGTCTGCACGAACACCGAATGGTCTGGTGGCATTAGGGCGGAGCCGATACCTTGCCAGTCTATTCTCGCCTGAGATGGTGTGAAATGAAGGATGTGAAGGCATCGAGCGAAGATGGAGGAAGTAGTTCACTACCAGCCGCTGTCTTCGCAGAGACAGCGACGACTCAGATGCCTCTACGTACAAACTGGCGATAGGGCTGGTCCGAAAAGCACCAGAGCACACACGTATACCAGCATGGTGGACGGTGTCTAGGATGCGAAGTCTAGATGGGTGGGCAGAAGAATACACAACACATCCATAATCAAGCTTCGACCTGCTGAGTGCACGGTATAGACGAAGCAATACCGTCCTGTCAGCACCCCAGGAAGTATGAGATAAAAAACGTAAAAGGTTGAGAACTCGAAGACAAGAGAACTTTAACTGGCGAAGGTGAGGTAGCCATGTTAATTTCTTATCGAAAATGAGGCCCAGGAAGCGGACCTCATTCACGAAGCACAGGGGAGACTTCCCCATGTACAGGTCAGGATCTAAATGACTTGTACGCTGACGACAAAAGTGCACACACACGGATTTATCGGATGAGAAGGTGAAACCTGTTTGGGAGGACCACTCAACTAAACTGTTTATCGTCAGTTGGAGTTGACAAGTTGACGCGAGATTCCGTGAGCGACAAAAGATCGTGAGGTCGTCTACATAGAGGAGGCCATGTACAGGGGAGAGAATGTTTGCCATAACACTGTTCACTGCTATGGCAAACAGTCACACTTAAAACGCTGCCCTGTGGGACACCATTCTCTTGTTCGTGAAGATCCGAAAAGGAGTTCCCAACACGTACGCGGAGAAAAAGATCTGATAAAAAGTTTTGAATAAAGTACGCCATATGGCCACGGACGCCCCAAGAATGGATCTGCTTCATGATGCCAAAGCGCCACGTTGTGTCATATGCCTTTTGGAGGTCAAAGAAAAGTGTAGCTAAATGTTCCTTGTTGAAGAATGCATCCTGAATATGTGTTTCCAGCTGAACCAGATGGTCCAGTGTGGAGCGGTTGGAGTGAAAACCACATTGAAAATGACTTATCAATGAGTTTTCCTCCAAAAACCAGGTGAGACGCTTGTTGATCATGCGTTCCATTAACTTGCACACACGAGGCTGCGGTGTATTGTTTACCTGGTTTCAGGACGGGAACGATAATTGCTTCTTTCCAGGACGAAGGGAAAGAGTCCTCCAACCAAAGCCTGTTGAATACCGCCAAAAGGAAATGTTTGGCTCCAATGGGCAGATGACGAATTATCTCATAGTGGATCTTGTCCACTCCAGGAGCTGTATTCTTAGAATCTGGAAGCGCCTGATCAAACTCCTATTCAGTGAATGGCGAGTTGTGTGGCTACAGGGCGTCGTTCCTGACGGTCCTTCTCGCGGCGGAAACGTGGTTCATAATTTTCCGAGCTAGACGCAGCAGAAAACTGCGTGGCCAAGATATTAGCAGTGTCTCCAGAATCGGTGTACAACGTCCCATCGTGCTCCAGAGCGCTCAGAGGAGTAGATGCTCCCCCTGGATGCGACGTACTTTGGTCCAAACGGCTTTCGACGAAGCCTGCTTCGTCAGAGAAGACACGTATTGGACCCAGCACGCCTTCTTACTGGCTCGGATGAGCCGACGGGCACGGGCACGTTTAATGCGGAACTGCTCGAGGTTTGCGGCAGTGTGGTTCCTATTAAATCGATCTAGGGCATGATTGGGGTCCTTGATGGCTGCACTGATATCCGCAGTCCACCAGGGGACTGGGCGTCGCCTCGCAGTTCCACTGGGATGTGGGAAGGAGGTGCGTGCAGCATCATGCACTCTTGACACAAAGACATCTAAGGCGACGATTGGTGGTAAAGTCGGCGCAAGATCGACCTCAAGGTCTACTGCACTCTCGAAGGCACCCCAGTCGGCCCGACTGAGATGCCAGTGAGGGTGTTGTTCACGTGAGTGCTGAAGATGTTCCAGATTAAGAAAGATTGGTAAGTGCTCACTCCCACAGAGATCAGGGTGAACGCTCCAAGATGTGGTAGGAGCAAGGCTGGGACTGCAGAAGGACAAGTCCAACGCAGAGTATGTGCCTGACGAATGACCGAAATATGTGGGAGTCCCATCATTCAGCAACGTTAAACCTGATGCCTCACGGAATTGATCTACAATTTGACCCCGGGGCTCTGTACGAACGGAGCCCCACAAACGATGGTAGGAATTAAAATCGCCCAAAAGAACTACAGGAGACGGAAGTTGTTCGAATATAGAAAGGAAGTCCTCAAGAGAGAATCGGTCCTCCCGTGTGATGTAGACACAGCACACAGATATTGGCTGTGGTAGATGGACCCGCACGGCGACAGCTTGGAGGGGGGTGGTGAGAAATATTGGCGTTGAGTGGATGTTATCTCGAACACCGATTGCAACACCACCGTGTGCACGACGACCCTCAGGAAACTTGTCGGTGCGGTAAAGCGTGTATCCCTTGAGAATCACTGATTCATTTGGACGAAAATGTGTCTCTTGGAGACATATCATGGCAGGGTCAAATTCAGATATTAAAATTTCCAGTTCCTCGAGATGTGTACGGAAACCGTTAAGGTTCCATTGGAGGGGTGTAAGCGGTGACCTTCCACGTAGTACACCCAAATGTCAACCTCACTTCCACGTTAGTGCACCCTGGACTGAGGACCAACGAGGCTCTGGCGACTGGCCCCATGGCCAGTATAATTTTGTTTGTGATGTCCTTTGTTTTGTCCTTATTTGTGCTGAGTGCCCGTTTACAGCCTCAGCTTTTAACAGAAGTCAGAACATTTTAAGATTTTTAATTATGCAACGTTAGAGTTGTTTTTTGTAATGATAAGGAGCTGGTCCCCGTATTATGTGACGGGAGCAAAATAGCCTAAGTGCTGACGCTCCCACAATTTTAAAATCAAATTCAAATTCGAAGGTTCCATTGGAGACAATAAGCCATAGCTGTAGGTATGATTGTTACCTTTTGAGGCGTACTCTATTTCTAGGCCCTGTCACCTTAATAAATTCTTCATCCGCGGCTTCGTCCTGTATCGTGTCCTCGGGTAAGGACACAGAGGGCGAAGGGGATGAAGAAGGGGGAGTGGGGGCGGTTGTTTTGAGCGCCAGCCGGGCAGCTTTCAGCTGCGCCTTAAGTTTCAGGATGGTGGCTGCTCCCTGACTGGAGAGCTACTGGTCTTCAGGAAGTATTCTTTACTGTGTACCTGCTTGAACTTTCTCTCTGTGGAGCGAGTAGTGGTTGCTGGTTTCCTCGAAGGAGGACGAGCTACTACGGGAAGCGTTGTTGTTTGCGTGGACACGTCGTTGGTTTGTACACCTACACTGCGACGGCTAAGAGCAGCTGCAGCAACTTCAGCGAATGGCACATGTAAACTGGTGCGTATGCTGTCACAGAGACGTTGTTTTGCTTCACCAGCAGAGATTTTCTCTGTGACGACCAACTCTGTGATTTTCTTCTCTTGTTGGAAAGAGGGACAGTCACGATGTCAGACTGGGTGCTCGCCTTGGCAGTTAATGCATTTGGGACCAGAAGAACAAGGTTCGGTCCCATGATCAGGCAGACTACACTTACCACAAAGGGCGGTAGTTGCCTTGCAGGAAGGCTGAGTGTGCCCAAAGTGCTGGCATTTGAAATATTGCATCGGGTTAGGGATGTACTGCCGGACTTTGAGTCTGAAATATCCAGCCTGTACCCTATCTGGGAGAGTGGTCGTTTGGAAGGTCAAAATAATGGAAGCAGTTGGAACAAGTTATCCGGACTTTCGTGTCTTGATTCGCTGCACTGCGGTGACATGTTGGTCTGAGAGTGCTTCAAGAATCTCTTCCTCCTCAGCATTTAGGAGATCCCAGTGGCGAATCACACCTTTACTACTGTTAAGTTGACGATGAGGTTCAACATTAACAGGGAAGTTGCCCAAATATCTTAACTTTAACAGGTTGTTGGTCTGGCGATCTGTGCTGGTCTGGATAAGTAGACTCCCGTTTCTTAGCTTTTTTATTTCTGGTACGTCTGAACCAGCGGCGTAGTCTAGCTGTTTCTTGATCAGAAACGGTGACAAGTCCTTTAATGTAGCAGCTCCATGTTTCTTTGTTGTTGCAGATTCATCATTACTCTGTCTTCTGCACAATACTAATCACAAGATAACGTGGCACGTTACTTGTCTTTTCCAATAATTGAAGCGGGCTCGAAGGCAGCGCTCGTTTTGGGGGTTTCCCCCCGTTTGAGTTGTTTTTTGTACCCATATACAAAATGTGTTTATTGTGGAGGGTCCATAAATTGTCGCCTCGACATGCCCTCTATGCCGAGGAAGGCCTACCCCCAAAAATGGAGGCTACTCGAGGACCAAACCGAAATCCCCGAGGCCACGTTCGCGACTGCACCTATCACTGCAGCCAACACTGTCCCATCGGCACGTGCAACTCGCACCTTGGGATAGGTTTTTTTTATCGAGGTTGTCTACTCTAGCAGGACCCTTAGTTATAGGGAGGTCAAACATATGGAGATGAATAACGTGATGGAATGGTGAAAACGTGAGATATGGATGTGAAGAATGAGTGAAATGATGAGATGAAAATGGCCTCCCTACTAAACCCCCTCGCCCCGTCAAGGCAGTCCTACATGGATGGGGACAAAACATAAATGAAATTCATCTTGCACACATTGATACCACAAAAATACTTCAACTTCTTAAACAAACACACTTGAGCAAATTACTTTGAATTTGAATTTAAAATTTTGGGAGCGTCAGCACTTAGGCTATTTTGCTCCCGTCACATTATACGGGGGCCAGCCCCTTATCATTACAAATAACAACTCTAGCGTTGCATAACTAAAAATGTTAAAATGTTCTGACTTCTATTAAAAGCTGAGGCCGTAAACGGGCACTCAGCACACACAAGGTCAACAAACAGGGCAACACATACAAAATTATACTGGCCATAGTGCCAGTCGCCAGAGCATCGTTAGTCTTTAGTCCAGGGTGCACTACGTGAAAGTGAGGTTGACTTTTGGGCACCTACGTGGAAGGTCACCCCTTACACCCCTTGAGCAAATTACTAACTTTATCCACAAAACTTTTTTTCATTGAATTCATGATGGATGCGGGCAGTGACTGTATTAATCGAAAAAAAACAGTTGTTCAATGGTGAAACATGAAACTTCATGCAGGTAATATTATTTTCATTTGTTTTACTAATTTGTGTGACCCCTGCCGCCATTCACTTAGTACGGAAAGATTCGTATGATAACTAACCTATACCATAAAATTAATGTAAATGAAGCATATGAGACAATCTCTGCCCTTACATACTCATTCAACTTAGGCCTCCCCGATGCCTCCTTGTAATCAAGGTGTCCCGGGTTCGATACCCGGTGGAGGCACTTGGCATTGTGTTTCTAATCCCACTTTAAACTGTAGGTCCAGTCCCGATTAGCCTTACTGTGCATAGAGTGGATTTAAAACAACAAATCAATCATTCAACTTAGTATTTAAAAAATAAAGAAAGACTTGAAACAAAACCAAAGGGGATAACACCTGACATCAATAAATTGGATTGGACTGATTTGGGCTTTTACTTTGCATTTCTGCCAGATTTGGCTAATCAGTGTAATGATATGTTGAAATTTATGAAAAAAAACATAATTGTCAGACTTAAACACTGATTGATTACTCAAGTAAAAACCTAAGCAATGAGGTAAAAATATTTTGAAAGCTCACAATGTAACAGCGGTACACAATGTACCCAGACGAAGCATACACACTTCAAACAAAAGCTATTGATCAGGTTCTCTCAAACATCACTTATTTGAATGCAAGCTAATATTGAATTCTCTAGCTATGAAACAAAATACATAAATATTACACATCAGCACAAAACATAAATGAGGCATATGAGATATTGTCTTCTAGCAGGAGAAAAAACAGAACTGTCAAAACAAAACATAAAGAATGCAGTCACACAAACCTCATTCATTCTCGGTTTTAACAAGAGGAGGGCATAGCTTGACCAAACCAGCACATGTAATGATGATCTTATCGATAGTAGACCACACTTCATCATCATTTCTTTTTAACAAGGAAACTGGTAAAGTATGACTGAGGATCTTAAATGTCTTCAGTCTTCCTATGGCATGCTCCACATGTATCCTAACCCGACTCAAACTTCTTGATCTTTCTACTGCCAAGGGTGAAAGCTGATTCTTTCCTCTCGTGAAGTCTGGAATCATTAATTTCGCACTTTTGGTAGCAATTAATTTTCCAATGTTGAAACCGCGGTCAGCAAGGATCACATCACGTGGTTCAAGCTTATCCAAAACCCCACATCTCACTGTCAATTCCTTATCACTAATGCACCCTCCATATGCTGGGGACACAAATGTAATGACACCATTTGGGGATAACCCCAAAAAGGAACTTAATAGTATTATGATGTTTATAGCTGGAAAATGTTTGTGCACATGCAGTAAGAGATGTGGGTCTCAATGAAAACTTCAGTACAGTCAATGACTGCTCTCACAGAACGGTAGGTTTTGTTCCTGAAAATCGGACGTGAATTCTTCAATACCAACCCCTTGCTTGGTCAAATGATCAAATCATTCATTCCCTGTGCAATTAGGTTTAGCCATGTATGAAACACACTGCTTACCTGGCATCTTTGCACCCCAAATCTATATGCCAAGTTGTGGTTTTTGAATCCACCCCTTATTTTCATTAGGGTCAACAGAAATTGATCCCCAAGAGATGGTGCACTACAAATATTTAAAACTTGACTATATGTTTGCACAATAAAATTCAGGATAGTTAAAAATGTCTTGCTGTTTGGCAACCCAGTATAGAACTTCACTATTTCATCATCATTCCTATAATCAAATACTTTAAATTGACTGTTCACAATATTTTTCAGCAAGGAATTTTCTGCTGTCAATATCTGTACACTCTCCTGTAGGTGTGTCACACCATTGCTGCTTAACCTCTTAACTGGGTAATTTCCTCGTCGAAAGCCCAATCTGCCCTGGGAATTTTTGTTGATAAATTGATGAATTTCGTAAACCAATATTTTAGTTAATATTTCTGTGCTCCATGGCATACCATTTAGGTATTGTTGATTGTTTTATTGGTCCTTGTTGTACTTTTTACAATATGCGAGATTTACAACTACAATGATTACAATTACAATGTTTACAATTGCAATGGTTACAAAAGGAGTGTTTATATTTAGTTCGGTTTAAAATCATCTATGTTTTTACAATGTCGAGATTTCAAATGAAATGTTCACAAATATATTGTTTACAATTATAAAGTTACAATGTTTACAACTACAATTTTTACAATTACAATGCTTTCAAATACAATAGTTACACCTAAAATAGTTCATAGTTTTAAACTTTTGTCAGTGTGATAGGCACGAAAACATGGCACAACGCACAGAGCTTTTTCACAGTCAGGGCACCAATACGATGTTTCCTTTCTTTTTCCATTGCTCCAACATACAACACATCTTCTTGTAGGGTACTTTTTAGAAGTTGCAGGCAGCGTGTCTGGAAAACATCGTCGCATGAGACGACTTGGTGCTGGACTTCTAGACGGACGGCCCCTGCTGGCAGACTTCAGTACCCCACCAGATGAGGATACGTTTCCAGCTAATACCATGAGAAAATCAAGCCTACACAATTGACCACCATTTTTCTTGTATAATATAAAGGCATTCAGGCACACAAGATCAAGTAAATAGCGGAACATCTTCTGATAATATTTGGGGTGTAAGGGGTGACCTTCCACGTAGTACACCCAAATGTCAACCTCACTTCCACGTTAGTACACCCTGGGCTGAAAACTAACGAGGCTCTGGCGACTGGCCCCATGGCCAGTATAATTTTGTTTGTATTGTCCTGTTCTTTTGTCCTTATGTGTGCTGAGGCCCCTTTACAGCCTCAGCTTTTAACAGAAGTCAGAACATTTTAAATTTTTTAGTTATGCAACGTTAGAGTTGTTCTTTGTAATGATAACTCGCTCTAGCGTCGACTTTGCTACCAATCGACGCCTTAGATATCTTTGTGTCAAGAGTGCATGATGCTGCACGCACCTCCATTCCACATCCCAGTGGAACTGCGAGGCGACGCCCAGTCCCCTGGTGGACTGCGGAGATCAGTGCAGCCATCAAGGACCGCAATCATGCCCTAGATCGATTCAATAGGAACCACACTGCCGCAAACCTCGAGCAGTTCCGCATTAAGCGTGGCGTGCCCGTCGGCTCATCCGAGCCAGCAAGAAGGCGTGCTGGATCCAATACGTGTCTTCTCTGACGAAGCAGGCTTCGTCGAAAGCCGTTTGGACCAAAGTCCGTCGTATCCAGGGGGGTGCATCTACTCCTCTGAGCGCTCTGGTGCACGATGTGACGTTGTACAGAGATTCCGGAGGCATAGCAGTTTTCTGATGCGTCTAGCTCTGAAAATTATGAACCACGTTTCCGCCGTGAGAAGGACCGTCAGTTTTTCGAAGTCATAACACCGAGACATACAACTATCCATTCACCGAACGGGAGTTGGATCAGGCACTTCGAGATTCTAAGAATACAGCTCCTGGAGTGGACAAGATCCACTATGAGATGCTTCGTCATCTGCCCATTGGAGCAAGAAATTTCCTTCTGGCGGTAGTCAACAGGCTTTGGTTGGAGGACTTATTCCCCACTTGCTGGAAAGAAGCTATTATTGTTCCCATCCTGAAACCAGGTAAAAAACGCACCGCAGCCTCGAGTTATAGGCCTATTGCCTTAACTAGCTGTGTGTGCAAGTTGATGGAACGCATGATCAACAAGCGTCTCACCTGGTTTTTGGAGGAAAACTCATTGATAAGTAATTTTCCATGTGGTTTTCGCTCCAACCGTTCCACACTGGACCATCTGGTTCAGCTGGAAACACATATTCAGGACGCATTCCTCAACGAGGAACATTTAGTTGCAGTTTTCTTTGACCTCCGGGGTGTAAGGGGCGGCCTTCTTCTAAGGCGCCCAAAAGTCAACCTCACTTCCACGTAGTGCACCCTGGACTAAAGACTAACGAGGCTCTGGCGACTGGCATTATGACCAGTATAATTTTGTATGTGTTGTCCTGTTTTTTGTCCTTGTGTGTGCTGAGTGCCCGTTTACAGCCTCAGCTTTTAACAGAAGTCAGAACATTTTAAGATTTTTAGTGATACAACGTTAGAGTTGTTATTTGTAATGATAAGGGGCTGGCCCCCATATAATGTGACGGGAGCAAAATAGCCTAAGTGCTGACGCTCCCAAAATTTTAAATTCAAATTCAAATTCAAATTCTTTGACCTCCAAAAAGCATATAACACAACGTGACGCTTTGGAATCATAAAGCAGCTCCATTCTTGGGGCGTCCGTGGCCATATGGCGTACTTTATTCAAAACTTTTTATCAGATAGCTTTTTCCGCGTACGTGTTGGGAACTCCTTTTCGGATCTTCACGAACATGAGAACGGTGTCCCGCAGGGCAGCGTATTAAGTGTGACTCTGTTTGCCATAGCAGTGAACAGTGTTTTGGCAAGCATTGTTGCCCCTGTACATGGTCTTCTGTATGTAGACGACCTCACGATCTTTTGTCGCTCACGGAATCTAGCGTCAGCTTCTCGTCAACTCCAACTGACGATAAACCGTTTGGTTGAGTGGTCCTCCCAAACACGTTTCACCTTCTCATGCGATATATCCGTGTGTGTTCACTTTTGTCGTCAGCGTACATGTCATTTCGATCCTGACCTGTACATGGTGAAATCTCCACTGTGCTTCGTCAATGAGGTCCGCTTGCTGGGCCTCATTTTCGATAAGAAACTAACATGGCTTCCTCACCTTCGCCAGTTAAAGTTCTCTTGTCTTCGAGTTCTCAACCTTCTACGTGTTTTATCTCATACTTCCTGGGGTGCTGATAGGACGGTACTGCTTCGCCTGTATGGTGCACTCATCAGGTCGAAGCTTGATTATGGATGTGTTGTGTATTCTTCTGCCCGCCCATCTAGACTTCACATCCTAGACACCGTCCACCATGCTGGTATACGTGTGTGCTCTGGTGCCTTTCGTACCAGTTGCTCCGGGAATCGTTGTCTCGGTGGACACGTCGCTGGTTTGGACGCCAATACTGCGACGGACAAGAGCATTTGAAGCAGCTGTAGCGAATGGCACAGGTAAAGGAGTGCATACACTTTCACGAAGACGCCTTTTCGCTTCGCCGGCAGAGATTTTCTCTGTCACGACAAACTCTCGAATTTTCTTTTCCTCTTGTAAAGAGGGGCAGTCACGATGCCAGACTGGGTGCTTGCCTTTGCATTTGACGCATGAGGGACCAGATGAGCATGGCTCTGTCCCATGTTAGGGCTCGCTACATTTGCCACAAATGGCAGTAGTGGCCTTGCAAGAAGGCTGAGTGTGCCCAAAGTACTGGCATTTAAAATACCGCATCGGGTTCAGGATGTATGGCCGGACATGGAGGTTGCAATAACCAGCCCGCATCTCATC
Organism: Lepisma saccharinum; assembly: GCF_977018435.1. Taxonomy (NCBI): domain Eukaryota; kingdom Metazoa; phylum Arthropoda; class Insecta; order Zygentoma; family Lepismatidae; genus Lepisma; species Lepisma saccharinum. The sequence continues at coordinate 1,159,184 of NW_028142891.1, forward strand.
CGGGAGAGTGGTCGTTTTAAAGGTGAGAATGAGCGAAGCTGTTGGTAAAAGTTCACCGGATTTTTTGCTCGTGATTCGCTGCACTGCTGTTATATTTTGATCTGAGACCTCTTCAAGGATTTCTTCTTCTGTGCAGTTCAAAATATCCCAGTGGCGTATAACACCTTTACAACTGTTCAGTTGATGGCGAGGTTCTATCTGAACAGGAAAGTCGCCCAAGGTAGTAAGCTTAAGGAGGAGGTTAGTCTGCTGCGCCTTAAGTTTCAGGGTGGTGGCTGCCACCCTGACTGGAATGCTAGTAAACTTCAGAAAATATTCTTTATTATACACTTGCTTGAATTTCTTCTCTGTGGAGCGAGTAGTGGTTCCTGGTTTCTTCGGAGCGGGTTGAGCTGCTCCGGGAATAGTTGTCTGAGTGGACACGTCGCTGGTTTGGAGGCCAATACTGCGACGGGCAAGAGCATTTGAAGCAGCTGTAGCGAATGGCACAGGTAAAGGAGTGCGTACACTTTCACGGAGACGTCTTTTCGCTTCGCCGGCGGAGATTTTCTGTCACTACCAACTCTCGGATCTTCTTTTCCTCTTGGAAAGAGGGGCAGTCACGATGCCAGACTGTGTGCTTGCCTTTGCAGTTGACGCATGAGGGACCAGATGAGCATGGCTCTGTCCCATGGTCGGGCTCGCTACATTTGCCACAAATGGCAGTAGTGGCCTTGCAAGAAGGCTGAGTGTGCCCAATGTGCTGGCATTTGAAACATTGCATCGGGTTCGGGATGTATGGCCGGACATGGAGGTTGTAATAACCAGCCCGCATCTCATCCGGGAGAGTGGTCGTTTTAAAGATGAGAATGAGCGAAGCTGTCTGTAAAAGTTCTCCGGATTTTTTGGTTTTGATTCGCTGCACTGCTGTTACATGTTGATCGGAGAGCTCTTGAAGGTTTTTTTCTTCTGTGCAGTTCAAAAGATCCCAGTGGCGTAAAGCACCTTTACAACTGTTCAGTTGACGGTGAGGTTCTACCTGAACAGGAAAGTCGCGCAAGGTCGTAAGCTTAAGGAGGAGGGCGATCTGTACTGGTCTGGATGAGAAGGCTTTCGTTGCGCAGTTTTTTGATGTCAGGGACATCACTTCCAGCGGCATAGTCCTGTTGCTTCTTTATAAGAAATGGTGACAGGTCCTTTAATGTTTTTGCTCCATTTCTCTTCGTGCTTGTACATTCATCGGTAGTCTCTTTCTTTTCCACAATGCTTATTACAAGGTAACGTGGCACTGACGTGACGTTCCCCGTCTTTTCCAATAAACTCGTCGGGCTCAAAGGCCTCCGACGCTTTGAGGGTTTCCCCCGTTAAAAGTTGATTTAGTTCCCATAAGCTAAGATTTTTAAGTGGAGGGTCCATAAATTGTCGCCTCGACATGCCCTCTGTGCCGAGGAAGGCCTACCCGCAAAAATGAAGGCTACACAAGGACCAAGCCTAAATCCCTGCGGCCACATTCGCGATTGCACCTACCCCTCCAGCCAACACTGTCCCATCGGCACGTGCAACTAACACCTTGTGATAGGTTTTTTTTTTATCGAGGTTGTCTCCTCTAGCAAGACCCTTAGTTATAGGGAGGTCAACGGCATGGAGATGAATGATGAGATGGAATTGTGAAACTGTGAGAGATGGATATGAAGGATGTATGAAATGAAAAGATGAAAATGGCCTCCCTACTAAGCCCCCTCGTCCCGTCAAGGCAGTCCTACATGGAGGGGGTTCAAAGGATTGAATCATGAACCATATGCACTACATTGTCTCAAGCCAAGAATTTAGCCTGCTACTAACAACCTGAGAAATTTGTTATATTTTTACTTCCGCTGTTAGGTTTTACTAACCAAGATGCAAATACGCTAATCGAGCAATATTAGGTATTGTGCACAGTAAGCACACAAATCCACTTCCTGTAACAGAATGATAAGATTTTAATATGGACATATTGCATGCACCCTGTGTATGTGGGAATTTAAGGTCAATGCTTTTGAGCAAGAGTGTATCAGAAACAACTTTGAATATTTATTATCTTTGCCTTAAACAAATGACATGTAAGAAAATTGTTTACTTCTTTGAACAAATAAACATGACATTAAAATTACATTCTTTCTTTTGTTTATGAAATTTTGGTAAATATACCCTTGTTGAATACCACTACCAGCTGACGTGATCGTTTGAATATTGTTATTATTATTTCAGCAAATAATCAACTGGCTAGCCATTCTTAAATATTTGTAAACAGCTTGAGTATCGAAACTCGTTACTTTGCTCGATATGAAATTACCAAAATTATGTTTAGAAAAGTCGAACAAGACTTTATGACATTAGTGTACTTGTTTACAAAATTACAAAGTCAATGCAAGTTGACACAATATTTACATTCATTGACTTGTCATAGTCGATATTGCCGATTATTGTTCATGATAAATAATTAATCATTTGTAATTGTTGCTGTCGTTAACAAATTGCAATAACGGCACGAAAGAGTATAATATTTACATAAATACGTATGACTTTCAACAAGTCACCAGTTGTTATGAACATTCGTGTTCCTGAATCGTTTCCATGTTTTGGATACCGCTCCTTGGGTGACCCCGACCACACGTGCAACCTCCGCCTGTGTACGCCCTTGTTGCAACAATGTCACTATCCTGGTGCGATCAAACTGCGTTATCACCATCGTTAACGCCAGATGTCCATTTAACGCTTGCACTGCTTCGAAGACACTGGATTTCACATGCTGCGTGACGGCCAGGTAAACTCGGCCGGTACTGATAGGTTGTACCACATTGTAGATGGCGCTAGCTGTTGCCCGGATATGCACGTACATCACATGGTGTTCTGCCTGCATTCTTTTCTCATGTGTCCAACTACATTCCATCCGCACTGCGCCCTGCCCATGTCCTCCCTCCCCGACAAATGGAATATTCCAGACTTTTTGTGAGCAGTTTATTAAAATCGGGACTGGACCTACAGTTTCAAGCCGGATCCGAACCACTTGTGCCTTTACAGAGTATCGATCTCGGGACCCTTTGATTCCAAACCGATTGATTGATTGAGATGCTGTTTTAAGTTCACTTTATGGTCAGAAAAGCTAATTGCGACTGGGCCTACAGTTTAAAGTTGGATCCGAAACACTTGTGCCTCCACACGGTATCGACCCTCTCTGGGGCCAGTTTGATTCCAAACAAATAATATTACCACTACATCATTCGGGAGGCCCTATAAAGGTAATGGAAGATATATTAAATATTGTTTTTATTTATATTTGTAAATTCCTCGCGATACTTCTTCACAGTGGTAAATACGAAGTGGATCCCCGCGTAGCAAATTTTAGCGGCGCTCTCGTATAATAAAACACCTTAGCATCATCCTGAACATGCATAGCCACGAAAACTTTGCTCAGCCCTGTGATTAAACATGCTCTGCACAATTCCCAACTATCCAAGATTACGAACATGGCTCGTTTTTATTTTACCTCTGTTTTAATAGGTTTTCACTAAGCGACAGTGAAAATATACGGGTGAATACTAAAAAATCTGTATTTTATCCAAGATTGAAGTGTACTATACTATCGAGTTTATTAAATTTTGTTTGTAATTAAATATGAGTAACTTTTGGAGAAAAAGTTTATTAAATTTATAAAATTAGATCCACTTTAAATGTGTAACCTCTCGTACTGTACATCGACTGTAATTTTGAGTACAATTTAAACAATATCTCAAATAGAATTTGTATCCTTGTTTCAATATTATCCAAAATTAACTATTAAATAATGTGAAGGATGATAATTTTTGTATCAGTATAAATCATAATTCAAATACAAATTAATTTACAAGGTTATAATTTTGTTTACAGATAAAACATCTCATCTGCAATCAACACAGGATGTTTGCAGACGAACGAGGCTCTGGCGACTTGCACTCTGGCCAGTACAATTTTGTGTGTTTTGTCCTGTTTTTTTGTCCTTGTGTGTGCTGAGTGCCCTTTACAGCCTCAGCTTTTAACGGAATCAGAACATTTTAAGTTTTTAAGATTTTACTTATGCAACGTTCGAGTTGTTCTTTGTAAAGATAAGGGGCTGGACCCCGTATAATGTGACGGGTGCAAAATAGCCTAAGTGCTGACGCACCCAAAATTTTAACATCAAATCAACACAGGATGTTATCTGTGAAATTGAGGAGTATATAGGGCATAATAATAATAACAGGGAGGAGGAGGTTCTATCAAAACAAAATGGGGTAGTTATAAGTAATCCTATGAATTCTGATGAATCTCCATGTCAGAGTATACATGCATTTAGTGATATCCGGGGTAGTCGGTCTGAACAAAAACCGGATATGTCAGACGACAGTTTATGTACACAGAAGTTATTCAGTGACATCGGCGAATATGTAGGATCCCCACTATATATTAATCAACCACCCACACCTCGAAGTCTGAGTAATGTTACCAATGGACCGATTATACAGATTGAGAAAAAAAAGGGGGGAGAGCCCGACAACTTAGTGACTAAAGTGGTTACAATTTCGGGAGAGAGTAACAATACAAGTACTGGAGAAAATTATGAAATAACAGCTTCTTACAAAAATATATTGCTCAGTCTTAACTCTGGGTGGTGTGGTGAAGAGAACTATGGAGCAGAAACTCCAACAGAGAAAAATGAGTATGATTTAGATGCTTTGACGGAAGAAGTTGTGGATATGATTTCTGGTGTTGTTAGGATAAATCATGAAATAACAATGGAGGAATTTATTAGTAACGCGTTAAGACGACCGAGGTGATTTCACCTAGAAATGAATTGGAGATGTTAGGTTCCGATGTTGTTAGGGGGAACAATGAAATGACAATGGAGGAATTTATTAGTAATGCGTTAAGGCGACCGATGGACAACGAGGTGATTTCACTCAGGCATGAATTGGAGATGTTAGGGACTAAAATTATGTGCAAGAAGGATATGGATCAAATGGGGCAATTTCTGGAAATGATGGTTCGAGTGGTTCCTCGGAAAAATGTTCTACAAGTAATGTTCCTAGGAACGAGGGTACGTTTACGGTGTTTGGTGATTTTGAACGGCATTATAAAAAGTTCAACCTTGAAGGTAGCCAAATAAATGTTCGTCTGCTTCCAGTCCCTGACAATACAAACCCGCTTAACTGGATCCATGACGGACTAAACCAGATAACCCAAAACATAGATGAAAATGATCATGTTGGTTTAACAATAAGAAATATTAATTCTCCAAGGGACCCATTCTGGCTTAGTTTCCGGTTAGGAAGTGAACTCGATGGGATGTAGTATGGGAGAGCCTTGAAAGAGTAATGCAGAGCAACGCTACTTTTCTCGCATCTGACCAACTGGTTTTCCATCTCAACGTGTCCGACTACCCTCAGGCACAGGTCGTTTTAAGAGAGGGTTGGATAGTATTGAGGAAGTTTGCAGAAGACGTTCGGGTATAATTTCCATTACAAACAAAGATTACATGTGTCTTCCTCGTGCACTTGTTGTAGCAAGGGGATATGCATGTTTGCCAGGCCACAACGAACGAAACAAGTATCGAATGGGTGGTCCAATTGTTCGAACCGAGGCTCTACAATTATGTCGAGATGCAGGAGTAGATATCACCAAGAAAGGATGCAGTATTCAGGAGCTGCAAAAGTTTCAAGCTGTTACGCCTCAGTACAGAATTGTTGTATACGGAGATCTTAGCGGAGATAATATTATGTTTGAAGGGAGTACTGAAAAGCCCAGAAAACCTCTGTTTCTTCTGCATAATAATTTATTTATTTATTTTCAATAATGAACTCAACAGGCTGGCGCCCAGTTAGAGAGTTCAGAGATACAGGTTTTTATACATGCTTCAGTGACTGTTATTTGATATTGTTTTCATTACACAGTTTCTAAATTGTATATATGGCATATAGAACAACTCAATATTTTTGTTACGCTTTTCCAAGGCATTGTAGAGAATACTCATTCTCCAGATAGGGGATTTCTTGACAATTTTTGTTCGCGCTCTATTCACAAAAAAGGTTTGATGATTGGGTCGCGTCTTATTGTTAGGAACGCGTAATTTAAATTGTGAGATCCAAAGAGGAGAGCGAAGTTTTCCATTATATATTTTCCAGAGCAGCAGCAGGTCGCGCACTGTCCTTCGATCGTCAAGCCTGTGCATTCGGAGCTCCTCTATTAGATTACTGTACGAATCAAATTTGGGATAAGTACCTTCAAGTTTATACTTCATATAACGTAACATCTTTGATTGTACTCGCTCTATTTTTGTAGTCTGTACTATACAGTCAGTGTTCCATATAACAGACCCGAATTCAAGTTTTGAACGCACTAATGAGTAATATAATACCTTAAGTGTTTGGGTGTCTCGAAAGTCTCTGCCCATTCTAATAATGAACCCGATAAGTTTGTAAGCGTTGCCTATTACTTTGTTAATATGGTGAGTGAAAGTTAGCTTAGAGTCAAAATTTATTCCTAGGTCCTTTGGGGTGTAAGGGGCGGTCTTCTTCTAAGGCGCCCAAAAGTCAACCTCACTTCCACGTAGTGCACCCTGGACTAAAGACTAACGAGGCTCTGGCGACTGGCATTATGACCAGTATAATTTTGTGTGTGTTGTCCTGTTTATTGTCCTTGTGTGTGCTGAGTGCCCGTTTACAGCCTCAGCTTTTAACAGAAGTCAGAACATTTTAAGATTTTTAGTTATGCAACGTTAGAGTTGTTCTTTGTAATGATAAGGGGCTGGCCCCCGTATAATGTGACGGGAGCAAAATAGCCTAAGTGCTGACGCTCCCAAAATTTTAAATTCAAATTCAAATCCTAGGTCCTTTGCTGTTTCAGATTTTTTTAGATTGGTATTATTAAGTTTATATTGAAAATTTAAGATCGTTTTTTGTTTAGAGTAAGTAACAGAATAGCATTTTGCTGCATTAAGAGAAAGACCGTTGCACAAGCACCACGCACTCAACCTATTTATGTCTTGTTGTAGACAGACACAGTCTTCAATATTTTTTATTCTTTGAAAGAATTTCAGGTCGTCTGCAAATAACAGTTTTCTAGAATTAATCAAATGCTCTGGTAAATCGTTGATTAATAGAAGAAAGAGAAGAGGTCCTATGTTCGACCCTTGAGGTACTCCGGAACGTACTAGAAATTCGCTGGATGTGTGGCCTTTATACGAAATATATTGTTTTCTATTCATTAAATATGACGCCATAAGTTTCCTGAGGGGAAGGGAAAAGTTGAAAGTGCCCAATTTACTTAGTAGTACATCATGATTTACAGTGTCAAAGGCTTTGGAAAAATCAGTGTATATTACATCCACCTGCCCCCATCTAGCACCGTGCTTATATAATGCAGTTTCTCGCCAAGGTTTGTTTCTATTGAGCAGTTGGGCAGAAAGCCATGCTGGTATTCAGAAAAAGTTTCTCTGACATGGTTATATATGTGGCAATATAAGATTTGCTCAAATATTTTAGCAGGGGCAGATAAAAGAGCTATAGGACGATGGTTTTGTATGTTTCTGTTCTCCGAGGATTTCGGTACTGGACATACAGCAGTAACTTTCCACCGTTCGGGAAACTGCATAGAAGATAATATCGCATTGAAGATAATAAAGAGTGGAATTTTTAAAATGTCTACACATCCTTTGAAGATGTAGGGTGGGATTTTGTCTGGCCCTGCCGACTTCTTTGGCTTTAATTTTTTTACAGCTGCTTCAATTTCAGACATACTGATCATCTGAATGTTGAGTGAATCTAGCGTTTTGCACTCTGTGTGCCCCGCCATGATCTCGAGGTTATACTTTGCCGTATTCTTTGCATACACAGATTGAAAGTGTTTCGCAAATTCATCAACGACGGTATTCAGGTTTAATATGGGTTCATTGTTTGAAGAAACTGGAAACTGTTTGTTTTGCCTGTTGCGATTTATGTATGACCAGAAAAGTGACGGGTCACTTTGAATATTGCTTTCGATGTCGAACAAGTAATTATTATGGGCGGCTGATATTTCTTTTTTGATTGCTTTTCTGAGTTATTTAAATTTGTTGGCATGGTGAACTGGGTTACCTACGTTTTGCTTCCATTTTTGGTGGTGGTGAGCCTTTGCTTTTATTTTTTTTAATTATATTGCGGTAAACCAGCATGGATATTTAGGAGGAGTTAGGCGTCTTAAGGGGATGCACGCGTCAAATGCTTCGTATATTATGTTGTAAAACATATCTGTCATTTCGTTTACGTTATCACAGAGTTTTAGTGTATCCCAGTTAACGACCGATAGTTTGTTGTATAGTTTGTTAAAGTCAGCTTTTTTGAAATTGTACGAGAGGTTGTTTGGTGGATGGTTACTCTGTGTCCTTTTTCTGTGCTTTATTTCGATTACGAGACAAGGATGATGCTTATCCTCAGGCACGAGTGGCTGAGTTTCTTGTCAACTGGATGCCAAAAACGTTACTTAGCACAAGATCGAGAGTTTTGCCGTTACTATTTTGAATGTTATTTACGCTGCGTAATTGAAAAAAGCACATTTGATTGTATAATTCGCGACATACAGGAGTGGCGTTAACGAGGTTGTATTCGTTGCTTGTTATGCAAGGGATATGAAATCCCCTATGAGGAGAATGTTATGTGCGGGTCTACAATGCCTTTCAAGAAAATTATAAAATAAGTTGTAAGACATGTCATTACAGCATGGAGTAAAGTAAACAATACAGATGTATAAGGTAGGCAGTCCATGAATTACAATTTTCACAAGCAATGAGTCGACGTTAGGGTCGTCGTTAAATTTGCCTACGAGCGTCGCTGCGTATTTGTTATGAATTGCCAGAAGAGCACCCCCGCCCAGATTTTTCCCAGAGTCAGTCGGGTTCCTGTCAGATCGGAACACGTTATAGCGATCATCAAAAAGTTCCGTGCTTAGATGGTTTTCATTAAGCCAAAGGCTCTGTAATTGCTACGATGCTGTAATTGTTAGATAATATGTTCTGAGAGAACACTTGCATTTTGGTACGCAACCCGCGAACATTTTGGTACACTATGCTAAATATTTTAGTCTGAGAACTTACGTGTTTATGTTTGTGGGAGTTGCCCCCGGGCTGACATTCTTCCTCCATTGCTGTCACTGCTACCACCTCACTTGGGGGAGGGGTGGGATTTGGGAGGGGGCGGGGATTTCCAAGCCCAAGATGAAAGTGACCACTTTCAGATATCTGGTCCAAACTGGCACATGCACTTGCTTGTTTACATTTCCCGAGTCCGCGTTCCTCCCTTCAAATTCTCTGCAGGTTGTTGCCTTGCCGCCTGAGGTACCATTGAACTAGAGGAGAGGTGGAATCTTGACCTATTTGTCGAAGATGGCCATTGTCCTCTTCCTTTCTTGTCACAGGTGGGTGATTAGTGGAGGGGGGAGCCTGTTGCTTGCACTGGTTTGCAGACGGAAGTGTGGACGCTGTCGCTCTCGCTTCCTCCGATGTTGTCAGATTTCCAATGTTGAGGGGGGAGGGGAGAGCCTGGTTCTTGGAAAACGAAGTGTCCGAAGAAATTTTTCTCAGGAACTCCTACATAATCGCACTGGTTGTCTTCCAGGTCCCATATGGAATACTTTTTACCGTTTACATTGAGGTACTTGTACGTGAGATGGGCTTTGCATCCTTGTTGCCTGGCTTCGAAGAGATGCTTCTTCAGTCGCTGCCTCTGTTGACGAACAGCAAAGGAGTAGTCCTGTTCGATATAAATGTTGGTGCCTTTGAGTTTGTTGCTATGTTTTAGAACTTCCTCCTTGGTTGTATCCCGCAGAAGCTTACACACGATGGGCCGGGGTTTTCCTGAGTGCGCTCTCCCTGTACGATGGGCTCTTTGGATGGAGTCCGACGGTAAGGAGAGATGGAGTCTGTTTGTTATTAAGTCTCGCACCGCGTTTGCTGATTCATCCCACGTTTCGCGTTCTTTTTCCGGAACACCATGAAAAACAAGGTTTTGCCGCCGTGACCTGTTCTCAAGGTCATCTATATGATCCTCCAGAGATCGAACATAAGACTGCACTTCACTTACATCTAACTTGAGTTGGTCTGTTTCGGCCTCGATTTTTCCATTCTTCCTACCAGTCTGCTCACAGTGACAGATAGTTGCTTCACTTCGCACATAATAGCTTCATTCGAGCTTTTTACCTGGAGCATAACCTGCTTCAGTTCGAAAAGTTCGCTCTGGACATCAACGTTGTTACGTGGGCCTGGATTCTGCTCAATTCCGCTTATAAGCAATAGCGTTAACACCACCAATCCATATGCGACGTAGCACGTATTTCTCCGTAAATCACTTCCTACTTTGCCTTGGGAGCCTGATCGCCAAGCAGCTCGGAAGAGGCCGATCGCCTGCCGCCACTGCATCACCGAGATCCCCATCTCGTTCCACTTGACTGGCCGCTGGAGACAAACGAAAACATGTCCACTCGCTTTCACTTTATGTCGAGTAAATGATCATTATAATGTTATAACTTCCTTGACATCGGCGTTTTCTTGCAGCTACTATTGCGAGCATTGTAAGAAAAAATTCGGCTCTGTAACAGAACATAAAGATAGTCTGGGAAAATGCAATAAATGTTTTGCATCTCATGAAATGTCTAATGAGTTAAGAAAGTGCCTTGAATGTAATAGAGACTTCCATGGTGCTGAGTGCTTTGAAAATCATAGAAAAAACCTAAAAATGGAAAAAGTATATGCATGAAAATTTCCCAATGTTTCTCTTGTCTGAAAGTTATATTCGTGGCTAAGAGAAAAACCCAACATGTTTGTGGGGAGATATTTTGCAGAACTTGTAAGAGACATTATCCAAGTGGTCATCAGTGTTACATACAGAAATCTACACCACCCCAAGATAAGAAGCCATTTATTTTAATTTTTTACGATCTAGAGTGTACTCAAGATACTCAATTTGATGGTTATGCCGATGGAAATGAACATCAACCAAAACTCTGTGTCATACAGCAAGTATGTAATAATTGTATATGCAATTCAGACGTGTCTGTCTCCTGCAGTACTTGTGGCAATAGGCAGCACATATTCAGCAATTCACCAGTTGAAGAAATGTTGTCTTACATCAAAAACCTACCACACAAATTTAATATTTTCTTCATATGCCATAATATGAGGGGATACGATAGTCATTTCCTCCCCAGAACAATGATCACAAAATTCAATGTCTACCCGGAGATCATAATGAATGGGTCAAAAATTTTGTTGATGCAGATAGGTCACATTAAATTCCTCGATTCATTGAATTTTCTTCCTATGCCACTTGCAAGTTTACCGAAAGCATTCGACCTACCACCTGAAAATAAGAAAGGATTTTACCCTGTTAATAGATCTTACAGAGGTGAACTACCTGATATGGAATATTACTCCCCCGATCAAATTGATCCAAAAATGAGAGAGGATTTTCTGAAGTGGTACAGAGAACAAAAGAAGAATAATTATGTGTTTGACACTGAACAAGAGTTGATACAGTATTGCATAAGTGATGTGGAAATACTGCGATTAGCCTGTCTGAAATTCAGGGAGTCTTTCTACGCAGAAACTGGGATTGATGTATGGAGGGAAGGAGTCACAATATCCGGAGTGTGTAATCTATTATTCCGGAATTGGAATTGAGTTAAAATTTCTGGGTGCGTCGGCACTTAAGGCCATTTCGCACCCTTCTATGTATACGGGAAAATATCCCTTATCTAAAATTCTGAGTGAGAGCTTAAAGAAGGGGTGTAAAGAACCCCTTGGGGAAAACTAAAAGTGGAAGGTTGTAAAAAGACCTGCACGAGACAAACACAACACATTAAAAAGTCAGAACGAACTAAAAACCTCCTTACAGACGGTGGAAGAGTCCAGCTCTTCGCAAAAAACTAAAAACATGTGATAAAATACTGCTGTCATCACCCAAGAGGGATGACAAACAGCCGGAAAGGTTAAAAGTCTGCCGGAGGGAAGCAAGATCGACACATTCAACGAGAATGTGTCGGATGTTTAAAATAACATTACAAGCACGACACAACGGAGGGTCCAGCCCTTGGAGCAGGAGACCATGCGTTAGACGACTGTGTCCTATACGCATGCGGGTAAGAATAACTTCTTCTCGCCGAGAGGGACGGGATGAGGAACGCCAAGCACCTATGGTGGGCTTAACAGCGTGAAGGTTGTTCCCCGTTTCCGTATCCCACTCGACCTGCCAAGTGTCAAGAAGGCGACAACGGAACACGTTCTGCAGGTCGCTAGCAGGCAAAAGGTGGACGAGAACATAGCCGTCTGCATCAGCAGACTTGGCGGCAGCATCAGCTGCTTCGTTCCCCTGGATGCCCACGTGGCTAGGGACCCAACAGAAGTGTACATCCGCACTGGCAGATAAAGACACAAGCCGTCTAAATATGCGTTGCGCTACCGGATGCCGGGAATACGGCGAATCCAGAGACTGCAACACGCTGGTCGAATCACAGCACACAAGGACTTTCTTCAGACCATTGACGTCTGCAAAGTCCAGTGCCTTTAGAATGGCGCACAACTCTGCCATATAGATGGAACAGGCAGGATGTAGCGAGAAACTGGAACTTTGAGTGTCTAGGACGAAGACGCAACCAACTGATTCGACTGTCTTGGACCCATCCGTGTAAAACACATTAAAATCGGGGTGCTTCGCACGAAGTTCTAAAAACCTTTGCTGGTATACAACCATTGATGTTTCTGACTTTGCAAGGGCAGTCAGAGAATAATCGATAGAAGGTGCAGGAAACTCCCAGGTCGGGAGAGGCGGAATGAGTGGAGAGACACCAAGTGCTGACAGGATCTCGTCTGCACGAACGCCAAATGGTCTAGTGACACTAGGGTGGAGCCGGTACCTTGCCAGCCTGCTCTCGTCTGAGATGGTGTCAAATGAAGGATGTGAAGGCATCGAGCGAGGATGGAGGAAGTAGTTCACTAAACGGCGGCTCAGATGTCTCTACGTACAAACTGGCGACTGGACTGGTCTGAAAGGCACCAGAACACACACGTATACCAGCATTGTGGACGGTGTCTAGGATGTGAAGTCTAGATGGGCGGGCAGAAGAATACACAACACATCCATAATCAAGCTTCGACCTGATAAGGGCACGGTACAGGCGAAGCAGTACCGTCCTATCAGCACACCAGGAAGTGTGAGATAAAACACGTAAAAGGTTGAGAACTCGAAGACAAGAGAACTTTAACTGGCGAAGGTGAGGTAGCCACGTTAACTTCTTATCGAAAATGAGGCCCAGGAAGCGGACCTCATTCACGAAGCACAGGGGACTTCCCCATGTACAGGTCAGGATCGAAATGACATGTACGCTGACGACAAAAGTGAACACACACGGATTTCTCGGATGAGAAGGTGAAACCTGTTTGGGAGGACCACTCAACCAAACTGTTTATCGTCAGTTGGAGTTGACGAGAAGCTGACGCGAGATTCCGTGTGCGACAAAAGGTCGTGAGGTCGTCTGCATAGAGGAGGCCATGTACAGGGGAAAGAATGGGGTGTAAGGGGTGACCTTCCACGTAGTACACCCAAATGTCAACCTCACTTCCACGTTAGTACACCCTGGACTGAAGACTAACGTGGCTCTGGCCACTGCCCTATGGCCAGTATAATTTTGTTTGTGTTGTCCGGTGTTTTGTACTTATTTGTGCTGAGTGTTCTTTGCAGCCTCGGCTTTTAACGAATGTCAGAACATTTTAATATTTTATGATTTTAATTAAGCAACGTTAGAGTTGTTATATGAAACGGTAAGTGGCTGGACCCCGTATAGTGTGACGGGTGCAAAATAGCCTTAGTGCTGACGCACCCAAAATTTTAAAATCAAAAACAGGGGAAAGAATGTTTGCCATAACACTGTTCACTGCTTCAAAGAGTCACACCTTAAACGCTGCCCTGTTGGCAATAAAGTACGCCAGATGGCCATGCACGCCCCAAGAATGGAGCTGCTTTAGGATGCCAAAGCGCCACGTTGTGTCATACGCCTTTTGGAGGTCAAAGAAGACTGAAACTAAATGTTCCTTGTTGAGGAATGCATCCTGAATATGTGTTTCCTGCTTCACCAGATGGTCCAGTGTGGAACGGTTGGAGCGAAAACCACATTGAAAATTACTTATCAAGCAGTTTTCCTCGAAAAACCAGGTGAGACGCTTGTTGATCATGCGTTCCATCAACTTGCACACACAGCTAGTTAAGGCAATAGGCCTATAACTCGATTTGATTTGAATTTAAAATTTTGGGTGCATCAGCACTAAGGCTATTTTGCACCCGTCACATTATACGGGGTCCAGCCCCTTATTGTTACACAGAACAACTCTAACGTTGTATAACTAAAATCATAAAATATTAAAATGTTCTAACTTTCGTTAAAAGCTGAGGCTGTAAAGGAGCACTCTGCACAAATAAAAACAAAACACAGGACAACACGAACAAAATTATACTGGCCATGGGGCCAGTCGCCAGAGCCTCGTTAGTCTGCAGTCCAGGGTGTACTACGTGGAAGTGAGGTTGACTATTGGGTTCACTATGTGGAAGGAGCACACCTTACACCCCGCCTATAACTCGAGGCTGCGGTGCGTTGTTTACCTGGCTTCAGGATGGGAACGATAATTGTTTCTTTCCAGGAGGAAGGGAAAGAGTCTTCCAACCAAAGCCTGTTGAATACCGCCAAAAGGAAATTTTTGGCTCCAATGGGCAGATGACGAAGCATCTCATAGTGGATCTTGTCCACTCCAGGAGCTGTATTCTTTGAATCTCGAAGCGCCTGATCGAACTCCCGTTCAGTGAATGGAGAGTTGTATGGCTCGGTGTTATAATTTCGAAAAACTAGAGGGCGTCGTACCTGACGGTCCTTCTCACGGCAGAAACGTGGTTCATAATTTTCAGAGCTAGTCGCATCAGAAAACTGCGTGGACAATATATTAACTATGTCTCCGGAATCTGTGTACAACGTCCCATCGTGCTCCAGAGCGCTCAGAGGAGTAGATACACACCCCTGGATGCGACGTACTTTGGTCCAAACGGCTTTCGACGAACCCTGCTTTGTCAGAGAAGACACGTATTGGACCCAGCACGCCTTCCTACTGGATCGGATGAGCCGACGGGCACGGGCATGCTTAATTCGGAACTGCTCGAGATTTGCGGCAGTGTGGTTCCTATTAAATCGATCTAGGGCACGATTGCGGTCACTGATCTCCGCAGTCCACCAGGGGACTGGGCGTCGCCTCGCAGGTCCACTGGGATGTGGAATGGAGGTGCATGCAGCATCATGCACTCTTGACACAAATATATCTAAGGCGTCGATTGGTGGTAAAGTCGACGCAAGATCGACTTCAAGGTCCACTGCACACTCAAAGGCACCCCAGTCGGCCCGACTGAGATGCCCGTGAGGGTGTTGTTCACGTGAGTGCTGAAGATGTTCCAGAGTAAGAAAGAGTGGGAAGTAATCACTCTCACAGAGATCAGGACGAACGCTCCAAGATGTGGTAGGAGCAAGGCTGGGACTGCAGAAGGACAAGTCCAACGCAGAGTATGTGCCTGAGGAAGGACTGAAATATGTGGGAGTCCCATCATTCAGCAACGTTAAAGCTGATCCCTCACGGAATTGATCTACAATTTGACCCCGGGGCTCTGTACGAACGGAGCCCCACAAACAATGGTAGGAATTAACATCACCCAAGAGAACTACAGGAGACGGAAGTTGTTCGAATATAGAAAGGAGGTCCTCAATAGAGAATTGTTCCTCCCTTGTGATGTAGACACAGCACACAGATATTGGCTGCGGTAGATGGACCCGCACGGCGACAGCTTGGAGGGGGGTGGTGAGAAAGATTGGCGTTGATTGATTGATTGATTGATTTAAAATTGTTTGGGTGCGTCGGCACTTAAGGCCATTTTGCACCCTTCTATGTATACGGGGAAATAGCCCCTTATCTAAAATTCTGACTCAAAATTAAAAAAGGGGTGTAAATAGCCCCTTAGGAAAAAATAAAAGTGCAGGTTGTAAAAAGACCTGCACGATACAAACACAACACATTAAAAAGTCAGAACAAACAAACTAAAAACCTCCTTACAGACGGTGGAAGAGTCCAGCTCTTCGTAATTCGCATTTGATAAAATATTCTGTCATCACCCAAGAGGGATGACAAACAGCCGGAAAGGTTAAAAGTCTGCTGGAGGTAAGCAAGATCGACACATTCAACGAGAATGTGTCGAATGCTTAAAATAACATTTCAGACACGACATAACGGAGGGTCCAGGCCTTGTAGCAAGTGACTATGCGTAAGACGGCTGTGTCCTAGACGCATGCGGGTTAGAATGACTTCTCGCCGAGAGGTACGGGACGAGGAACGCCAAGCACATGTGGTGGGCTTAATAGCGTGAAGCTTGTTCCCCGTTTCCGTATCCCACTCGGCCTGCCAAGTGTCTAGAAGGCGACAACGGAACATGTTCTGCAGGTCGCTAGCTGGCAAAAGGTGGACGAGAACATGGCCGTCTGCATCAGCAGACTTGGAGGCAGCATCAGCTGCTTCGTTCCCCTGAATGTCCACGTGGCTAGGGACCCAACAGAAGTGTACATCCGCACTGGCAGATAAGGACGCAAGCCGTCTGAATATTCGTTGCGCTACCGGATGCCGGGAATACGGCGAATCCGGGGTCTGCAACACGGTGGTCGAATCACAGCACACAAGGACTTTCTTCAGACCATTGACGTCTGCAAAGTCCAGTGCCTTTATAATGGCGTATAACTCTGTCGTAAAGATGGAACACGCAGGATGAAGCGAGTAACTGGAACTTTGAGAGTCTAGGACGAAGGCGCAACCAACTGATTCCACTGTCTTGGACCCATCCGTGTAAAACACATTAAAATTGGGGTGCTTCTCACGAAAACCGTTCTAAAAACCGTTGCTGGTATACAACCATTGGTGTTTCTGCTTTTGGAAGAGCAGTTAGAGAAAAATCGATGGAAGGTGCAGGAAACTCCCAGGTCGGGAGAGGCGGAATGAGTGAAGAGACGCCAGGAAGGTCACTGTCAACACCAAGTGCTGACAGGATCTCGTCTGCACGAACACCAAATGGTCTAGTGACACTAGTGTGGAGCCGATACCTTTCCAGCCTATCCTCGTCTGAGATGGTGTCAAATGAAGGATGTGAAGGCATCGAGCGAAGATGGAGGAAGTAGTTCACTACCAGCCGCTGTCTTCGCAGAGACAGCGACGACTCAGATTCCTCTACGTACAAACTGGCGACTTGACTGGTACGAAAGGCACCAGAGCAAACTCGTATACCAGCATGGTGGACGGTGTCTAGGATGCGAAGTCTAGATAAGCGGGCAGAAGAATACGCAACACATCCATAATCAAGCTTCGACCTGATGCGTGCACGGTACAGGCGAAGCAGTACCGTCCTGTCAGCACCCCAGGAAGTGTGAGATAAAACACGTACAAGGTTGAGAACTCGAAGACAAGAGAATTTTATCTGGCGAAGGTGAGGTAGCCTTGTTAATTTCTTATCGAAAATGAGGCCCAGGAAGCGGACCTCATTCACGAAGCACAGGGGAGATTTCCCCATGTACAGGTCAGGATCGAAATGACATGTACGTTGACGACAAAAGTGAACAAACACGGATTTCTCGGATGAGAAGGTGAGACCTGTTTGGGAGGACCACTCAACCAAACGGTTTATCGTCAGTTGGAGTTGACGAGAAGCTTACGCGAGATTCCGTGAGCGACAAAAGATCGTGAGGTCGTCTACATACAGAAGACCATGTACAGGGGCAACAATGCTTGCCATAACACTGTTCACTGCTATGGCAAACAGAGTCACACTTAATACGCTGCCCTGCGGGACACCGTTCTCTTGTTCGTGAAGATCCGAAAAGGAGTTCCCAACACGTACGCGGAAAAAATGATGTGATAAAAAGTTTTGAATGAAGTACGCCATATGGCCACGCACGCCCCAAGAATGGAGCTGCTTGATGATGCTAAAGCGCCACGTTGTGTCATATGCTTTTTGGAGGTCAAAGAAAACTGCAACTAAATGTTCCTTGTTGAGGAATGCATCCTGAATGTGTGTTTCCAGCTTAACCAGATGGTCCAGTGTGGAACGGTTGGAGCGAGAACCACATTGAAAATTACTTATCAATGAGTTTTCCTCCAAAAACCAGGCGAGACGCTTGTTGATCATGCGTTCCATCAACTTGCACACACAGCTAGTTAAGGCAATAGGCCTATAACTCGAGGCTGCAGTGCGTTGTTTACCTGGTTTCAGGATGGGAACAATAATAGCTTCTTTCCAGGAAGTGGGGAAAGAGTCCTCCAACCAAAGCCTGTTGAATACCGTCAAAAGAAAATTTCTTTCGCCAATGGGCAGATGACGAAGCATCTCATAGTGGATCATGTCCACTCCAGGAGCTGTATTCTTAGAATTTCGAAGCGCCTGATCGAACTCCCGTTCAGTGAATGGAGAGTTGTATGGCTCGGTGTTATGACTTCGAAAATCTAGACGGCGTCGTTCCTGACGGTCCTTCTCACGGCGGAAACGTGGTTCATAATTTTCAGAGCTAGATGCATCAGAAAACTGCGTGGCCAAGATATTAGCTATGTCTCCGGAATCTGCGTACAACGTCCCATAGTGCTCGAGAGCACTCAGAGGGTACATGCACCCCCCCTGGAAGCGACGTACTTTGGTCCAAACGGCTTTCGACGAAGCCTGCTTCGTCAGAGAAGACACGGGGTGTAAGGGGTGATCTTCCACGTAGTACACCCAAATGTCAACCTCACTTCCACGTAGTGCACCCTGGACTAGAGACTAACGAGGCTCTGGCGACTGGCACTATGGCCAGTATAATTTTGTGTGTGTTGTCCTGTTTTTGTCCTTGTGTGTGCTGAGTGCCCATCTACAGCCTCAGCTTTTAACAGAAGTCAGAATATTTTACGATTTTTAGTTATGCAACGTTAGAGTTGTTATTTGTACTGATAAGGGGCTGGCCCCCGTATAATGTGACGGGAGCAAAATAGCCTAAGTGCTGACGCTCCCACAATTTTAAAATCAAATTCAAATTCAATTCAGAGAAGACACGTATTGGACCCAGCACGTCTTCTTACTGGCTCGAATGAGCAGACAGGCACGGGCACGTTTAATGCGGAACTGCTCGAGGTTTGCGGCAGTGTGGTTTCTATTGAATCGATCTAGGGCATGATTGCGCTCCTTAATGGCTGCACCGATATCCGCAGTCCACCATGGGACTGGGCGTCGCCTCGCAGGTCCACTGGGATGTGGAATGTAGGTGCGTGCTGCATCATGCACTATTGACACAAATACATCTAAGGCGTCGATTGGTGGCAAAGTTGACGCTAGATCGACTTCAAGGTCCACTGCACGCTCGAAGGCAACCCAGTCGGCCGGACTGAGATGCCAGTGAGGGTGTTCTTCACTAGAGTGCTGAAGGTGTTCGAAAGTTAGAAGGAGTGGGAAGTGATCACTCCCACAGAGATCAGGGTGAACGCTCCAAGATGTGGTAGGAGCAAGGCTGGGACTGCAGAAGGACAAGTCCAACGCAGAGTATGTGCCTGAGGAAGGACTGAAATATGTGGGAGTCCCATCATTCAGCAACGTTAAACCTGATACCTCACGGAATTGATCTACAATTTGACCCCGGGGTTCTGTACGAACGGAGCCCCATAAACGATGGTAGGAATTAAAATCGCCCAAAAGAACTACAGGAGACGGAAGTTGTTCGAATATACAAAGGAGGTCCTGAAGAGAGAATCGCTCCTCCCTTGTGATGTAGAGACAGCACACAGATATTGGCTGTGGTAGATGGACCCGCACGGCGACAGCTTGGAGGGGGGTGGTGAGAAAGATTGGTGTTGAGTGGATGGTATCTCGAACACCGATTGCAACACCACCGTGTGCACGACGACCCTCAGGAAGCTTGTCGGTGCGGTAAAGCGTGTATCCGTTCAGAATCACTGATTCATTTGGACGATAATGTGTCTCTTGGAGACATATGATGGCAGGGTCAAATTCAGATATCAAGATTTGCAGTTCCTCGAGATGAGTACGGAAACCGTTAAGGTTCCATTGGAGTCAATAAGCCATAGCTGGAGGTAGTATAGTTACCTTTTGAGGCGTACTCTATTTCTAGGCCCTGTCACCTTGATAAATTCCTCATCCGCGGCTTCGTCCTGTATCATGTCCTCGGGTAAGGACACAGAGGGCGAAGGGGATGAAGAAGGGGGAGTGGGGGCGGGTGCTTTGAGCGCCCGCCGGGCAGCTTTCAGCTGCACCTTAAGTTTCAGGGTGGTGGCTGTCACCCTGACTGGAGAGCTACTGGACTTCAGAAAGTATTCTTTGGAATGCACCTGCTTTAACTTTTTCTCTGTGGAGCGAGGTGTGGTTGCTGGTTTCCTCGAAGCAGGACGAGCTACTACGGGAAGCGTTGTTGTTTGGGTTGACACGTCGCTGGTTTGTATACCTACACTGCGACGGGTAAGAGCAGCTGCTGCAACTCTAGCGAATGGCACAGGTAAAGTGGTGCGTATGCTTTCACGGAGACTTTGTTTTGCTTCACCAGCAGAGATTTTCTCTGTGACGACCAACTCTCTTATTTTCTTCTCTTGTTGGAAAGAGGGGCAGTCGCGATGCCAGACTGGGTGCTCGCCTTGGCAGTTAATGCATTTGGGACCAGAAGAACAAGGTTCGGTCCCATGATCAGGCAGACTACACTTACCACAAAGGGCGGTAGTGGCCTTGCAGGAAGGCTGAGTGTGCCCAAAATGCTGGCTTTTGAAACACCGCATCGGGTTAGGGATGTACGGCCGGACTTTGAGTCTCAAAGATCCAGCCCGTACAATATCTGGGAGAGTGGTCGTTTGGAAGGTCAAAATAGTGGAAGCAGTTGGAACAAGTTCTCCGGACTTTCGTGTCTTGATTCGCTGCACTGCGTTGACATGTTGGTCTGAAAGTGCTTCAAGAATCTCTTCCTCCTCAGCATTTAGCAGATCCCAGTGGCGAATCACACCTTTACTACTGTTAAGTTGACGATGGGGTTCAACATTAACAGGGAAGTCGCCCAAAGATCTTAGCTTTAGAAGATTGTTGGTCTGGCGATCTGTGCTGGTCTGGATCAGTAGACTCCCGTTTCGCAGCTTCTTTATATCTGGAACATCTGAACCAGCGGCGTAGTCTAGCTGTTTCTTGATGAGAAATGGTGACAAGTCCTTCAATGTAGCAGCTCCATGTTTCTTCGATGTTGTTCCAGATTCATAGTCGGTCTTCTCAACAATACTGATAACAAGGTAACGTGGAACGTTACTTGTCTTTTCCACTAATTGAAGCGGGCTCGAAGGCCGTGCTCGTTTTGGGGGTTTCCCCCCGTTTGAGTTGTTTTTTGTACCCATATACAAAATTGTTTTATTGTGGAGGGTCCATAAATTGTCGCCTCGACATGCCGTCTATGCCGAGGAAGGCCTACCCCCAAAAATGGAGGCTACTCGAGGACCAAACCGAAATCCCCGAGGCCACGTTCGCGACTGCACCTACCCCTGCAGCCAACACTGTCCCATCGGCACGTGCAACTCACACCTTGGGATAGGGTTTTTTTTATCGAGGTTGTCTCCTCTAGCAGGACCCTTAGTTATAGGGAGGTCAAAGATATGGAGATGAATAACGTGATGGAATGGTGAAAGCGTGAGATATGGATGTGAAGAATGAGTGAAATGATGAGATTAAAATGACCTCCCTACCTTACTTAATAGGGAGGTCAAAGATATGGAGATGAATGACGTGATGGAATGGTGAAAAACGTGAGATATAGATATGAAGAATGGGTGAAATGATGAGATGAAATTGGCCTCCCTACTAAGCCCCCTCGCCCCGTCAAGGGATTGGCGTCGAGTGGATGTTATCTCGAACACCGATTGCAACACCACCGTGTGCAAGACGACCCTCAGGAAGCTTGTCGGTGCGGTAAAGCGTGTATCCGTTCAGAATCACTGATTCATTTGGACGATAATGTGTCTCTTGGAGACATATGATGGCAGGGTCAAATTCAGATATTAGAATTTGCAGTTCCTCGAGATGTGTACGGAAACCGTTAAGTTTCCATTGGAGACAATAAGCAATAGCTGTAGGTATGGTTGTTTCCTTTTAAGGCGTACTCTATTTCTAGGCCCTGTCACCTTGATGAATTCTTCATCCGCGGCTTCTTCTTGTATCATGTCCTCGGGTAAGGACACAGAGGGCGAAGGGGATGAAGAAGGGGGAGCGGGGGCGGGTGCCTAGAGCGCCCGCCGGGCAGCTTTTAGCTGCGCCTTAAGTTTCAAGGTGGTGGCTGCCACCCTGACTGGAGAGCTACTGGACTTCAGCAAGTATTCTTTATTGTGTACCTGCTTAAACTTTATCTCTGTGGAGCGAGGAGTGGTTGCTGGTTTCCTCGAAGCAGGACAAGCTACTACGGGAAGTGTTGTTGTTTGCGTGGACATGTCGCTGGTTTGTACACCTACACTGCGACAGGTAAGAGCAGCTGCAGCAACTGTAGCGAATGGCACAGGTAAAGTGGTGCGTATGCTTTCACGGAGACGTTGTTTTGCTTCACCAGCAGAGATTTTCTCTGTGACGACCAACTCTCTGATTTTCTTCTCTTGTTGGAAAGAGGGGCAGTCACGATGCCAGACTGGGTGCTCGCCTTGGCAGTGAATGCATTTGGGACCTTGAAGAAGAAGAAGAATTTGAGGTTAAAATTGTGGGTGCGTCAGCACTAAGGCTATTTTGCACCCGTCACATTATACGGGGGCCAGCCCCTTATCGTTACAAATAACAACTCTATCGTTGCCGAACTAAAATCACAAAATATTAAAATGTTCTGACTTTCGTTAATAGCTGAGGCTGTAAACGCGCACTCAGCACACACAAGGACATAAAACAGGACAACACACACAAAATTATACTGGCCATAGTGCCAGTCGCCAGAGCCTCGTTAGTCTCTATAGGCTGCGTCATGCACAATCCTTTTCAATTTTTTGTTAATTTTCCTGATGACTTCTCTTTTGGCGATCTTATGCTGGTTAACTAATACATGTTCATATAATACATGTTGATGTTGTGTAACCTAATATTCTGAAAAAAAAGGCTTAATTTATACTTAGTTTCCTGCACCGGCCGCTAGATGGTTCTGTCGAAAAATGTGTATAGGAAACATAAGTTTTCGTACAACAAATATTGGTACATTTGATTGTAATCATAGTGCAAAATTGTGTTTAACACTCTTCGAAAGATGTTTGTACATTAGAGCATCAAATTAAATAAGAAAATGCACTGCAGTGAATAAAAATGCATCTCCCACGAGCAACCTCTTGTGATTCTGGACTATATAAGTAAAAGCTAAAACTTTTAGTTCAAGTGACTTTCTATTCTGAATGCGTATTTTGAGATCAGTTAGTTTCCACAAAATCTCCACCCTAGCTATAATTAGCCAGATTATAACATACGAAATTATGAATAAAAGTAGTGCAGGTTGGGGAGTTCTGCAACCGAAAATGAGGCTCGGTGAGGCTCGCCTTAATGGATTTCTCTCGTAAGGCATGAGCCTCATTTTCTGGCAGTGTTGCCAGCTCCTCACTCGAAAAAATCACCAAGGTTTTTTTTTGGTCTAACCTAGCCTAAAGCAAGGAGCTGGCAACCTTGCTTGAGGCTCGCCTTAATGGTTTGCTCTTGTAAGGCATAAGCTCTATTTT
This sequence comes from Lepisma saccharinum, assembly GCF_977018435.1. Classification (NCBI taxonomy): domain Eukaryota; kingdom Metazoa; phylum Arthropoda; class Insecta; order Zygentoma; family Lepismatidae; genus Lepisma; species Lepisma saccharinum. The sequence goes on from NW_028142891.1 coordinate 1,182,987, forward strand.
CTCGCAGTGTTGCCAATATTTTACTCGAAAAAATCACCAAGGTTTTTTTTTGGGTCTAACCTAGCCTAAAGCAAGGAGCTGGCAACCTTGCTTGAGGCTTGCCTTAATAGTTTGCTCTTGTAAGGCATAAGCTCTATTTTCTCGCAGTGTTGCCAATATTTTACTCGAAAAAATCACCAAGGTTTTTTTTGGGTCTAACCTAGCCTAAAGCAAGGAGCTGGCAACCTTGCTTGAGGCTTGCCTTACAGTGCATAAAGCAAGGAGCTGGCAACCTTGCTTGAGGCTTGCCTTACAGTGCATAAAGCAAGGAGCTGGCAACCTACTGGTATTTTTGCCATAGCTTTTTACAAAAAAGAGAAAGGAAAGAGAGAGGGAAGAGTTAAACAACCGACAGCTGCCAACACCCACCTACAGCTTTTTTTTCTTGGTCTAACCTAACCTAAAGCAAGAAGCTGGCAATCTTGCTTGAGGCTTGCCTTACAGTACATAAAGCAAAGTTGCCAACCTACTGGTATTTTTGCCATAGCTTTTTACAAAAAAGAGAGAGAAGAGAGAGAGGGAAGAGTTAAACAACCGACAGCTGCCAACACCCACCTACAGCTTTTTTTTCTTGGTCTAACCTAACCTAAAGCAAGGAGCTGGCAATTTTACTTAAGACTTGCCTTACAGTACATAAAGCAAAGTTGCCAACCTACTGGTATTTTTGCCATAACTTTTTACAAAAAAGAGAGAGAAGAGAGAGAGGGAAGAGTTAAACAACCGACAGCTGCCAACACCCACCTACAGCTTTTTTTTCTTGGTCTAACCTAACCTAAAGCAAGGAGCTGGCAACTTTGCTTGAGGCTTGCCTTACAGTGCATAAAGCAATTTTTGCCAACCTACACACACTAAACAAGGAGAGCCGGCAACAAACACGCACTGCCGTAAAAGAGAGAGAGATGGGTGGATGGTAATATAGTATGTGTGTGCGTGTGTGCGTATAATATGTAGCATTATTAACTAGAGTGTGTTGGCAATTTACTTACAACTAAAAAAAAATAGAGATGCCAACTTTGCTGTAAGATGAAGAGAGAGAGAGATTTATGGCTGGCAACAGTGGTGAGCGATGTCCTCTTATTGTAAATTTTTTCCAAGTCCCAAAAAAAAAAAGAGAGGCCAATGTTTATATATCGTGACTTTTGTAAACCTCTCTCGGGGGAACGATGTGCCACACACGCGCGTGCGCGTATGTATTGTGACGCAAACAAACAAACAAAATAATAATTGTTTTTTAGGATAGCTGGCCCCTATAACCTCGCCAGGGTGCGTGGTGCCCAGCCAAAAAAGTAAAGGTTTTCTAACGGCTGCGGTTATCTACAACCACACCTCTGTACAGTTTCACGTGTTTTTTTTTTCTCAAACTTCCATGAAACTACAGAGGACCTCCGTAATGCATGCAACGTGTACTAACGACTCTAGTGTTATTTGATGTTGTGATATTTTTGGATATAGAGTTTTATTGTGAGATATAGATAAAAATAATTGTTTATTATAATATTTTCTTGATGAAGATGGAGAATATGTGTGTGTTACAAATAAAGTTGCATGCTTTTTTTTCTAGTGTGTGTATGTGTTTTTGATGTTTCGACAGCATCTGAAACGATAAAAAAAGAAATTTTATTGTTAATTTTCACGTGTAAAAACAACAACAAATTTTTTTGTGCAAATTTTCTGATTGTCTCGTGCTATAGTGCAAAAAAAAGATATTGTAACTGATAACTAATGAAATTGACATTTGTAACTGATCTGAACTAGTGAAATTCGTATTGTGCTATTGTAACTGATTGTGCTAGTACAAAAAATTTCTTATTTGTGCAAGAAAAGATGTTAAAAACTTGTTAAAACTGCTCTGTGACCCTCTCGTTCTTCACGTCGTAGGCGAAGGACTTCTCTGCAATCAGGATGACACTGCATAGGGTATCCTCGGGCAAGGCATCGTGGAACTCGCAGACGACCTTGATGTTAGTTCGATCGTTGACCACAACCTTCTTTCTCTTAGATGTGTTGATGACGGTCATGGGTCTCCGTGCTTTGAACTCGCTGGGCGTGTAGTACATGTCCACGCTTCCCTCGGTCACGCGTTTGTAAGTCGAGAACGCTTCGTAAAGTTTGAGGTAATCGTTTTTGGTCACGTCGAGGTTGTAATTCTCGCGCGGGAACACTTCGTTCCTACCGTTCTTCAGATAAACGTTCTTGATCTTGCAGTCGTCGAACTTGCTGGAATCTTTTTCCTGATTCTTGTCCCTCCCGGTCTGAAAAAGCACTACGACGAAATCTGGCATGTCGAACTGTATGTTGTTGAACTGCGTCGTCACGTCGAATTCCATGTGACTTCCCGACGCCATTTTCTGCACGCACTGGTAACCGTGAAAGTGAATCGGCACCTGCGGACTTTTCAAGATCTCCGCTTTGTACTTGAGGGCGTAGTTCGTTTCGTATTCCACCACCGGCATTCTCAATTCCATGCTTCGGATGACGCATTTCGCCGCTTCGGGTAAAGTGTTGGCTATCGGCGTGGTGCCGTCCGGACCCAAAGTAGCGTATCGCATCAGTGCGTCGTTGTCGTTGGCCGCTCTTCGAAACGTGATCCTCAGTCCTCCCTTCCACATGATCTCCTTGTATTCCGAGAAGAAACCAGGCAGCAGACGCATGGGAAAGAGCACCGTGTGACTTGTCGTCGATATTTTGGTCCCGGCTTCGAATCCCCCGGCCTGGTAGTACGCTGCGTCCGTTTTGGATAATTTCAACGTTCCCACCGCCGTCGACGTGATGCCTGGATAATCTATTCTGTCGATGACGGTGTTGTGTTTCCTCACCTCCACCTGCGAGAACAGGTGAGGCACGAAGTTGTCCACGAGTATCAAGTTTGCTGCTGCGGGAAACGCGTCTCCGCTTTCTTTCTTCACCACGTCGAATTGAAGGTAGAGGTCCGCTCTGTGAGGATGAACGAACCCATCGCCTACGTCCATGTCGTATTCGATCTCCCTGTTGGCCTCGTTGAGATTGGCGAACGTGCGACGGTTGGGAGGGAAAGATTGCAATTCGTAACTTTCGATTTGCTCCATTTTACATGTATGGTTATTTATTATATGTTGATCTCCACGATGGCCGTCGTAGTGGCACCTGCGAAATCCACCACGTCTCCTTTCTCGTTCGTCACCACCAACTCTATGTCGTCTATGCGGTTGCGACATACTGGAAAATAGATCGGCGAAGAGGGCGTGTAGATGATCGGTTCCATGAACTCGGAACTTGGTTTGAAAGTGGCTATGATTCCCGTCTGCTTGTGACTTCCTAACAATCCGTCCGAAGATTTCGTGATCATACCTTCGGCCACGTTACAGTGTACGTTCAGAGTCTCTATGGCCAAGAATTTAGGAATGTTGGTTGCTACGTGCTTGATGCCAGCTTCGAGTTTTGGGTGGTTGTTCTCGAAACCTAAAAGTTCTCCCATGGTGCCCAGGTCCACGGTCTCCGTCGCGGATAGGATTTCCACTCTGTGCGTGACCGAATTTTGAGAAAAGTATGTGCCTTTGGGTAATTGAGCTTGCAAAGTGGAAAGATTGTATTGTCCTGGCGTGACGACGATGTGTTCGCTTCCGACGCTAATTTTGTTGTTGTGCTGCGTGACGTTAGGTATGAGGTACATGCTGTAGAATGCACGCAGAGCCACGGATTTAGGATAGACGATGTCGTCGTGCAGCGTGAGTTTCAAGATTGAAGATTCGCTCGTGAGATGGAACACGCCCATCCTAGTGATGCTGTTTGAGGTTCCACAATGCTTTCTGGAAATCCTCGATCGTAGGGTTATTTATTTTAGAGAGAAACGCGAGCACGGAAAGGCAGAGATGACCGCAGTTCACGTCTCCGAAATTTTGAATGCGTTCGTCGTTGTAGTATATAGAGGTTTTGTTCGTTTTCAGATAATGAATTAAATTTGTAGGTGGAACACCTCCGAAAGAATCGAAAACGAATGCTTTATCATCATTTTTGTGGTAACATATCCAATGCGTGCCTGGATTTTCTTGACCGTCCAAGTTGACTACTCCGCATTCTCTTCTTTTAACGCTTGAAGGTAACGAGTCGGACATGAAAACTCCTCTGAAGTGTTTGATTTGTAAGGGTCCGATCAGAGATTCAATGTCTCGGTTGGTGAGTGCTGTTGTTTCTTTTTTTTAAACTTCTTCATCACGCCCTTCCCTTTTTTCTTCTCCATGGCCAGGTTGTGACGTTTCTGTTCTTCCAATTCCGCCTTGTTCTTCTTCGAGTCGATGACGGTTTTCGCGATGGCGGCACTTCCGCCAGCCAAACTTCCAACAGCCCCCAATGCTGCTAGGATGGCCGGGATGCTGAATATGAAACCTCCGATCTTTTGCTGTTTCCGCGAACGCTGCAATCTTTTCAATTGAGGTGTGCTGAGCAGCAATTTCATTCCGTGTCCTTTCGACAAGCAAGAACGTTTCTTCTCGCGTTGTTTCTTGGTGAGTAACCCATCGAGGGCACCTAGATTTTTTAGATTCGAATATGGTATCTGGTACACGACACCCTTGGGCTTCATGTTGATGCTTTATGTGTTATTTTCACGGTATGTTATTTATATATATATTCTGAGATTTTTTCTTGTGTAGTTTTTTTACGATATGTTATTTATATACCCCACCCCAATTTTTGTTTTGTGTTCATGGCGATGGTGGTACCCAGTGCGGCGACCCGTTCACCCAGCGATGCGTCTCTGCTCACGAACCTTTCGAAAGCTGCATGTTCCAATTTTTTGTCTGCTTCGTGACGTGCGTCCAGATCCGTCTGCGTGGTGTTGTAGGCGATGTCGTGATCTTTGCATGCTGCGTCCAACAGATTCACACCCTTGTCTCCTCTCTCCAATCTTTTCTCGAGTTTGGTACCCGGTCCGCAGTACTGGTAGCCAGGTAGATGCATCTCGAAAGGTAACTTGTTGATGATGTCGTTCACGAGTCCCTTTCCTTCGGCCACGTTCCAAAATTTCGGAGGCAGCGTGTTGATGATTTTGATCAGGTAACCTATGCCCTTGTCGTCGTTCACGATGAAGTTGGAAAGTTTCGTGCTGATCATGTCCACGATGCCAACCTTCTCGTTGTAGAAATTACGATTGCCTGCATTCTCTTCGCCGGCTATCACCAACAATCGGTCCACGAGCTTCCTAACGTCGTCCACCCAAACGAATTCTTTGGGTAACGTGTTGTAGCGTTTGACGCCGCTGCCTGTTTTGACCTGGTTCCAAATCGGTTTGATGAGATTCCTGTACTTCTCGCCGCTGCTCGATTTCACCCTATTCTGCGAGGCGTCGTTGTTCTGGTACAAGGCATCCGTCATGATCAGAATTTCCTTGTAACTTTGGTAATCTTCGTCGGTGTAATCTTTCGGCTGCTTTTTGGCGACAAGTTCCCACAGTCCCACCGTACCCGGATACCTGTTCCAACTATCCTTGTCGCCTAAATTGACTTTAATGTCGTTGCCTTCGAAGGTCACCTTCGATTTCCCAATCTTCCACACCACACCGCCGCCTTCTTTGGTTTCCATGCTGGGATACAATCCGAACACTTCATCCTTGTCGAATTTCCCCGTGCTCAGGTAGTCTCGTGCCAAAGGTCCCAACTCGATCTTATCCGAAGACGACGACGTGCTGCCTATGGCTCGACGTCGTGCAGGTGCATCCTTCAGTTCGAACGGCGTCGAAGGAATGCTCGAAATGGGCGTGGGTACGGCGTAACTTTTAGCTGCGAGCGGTACGAGTTCGTTGATCAAATTTTTATTTTGTTCCGTGACACTTTTAATTTCTTTACCTAGACTGCTGATGGCATCGATCACGGGTTGATCCTGACGTTTCTTCTCTTCGTAGAATCCGCGATTCTCGGATTTCCAACCTTTGAAGCGTTTCGCGAGGTAATCGCGAAGCTTGAGATTTTCGTCTTCGATTTTTCGTTTCGTCATGACGTTATTTATACACGTCGTTTCTCACAACGTTGCAACGTTTAGAAAGTCGTTGATTTTGTTTCTGTATTTTCCGTCGTTGGGTTTCCTCGTCATGTCGATCGTCGCGAATCCGAAATCGTCACCGTTCCAGCAAGAAGAGCAGCGTTCCGAAAATTGATTGTAGTTCATGTCTCCGCCTACGTAGTCATCGTACGCGTGCTTGAGGTTGGTGTGATCTTGACGAAACAAACATATGAAATTAGCGTTGTCGCGTACTAACTGTTTTGGAATTTTGGAAAACGTTTGAGCTAGGTAAAAACAATCCATTCCTTTGTGACGACCTTGCGTGAAAAAGTTGCGAATTTCATTTTGATTTTCCAGGATGGCGTCGTCGAACACAACGACTGAATTTTCACGACAATCGTCGAGTGGTTTTATTTCCGAGGCGAACGTTGCAATGTCCAGACCATCGTACAGTTTCATCAGTTACTGGTATTTGGATTGCTCCAAACTTTTCGAGAACACGTACAGGTGCCTGTTCTTCCAATCTAACCAATTCGGTGCGAGGAGAAAATTGTCCACGAGCAGTGTCGTTTTCCCACACCCCGAAGGACCTACGATCAGACAGCGGATGCTGTCGGGAAGCAGCTCACCGTTTTTTTTTTTTTTTGTTTGACTTTCCGGATCCGGTAGACGCTTCACCACGTTCCACGTACTCACAAGATCACTTCGTCCGCGTCGATCCAACTCTTTTCCGGAAGTCCCAGCCATTTGACAAACAGTTTGTCACCTTTCCTACGCAATATTTTCTCGATGAGGTACGTGTCGGGGTGTTTCGTTTTAGAGAGTTCCTCTTCGTAAAATCTTCCTTTCAAAATCTCGCCGCTACTATCTTTTATTATATACGTGTGTCGGTTCCGGGTAGAACTCGAACCACTGTAAAAAGTTCCGTGCTCCAATTTTTTGTGAATCCCTTCTCGAAGGTGCGTTTGAATTTGCTGATCCTCACCCGGTCTCCAATTTTGTATTTAGCTTTTTTTGTCGTGGGTGTGTACTTTGGACAGTAAACGGTAGAAATTAAACGCTGCTCGTCAGATTTCGTAACGTCAGCTGGCTTCATGCCTATCGTTCTGTGTACCGTATCATTATAGGTGTCGACGAGTTCCGGCAGGATGTCGACCCATTTGTAATTTCCCCGAAGCGTGAATCGTTTCCACATGTGTGTTTTCAAGGTTCGATTGAATCTTTCCACGATGCTGGCTTTGATGTGACTGAAGGTCGAATAATGTTGAATCTTGTGTTTTTGAATAAACTTTTGGAATACGGCGTTGTAAAATTCTTTACCGTTGTCTGTTTGCAGAAACCGTGGTCGTCTGCCGCCGCTTTCGCGAAAAATTAATTTGAATGCTTCCGTGACGCATGTTCCCGTTTTGGCTTTCAAAGGTAGAGCCCATGCGAATTTCGAAAACGTGTCTATGACGGTGAGAAGGTACTTGTTGCCCTTGTTCAATTTATGTACGTTTTTCAAATTGCCGCTACTCATCTCCACGAGGTCACTTTGCCAGAGGTCGTCGATGCCCTTGGTTACCACAGCCAAACGTTCGTAGTTACGGCGTGCAGGTTTATGCAATTCTTCGACGATGGCTTGCCTAGACATTTTTTTTTTAGAGATTACGTTTCAAGAGAAGCACAAGCGTGATGGGATTCAAAGAGGGTGGCACTTCGCTCGTGTTTTGAATGATCAGCTTATCGCCGGCACTCACGTCGAAAACGGTAAGATCTTCGTCTTCGTGTATTTCATATATGTTGCGCGTTTCGTTCCAACGTGCCAGAGGAATGTTTCCTGCTTTCTGGACACCACGATTCGATATCAAAGTCATGGTGGGAACGCTAGCTTTTCTACCGTGAGACCAGTACGAAAATTCGTTTATCTGAATCGTGCCATCGAGGAGAAACTTGTAGTACGGATGATAAGGATGTAACATGTACAGTTTGTTACCTTCGACGAACGTGGAGATTCTCTGTTGATTGGGTACGCTGTTGATTTCGATGGCTTGCAGAGAATGCAGTTTAGCGAATTTAGTGTCGACGCCGAGCAGATTACTGTGAACTTGTCCGAGTTTATTTTCGATGGGCAGCAAATGCTCGACTATGGTATCTGTTACGGCAGAAAACGACGGTTTGATTTTCACTTCCACGTTCAACTGCTTGTAGTTTTCGTTGAGTTCTTGCAACTTGGCACCGAAAGAGGCCAGCGTCGATTCCTGCGTGGATTCCAGCACTCCAACTTGATCTCTGATGTTGACGACAATGTTCTGAAGGTTCTCGACTTGATTCAATTTCGAGCTCTTCTCGGTAAGATCGTTCACGATCCTTCGCATCTCTGTAAACTGCGTGTGAAGGTCGGCGACGCTCTGCGAAGTGGGCAGCGTCGACACCCGCGAACTGATTTCGTCTCGAATCTGTTCCACGTTCGCCGTTTCCGTTTCCAGTCGTTTCAGCATACGTGATATGTTCCTTTTCAAAGCGTGCAATTCTTTGGAGGTGGGGAGATTGGCCACCCTACTCTCGAGATCGCTCAATGAACTTTTGATGTCGCTCGATTCGGATAGTGCCGTCACCGCCGTTTTCAATTTTTCCAAATCTTCGCTCGAAGGTACGCTCGTCCGTAACAATTCCAAGTCACCCTGTATGTTGTACAGTACGTGATGAAAATGAGCGAGATTGGATTCGACGTTCAAATTTTCTAAATATTCGATCTTCTGCTGAACCGTGCTCAACGTGTCTTGAATGCTCGTCAACGCTCTCGCTTCAGCGTGAATATTTTTAATTTCTTCGTTGATCAATTCCAAGGACGCCTGAAGCGTAGCGATGGTGGTTTGAATGTGTTCGAAATCTTGATAGGCCTCCAATTGAATTTTTATGTTCGCGACGCTTTTACCGATGACCTGCAGTTCGTCTGACGATGGTAGGTTCGTCATTGTATCTTCCAAAGTCTGCAACTTGGATTTAATTTCTTCCAACGTGCTGGTGAATTCTTCTTGTAATTTGGAAACGACGACATGCAAGCGTTCTGCGTCTATATCGTTCACGACGGTTTGAAGTTCAGAGAAATTCTTTTCTATTGCGGAAGTTCGTTCTTCGATTTCGAGTTTCAATTTTTCCAAATCTTCATTTTTCGATTGAAATTGCTGTAATTTGGCCAAATCATTTTGAAGCGAATCCACGCTCAACTGTATATTTTGAATGTTGTCGTAAGAAGGTACGTCGACATAATTTTTTATCAGCGTCTTCAGTTCGGAATCGATTTTCAGAATGGGGTCGAGACATTGCGTTTGGAGCGTAGCGATTTCCGACTAAACTTTTGTTTAAGGTTTCCTGCAAAGCGATCAAATCGGTCCTCAACTTCTTAACTCGAATGTCCAACATGAGAATCTCTTCTGCGTGGTCTACACGCTTGGTGTTGCCGAAAATGTCGTTAGGCATTTTTGGTTAACGGTTATTTATAATAGGATAGACGATTCGTAATTCTACGAAGAGAGGAATATGTTTGTCGTAATCTCCGAGGAGTTCCATGTAAAGATAATCTCCTGCAGACACATCGTACGTAATGTTAGAAAGCATCTTGTCGTGCTTAATTCGAAAAATGTTCTTGCCGGTAGAAATTTTGATTTCGCCTGCGTTTTCCGGATTCACGGTGATTTGAAGTTTCCCGTCGATCGGAATTTCGTAGAAATTAAATTGTTATTAAAAACATAAAACATCTTGCCCACATCGTCATTCAGTTTCGTCCAAATGCTGTTGAGGTGAATGATCAACAGACCGTTGAGTTTAGGTAACACGGAAGGTAAGACTTCATGATCTGGTATGGTTTCCATAATGATCTGTTTTTTGAAACCGAACAAATTCATAGGCATGCTGGTTATTAAGAATACGGTCAAAGTTTTTTTTGTAATGACAGTCAAAGTGTTTTTTTTTGTTTTGTTTTGTTTTTATGAATCTTCTGTTGAAGATGGACATATGTTGCAGGTTTTGCTTTCTGCTAAGCGATAGTGCCCCCACGGCAATGTGTGAATACCACACTCGAGGACGCACCTCTTATCGTCATCGGGATCCAGCGCAATTTTTCTAACTTTGTTTGTGGTCAACACATGGTCGACGCTCTGGATGCGCTGTTCTGCTCTTAGAACCGACGACCTGGTCTTGAGGCAATCGACGAAGTCCTCGAATGTGAGATGCTCCCGAACCACCTGTCTGCCGACACCCTTGGCCTTCTTGGTAACGCTGCCCTCGGCTTTGATGGCATAGGCCTTGGCGCGAGGACATGCAAACTCGAGAATTACATCACCGTCCTTCTCGTCTTTGAGTTTGCCAGGCACCTTCTTGTTGCGGGGCAGGATACCGTACTTGTTTTGCTGGGCATAGCCCGAGGTGTCGAAAAGGTTAACCAAAGATGGAACTGTGGCTATATCCCCGTACGCGTCGTCCGTGCGAACGTGGTACACCAAGCTGTCCGTGTCCGTGTAGAGTAGGCTAATATTGTCGTTATATTGCTGGCGTAGTTTCCCATAATATATTTGAAACATGTGCAGCTTGCTCAGGTCTAATACTGAGGCGCCAACATAAATTGGCTTGTTGAGCTTCACCTCGCTCTTCCTCATATGCACCAGAGCAAGCTGTTCGTTATAAATGGTCCTCGATTTGAATAACGGGTTTGCTACGAGCCTGCGACATTGTGCTTTGTTTGATATTAGCCTCACATCTACACGATTCCGTACATTCTCCATGGTTTTCCCGAACACCGCATTGTTCATAAGCTTGAAGAAATCCTTATCAAGCTCGGACGTGGCTGCGGTGCGGTGTTTGGTGTTGACTTCAATATATGGACGCAACCACGGAGAATGCTCGAACTTGAGGATGCGGTGAACTGCGTGGACCGCGACCCCTCGCTGCATCAACCACCGGAGATTCTGGTAGTGTAGGACGTAACGCTCTTTGGGTTCGAAATCCATGACGAGCTTCTTCTGGTTGGAATCGGGTGGACACTTGAACTCGGGTGCAGGGGGGAGATCGCTGAACAAATCCTGCAGCTTCTCGGAGAATTGCAGATCAACCTCGGCGAAGAACCCATGTTCTGAATCGTCGAAGCTTTCGATGTCGAAGTTGGAGGGGTCAGCCCACTCGAAGTCTCTAAAGGGGAGTGGCTGCATCATGGAGTGTCCGTAGAGGTTATTGACGTCCGTGTACATGATGTAGCTGGACGGTTGTGAGGGGTCGTAGCCGGTGGCCATGTGGTGATTGTTGGCGTGCGAGTGTCGCTGCGACACCTGGACCATTCCACCCCGCACGGCACGTTCCACAAACAGCACCATGTCCACGTCCGAAAGAAGCTCCAGCTCGATCTTCGTCACCAGAAACATGGCTGACCACGCCAGTCCGGGGAGACTATAGAAGTAGGCAGGGTCCAGCTGGTAGATCTTTATTGCGGTCGCACGGAACGTCTGGAACACGTCGGCGAGGAGCGTCACATCAAGTCTGAGGTAGGCGTCGTGGTAGTCCCCGAGAGTTCGACAGCCCAGCTCGCGCCACATGGACTGGGCGTGGTGATATTCCTCGTCGGTGATGTTCGAGCCTCGCAGCTTGCTATAGAAGTTTGCTCGAGGAGGTAGCGACGTCTTCGCGAACTTGGAAGGGTCTGTGATGTATTCGTAGGGATAGACCCCCTTACGCTTGAAGAGGCCGGCGTCCAAGTTCGGAAAGTTTCCGGAGGTAATAAGCATTTGCTCGTCGCTAAGCTTCCCTGCGAGAGCATCGAGGCTGGCCGGGAGGAACCTCAGAGAGTCGAGGAAGCGAAGCTCGACGGTAGAGTGTGATCCTGAGATTCGCACCCACTTGCTCAAGCTAATGTAACGCTCCTCGTTCTGCGCCAGGACGTTGATTCGCATGTCGTCGTACCCAAAGTGAGGCACCAGATGGTGGAAGTCGTATCCCGAGCCATTATGAAAAAACACAGGGATGAAGCGCGGGTCCCGGGCCATGAGGTTGCATCCGTTGCACCAAGGACCAACATACCTACCGTTAAAGTGATCGTGGTGTTGGACTTTACGTTTGTTGGCGGTGTACTCCTTGACGCAGACAGGGCAAGCGATGGCCTCGTCGTGTCTACGTTGATTGTCGGGGGACAGTGGGAGCGTAGACTTGGGGGCCAACAGTACCTTCCCTATCTCGTTGGCCTCGACAACCATCCTCTCGAGGAAGTGTTTGGCTGCGTCGGGGCCACGGTACACGTAGGGCTCGGGGGCGATGTGCTGGTCACGTCGCACCACAACGTATGCGAAACTGGATGCCTCGTGGAGTTGGTAAGGGGTGGTGGAGGAAACTTCGGGATCGGGATCGCAAGTGGACAGGGGTTTGAGGAAGGCCTCGAAATCCGCGATGATGATAGCAGGGTGCTCCACCATGGCACCGTGCATGTGGAAACGCTCCACGGCACCAGGTTCGGGCAAGACTGCCACACCCGGCTCGTTGTTACTACAGTAGAACTTGTGGCGAGCGAGCTTCTCGACAGCGATGTTGGGACCTCTGATGTGCTGATAATCCTGCTGTTCTCGATTGTCAAAAGTGAACAGACACCTTCGACAAACTTCTATGCTACCATGATGCTTGCTTTTTTGGCTCGACACCAACCGGGAGAGGGAACGGATAAGGGTGTAGTGGTGATGGGTCTCGTCCTTGATGAGCAGAAGGTGAATTTCCTGCGCACCATCGTCCTCTACGTCGCTCACCTGGATGGGGTACACCGCATTTTTGTCAGTGAGGCCATAAACGTTGATAGCCAACCGCGCACGAGCCTCGAACTTTTGAATGTCCGGGACCTCTACGGGATAGTCGATCCCAACCATCGCAACTTCCAGCTCTGACTCGTAGGGTAGGTAGTGGTTAACCCGGTGTGGTTGGTTTTTCCTGTTGACAGGGTGCAAAGCTGCAAGCACACACCACACGAAGCACTTGGCGTCACTGTTCTGAATGTTCAGGACGGCCTTCTTTGCCGCGATGGAAGGTGGTAAGGGGGCGTAGCTGGAGGCGGAGAGAGGCGTAAACTTGCAAAGTTTGACGCACAGTTCGTGAGGCTCGCCACACAGCGAACCCCCCGAGCCCTCAGCTTCATGTTCTTCTTGTTTCGCCACCAGCTCATCGGCAAACTGGTTGTAGATGACCTCTAGGTTTTCGACATCCGCCAGATGTTCTTCGCCTTGGTGTTGTGGCAGAAGCTGTAAATTTCATCGGACGGCTTCTTGTACTGGCAACGTAGCGATGCGTAGAATTTGGTGGAGTGCGTTGCAAGCGCATCACCGAGGATGGAAATGATTTTGGCTTGCACGTTCTCCAAAAAGCTACGCACGTCGCATGAGCCCTCCGAAGTGAGGACAAAGTCCTCTAACAACCGCTCGAAAGCAGTCTGGTTCGCTTTCGCCACAGGCTTGACACGTTTGGCGGATGGTGCATTGATGGAGGCTGCTTCTGCCTTCCTCTTGGTGGAGGTCGAAGGCTGGGCCCCAGATGTATTTTTGCTTAGACAATTAAGCTTATGATTCTTGGCATACGCAATTGTGAACTGTTTATTGCATCCGGAACATAGTTCAGTGGCAGCCAAATGCTTGCCTGGCACGCAGGTACGACAATGTCTTGCAAAATTTTTGCTTGATTTGCTTGTTTTGCACACAGGGCAACTTTTCATGGAGCGCATTTTTTTGGGGGGTATGTTTATTTATATGTGATCTGTTGGTGGTAGAGTGTTTACAAAAAAAATGCCTTACGAGAAAAATTTTGTAGGCTAATTCTAATTAGTGTTAGTTTGAGGGGTTTATTTATATATGGGTGGCGTTGTTTTCCTCAAATATGTGCTTTAATAAACCCTGTAAAAAAATTTAAAAAAATATATAAGAAAAATATGATTGTAGATAGAAAAAAGCACAATAAATATTGTATGCATGTGTAATTCTATTTAGTTTATTTTTTGCTAGACACGAATCTTCTTCAGATTTTATTGCCCATTAGTATATTTTTCTACCAATCTAGTAGAGGTATGAAACTATGAAAATGTACTTGTTTATATATATTCTATTGTTTCGGCTGATATAATAGCAAATATATATATATAGCTATTTTGAAATTCTAAAACTTTCAGGTATACTTATTTTTACATGCAAACATACATCATAAAAAATTACACAATCGTATTTTTTTTCCATACACACATTTTTTATTTTCAGAAAACAAAGTTATTTTCGATTTTTTTTAAATCAAACAATAAACATTATTTGTGTTTATAGTATTTGTCGGGCAATAGCAGATAAAACAAGAATGGGTTTTCTACGACCCCTAGTTTACGAGTTACAAAACAACTTAGAAATCACATCTTGAAATTTAAATTTAAAATAACTCGAAAACAGTAAGCACTAATCATTATGTTTCCATTATGTTGTAGAGTACATTCAATTTTTTATCAAATGTCATTAAAATTTTCGAAATAGGGTAAAAACTAAGCCAGCAAATCAAGTTTCTAAAAAAATAAAAAAAATTGTCTATATTTTCGAAACTTGAGGGGGTGGAATCGATTTTATTTGCTAGTCGTATAGTTTTCGTCAAATCCTATCCAACAAACCTAAAATCATCATCCTAGGTCAATTAGGAACCAAGAAAATCAATGTCTTGGAAAACATCTTAAGACAAATATCTTAAGAAAATTTTCTTGACAGACCGGAAGTAACATCTTGACAGACCGGAAGTCGACTTTCTTAAAGATTAAGACAAATATCTTAAGATGTTTTTCCAAGATATTGATTTTCTTGGTTCCTATGGGGCCTAGAACCACGCAACTTTGGATTATGTATATACCGTTGTTTTTTCCTACATATTCACTAGGGCTCGAAAGTGCGGTGGTTGTGTTGTTGCCTTGTAATCAAGAGGTCCTAGGTTCGAACCCGATAAAAGTACATAGTGGTTCGGATTTTATTTTAAAAAACTAAAGGCCTAGTCCCGATTAGCCTTACTGTGCATATGTGAATATAGGAAAGTACAATGCAAAGTCAGCAATATGTGATGTGGTCAGCACCAAATATTTTAATTTTATATGTATATTTAAGTTCCATGCATAAACATGGCAGTCTTCCTATATGCTTTTATGGTATGGTGCTATGCACAAAGGAGCACTTTATTTAAGCATATTTAACTTCTCTTTCCATCTCTCAATCTATTCATATTTGACACGGTCATTGCAAGTCGGCCATTTTGTTTACGTAGCAATTAGGCTTAAAAAAACTTTGACACACTCATTGCAAGTCGACCATTTTGTTTACGTAGCAATTACGTTAAAAAACTTTAAACCACATTATTGTTATTTTTTTGTGAATACTTGTTGTGATAAAAAAACATAATTAGATATATTTTATTTAATTTTATGTTTAATATCTTTTCTGTGTATAAAACTAAATAATAATAAAATTCGAAACACTATATACCTCCACTAAATATCAAACGCACAAGAAAAAAAACAGGCTAACACACGCAAAATTATACTGGTCTGCCAGACGCCAGAGCCTCGTTACTCTACAGTCCAGGGTGTACTACGTGGAAGTGAGGTTAACTGTTGGGCGTCTTACCAGAAAGTCGTCCTCTTACACCCCTGCATATTGCTATTTTGCATATGCTTGGTGTATATAGTAATATGTAATAAATATATATATAAAAAAAGCAAGAAAAAAAGAAGAGAGATACATGCAACACACTTAAAACTTGTATACTTTCTCTCTCTTCTTTTTGCGTGCTTTGCGAGTATATATTCCTTCCACAATATGCTTAAGAATTGTTTGGCTTTTGTAGAGAGTTTTACCTTTTATCTACAATTCTTTTACATTTGTTTGGCTATTACAGAATCAACTCACAGAAGCAACACTACCTATTTATATAACACAAAGCCAACTCATGCAAGCTAACAAACAAATTTACTGACGTTAGTTAATTTCAATCACAATCACAATGTTCTTTTTGCAGCTCACAATGTTCTCCTTGCAGCTCACAGAGTAGAATGATGCTTTATTAGTCAGAATAGAGGAAGCTCGCTTGTGTGATCTCCCGTTACATGTCCGCCTCCCGCCCCACTTCCCCTAGTTGTTATAAAATGGCGACGGAAGCGTGTACATGTCTCTCTTCTCCCCGTCTTTTTTTTGGTTTATGAATAGAAGCAGGAAACTTGGTTCTGGCGGCATCAGTGATGGGTAATATGAAAGTCTGTGACGGTCTAATGTTAATGCCCTCGAGCTTCCAGTTTTATTAGTCGAGGAGTAATATGTAGGTTAACAACGTGGACTAGTAGAAATCCGCTCTGTCAGCATGAAATTCCATCATTATTGTTAGCTTTTAAAAAAAAACAGGAAGTACATCCGCCACTGTGAATAGCCAGAAATGCTGCCCCCCTCCCAGTCATCCATCTCTCTTACAACAGCGTGTGTGTGCTGGCAACTCTCTCTAGTTGCAGTTTTTTTTAGTTAACTCGTAATCCCCGTCAAAAACTACAGTAACATCATAATATCATATTGCACAGAAGAGAGAGGACATCGCTCACCACTGTTGCCAGCCATAAATCTCTCTCTCTCTTCATCTTACAGCAAAGTTGGCATCTCTATTTTTTTTTAGTTGTAAGTAAATTGCCAACACACTCTAGTTAATAATGCTACATATTATACGCACACACGCACACACATACTATATTACCATCCACCCATCTCTCTCTCTTTTACGGCAGTGCGTGTTTGTTGCCGGCTCTCCTTGTTTAGTGTATGTAGGTTGGCAAAAATTGCTTTATGCACTGTAAGGCAAGCCTCAAGCAAAGTTGCCAGCTCCTTGCTTTAGGTTAGGTTAGACCAAGAAAAAAAAGCTGTAGGTGGGTGTTGGCAGCTGTCGGTTGTTTAACTCTTCCCTCTCTCTCTTCTCTCTCTTTTTTGTAAAAAGTTATGGCAAAACTACCAGTAGGTTGGCAACTTTGCTTTATGTACTGTAAGGCAAGTCTTAAGTAAAATTGCCAGCTCCTTGCTTTAGGTTAGGTTAGACCAAGAAAAAAAAGCTGTAGGTGGGTGTTGGCAGCTGTCGGTTGTTTAACTCTTCCCTCTCTCTCTTCTCTCTCTTTTTTGTAAAAAGCTATGGCAAAAATACCAGTAGGTTGGCAACTTTGCTTTATGTACTGTAAGGCAAGCCTCAAGCAAGATTGCCAGCTTCTTGCTTTAGGTTAGGTTAGACCAAGAAAAAAAAGCTGTAGGTGGGTGTTGGCAGCTGTCGGTTGTTTAACTCTTCCCTCTCTCTTTCCTTTCTCTTTTTTGTAAAAAGCTATGGCAAAAATACCAGTAGGTTGCCAGCTCCTTGCTTTATGCACTGTAAGGCAAGCCTCAAGCAAGGTTGCCAGCTCCTTGCTTTATGCACTGTAAGGCAAGCCTCAAGCAAGGTTGCCAGCTCCTTGCTTTAGGCTAGGTTAGACCCAAAAAAAAACCTTGGTGATTTTTTCGAGTAAAATATTGGCAACACTGCGAGAAAATAGAGCTTATGCCTTACAAGAGCAAACCATTAAGGCGAGCCTCAAGCAAGGTTGCCAGCTCCTTGCTTTAGGCTAGGTTAGACCCAAAAAAACCTTGGTGATTTTTTCGAGTGAGGAGCTGGCAACACTGCCAGAAAATGAGGCTCATGCCTTACGAGAGAAATCCATTAAGGCGAGCCTCACCGAGCCTCATTTTCGGTTGCAGAACTCCCCAACCTGCACTACTAATAAATTATTTGGTTTTCCTAAAAAAAATGTGCTACATTTTGTTAGACTTACCAAAATAATATTTGGTTTTGGTAACCAAAAAATTGTTTACGACAAACAAATGGAACATGACCAAATATTTTGGAACTGGTGAAAAATTGTTTGGTTGATGCCTATTTAACACAAGTTGTTCACCACTACCATTTTTTGGTTAATCCAAACAAACATTTGAACACGGCATTTGAATACTCGATTACTTTGCACGTGTGTTAGTAGACAAGTTCGCCCAATTCTTATTGTCCATTGTTGGTCCTAAGAAGGACCTTTTTTTCCTCAATGTAAATATCTACATTTTTCCCTACGTCGTGGGTCTCAACGGTTAAATCATCTTCAACGCCATTTTTAATTTTTTTGTTTTTCTCTCCATGTGGTGTACATCGACTAGATGCTTGTCATACTTTCTTACTAGGGTCCCACAACCTCCAATGAGAAATCTTTTTTGGTGTCTCCTCTTCACCCCCCCCCCCTGTAGTTCTTGCTAGGCGGCTTGTGAATTGCTTTGGACTTGTCGATGAACGACGCATCATCCTCGCTAAGTCGGTGCACTCTTAGTAGGTGTCTTTTCATATCTGTGACGTAGTGATCTTTTACACAGACCGTGAATCTGTAGTATTTTCTCTTTCCCGGTCTCTCCTTCTGAAAATAGAAATTCAACATTATAACAGATTGTAAAAATTGCATAATAGAGGTACAATTTTATAAGCTACTACAAACAAGTGGGCCGGGGTTTGATTGAGCCACATGGAAGAATCGAATCCAAATTCAAAGTCTTGGTAAAGTGGCGATTAACCTTTCTGCGCAAGAGGTTGGCTTACATAGAAAATCACGACAAAAATAACGAGGCAGAACAGCAAGCACATCACATTTACTTCAATGATCACATATTTCAATACCCTGTATATATATTTTAAATATGTAATTCCCGGCGGCTTTATCCCATTTTTTAAAAAAGTTTATCCAACCGTCTTCCAAGTTTCCGTCATCCCTATTGAGTTTATTCCTATTATCTGTCCATATATGGGCTGCGTCATGCACAATCCTTTCAAATTTTTTGTTAATTTTCCTGATGACTTCTCTTTTGGCGATCTTATGCTGGTTAACTAATACATGTTCATATAATACATGTTGATGTTGTGTAACGTAATATTCTGAAAAAAAAGCTTAATTTATACTTAGGTTCCTGCACCGGCCGCTAGATGGTTCTGTCGAAAAATGTGTATAGGAAACATAAGTTTTCGTACAACAAATATTGGTACATTTGATTGTAATCATAGTGCAAAATTGTGCTTAACACTCTTCGAAAGATGTTTGGACATTAGAGCATCAAATTGAATAAGAAAATGCACTGCAGTGAATAAAAATGCATCTCCCACGAGCAACCTCTTTTGATTCTGGACTATATAAGTAAAAGCTAAAACTTTTAGTTCATGTGACTTTCTATTCTGAATGCGTATTTTGATATCAGTTAGTTTCCACAAACTCTCCACGCTAGCTATAATTAGCCAGATTATAACATACGAAATTATGAATAAATTATTTGGTTTTCCTAAAAAAAAATGTGCTACATTTTGTTAGACTTACCAAAATAATATTTGGTTTTGGTAACCAAAAAATTGTTTACGACAAACAAATGGAACATGACCAAATATTTTGGTACTGGTGAAAAATTGTTTGGTTGATGCCTATTTAACACACCTTGTTCACCACTACCATTTTTTGGTTAATCCAAACAAACATTTGAACACTGCATTTGAATACTCGATTACTTTGCACGTGTGTTAATAGACAAGTTCGTCCAATTCCTATTGTCAACTGTTGGTCCTAAGAAGGACCTTTTTTTCCTCAATGTAAATATCTACATTTTTCCCTACGTCGTGGGTCTCAACGGTTTAATCATCTTCAACGCCATTTTCAATTTTTTTGTTTTTCTCTCCATGTGGTGTACATCGACTAGATGCTTGTCATATTTTCTTACTAGGGTCCCACAACCTCCAATGAGACATCTTTTTTGGGGTCTCCTCTTCCCCATCCCCTTGTAGTTCTTGCTAGGCGGCTTGTGAATTGCTTTGGACTTGTCAATGAACGACGCATCATCCTCGCTAAGTCGCTGCACTCTTAGTAGGTGTCTTTTCATATCTGTGACGTAGTGATCTTTTACACAGACCGTGCATCTGTAGTATTTTCTCTTTCCCGGTCTCTCCTTCTGAAAATAGAAATTCAACATTATAACAGATTGTAAAAATTGCATAATAGAGGTACAATTTTATAAGCTACTACAAACAAGAGGGCCCAGGTTTGATTCAGGCACATGGAAGAATCGAATCCAAATTCAAACTCTTGGTAAAGTGGCGATTAATCTTTCTGCGCAAGAGGTTGGCTTACATTGAAAATCACAATAAAAATAACGAGGCAGAACAGCAAGCACATCACATTTACTTCAATGATCACATATTTCAATACCCTGTATATATATTTTAAATATGTAATTCCCGGCGGCTTTATCCCATTTTTTAAAAAAGTTTATCCAACCGTCTTCCAAGTTTCCGTCATCCCTATTGAGTTTATTCCTATTATCTGTGCATATATGGGCTGCGTCATGCACAATCCTTTCAAATTTTTTGTTAATTTTCCTGATGACTTCTCTTTTGGCGATCTTATGCTGGTTAACTAATACATGTTCATATAATACATGTTGATGTTGTGTAACCTAGTATTCTGAAAAAAAAAAAGCTTAATTTATACTTAGGTTCCTGCACCGGCCGCTAGATGGTTCTGTCGAAAAATGTGTATAGGAAACATAAGTTTTCGTACAACAAATATTGGTACATTTGATTGTAATCATAGTGCAAAATTGTGCTTAACACTCTTCGAAAGATGTTTGAACATTAGAGCATCAAATTAAATAAGAAAATGCACTGCAGTGAATAAAAATGCATCTCCCACGAGCAACCTCTTTTGATTCTGGACTATATAAGTAAAAGCTAAAACTTTAAGTTCAAGTGACTTTCTATTCTGAATGCGTATTTTGAGATAAGTTAGTTTCTACAAACTCTCCACCCTAGATATAATTAGCCAGATTATAACATAAGAAATTATGAATAAATTATTTGGTTTTCCTAAAAAAAATGTGCTACATTTTGTTAGACTTACCAAAATAATATTTGGTTTTGGTAACAAAAAAATTGTTTACGACAATCAAATGGAACTTGACCAAATATTTTGGAGTAGTGGTCGTGGGCCGGAACCCCAACAGAAAATGGGGCTCGCCTTAATGGATTTTTCTCGTAAGGCATGAGCCCCATTTTCTCGCAGTGTTGCCAACTTCTTACTCGAAAAAATCACCAAGGTTTTTTTTTTAGTCTAACCACCTAAAGCAAGGAGCTGGCAATCTTGCTTGAGGGCTCGCCTTAATGGTTTGTTTTTGTAAGGCATAAGTCTTATTTTCTTGCAGTATTGCCAATATTTTACTCGAAAAAATCACCAAGGTTTTTTTTTCGGGTCTAACCACCTAAAGCAAGGGGCTGGCAACGTTGCTTGAGGCTTGGTTTACAGTGCATAAATCAAGGTTGCCAACCTACTGCTTTTGCCATAGCTTTTTACAAAAAAAAAGATAGAGGAGAGAAAGAGAGGGAAGAGTTAAACAACCGACAGCCTACCTACAACTTTTCTTGGTCTAACCTAACCTAAAACAAAAAACTGGCAATTTTGCTTGAGGCTTGGTTTACAGTGCATAAAACAATTTTTGCCAACCTACATATACTAAACAAGGAGAGTTGGTACTGCCGTAAAAGAGAGAGAGGTGGGTGGATGGCAACACAAGCGCGCGCGCGTGCGTGTGTGTGTATAATATGTAGCATTATTAACTAGAGTGTGTTGGCAATTTATTTCCAACTAAAAAAATAGAGATGCCAACGTTGCTGAGTAGTGGCAGTGGGTTCGTACCACAACAGAAAATGGGGCTCGCCTTAATGGATTTTTCTCGTAAGGCATGAGCCCCATTTTCTCGCAGTGTTGCCAGCTGCTTACTCGAAAAAATCACCAAGGTTTTTTTTGGGGGTAAACATAACCTCAAGCAAGGAGCTGGCAATCTTGCTTGAGGCTTGCTTTAATAGATTTTTCTCGTAAGGCATAAGCTTTATTTTCTTGCAGTGTTGCTAATATTTTACTTGAAAAAAATTACCAAGTTTTTTTTGGTCTAACGTAGCCTAAAGCAAGGAGCTGGCAACTTTGCTTGAGGCTTGTGTTACAGGGGCATAAAGCAAGGTTGCCAACCTGGTGGTTTTGCCATAGCTTTTTACAAAAAAGAGAGAGAGGAGAGAAAGAGAGAGGGAAGAGTTAAACAACTGACAGTTTACCTACAGCTTTTCTTGGTCTAACCTAGCCTAAAGCAAGGAGCTGGCAATTTTTCTTGAGGGTTGGTTTACAGCGCATAAAGCAATTTTTGCCAACCTACATATACTAAACAAGGAGAGTTGGTACTGCCGTAAAAGAGAGAGAGGTGGGTGGATGGCAACACAAGCGTGCGCGCGTGCGTGTGTATAATATGTAGCATTATTATTAACTAGTTGGCAATTTACTTCCAACTAAAAAAATAGAGATGTTAACGTTGCTGTAAGATGAAGAGAGAGAGAGAGAGACCTACGGCCGGCAACAGTAATAAGCGAATGCGCCATATCGTAATTTTCCAACTCCGTATATTGTGATGTTTGTAAACCTTTCTCGGGGGAACGATGTGCCACACGCACGCACGCGCGCGCGCGCACACACACACTTATATTATAACACAAACAAACAAACAAAATAATAATAATTGTTGTTTTTTAGGATTTCTGGCCCCCATAACCCCGCCAGGAGTGCGTGGTGCCCAACCAAAAAAAAAAGTAAAGGTTTACAAATAGGAATTGGCAACACTGACGAGCATCAAATAATGATTTCGAGCCTCAAATAATAATTTGAGCCTCGTCGGTGTTGCCTACCCACTCTACAAAAATTCTACTATATGATTTTTTACGGGGTGTAAGGGGTGATCTTCCACGTAGTACACCCAACTGTCAACCTCACTTCCACGTTAGTACACCCTGGACTGAAGACTAACGAGGCTCTGGCGACTGGCCCCATGGCCAGTATAATTTTGTTTGTGTTGTCTTGTTGTTTTGTCCTTTTGCGTGCTGAGTGCCCCTGTCCAGCCTCAGCTTTTAACGAAAGTCAGAACATTTTAATATGATTTTAGTTCTGCAACGATAGAGTTGCTATTTGTAACGATAAGGGGCTGGACCCCGTATAATGTGACGGGTGCAAAATAGCCTTAGTGCTGACGCACCCAAAATTTTAAATTCATTCAATCAATCAATATGATTTTTTACAGGTTAAGCTAACCTACAAATAGGAGTTGGCAGCACTGACTTATAAACCCACTGGGTTCTCTTGGCATGTTTTTTCATGATGTGTTGCTAGGCTATTGAGCATCTTGGCGTATACAATATATATATTTTGAGAAGGGGGGGGGGGTTATAGCTTTTTATGCTGTACGAATACTGGAAGCTTGACAGTGACAACCAACAGAGTAGGTAAACCTACATCCAGGAACTGGCAACACTAGTTTCTGACAGCGAATTTGAAATAAAATATTAAACAAATAGTACTAGTGTTGTGCCCCCAACTCCAACTGGACAACTGGGGGAAATAATTGTACAACAATTTTGTACCTAATTGTACAATACTTGTACCTAATTGTACAACATATACACAGACATAAAAAAAAGAGCCTTCCCGTAACTTATTTTATGTACAATTTATATGATTTTACAACTGTGAAAAGAAAGCATATGTGTTTTGTATGCACACATTTATTCTTATTTTTCGAAGTTGAATGAAAGCACATGTTTTTACGCTCTCGTAATACTAATCTTGCTCCACTGATTTTAAATTGCTTCCATCCGCTTTTTTTCTGTGTTATTTCTGTATGCATGCAACATTTGTTTTCAATAGACAGAAGGAATGTTAGTATAGCAGGCTCCGAGTTTACAATTTATTAAATTAAACAATAATTTATGTAAGAATATACTTGTACTTAACGAACACAAAATAATAAAAGCACATGTGAATGTTTGCGTGTGTTTATGTTATATGACGACTGAGTAAAAAAATAATGTTGACTCCCTGAAAGATAAAGTACTCCACGTCACCAAAAAAATATCTCCTCTTGTCGATAAGTTGTCACGTTGTAATCAAAAGGTCTCGGGTTCGATACCTACTGGATTCCGATTCTATTTTAAACTGTATGCCCAGTCCTCCGATTAATCTATCTGTGCATAGAGTAAACTTAAAAAGTCGGTTAATTATTGTTGCGATTAAGGATTAAAAAAAAAAAAGAGTGGGTGAAGTCAGATTCAAAAAGAATGCCACGTGATTATTTTGATTCAATAGCTTCGTCTAGTTTGCTGCATTTTTTGACTGCACTCACGCGTTTAGTTGGTTACACGGTGCAACCTACCTTGTTGATTTTGGGTGTCATGTAGTGTATTTGGTGTCTGCACCACGTCTTAGAGAGGTGTAATATGTGGTGCGGTGTATGACCACGTGGTGAGTGGTTAACTAATCAAATGAATGTTTAAAGCAGCAGACAGGCATTTGTTGAATCTTCTGAACTTGAACACTGCTATTTGTCTACTCGGTTGAATGTTATTTTTTTTCACCAGCCTGACACCGGGATACACCTGCACTGCATCTAATGTCAAAGAAGTGCAGCGTACTAGACGAGGATATTAAATTGCATACTGATCTATTGCATGCTAACCAAACTTCTTGGGGGGTGGGCCACGGGTCCTCCACATGTATGTATGTATGAAATGCGATTTGGGGGAGGCCAAATTTTAAATTTACAGCTTAATTAATCTGCATGCATGCTTAATGTTTGATTTTTTTGTTTCTAGTTCGACATGAGATACACACAATTTTATTTTTTGAAGTACAGTTAATATTACCTAGGTTAATCTGTGACATACAACTAGCGATCGACACGACCACCTGACACACAGACACAGAGACAGTGAACAAATTTAAAATGTGATCTATCGTGAATTAAACTAAGCTCCCTCACCCACCCACATATAGCCTTACAGGTGACTCAAAAGCAGAAATTGGTCATAGCGTGACAGGTCGATCTATTGTGAACTAAACTAACCTCCCCCACTCATACATACACACTATGTCTTACAATAAGTAAGGCTGCTATATCACATGTAAGGGCTGACGGTTGCCAACACACACAAGATCTATTGCAAATTTTATTAACCTACGACATAAGCCATGGACACACACACACCAAGCCTTCCAGATAGGCTATAAGCAACTCACCTCTTGCAATTGTATAACGGGGAAAATTAACCTACAGCTAGCAACACTGTTTGAGCTGCTTTCGACGAGTAGTGTTACCAAACTTATTTTTTGCAAATAGGCTCTACAGCTAGAGGCTTGAAACATATACCCTACCAGAGTATGCCAACTTACCTCATGTAAAAATATTACCTAGTACGGGTTAAGCTGTGACATACAACTAGCGAACTACACGACCACCTGAAACACAGACAGCTTATACGCAGTTTTTCCTACACACGTACTGGGTTTAAAAAATAACTTGCAACAACTATTTCACTCACCTCCTATCATATAATAAAATTACCACAGGTTTTTGATACTTGCTGCCAGAACATGGTGGTTTTAGACTGGAAATTCAACCCGATTATTCTATTTGTGCAAGAGAAAAATGATGATGCCTGCATTTGGAATATATAATTCTTCTTACGGTATTTTGCGTGCCCCCAGTAACCTTGTTTTCGATTCACGGAAGCTATGACGTGTATTTCCTGTTTCGCAAACATACGAGAATTTTTCATAATGTCGCATCAGATAATATATTGCAAGAGCGAGTTGGTTGTGTATATAAATCTAGTCTTGGGGAATGGACATGAATATAATGTCAAAATTATTGCATAACTTAAAAAGAATATTTATTGCACTGCGCTTTCTAGCAAAGGCAAATGTGGAATGCCCCGGCCCCTCAGAGATTCGAATACTGTTAGTTAAACAGCAAGCATTGTCATATGGACTGACGATTATTATTTTTTTAAAAAAACAGACCTCGTAGTAAGTTATAACCTGAGCTGTCTTGCAAGTCTCTCGAGTTTGATATCTGGTGAAGGAATATGATGCTACTATAAACTGTACACAAGATATACCCAGTCCCTGGCATGAGATGGACGAGGACCTATACAGTTGTACAATGGTTGTTTTTTTTATTAAAGCATAACGCTTATTTACATGTCAGTGCAACATGCATGCAAAGAAGGGAGGGAGACCATAACGGATAATTCTTATTTCGATTTCAATATTTTTGCTAGTCACGCTATCTAGACGAACACTGGAAGATGGGCAAAAGCGAGGGAAAGAGAGAAATATTATTTTTTGCCCCTCTGCCTGTGTGTGATATACTAGTTTTACATGCATACGGCCGTATCGTGAAGCGAGGCCGAAAATAATTTTTGAAAGCAGTCTCGAGCATCTTCGCGTTCAGCCAACAAGAGAAATAAAACATTACACATGGGTGTGGGGCGCAACAGCCACAGTACGGTAATGTGCATGGATGTTAAAACTTTTGGGTTTTTCTGAATAGACATACATATCAGTTTTGCAGTCTCCAGATGGGACCGGAGCTTATTTTTTATTTGGACAAGGGGGTTCAGATCAACTATAATTTTTGTTCACATCAAAATGAAACAAAGGATTTTACTCCACTGCTTACTTATTCAATATTTTTATTATTGTAAAGAATGGGGCGGTGTGTTTTATTGTATATAGTCTTCCAACAACCACCTCGGGGGCGTAAATTTATGTTTCTGCATGTATGCAAAATGCACTTAACTTCAGTTGTGAAGTTCGTTTTGCTGTTGTGATTAAATACTAAACCAAAATCTCACTACATAATTTTGAATTATATTTGTTAAAATCGATCTATATTATATCATCGCTATAGGTGGTCCATGTTATGCGCAGGAGAATTTTTAAAAAAATGTCTTGTTTCTCGAACTTGTCTGTGTTGGGTCTTATTAACAACTTCACAGCTGTACCTGCACAACTCATCGACAACAAATCAACAATGTTAGGAAATGTGTGCATGGCCCCCGAGAATACAATTTAAAATCACTGATGTGATATGAACATTTTTTATTTGTGTGTATTTGAATATGCGAACATGAGGCATTTTGAATAATCGAGGCGGACAATCACAAAAACAGCTTGCAACGGTATGGAGAGTTCAAACTTCAGACGATTTTTGTTAATCTACGAAAAGCCAAGGGGCGAACGGAGATTACTACGAAAATTGTAACGCGAGGCTATTTTGGCTAATGGCAACGATGAGGATGAATAATGGTTGTTTTGATGAAATTGAAAAAGTGGGGGCATGTCTGCTTCGAAGTGCATTACACCAACAACTACAATTGTTCCTCTTCCCCACACGAGGCGATTAACAGAGGTGTATTTTTGCCGGTCTACGACTCTGAGGGCTCAAGTTACAATGTTTACCTATAGCTGTACATATTTAAAAATGACCTGAGCAATTAAATGTTACAATACCGATCCTGATTTTTGTCGGATGACGTAGGTTGCAATCCCACCTCCGATGGCGTATAGACTTAAATGTTTCCATAACATGAAATACTGTTAATGGAAATCTGTTGTTTCTAATGTAAAAATCGGGGTGTAAGGGGCGGCCTTCTTCTAAGGCGCCCAAAAGTCAACCTCACTTCCACGTAGTGCACCCTGGACTAAAGACTAACGAGGCTCTGGCGACTGGCATTATGGCCAGTATAATTTTGTTTGTGTTGTCCTGTTTTTTGTCGTTGTGTGTGCTGAGTGCCCGTTTACAGCCTCAGCTTTTAACAGAAGTCAGAACATTTTAAGATTTTTAGTGATACAACGTTAGAGTTGTTATTTGTAATGATAAGGGGCTGGCCCCCATATAATGTGACGGGAGCAAAATAGCCTCAGTGCTGACGCTCCCAAAATTTTAACTTCTAATTCTAATTCTAATGTAAAAATCATATAACAAGAAAAAGAAGAATATAATTTATACATGTGGTTGCTTGGATGCTTACAGAGGATGCCATAGCTCGTGCGATTGAGGCATTTTATTAAGCACATATTTTGATGAGTGTAAAGAATTAAATAAGTCACAAGGGGCTGAGGCATGGTTCGAATTTCTCGATCTAGGTATGGATGCAGACAGACACGAAGTTTTGTGTGTGGACACAAATGATAATGGAAAAATGCTGTTCACCCCGATAGCATAGTGGTAATGTTGTTCTTGCCTCGTTTCCATCGACAACATAGTGGTTAAACTGTCCAATATTAAGAAGTTCTCAAAATTATTCAATCACTCTCTCTCTTCTTCTTCTATCATCTCGGTAACAAAAAAAAAGGTTTTCTCAAACATTTAGACGACTACGAAAACGTTGAAATGTAAAATATTGTTGTATTGTAATCAAAAAAGAATTTGTTGAATATGCCTAACCTAAAATAAAATTCAAGAATTAATAGAGTTAAACATTTGCCACTCTGAAATGGCGACGGCTATCATAACATCATTTTCAGCAGGATAATAATGACAATATTATATATATTAAGGATTAGGTCCGAGGGATTCTTATTCACTATACTTGTTTCTAACCTGTCCACACTGGAAACCGAAAACACAAGTACGAGACACTAACTTGGGAGAGGACATGCAAAAAACTCTGCGGGGCTCATCTTAAAAACTTCAGTAGATGTTTGTCATGGAACTCCCTCCTTAAATTCGATTCGAAAGGCACAAATATTCCGGTTCTTGAATAAGAAGCGCGTATGCCTTCGGAAAGAGAGAAGAAGAAATAAATAAATCAACTCATGCATATTCTTCATGTACGTACGCTTGGTGACAAGAAACAGTATTTTTTTTCTCTTCAAGAAATTGTTTTCAATTTTTTGCTAGGTGACCCAACAGGAGTGGACGAAATAGCTTATTCATTCAAACTGGAAGCTTGCTTTTTTTTTTTTTCAACAATGGAAAACACATTATTTCCAGTGAAATATCGACTCAACTACCTAGAATGGCTACCACGGGCTTGGTGACTGAATACTAAAAAACTATCGAGCGACTTACTTCACAGCAGTGTCACTTAGTTTCAACAAGAACAGTTCAAGGCTTCCCGGGTGTCCTGCAAGGTTCGGTATTTATTTTTTTAATAGCAAGCAGATGAACTGGCCTTACAATATGAAGACCCCTCTCACTGTGTCGGTTGCAGTTATTTTCTGGTAATTATGTCTTGCCGATGGCGTTGTCGCTTTGTAATCATACTTGGAAGTTATTTTTTTTATTTTGCCTTTCGCGACATGTTCGACTAATCGTGACAATACGTTTCAACCTTTCTGCATAAACGTTGAAACGTTTCAACGTTTATGCAGAAAGGTTGAAACGTATTGTCACGATTAGTCGAACATGTCGCGAAAGGCAAAATAAAAAAAATAACTTCCAAGTATGATTACAAAGCGACAACGCCATCGGCAAGACATAATTACCAGAAAATAACTGCAACCGACACAGTGAGAGGGGTCTTCATATTGTAAGGCCAGTTCATCTGCTTGCTATTAAAAAAATAAATACCGAACCTTGCAGGACACCCGGGAAGCCTTGAACTGTTCTTGTTGAAACTAAGTGACACTGCTGTGAAGTAAGTCGCTCGATAGTTTTTTAGTATTCAGTCACCAAGCCCGTGGTAGCCATTCTAGGTAGTTGAGTCGATATTTCACTGGAAATAATGTGTTTTCCATTGTTGAAAAAAAAAAA
Organism: Lepisma saccharinum; assembly: GCF_977018435.1. Taxonomy (NCBI): domain Eukaryota; kingdom Metazoa; phylum Arthropoda; class Insecta; order Zygentoma; family Lepismatidae; genus Lepisma; species Lepisma saccharinum. The sequence goes on from NW_028142891.1 coordinate 1,212,710, forward strand.
GCAAGCTTCCAGTTTGAATGAATAAGCTATTTCGTCCACTCCTGTTGGGTCACCTAGCAAAAAATTGAAAACAATTTCTTGAAGAGAAAAAAAAATACTGTTTCTTGTCACCAAGCGTAGGTACATGAAGAATATGCATGAGTTGATTTATTTATTTCTTCTTCTCTCTTTCCGAAGGCATACGCGCTTCTTATTCAAGAACCGGAATATTTGTGCCTTTCGAATCGAATTTAAGGAGGGAGTTCCATGACAAACATCTACTGAAGTTTTTAAGATGAGCCCCGCAGAGTTTTTTGCATGTCCTCTCCCAAGTTAGTGTCTCGTACTTGTGTTTTCGGTTTCCAGTGTGGACAGGTTAGAAACAAGTATAGTGAATAAGAATCCCTCGGACCTAATCCTTAATATATATAATATTGTCATTATTATCCTGCTGAAAATGATGTTATGATAGCCGTCGCCATTTCAGAGTGGCAAATGTTTAACTCTATTAATTCTTGAATTTTATTTTAGGTTAGGCATATTCAACAAATTCTTTTTTGATTACAATACAACAATATTTTACATTTCAACGTTTTCGTAGTCGTCTAAATGTTTGAGAAAACCTTTTTTTTTTGTTACCGAGATGATAGAAGAAGAAGAGAGAGAGTGATTGAATAATTTTGAGAACTTCTTAATATTGGACAGTTTAACCACTATGTTGTCGATGGAAACGAGGCAAGAACAACATTACCACTATGCTATCGGGGTGAACAGCATTTTTCCATTATCATTTGTGTCCACACACAAAACTTCGTGTCTGTCTGCATCCATACCTAGATCGAGAAATTCGAACCATGCCTCAGCCCCTTGTGACTTATTTAATTCTTTACACTCATCAAAATATGTGCTTAATAAAATGCCTCAATCGCACGAGCTATGGCATCCTCTGTAAGCATCCAAGCAACCACATGTATAAATTATATTCTTCTTTTTCTTGTTATATGATTTTTACATTAGAAACAACAGATTTCCATTAACAGTATTTCATGTTATGGAAACATTTAAGTCTATACGCCATCGGAGGTGGGATTGCAACCTACGTCATCCGACAAAAATCAGGATCGGTATTGTAACATTTAATTGCTCAGGTCATTTTTAAATATGTACAGCTATAGGTAAACATTGTAACTTGAGCCCTCAGAGTCGTAGACCGGCAAAAATACACCTCTGTTAATCGCCTCGTGTGGGGAAGAGGAACAATTGTAGTTGTTGGTGTAATGCACTTCGAAGCAGACATGCCCCCACTTTTTCAATTTCATCAAAACAACCATTATTCATCCTCATCGTTGCCATTAGCCAAAATAGCCTCGCGTTACAATTTTCGTAGTAATCTCCGTTCGCCCCTTGGCTTTTCGTAGATTAACAAAAATCGTCTGAAGTTTGAACTCTCCATACCGTTGCAAGCTGTTTTTGTGATTGTCCGCCTCGATTATTCAAAATGCCTCATGTTCGCATATTCAAATACACACAAATAAAAAATGTTCATATCACATCAGTGATTTTAAATTGTATTCTCGGGGGCCATGCACACATTTCCTAACATTGTTGATTTGTTGTCGATGAGTTGTGCAGGTACAGCTGTGAAGTTGTTAATAAGACCCAACACAGACAAGTTCGAGAAACAAGACATTTTTTTAAAAATTCTCCTGCGCATAACATGGACCACCTATAGCGATGATACAATATAGATCGATTTTAACAAATATAATTCAAAATTATGTAGTGAGATTTTGGTTTAGTATTTAATCACAACAGCAAAACAAACTTCACAACTGAAGTTAAGTGCATTTTGCATACATGCAGAAACATAAATTTACGCCCCCGAGGTGGTTGTTGGAAGACTATATACAATAAAACACACCGCCCCATTCTTTACAATAATAAAAATATTGAATAAGTAAGCAGTGGAGTAAAATCCTTTGTTTCATTTTGATGTGAACAAAAATTATAGTTGATCTGAACCCCCTTGTCCAAATAAAAAATAAGCTCCGGTCCCATCTGGAGACTGCAAAACTGATATGTATGTCTATTCAGAAAAACCCAAAAGTTTTAACATCCATGCACATTACCGTACTGTGGCTGTTGCGCCCCACACCCATGTGTAATGTTTTATTTCTCTTGTTGGCTGAACGCGAAGATGCTCGAGACTGCTTTCAAAAATTATTTTCGGCCTCGCTTCACGATACGGCCGTATGCATGTAAAACTAGTATATCACACACAGGCAGAGGGGCAAAAAATAATATTTCTCTCTTTCCCTCGCTTTTGCCCATCTTCCAGTGTTCGTCTAGATAGCGTGACTAGCAAAAATATTGAAATCGAAATAAGAATTATCCGTTATGGTCTCCCTCCCTTCTTTGCATGCATGTTGCACTGACATGTAAATAAGCGTTATGCTTTAATAAAAAAAACAACCATTGTACAACTGTATAGGTCCTCGTCCATCTCATGCCAGGGACTGGGTATATCTTGTGTACAGTTTATAGTAGCATCATATTCCTTCACCAGATATCAAACTCGAGAGACTTGCAAGACAGCTCAGGTTATAACTTACTACGAGGTCTGTTTTTTTAAAAAAATAATAATCGTCAGTCCATATGACAATGCTTGCTGTTTAACTAACAGTATTCGAATCTCTGAGGGGCCGGGGCATTCCACATTTGCCTTTGCTAGAAAGCGCAGTGCAATAAATATTCTTTTTAAGTTATGCAATAATTTTGACATTATATTCATGTCCATTCCCCAAGACTAGATTTATATACACAACCAACTCGCTCTTGCAATATATTATCTGATGCGACATTATGAAAAATTCTCGTATGTTTGCGAAACAGGAAATACACGTCATAGCTTCCGTGAATCGAAAACAAGGTTACTGGGGGCACGCAAAATACCGTAAGAAGAATTATATATTCCAAATGCAGGCATCATCATTTTTCTCTTGCACAAATAGAATAATCGGGTTGAATTTCCAGTCTAAAACCACCATGTTCTGGCAGCAAGTATCAAAAACCTGTGGTAATTTTATTATATGATAGGAGGTGAGTGAAATAGTTGTTGCAAGTTATTTTTTAAACCCAGTACGTGTGTAGGAAAAACTGCGTATAAGCTGTCTGTGTTTCAGGTGGTCGTGTAGTTCGCTAGTTGTATGTCACAGCTTAACCCGTACTAGGTAATATTTTTACATGAGGTAAGTTGGCATACTCTGGTAGGGTATATGTTTCAAGCCTCTAGCTGTAGAGCCTATTTGCAAAAAATAAGTTTGGTAACACTACTCGTCGAAAGCAGCTCAAACAGTGTTGCTAGCTGTAGGTTAATTTTCCCCGTTATACAATTGCAAGAGGTGAGTTGCTTATAGCCTATCTGGAAGGCTTGGTGTGTGTGTGTCCATGGCTTATGTCGTAGGTTAATAAAATTTGCAATAGATCTTGTGTGTGTTGGCAACCGTCAGCCCTTACATGTGATATAGCAGCCTTACTTATTGTAAGACATAGTGTGTATGTATGAGTGGGGGAGGTTAGTTTAGTTCACAATAGATCGACCTGTCACGCTATGACCAATTTCTGCTTTTGAGTCACCTGTAAGGCTATATGTGGGTGGGTGAGGGAGCTTAGTTTAATTCACGATAGATCACATTTTAAATTTGTTCACTCTCTCTGTGTCTGTGTGTCAGGTGGTCGTGTCGATCGCTAGTTGTATGTCACAGATTAACCTAGGTAATATTAACTGTACTTCAAAAAATAAAATTGTGTGTATCTCATGTCGAACTAGAAACAAAAAAATCAAACATTAAGCATGCATGCAGATTAATTAAGCTGTAAATTTAAAATTTGGCCTCCCCCAAATCGCATTTCATACATACATTCATGTGGAGGACCCGTGGCCCACCCCCCAAGAAGTTTGGTTAGCATGCAATAGATCAGTATGCAATTTAATATCCTCGTCTAGTACGCTGCACTTCTTTGACATTAGATGCAGTGCAGGTGTATCCCGGTGTCAGGCTGGTGAAAAAAAATAACATTCAACCGAGTAGACAAATAGCAGTGTTCAAGTTCAGAAGATTCAACAAATGCCTGTCTGCTGCTTTAAACATTCATTTGATTAGTTAACCACTCACCACGTGGTCATACACCGCACCACATATTACACCTCTCTAAGACGTGGTGCAGACACCAAATACACTACATGACACCCAAAATCAACAAGGTAGGTTGCACCGTGTAACCAACTAAACGCGTGAGTGCAGTCAAAAAATGCAGCAAACTAGACGAAGCTATTGAATCAAAATAATCACGTGGCATTCTTTTTGAATCTGACTTCACCCACTCTTGGGGTGTAAGGGGTACCTTCCACGTAGGCGCCCAAAAGTCAACCTCACTTCCACGTAGTGCACCCTGGACAAGAGACTAACGAGGCTCTGGCGACTGGCACTATGGCCAGTATAATTTTGTGTGTGTTGTCCTGTTTTATGTCCTTGTGTGCTGAGTGCGCGTTTACAGCCTCAGCTTTTAACAGAAGTCAGAACATTTTAAGGTTTTAAAATTTTAGTTATGCAACGTTAGAGTTGTTATTTGTAATGGTAAGGGGCTGGACCCCGTATAATGTGACGGGAGCAAATTAGCCTAAGTGCTGACGCTCCCAAAATTTTAAATTCAAATTCACCCACTCTTTTTTTTTTTAATCCTTAATCGCAACAATAATTAACCGACTTTTTAAGTTTACTCTATGCACAGATAGATTAATCGGAGGACTGGGCATACAGTTTAAAATAGAATCGGAATCCAGTAGGTATCGAACCCGAGACCTTTTGATTACAACGTGACAACTTATCGACAAGAGGAGATATTTTTTTGGTGACGTGGAGTACTTTATCTTTCAGGGAGTCAACATTATTTTTTTACTCAGTCGTCATATAACATAAACACACGCAAACATTCACATGTGCTTTTATTATTTTGTGTTCGTTAAGTACAAGTATATTCTTACATAAATTATTGTTTAATTTAATAAATTGTAAACTCGGAGCCTGCTATACTAACATTCCTTCTGTCTATTGAAAACAAATGTTGCATGCATACAGAAATAACACAGAAAAAAAGCGGATGGAAGCAATTTAAAATCAGTGGAGCAAGATTAGTATTACGAGAGCGTAAAAACATGTGCTTTCATTCAACTTCGAAAAATAAGAATAAATGTGTGCATACAAAACACATATGCTTTCTTTTCACAGTTGTAAAATCATATAAATTGTACATAAAATAAGTTACGGGAAGGCTCTTTTTTTTATGTCTGTGTATATGTTGTACAATTAGGTACAAGTATTGTACAATTAGGTACAAAATTGTTGTACAATTATTTCCCCCAGTTGTCCAGTTGGAGTTGGGGGCACAACACTAGTACTATTTGTTTAATATTTTATTTCAAATTCGCTGTCAGAAACTAGTGTTGCCAGTTCCTGGATGTAGGTTTACCTACTCTGTTGGTTGTCACTGTCAAGCTTCCAGTATTCGTACAGCATAAAAAGCTATAACCCCCCCCCCTTCTCAAAATATATATATTGTATACGCCAAGATGCTCAATAGCCTAGCAACACATCATGAAAAAACATGCCAAGAGAACCCAGTGGGTTTATAAGTCAGTGCTGCCAACTCCTATTTGTAGGTTAGCTTAACCTGTAAAAAATCATATAGTAGAATTTTTGTAGAGTGGGTAGGCAACACCGACGAGGCTCAAATTATTATTTGAGGCTCGAAATCATTATTTGATGCTCGTCAGTGTTGCCAATTCCTATTTGTAAACCTTTACTTTTTTTTTGGTTGGGCACCACGCACTCCTGGCGGGGTTATGGGGGCCAGAAATCCTAAAAAACAACAATTATTATTATTTTGTTTGTTTGTGTTATAATATAAGTGTGTGTGTGCGCGCGCGCGCGTGCGTGCGTGTGGCACATCGTTCCCCCGAGAAAGGTTTACAAACATCACAATATACGGAGTTGGAAAATTACGATATGGCGCATTCGCTTATTACTGTTGCCGGCCGTAGGTCTCTCTCTCTCTCTTCATCTTACAGCAACGTTAACATCTCTATTTTTTTAGTTGGAAGTAAATTGCCAACTAGTTAATAATAATGCTACATATTATACACACGCACGCGCGCACGCGCGCGCGCTTGTGTTGCCATCCACCCACCTCTCTCTCTTTTACGGCAGTACCAACTCTCCTTGTTTAGTATATGTAGGTTGGCAAAAATTGCTTTATGCGCTGTAAACCAACCCTCAAGAAAAATTGCCAGCTCCTTGCTTTAGGCTAGGTTAGACCAAGAAAAGCTGTAGGTAAACTGTCAGTTGTTTAACTCTTCCCTCTCTCTTTCTCTCCTCTCTCTCTTTTTTGTAAAAAGCTATGGCAAAACCACCAGGTTGGCAACCTTGCTTTATGCCCCTGTAACACAAGCCTCAAGCAAAGTTGCCAGCTCCTTGCTTTAGGCTACGTTAGACCAAAAAAACCTTGGTAATTTTTTTCAAGTAAAATATTAGCAACACTGCAAGAAAATAAAGCTTATGCCTTACGAGAAAAATCTATTAAAGCAAGCCTCAAGCAAGATTGCCAGCTCCTTGCTTGAGGCTATGTTTACCCCCAAAAAAAACCTTGGTGATTTTTTCGAGTAAGCAGCTGGCAACACTGCGAGAAAATGGGGCTCATGCCTTACGAGAAAAATCCATTAAGGCGAGCCCCATTTTCTGTTGTGGTACGAACCCACTGCCACTACTTTGCTGTAAGATGAAGAGAGAGAGAGAGAGACCTACGGCCGGCAACAGTAATAAGCGAATGCGCCATATCGTAATTTTCCAACTCCGTATATCGTGATTTTTGTAAACCTCTCTCGGGGAAACGATGTGCCACACACACACGCACGCGTGCGCGCTCAGTATTCTTAAATAACTAACAAGAACAATGAATCTTTTTGGCTTCCGCAAACAGATCAACATGGAGACTGCACCGCCAAATTTCAATAACCTCTTATCTTCCGTGTTATCTAAACTCAATGGTTTACTGATCGTTCACCTCAACAGCATTTGGACGAAACTGAATGACGATGTGGGCAAGATGTTTTATGTTTTTAATAACAATTTACATTTCTACGAAATTCCGATCGACGGGAAACTTCAAATCACTGTGAATCCGGTGAACGCAGGCGAAATCAAAATTTCTACCGGCAAGAACATTTTTCGAATCAAGCACGACAAGATGCTTTCTAACATTACGTACGATGTTTCCGCAGGAGATTACCTGTACGTGGAACTCCTCGGAGATTACGACAAACTTATTCCTCTCTTCGTAGAATTACGAATCGTCTATCCTATTATAAATAACCGTTAACCAAAAATGCCTAACGACATTTTCGGCAACACCAAGCGTGTAGACCATGCAGAAGAGATTCTCATGTTGGACATTCGAGTTAAGAAGTTGAGGACCGATTTGATCGCTTTGCAGGAGACCTTAAACAAAAGTTTAGAGTCGGAAATCGCCACGCTCCAAACGCAATGTCTCGACCCCATTCTGAAAATCGATTCCGAACTGAAGACGCTGATAAAAAATTATGTCGACGTACCTTCTTACGACAGCGTTCAAAATATACAGTTGAGCGTGGATTCGCTTCAAAATGATTTGGCCAAATTACAGCAATTTCAATCGAAAAATGAAGATTTGGAAAAATTGAAACTCGAAATCGAAGAACGAACTTCCGCAATAGAAAAGAATTTCTCCGAACTTCAAACCGTCGTGAACGATATAGACGCAGAACGCTTGCATGTCGTCGTTTCCAAATTACAAGAAGAATTCACCGGCACGTTGGAAGAAATTAAATCCAAGTTGCAGACTTTGGAAGATACCATGACGAACCTACCATCGTCGGACGAACTGCAGGTCATCGGTAAAAGCGTCGCGAACATAAAAATTCAATTGGAGGCGTATCGAGATTTCGAACACATTCAAACCACCATCGCTACGCTTCAGGCGTCTCTGGAATTGATCAACGAGGAAATTAAAAATATTCACGCTGAAGCGAGAGCGTTGACGAGCATTCAAGACACGTTGAGCACGGTTCAGCAGAAGATCGAATATTTAGAAAATTTGAACGTCGAAACGAATCTCGCTCATTTTCATCACGTACTCGACAACATACAGGGTGACTTGGAATCGTTACGGACGAGCGTGCCTTCGAGCGAAGATTTGGAAAAATTGAAAACGGCGGTGTCGGCACTATCCGATTCGAGCGACATCAAAAGTTCGTTGAGCGATCTCGAGAGTAGGGTGGCCAATCTCCCCACCTCCAAAGAATTGCACGCTTTGAAAAGGAACATATCTCGAATGCTGAAACGACTGGAAACGGAAACGGCGAACGTGGAACAGATTCGAGACGAAATTAGTTCGCTGGTGTCGACGCTGCCCACTTCGCAGAGCGTCGCCGACCTTCACGTGCAGTTTACCGAGATGCGAAGCATCGTGAACGATCTTACCGAGAAGAGCTCGAAATTGAATCAAGTCGAGAACCTTCAGAACATTGTCGTCAACGTCAGAGATCAAGTTGGAGTGCTGGAATCCACGCAGGAATCGACGCTGGCCTCTTTCGGTGCCAAGTTGCAAGAACTCAACGAAAACTACAAGCAGTTGAACGTGGAAGTGAAAATCAAACCGTCGTTTTCTGGCGTAACGGATACCATAATCGAGCATTTGCTACCCATCGAAAATAAACTCGGACAAGTTCACAGTAATCTCGTCACCTTCGACACTAAATTCGCCAAATTGTTCACCTTGCAAGCCATCGAAATCAACAGCGTTCCCAATCAACAGAGAATCTCCACGTTCGTCGAAGGTAACAAACTGTACATGTTGCATCCTTATCATCCGTACTACAAGTTTCTCCTCGATGGCACGATTCAGATAAACGAATTTTCGTACTGGTCTCACGGCAGAAAAGCTAGCGTTCCCACCATGACCTTGATATCGAATCGTGGTGTCCAGAAAGCGGGAAACATTCCTCTGGCACGTTGGAACGAAACGCGCAACATATATGAAATACACGAAGACGAAGATCTCACTGTTTTCGACGTGAGTGCCGGCGATAAGCTGATCGTTCAAAACACGAGCGAAGTGCCACCCTCTTTGAATCCCATCACGCTGGTGCTTCTCTTGAAACGTAATCTCTAAACAAAAAAATGTCTAGGCAAGCCATCGTCGAAGAATTGCATAAACCTGCACGCCGCAACTACGAACGTTTGGCTGTGGTAACCAAGGGCATCGACGACCTCTGGCAAAGCGACCTCGTGGAGATGAGCAGCGGCAATTTGAAAAACGTACATAAATTGAACAAGGGTAACAAGTACCTCCTCACCGTCATAGACACGTTTTCGAAATTTGCATGGGCTCTACCTTTGAAGGCGAAAACGGGATCGTGCGTCGCGGAAGCATTCAAATTAATTTTTCGCGAAAGCGGCAGACGACCTCGGTTTCTGCAAACGGACAACGGTAAAGAATTTTACAACGCTGTATTCCAAAAGTTTATTCAAAAACATGGCATTCGACATTATTCGACCTTCAGTCACATCAAAGCCAGCATCATGGAAAGATTCAATCGAACCTTGAAAACACACATGTGGAAACGATTCACGCTTCGGGGAAATTACAAATGGGTCGACATCCTGCCGGAACTCGTCGACACCTATAATGATACGGTACACAGAACGATAGGCATGAAGCCAACTGATGTTACGAAATCTGACGAGCAGCGTTTAATTTCTACAGTTTACTGTCCAAAGTACACACCCACGACAAAAAAAGCTAAATACAAAATTGGAGACCGGGTGAGGATCAGCAAATTCAAACGCACCTTCGAGAAGGGATTCACAAAAAATTGGAGCACGGAACTCTTTACGGTGGTTCGAGTTTTACCCGGAAACCGACACACGTATATAATAAAAGATAGTAGCGGCGAGATTTTGAAAGGAAGATTTTACGAAGAGGAACTCTCTAAAACGAAACACCCCGACACGTACCTCATCGAGAAAGTATTGCGTAGGAAAGGTGACAAACTGTTTGTCAAATGGCTGGGACTTCCGGAAAAGAGTTGGATCGACGCGAACGAAGTGATCTTGTGAGTACGTGGAACGTGGTGAAGCGTCTACCGGATCCGAAAAGTCAAACGAAGAAAAAGAACGGTGAGTTGCTTCCCGACAGCATTCGCTGTCTGATCGTAGGTCCTTCGGGGTGTGGGAAAACCACACTGCTCGTGGACAATTTTCTCCTCGCACCGAATTGGTTAGATTGGAAGAACAGGCACCTGTACGTGTTCTCGAAAAGTTTGGAGCAATCCAAATACCAGCAACTGATGAAACTGTACAATGGTCTGGACATTGCAACGTTCGCCTCGGAAATAAAACCACTCGACGATTGTCGTGAAAATTCAGTTGTTGTGTTCGACGACGCCATCCTGGAAAATCAAAATGAAATTCGCAACTATTTCACGCAAGGTCGTCACAAAGGAATGGATTGCTTCTACCTAGCTCAAACGTTTTCCAAAATTCCAAAACAGTTAGTACGCGACAACGCTAATTTCATATGTTTGTTTCGTCAAGATCACACCAACCTCAAGCACGCGTACGATGACTACGTAGGCGGAGACATGAACTACAATCAATTTTCGGAACGCTGCTGCTCTACTTGCTGGAACGGTGACGATTTCGGATTCGCGACGATCGACATGACGAGGAAACCCAACGACGGAAAATACAGAAACAAAATCAACGACTTTCTAAACGTTGCAACGTTGTGAGAAACGACGTATATAAATAACGTCATGACGAAACGAAAAATCGAGGACGAAAATCTCAAGTTGCGAAAATACCTCGCGAAACGCTTCAAAGGTTGGAAATCCGAGAATCGCGGATTCTACGAAGAGAAGAAACGTCAGGATCAACCTGTGATCGATGCCATCAGCGGTCTAGGTAAAGAAATTAAAAGTGTCACGGAACAAAATAAAAATTTGATCAACGAACTCGTACCGCTCGCAGCTAAAAGTTACGCCGTACCCACGCCTATTTCGAGCATTCCTTCGACACCGTTCGAACTGAAGGATGCACCGGCACGACACCGAGCTATAGGTAGCACGTCGTCGTCTTCGGATAAAATCGAGTTGGGACCTTTGGCGCGAGACTACCTGAGTACGGGGAAATTCGACAAGGATGAAGTGTTCGGATTGTATCCCAGCATGGAAACCAACGAAGGCGGTGGTATGGTGTGGAAGATTGGGAAATCGAAGGTGACCTTCGAAGGCAACGACATTAAAGTCAATTTAGGCGAGAAGGATAGTTGGACCAGGTATCCGGGTACGGTGGGACTGTGGGAACTCGTTGCCAAAAAGCAGCCGAAAGATTACACCGACGAAGATTACCAGAGTTACAAGGAAATTCTGATCATGACGGATGCCTTGTACCAGAACAACGACGCCTCGCAGAATAGGGTGAAATCGAGCAGCGGCGAGAAGTACAGGAATCTCATCAAACCGATTTGGAACCAGGTGAAAACAGGCAGCGGCGTCAAACGCTACAACACGCTACCCAAAGAATTCGTTTGGGTGGACGACGTTAGGAAACTCGTGGACCGATTGTTGGTGATAGCCGGCGAAGAGAATGCAGGCAACCGTAATTTCTACAACGAGAAGGTTGGCATCGTGGACATGATCAGCACGAAACTTTCCAACTTCATCGTGAACGACGACAAGGGTATAGGTTACCTGATCAAAATCATCAACACGCTGCCTCCGAAATTTTGGAACGTGGCCGAAGGAAAGGGGCTCGTGAACGACATCATCAACAAGTTACCTTTCGAGATGCATCTACCTGGCTACCAGTACTGCGGACCGGGTACCAAACTCGAGAAAAGATTGGAGAGAGGAGACAAGGGTGTGAATCCGTTGGACGCCGCATGCAAAGATCACGACATCGCCTACAACACCACGCAGACGGATCTGGATGCACGTCACGAAGCAGACAGAAAATTGGAGCATGCAGCATTCGAAAGGTTCGTGAGCAGAGACGCATCGTTGGGTGAACGGGTCGCCGCACTGGGTACCACCATCGCCATGAACACGAAACAAAAATTGGGGTGGGGTATATAAATAACATCTAGTAAAAAAAAAACTTGATATATAAATAACACACATCATAAAAAAATAATTTTTGGTATATATAAATAACACACATAGTGAAAAACAATTAAATTTCTCTCTAACACTGAAATTTTTTGATATGACGACTGAAAAAATGAGCGATCTCCAAGCATTAAAACAAATGCTAAATTTGTCAGTCGAGTATGTAAAAATTCAGGAATTGGAAGTCGACAAACCTTACACGATAACTTCCGGTTCAATCGTTTCTACCCAGTATGGTCCCAAGGTACGCTTGTTGCTCAACGCACAATACAGTCTATTTTTACCAGATCGATACGCTAACATGTTATCCGACGAGAAGCTATCTATTTTAATCGAGAACAAAACTCGAATCGTGTACAAGGGGACAAAGGAACTTCTTGGCAAGAAAACGAAGCACGTAATAGAATTTGTGTAACGACTGCGAGGCCGTGAAAAAAAATCTCAGAACATTTATATATAAATAACATACCGTAAAAAAACCTACACGAGAAAAATCTCAGAATATATATATAAATAACATACCGTAAAAATAACACATAGAGCATCAACATGAAGCCCAAGGGTGTCGTGTACCAGATACCATACTCCAATCTTAAAAATCTAGGTGCCCTCGATGGGTTACTCACCAAGAAACAACGCGAGAAGAAACGTTCTTGCTTGAGCAAAGGACACGGAATGAAATTACTTCTCAGCACACCTCAATTGAGACGCTTGCAGCGTTCGCGGAAACAGCAAAAGGTCGGAGGTTTCATATTCAGCATCCCGGCCATCCTGGCAGCATTGGGGGCCGTTGGAAGTTTGGCCGGCGGTAGCGCCGCCATCGCGAAAACCGTCATCGACTCGAAGAAGAACAAGGCGGAATTGGAAGAACAGAAACGTCACAACCTGGCCATGGAGAAAAAAGGGGGGAAGGGCGTGATGAAAAAGTTTAAAAAAAAGAAACAGCAGCACTCACCAACCGAGATATTGAATCTCTGATCGAACCGTTACAAATCAAACACTTCAGAGGAGTTTTCATGTCCGACTCGTTACCTTCAAACGTTAAAAGAAGAGAATGCGGAGTAGTCAACTTGGACGGTCAAGAAAATCCAGGCACGCATTGGATATTTTACCACAAAAATAATGATAAAGCATTCGTTTTCGATTCTTTCGGAGGTGTTCCACCTACAAATTTAATTTATTATCTGAAAACGAACAAAACCTCTATATACTACAACGACGAACGCATTCAAAATTTCGAAGACGTGAACTGCGGCCATCTCTGCCTCTCCGTGCTCGCGTTTCTCTCTAAAATAAATAACCCTACGATCGAGGATTTCCAGAAAGCATTGTGGAACCTCAAACAGCATCACTAGGATGGGCGTGTTCCATCTCACGAGCGAATCTTCAATCTTGAAACTGACGCTGCACGACGACATCGTCTATCCTAAATCTGTGGCTCTGCGTGCATTCTACAGCATGTACCTCATACCTAACGTCACGCAGCACAACAACAAAATTAGCGTTGGAAGCGAACACATCGTCGTCACGCCAGGCCAATACAATGTTTCCACTTTGCAAGCTCAATTACCCAAAGGCACGTACTTTTCTCAAAATTCGGTCACGCACAGAGTGGAAATCGTATCGGCGACGGAGACCGTGGACCTGGGCACCATGGGAGAACTTTTAGGTTTCGAGAACGACACCAAACTCGAAGCTGGCATCAAGCACACGGCAACCAACATTCCTAAATTCTTGGCCATAGAGACTCTGAACGTACACTGCAACGTGGCGGAAGGCATGATCACGAAATCTTCGGACGGATTATTAGGAAGTCACAAGCAGACGGGAATCATAGCCACTTTCAAACCAAGTTCCGAGTTCATGGAACCGATCATCTACACGCCCTCTTCGCCGATCTATTTTCCAGTATGTCGCAACCGCATAGACGACATAGAGTTGGTGGTGACGAACGAGAAAGGAGACGTGGTGGATTTCGCAGGTGCCACTACGACGGCCATCGTGGAGATCAACGTATAATAAATAACACACATAGTGAAATGGAGCAAATCGAAAGTTACGAATTGCAATCTTTCCCTCCCAACCGTCGCACGTTCGCCAATCTCAACGAAGCGAGCAGGGAGATCGAATACGACGTGGACGTAGGGGATGGGTTTGTTCATCCTCACAGAGCGGACCTCTACCTTCAATTCGACGTGGTGAAGAAGGAAAGCGGAGACGCGTTTCCCGCAGCAGCAAACTTGATACTCGTGGACAACTTCGTGCCTCACCTGTTCTCGCAGGTGGAGGTGAGGAAACACAACACCGTCATCGACAGAATAGATTATCCAGGCATCACGTCGACGGCAGTGGGAACGTTGAAATTATCCAAAACAGACGCAACGTACTATCAGGCCGGGGGATTCGAAGCCGGGACTAAAATATCGACGACAAGTCACACGGTGCTTTTTCCCATGCGTCTGCTGCCTGGTTTCTTCTCGGACTACAAAGAGATCATGTGGAAGGGAGGACTGCGCGTCACGTTTCGAAGAGCGGCCAACGACAACGACGCACTGATGCGATACGCTACTTTGGGTCCGGACGGCACCACGCCGCTGCCCAACACTTTACCCGAAGCGGCCAAGTGCGTCATCCGGAGCATGGAATTGAGAATGCCGGTGGTGGAATACGAAACGAACTACGCCCTCAAGTACAAAGCGGAGATCTTGAAAAGTCCGCAGGTGCCGATTCACTTTCACGGTTACCAGTGCGTGCAGAAGATGGCGTCGGGAAGTCACATGGAATTCGACGTGACGACGCAGTTCAACAACATACAGTTCGACATGCCAGATTTCGTTGTTGTGCTCTTTCAGACCGGACGCAATAACGATCAGGAAAAAGATTCCAGCAAGTTCGACGACTGCAAGATCAAGAACGTTTATCTCAAAAATGGACGCAACGAAGTGTTCCCGCGCGAGAATTACAACCTCGACATGACCAAAAACGATTACCTCAAACTTTACGAAGCTTACACGGCTTACAAACGCGTGACCGAGGGAAGCGTGGACGTGTACTACGCGCCCAGCGAATTCAAAACACGCAGGCCGATGTTCGTCATCAACACATCTAAGAGAAAGCAGGTGGTGGTCAACGATCGAACCAACATCAAGATCGTGTGCGAGTTCCACGACGCGCTGCCTGCCGATACTCTGTGCAGCGTCATCCTGATTGCAGAGAAGTTTTTTGTGTATGATGTCAAAAATGAAAGAGTGACCGAACAGTTTTAAGTAAAAAGAAATCACATAATTCTCAAAAAATTATACTGACCGCAGGTTCAAATATTAGATTAACCTGCAACGCAATGTTTAGGATGTACTGCGAGGAACACCTTCTTACATTTGTGAGAATAATCTGGAATAAAAAAAATAATAAAAAAAAACAAATTAATTTTAATGCATTTATAATAAATCACACTTGAACGCACAAAGGAACTTCCCCTTTGGCCCTGCGTGTGCCCCATATTCACCCCGTAGGGTGCGGCAGGGAGTTAGTCCCGCTAAAAATTCCAAACCTCCACCTGTTTTTTTCGCATTTGAAGATAAACAAAATATTGTTTATATTTTGGCTATATTAAATTAGAACTTCTGTTACATGAATTGTTTTTTCATACATATATACATACATGCCATTTACCACATTCTAAGCTAATTTCTAGATGATAGTGCCCCCATGGGAGCGTGTGAATCCCACATTTCAGAACGCAAATCTTGTCGTCGCGTGCGTCCAGGGCAACCTTTCTCACCTGGTTAGTTGTCAACACATGGTCGACGCTCTGGATGCGCTGCTCCACTCCTGCAATTGACGCCCCATTTATAAGGGCTTTGGCGTAATCCGCGAACTTGAGTAACTCTCGGACGACCCGCCTGTCCACACCCTTAGCCTTTTTCGTGATGGATCCTTCTGCCTGAATAGCATAGGTTTTGGAGCGAAGACCGACATCCTCGAGAGCCACATCACCTTTCTTCTCGTCTTTGGATTTGCCGGGCACCATCTTGTTGCGAGCCGGGATGCCGTATCGGTTCGGCTGGGGATAGTTCGATGTGTCGAAAAGGTCAACCAAAGATGGAACCGTGGCCATATCCTCGTACGCGTCGGCCGTGTAAACCTGCTATATTAAACTGTCCGTGTCTATGTAGAGAAGCGAGATGTTGTGGCCGTAGTGTGCAGGTAATATGTCGTAGTACGTCTTGAACATGTGTAGCTTGCTCAGATCCAGAACCGTGACTCCAACGTAGATTGGTTTGTTGAGCCTCACCTCACCTCGATTCATGTGAATCAGAGCCAGCTGCTCATTGTAAATGGTTCTTGATTTGAATAACGGGGTTGCTACGAGCCTGCAATATTGTGCTTTGTTTGATATTAACCTCACATCTACACGATTTCGCACATTCTCCATAGTTTTCCCGAACACCGCATTGTTCATTAACTTGAAGAAATCGCGATCGAAATCAGAAGTGGCGACTGTGCGATGTTCGGTGTTGAGCTCGATGTATGGCCTCATCCATGGAGAATGCTCGAACATCAAAACTCGATGTACCGTGCGGAAGGTAACCCCTCGCTTCATCAACCACCGGAGGTTTTGGTAGTGCAGGACATAACGCTCTTTGGGCACAAAGTCCATGATGAGCTTTGCTTGGTTCGAGCCGGGTGGGCATTTGAATTCCGGGACTGGCGGAAGATCGCAGAACAAATCCTGCACCTTCTCGGAGAACTCGATGTCCACCTCGGCAAAAAATCCGCGTTTCGAATCGTCGAAACCTTCAACGTCGAAGTTGGAGGGATCGGCCCACTCGAAGCCTCCAAAGGGGAGCGGCTGCATCATGGAGTGTCCGTAGAGGTTGTTGACGTCCGTGTGCATGATGTAGCTGGACGGTTGCGAAGGGTCGTAACCGGTGGCCATGTGGTGATTGTTGGCGCGTGCGTATCGCAGCGGCACCTGGACCATTCCACCCCGCACGGCACGTTCCACGAACAGCATCATGTCCACGTCCGAAAGAAGCTCAAGCCTGATTTTCGTAAGAAGAAGCATGGCCGACCAGGCCAGTCCGGGAAGACTGTAGAAGTATGCAGGGTCCAGCTTGTAGATGGTCTTCGCAGTTGCACGAAACGCCTGGAACACGTCGGCGAGGAGCGTCACATCAAGTTTGAGGTACGCATCGTGGTAGTCCCCGAGATTTTGGCAATCCAGCTCGCGCCACATGGACTGAGCATGGTTATAGTCATCCTCAGATATGTCCGAGCCTCGCAGCTTGCTATAGAAGTTTGCTCGAGGAGGTAGCGACGTCTCCGCGAACTTGGTAGGGTCCGTGACGTATTCGTAGGGGTAGACCCCCTTACGCCTGAAGAGACCGGCGTCCAAGTCCGGAAAATTCGCAGAGGTGATGAGTGTTTGCTCGTCGCTGAGTTTCCCCGCGAGAGCAGCGAGGCTGGCCGGGAGGAACCTCAGGGAGTCGAGGAAGCGAAGCTCGACGGTAGAGTGTGATTCCGGGATCGACACTCGTTTGCTCAAGCTAATATAACGCTCCTCGTTCTGCGCCAGGACGTTGATTCGCATGTCGTCGTACCCCAAGTGAAGCACCAGATGGTGGAAGTCGTATCCCGAGCCATTGTGAAAAAACACAGGGATGAAGCGCGGGTCCCGGGCCATTAGGTTGCAATCGTTGCACCAAGGACCAACATACCTACCGTTAAAGTGATCGTGGTGATGGACTTTACGGTTGTTGGCAGTGTACTCCTCGACGCAGACAAGGCAAGCGATGGTCTCGTCGTGTCTATGTTGATCGTCGGGGGACAGTGGGAGCATAGACTTGGGGGCCAACAGTACCTTCCCTATCTCGATGGCCTCGACAACCATCCTGTCGAGGAAGTGTTTAACTGCGTCGGGACCGCGATACACGTAGGGCTCGGGGGCGACGTGCTGGTCTCGTCGCACCACAACGTAGGCGAAACTGGATGCCTCGTGGAGTTGGTAAGGGGTGGTGGAGGAAACTTCGGGATCGGGATCGCAAGTGGACAGGGGTTTGAGGAAGGCCTCGAAGTCCGCGATGATGATAGCGGGGTGCTCCACCATAGCTCCGTGCATGTGGAAACGCTCCACGGTGCCAGGTTTGGGCAAGACTGCCACCCCAGGCTCGTTGGCATCGCAATAAAGTTTGTGGCGAGCGAGCTTCTCTGCAGCGATGTTGAGACCTCTGATGCGCTGGTAATCCTGCTGTTCTCGATTATCAAATATGGACAAGCACCTGCGACAAACTTCTATGTGGTGTTCGTGTTTGCTCCGTTGACTCGAAACAAGTCTAGGGAGGGAGCGAATGAGGGTGTAGTGGTGATGAGTTTCATCCTTGATGAGCAGAAGATGAATTTCCCGAGCATCATCGTCGTCTACATCGCTCACCCGGATGGGGTACACCACATTTTTGTCGGTGAGGCCGTAAAAGTTGATGACCAACCGAGGGTTGTGTGTACGGACCTCGAATTTGCGAATGTCCGAAAGCGCCACCGGGTAGTCGATCCCAGCCATAGCATCTTCCAGTTCCGACTCGTAGGGTAGGTAGTGGTTAACTCGATGTGGTTGTTTTTTCCAGTGGACAGGGTGCAACGCTGCAAGCACCGACCATACGAAGCACTTGGCGTCACTGTTCTGAATGTTCAGGACGGCCGTCTTTGCCGCGATGGAAGATGGTAAGGGGACGTAGCTGGAGGCGGAGAGAGGCGTAAACTTGCAAAGTTTGATGCACAGTTCGTGAGGCCCGCCACACAGCGAACCCCCCGAGCCCTCAGCTTCATGTTCTTCTTGTTTAACCACCAGCTCCTCGGCAAACTTGTTGTAGATGACCTCGAGGTTGTCGACATCCGCCAGATGCAGCGTCTTCGCCTTGGTGTTGTGGCAGAAGCTGTAAATTTCATCGGACGGCTTCTTGTACTGGCAACGTAGCGATGCGTAGAATTTGGTGGAGTGCGTTGCAAGCGCATCACCGAGGATGGAAATTATCTCTGCTCGCTTCTCCTCTAAAAAGCTACGATCGTCGCATAAGCCCTCCGAAGTGAGGACAAAATCCTCCAACAAACGCTCGAAAGCAGATTGGTTCGCTTTCGTCATACGCTTGACGCGTTTCGTGGGTGGTGCATTGATGGGGGCTGCTTCTGCCTTCCTCTTGGTGGAGGTCGAAGGCTGAGCCCCAGATGTATTTTCGCTTAGACAAGTAAGCTTATGCTTCTTGGCATACGCAATTGTGAAGCGTATATTGCATCCGGAACACAGTTCGGTGGCAGCCAAATGCTTGCCTGGCACGCAGGTGCGACAATGTCTTGCAAAATGTTTGCTTGATATGCTTGTTTTTTTGCACACAGGGCAACTTTTCATGGAGCGCATTTTTTTTTGGGGGGGTATGTTTATTTATATGTGATCTGTTGGTGGTAGAGTGTTTACGAAAAATGCCTTATGAGAAAAATTTTGTAAGCTAATTCTAATTAGCGTTAGTTTGGGGGGTTTATTTATATATGGGTGGTGCTTATTTTTGCTACAAGTAAGTGTAAGTGGCAAGTAAGCTGGTGTCGCTTGAAGTTGGCAATAGAAATATTTTTCCCACACTTAGAGCGTATAATGCAGAAATTATTTGGGGGTATGTTATTTAATATCCAATGCGGTGCAATGCAAAATATAATTCTTCACTTTTTTTTTTTTTTTTAACTATTCTCTATGACCTTACTTGGTTTTTTTGTTTTTTTTCGCCAAATTATATGCTTCTAGTCTCCTATACAATACAATATACGTACAATATTGTCAACAGTATCATATTTGAGCAGGTCGCTTGTCACCTAAACACTACAGCTCACAGGTTGGTAAATCTGACATGAAAGCAGATAATACGCTTATGTCTTATTTATATATAATTTTCACGGACGTACAATATTGTCAACAGTATCATATTTGAGCAGGTCCCTTGTCACCTAAACACTACGGCTCACAGGTTGGCAAAATCTAACATGAAAGCAGATAATACGCTTAAGTCTTATTTATATATAATTTTCACGGGCATACAATATTGTCAACAGTATCATATTTGAGCAGGTCGCTTGTCACCTAAACACTACAGCTCACAGGTCGGGAAAATCTGACATGAAAGCAGATAATACGCTTATGTCTTATTTATATATAATTTTCACGGGGCGTACAATATTGTCAACAGTATCATATTTGAGCAGGTCGCTTGTCACCTAAACACTACAGCTCACAGGTTGGCAAAATCTAACATGAAAGCAGATTATTTATATATAATTTTCACGGGCGTACAATATTGTCAACAGTATCATATTTGAGCAGGTCGCTTGTCACCTAAACACTACAGCTCACAGGTCGGGAAAATCTGACATGAAAGCAGATAATACGCTTATGTCTTATTTATATGTAATTTTCACGGGGCGTGCAATATTGTTAAGAGCGTCAGTTTCCGTAGAGCTCTTTTTTCCATCTCCCCTCTATACAGTAAAGCTGTAGAAGACACAATTAGCTAACCTAGCATACAACATACTTTCCTAATTAATATGGATATTGTCACACATTCCTCTTATTTTATACTGTTGTAAATAGAAAAAATTATGTACGGTAAATGTTTTGTACATTATAGGGAAAAAATGCAAAATATCCCCCAACTTTAATTCGATCCACCTCTGAATCGAATTTTTACATATTCTCACGCCGGCACATATGTTCTATTTTGCTTCTTTTACTTGCCCTTGCTTAATTAACTCTCGCTAATTAGCATTTTTTTGGAAGAAGTCAACTAGAACAACATATGACGGTATGAGAAATATGCAAATCAAGAAATATTTTAGCAATATAAGGGCCCTAGCAATTAGCTTCGTCGACTAAGAGTACTCTTTTAAACATCTTCAGCTAGATCGTATTACTACGTGAGGACGTTTAAAATGTTTGGGTGTTGAAAAAGTTTGACCCTACTTTTTATTTCTATTGTTTGCTAATAGATGGCGCTGATAGTACCTCCTCTCTCTCTCTCCCCTCTTCTCCTCTCCCCCCTCTTCCCCCCTCCTCCTGTGGGTAGGCAACACCAACAAGCATCAAATAATAATTTCGAGCCTCAAATAATAATTCGAGCCTCGTCAGTGTTGCCAATTCCTATTTGTAAACCTTTACTTTTTTTTTTGGTTGGGCACCACGCACTCTTGGCGGGGTTATGGGGGCCAGGAATCCTAAAAAACAACAATTATTATTATTTTGTTTGTTTGTTTGTGTTATAATATAAGTGTGTGTGTGCGCGCGCACGCGTGCGTGTGTGTGTGGCACATCGTTTCCCCGAGAGAGGTTTACAAAAATCACGATATACGGAGTTGGAAAATTACGATATGGCGCATTCGCTTATTACTGTTGCCGGCCGTAGGTCTCTCTCTCTCTCTCTCTTCATCTTACAGCAACGTTGGCATCTCTATTTTTTTAGTTGGAAATAAATTGCCAACACACTCTAGTTAATAATGCTACATATTATACACACACACGCACGCGCGCGCGCTTGTGTTGCCATCCACCCACCTCTCTCTCTTTTACGGCAGTACCAACTCTCCTTGTTTAGTATATGTAGGTTGGCAAAAATTGTTTTATGCACTGTAAACCAAGCCTCAAGCAAAATTGCCAGTTTTTTGTTTTAGGTTAGGTTAGACCAAGAAAAGTTGTAGGTAGGCTGTCGGTTGTTTAACTCTTCCCTCTCTTTCTCTCCTCTATCTTTTTTTTTTGTAAAAAGCTATGGCAAAAGCAGTAGGTTGGCAACCTTGCTTTATGCACTGTAAACCAAGCCTCAAGCAACGTTGCCAGCCCCTTGCTTTAGGTGGTTAGACCCGAAAAAAAAACCTTGGTGATTTTTTCGAGTAAAATATTGGCAATACTGCGAGAAAATAAGACTTATGCCTTACAAAAACAAACCATTAAGGCGAGCCCTCAAGCAAGATTGCCAGCTCCTTGCTTTAGGTGGTTAGACTAAAAAAAAAACCTTGGTGATTTTTTCGAGTAAGAAGTTGGCAACACTGCGAGAAAATGGGGCTCATGCCTTACGAGAAAAATCCATTAAGGCGAGCCCCATTTTCTGTTGGGGTTCCGGCCCACGACCACTACTTTTTGGTACTGGTGAAAAATTGTTTGGTTGATGCCTATTTAACACACAACTTGTTCACCACTACCATTTTTTGGTTAATCCAAACAAACATTTGAACACGGCATTTGAATACTCGATTACTTTGCACGTGTGTTAGTAGACAAGTTCGTCCAATTCCTATTGTCAATTGTTGGTCCTAAGAAGGACCTTTTTTTCCTCAATGTAAATATCTACATTTTTCCCTACGTCGTCGGTCTCAACGGTTTAATCATCTTCAACGCCATTTTTTTTTTTTTGTCTTTCTCTCCATGTGGTGTACATCGACTAGATGCTTGTCATATTAGTAGGTGAAACCGGCGACTCTAGACCGGTGTTTTGACCTACTTTCTCACCTTAATGGATTTCTCTCGTAAGGCATGAGCAGTGTTGCCAACTCCTCACTCGAAAAATCACCAAGGTTTTTGTTTTTGGGTATAACCTAACCTACAATGAGAGAAAAAATGGACAGAAAAAGCTCTGGCATCACTTTTTAAGCTATTTTTTATGCCAAACTCGTTTTTTGACCTACATTTGAAATGAGTTACCTATCAGGCTACCCCCCTTTTACTGTAAGGCCCCCCCCTCTCAGTGTAATCTACTACGACCTGCTAATAGGCTTCTGCTCTCAGCGTAATCCGTTTTACGGGGTAAACTAACCTACAATAAAAGAAAATTAGACAGAAGAAAAGCTCTGGCATCAGTTTTTTAAGCTATTTTTTTACCTTCTACAAATCTTGCTCTTATGCTACCTCGCCTTTTGATCTTCATTTGAAATGACTTACGATATTTTCCTATAAGGCCGCTTTTTTTTTACTGTAAGGGCCCCCCCCCCTCAGTGTAATCTACTACGACCTGCTAATAGGCTTTTGCTCTCGGCGTAATCCGTTTTACAGGGTAAACTAACCTACAATAAAAGAAAATTAGACAGAAGAGAAGCTCTGGGATTATTTTTTAATCTATTTTTTTATCTTCTGTAAATTTTGCTAACATCGTTCTTTGACCCACATTTGAAATGACTTACGACATTTTCCTATAAGGCTGTCTCCTTTTACTGTAAGGTCCCTCAGTGTAATCTACCACGATCTTGCACTCTCAGCGTAATCTGCCACAATGTTTTGTTATTAAAACTCTCAGATGTGATCTTCTACAATGTGTGTGTGTGTGTGATAATCAAAATTTTATTTTTTGTTAAGGAAATCCCTGGCCCCCAAAAAAAGAAAATATCCCGCCAGGGGTGCGTGGTGCCCAACACAGTTCTAATGGCCACGGCTAACAAAGCCATGCCTTTGTAGAGTTTCATGGGTTCTTTTTTTTTTAAACCCCCCCATGACTCCCTACAGAGGACCTCCGTGTGTAATGTGTGTGTTTTATGATTGAAGAGAAGAAAAAATTTTGGTTAAGAATGGAATGTGTAAGAACTAAAAAAGTTTCCGTAAGGGGTGCAGCATCTGAAAGAAATAAAAAAATATCCTCAAAATAGTGTACATAATATGATAGAAAAATATAAAAAAAAAGTGTGAATGCAAAAATTAGTGTGAATGATTGTTTTTTTTAAAAAAAAATAATAGAAAAATATAAAAAAAATGTGAATGCAAAAATAAGTCTGAATAATTGTTTTTTTTAAAAATAAAAAAAAAAGTGGTGCAAGAAATAATACGCACTTTTTTGATGCGGAAGTCTAATGGTGCGAGCAGATTTCTTCCTCGTCATGGCATCCCCATTCTCGGGTGTGGATGTTGCAGTCCAGTAGCCTCAATTTGGTGTCGTGGGGATCAAGCGCCACTTTGTTGATTGCGGATGTACGCAACTGGTCGATGGTGCTTGTGATCCGATGTTCGGTCATGCGTTTGATTTTTTTGTCGAACAAGCACGACTTGTAATCTTCTACGGTTAGTTTGTTTGTGCTCGAACGCCCCACCCCCTTTGCCTTCTTTATTTCGGTCTTATCCTGAATTTTGATGGCATACATTTTCGCTCGAAGACCAGCAAACTCTGTGATGATGCGGCCGTTGACTTCATCCTTCATCTTCCCGATCGTCATTTTCTGGCTGTCGTCGAAGAGAGGGTGATCTTTCGGATAATTAGAGAAGTCGAAATGCTGGCTCATGTTTTTCAGATCTTCGTATAGATCATCGGTGTGGATGTTGTACACGAAGCTGTCCGTGTCGGTGTACACCACCTCGATCGCCTCTCCATAGCGTGGTTTCATGATGTCGTAGTGAAACTTGTACATGGCCAGCTTCGACAACTCGAGGATCGCGACTCCCACGGCGATTGGTTTGTCGAATGTTATGTGGCGGAGAGCACGTTCGATCAATACCAACGTGTCGCTCAGTATCGTGAAGTTCTTGTACGTGGGCTGAGCGACGAGCTTGTTTATTTTCTTCGGGTCGGAGACCAAGTTGATATTTCTTCTTTTCCTGGCATCTTCCATGCTCTTGCCGTAGATGCTGTTGTTCATCAATTTGTATAGGTCTTTGTCTGCGGAAGAAGAAGTTGATGCTCGACGTTGAGTGTTGCCGTCGATATAGGGTGCTAGCCACCTGGTCTGTCTAAACTTCAATCCCGAGTGCACGCGCTTCAAAACCAATCCATGCCGGAGGTAGAATTGTAGGAGACGATAATGCACCACGTAATTCTTTTTGCTCTTGAAGGTGAGCATCAGCTTCTTCTCCGGACCCGATTCCATCACAGGTGCCATCGCAAATCCATGGTGTTTTCGATGAAGCGATGCAGGATATTCCAAATCTACTTTCAGGAAACATCCATTTTCATGATCTTCGCTCCATTCCAAACAATCTTGAAGTTCCTGCTCGCTCATCCATTCGTATTCTCCGATGGGCAGAGGCTCGGACATGGCATAACCATATAGGTTGTTCATGTCCCAGTATGCCAAGAAGTTTGTCGCTTTCTTTGCATCGAAATCGGCGACATATGGATTGTTGGCCTTGACGTATCGAAGGGGACACTGGACGATTCCACCACGTTTTGCCTCTTCGACAAACAAAAGTTGATTGACGTCCTTGATGAGTTCTATCTCCACCTTCGTGGATTTTAACATCGCCTGCCAAGAATAACCCGGTGTGGTGTAGCTGAAAGCGGGGTCCAAACCATATGCTGCCATTCCTCTCGAGCGATGGAGATGAAAACTGTCGCTCAATAGCGTGACATCCAGTTTCAGATACAGATCGTGATAGTCGCCCATGGTTTGAGAAGAGAATGTAGACCACACGAGCTGAGCATGATGGTAGTCCTCTTCGGTGCAACGGGTGTCGCTAAGGCGACTGTAGAATGCTTCTCTCGGTGGTAACGCTGTTTCTGAGAATTTGGAAGCATCCGTCATGTATTCGTATGGGTAAACACCCTTGCGTCTCAACAGTGCTAAATGTTGGTCGCCGAAACATTTCCTGGTGGCGACCAAATCATCGTCGGTGAGTTGAGACGCGAGTGTCGCCAAACTCGAAGACAGAAAGTTGTAGGAGTCCAAGAAGCGAATTTCTACGTGATTGCCATTTCCAACGTCCACCATCTTGCTGAATGAAATGAATTTCTCGTTGGTGCGAGCTATGACGCTAATGGGTTGAGCGTCGCATCCCATCTCCTTTATGAAGATTTTGGCGTCGTAGCCTTCCAAATTGTGAATGAATACAGGAATAAAATTTGGTTTTTTGATTTGAAGATTGCAGTTGTTACACACGGAGGCCACATATTTTCCCGTGTGATGATTGTGGTGGCGAACTTTGATATTTTCGAGGGTGAAGTTACTTTCGCACACACCACACTGAGAGGCAAGGTCGTATGCTTCCTTCTCTTCCTGGGTAAGAGGCTCCATTGGTTTGTCTTCTCTTAGTAGAGGAGCGAATTGTATGGCCATCTGTTTCAAGGTTTGAACGAATTTTTGTGGAGCATCATTGCCGCGATGTAAAATAACATCGTCTGTGTTGTTGACCATCAATCCAAAAGCGCAGGCTTTGTGATGTAGAATTTCGGTAGTGCTCGATACGCTGGGATTCGGTTCGCATGTGGCGAGTGGAAGTTGGAAACTTTCAAAGTCGGCGCATATCACCACGGGATGCCAGAGTAATGCCTTGTAGTTGGAAAATGTCATGTCTCGAGAAGGCATTTTGATAGCCGCGGCCGGAAGTTTACTACACATTTCATGATGATCTCGGAGTTCTTCATCAGCCTTCTTTTTTCCTTGACCGTAGAATATACTCAGGCATCTGTCGCATACTCGAATTTTATGTTGATGTGTGGTAATTTGACTTCTTGTTAATTTTGGAAGATTCTGAATTAGACAGTAATGATAATTATCGTCATCTTCGATCAGGAGTAATCTGATGACGCGATTACTTTTAATGTTGCTGTGTCTGAGAACGTAGATGGCGTTGTTTTTGTCTAATCCGAATATGTGTACTGCTATACTTTCGTTTTTATCTATCTTGTACTGTGCCTCAAATTTACTAATGTCTCGTAGATTTACAGGGTAATTAATGCCAGCCATAGGTTTTTCAAATTCTGAGAGATATTCTGGCTTGTTGTAGTGGTATAAACGATGTTTGTTATTATTGGCTGGGTGATGATCGGCAATGATGCACCACAAAAAGCATCTGTTATCTTCATTTTGAATGTTGATGATGGCTTTCTTAGCGGCTATTTCCCGAGGCAAATCGATGTAGCTGGATGCTCTCATCGGGTTATATCGTGCCACCTTCAAAGTTAAAGCGTGAGGCGAACCGCAAAGTGTCCAACCCGATCCACGTTGTTCGAAAGTCTCGTGCTTGTTCAACAAAGCGTCAAACATCCGGTTGCAAATGGCATCCACCTCATCGACATCGGCGGCGTGGAGGCTTTTTACACCAGTGTAATGATGGAACGTTTCTCGCTCTTTTTTTATGTTTTCGTACATGACGGAAACGATGAGGTGGATTTTCAACGAGCATTGCAACAAAGCTTCGGTGATAGATGAAATTAACTTGCTTTTGACCGAGCGAAAAAAAATGTTTAGATCAGTTGTTTCCTCAGATTGGAAAGTCTCCTCGGTTAAAATATTACGAATACTTTCGCCGGCACTTTTCTGCTTTTTTCGTGGCGCTTGATCGTCAACATCGAGCTCTCTCTTACTTGATCCTTCCCCATGCACATTCTTCCGATGTCTACTCAAGTAAGAGATGGATATATATTTCCCACAGTCGTCACATGCACGTTTCGCTTCCTTCTTCTCCATTCTTTTGCTAAGAAAAAAAGATGAAGTTACTAAATTGCACTTATTTTTTTGTGGTGTTATTTATATTAGACCCCGAAACCATAAATGATCTACCATAGATGAAAGTTACTATTTGTGGTGTTATTTATATTAGACCCCCGAGCATAAATAATCTACCATGGATGAAGTTACTATTTGTGGTGTTATTTATATTAGACCCCAAAACCATAAATGATCTACCATAGATGAAGTTACTAAAAATTGCACATTTTTTTTGTGGTGTTATTTATATTACATACGACCTCAATTTTTTTCTTAAATAACCAACATGAATCTTTTTGGTTTCCGAAAGCAAACAATGGAGACTGTACACCGCACGACGACAGATCATGAATTTCTACCTTCCGCGTTAACTAAACTCAACGGTCTGTTGATTATTCACCTCAACAGCATTTGGACGAAATTGGATGAGGACGTGGGCAAGATGTTTTATGTTTTTAACAACAATTTACATTTCTATGAAATTCCGATCGACGGGAAACTTCGGATCACCGTGAATCCGGAAAACGTGGGCGAAATCAAAATATCTACCGGCAAGAACATTTTTCGAATCAAGCACGACAAAATGCTTTCTAACATGGCATACGATGTTTCCGCAGGAGATTACCTGTACGTGGAACTCCTCGGAGATTACGACAAACTTATTCCTCTCTTTGTAGAATTACGAATCGTTTATCCTATTATAAATAACCGTTAACCAAAAATGCCTAACGACATTTTCGGCAACACCAAGCGTGTAGACCATGCAGAAGAGATTCTCATGTTGGACATTCGAGTTAAGAAGTTGAGGACTGATTTGATTGCTTTGCAGGAAACCTTAAACAAAAGTTTAGAGTCGGAAATCGCCACGCTCCAAACGCAATGTCTCGACCCTATTCTGAAAATCGATTCCGAACTGAAAACGCTCATAAAAAATTATGTCGACGTACCTTCTTACGACAACGTTCAAAATATACAGTTAAGCGTGAATTCACTTCAAAATGATTCGGCCAAATTACAGCAATTTCAATCGAAAAATGAAGATTTGGAAAAATTGAAACTCGAAATCGAAGAACGAACTTCCGCAATAGAAAAGAATTTCTCCGAACTTCAAACCGTCGTGAACGATATAGACGCAGAACGCTTGCACGTCGTCGTTTCCAAATTACAAGAAGAATTCACCGGCACGTTGGAAGAAATTAAATCCAAGTTACAGACTTTGGAAGATACCATGACGAACCTACCATCGTCGGACGAACTGCAGGTCATCGGTAAAAGCGTCGCGAACATAAAAATTCAATTGGAGGCCTATCAAGATTTCGAACACATTCAAACCACCATCGCTACGCTTCAGGCGTCTCTGGAATTGATCAACGAAGAAATTAAAAATATTCACGCTGAAGCGAGAGCGTTGACGAGCATTCAAGACACGTTGAGCACGGTTCAGCAGAAGATCGAATATTTAGAAAATTTGAACGTCGAAACGAATCTTGCTCATTTTCATCACGTACTCGACAACATACAGGGTGACTTGGAATCGTTACGGACGAGCGTGCCTTCGAGCGAAGATTTGGAAAAATTGAAAACGGCGGTGACGGCACTATCCGATTCGAGCGACATCAAAAGTTCGTTGAGCGATCTCGAGAGTAAAGTGGCCAATCTCCCCACTTCCAAAGAATTGCACGCTTTGAAAAGGAACATATCACGTATGCTGAAACGATTGGAAACGGAAACGGCGCACGTGGAACAGATTCGAGACGAACTTGCTTCGCTGGTGTCGATGCTGCCCACTTCGCAGAGCGTCGCCGATCTTCACATGCAGTTTACCGAGATGCGAAGCATCGTGAACGATCTTACCGAGAAAAGTTCGAAATTGAATCAAGTCGAGAACCTTCAGAGTATCGTCGTCAACATCAGAGATCAAGTTGGAGTGCTGGAATCCACGCAGGAATCGACGCTGGCCTCTTTCGGTGCCAAGCTGCAAGAACTCAACGAAAACTACAAGCAGTTGAACGTGGAAGTGAAAATCAAACCGTCGTTTTCTACCGTAACGGATACCATAATCGAGCATTTGTTGCCCGTACAAAATACACTGGGACAGCTTCACAGCAACCTCGTTAGCGTCGACACTAAATTCGCTAAACTGCATTCTCTGCAAGCCATCGAAATCAACAGCGTACCCAATCAACAGAGAATCTCCACGTTCGTCGAAGGTAACAAACTGTACATGTTGCATCCTTATCATCCGTACTACAAGTTTCTCCTCGATGGCACGATTCAGATAAACGAATTTTCGTACTGGTCTCACGGCAGAAAAGCTAGCGTTCCCACCATGACTTTGATATCGAATCGTGGTGTCCAGAAAGCAGGAAATATTCCTCTGGCACGTTGGAACGAAACGCGCAACATATATGAAATACACGAAGACGAAGACCTCACCGTTTTCGACGTGAGTGCCGGCGATAAGCTGATCATTCAAAACACGAGCGAAGTGCCACCCTCTTTGAATCCCATCACGCTTGTGCTTCTCTTGAAACGTAATCTCTAAACAAAAAATGTCTAGGCAAGCCATCGTCGAAGAATTGCATAAACCTGCACGCCGTAACTACGAACGTTTGGCTGTGGTAACCAAGGGCATCGACGACCTCTGGCAAAGCGACCTCGTGGAGATGAGTAGCGGCAATTTAAAAAACGTACATAAATTGAACAAAGGCAACAAGTACCTCCTCACCGTCATAGACACATTTTCGAAATTCGCATGGGCTCTACCTTTGAAGGCGAAAACGGGGACGTGCGTCACGGAAGCATTCAAATTAATTTTTCGCGAAAGCGGCGGCAGACGACCACGGTTTCTGCAAACGGACAAGGGGAAGGAATTTTACAACGCCGTATTCCAAAAGTTTATTCAAAAACACAAGATTCGACATTATTCGACCTTCAGTCACATCAAAGCCAGCATCGTGGAAAGATTCAATCGAACCTTGAAAACACACATGTGGAAACGATTCACGCTTCGGGGAAATTACAAATGGGTCGACATCCTGCCGGAACTCGTCGACACCTATAATGATACGGTACACAGAACGATAGGCATGAAGCCAGCTGACGTTACCAAGTCTGACGAGCAGCGTTTAATTTCTACAGTTTACTGTCCAAAGTACACACCCACGACAAAAAAAGCTAAATACAAAATTGGAGACCAGGTGAGGATCAGCAAATTCAAACGCACCTTCGAGAAGGGATTCACAAAAAAATGGAGCACGGAACTCTTTACGGTGGTTCGAGTTCTACCCGGAAACCGACACACGTATATAATAAAAGATAGTAGCGGCGAGATTTTGAAAGGAAGATTTTACGAAGAGGAACTCTCTAAAACAAAACACCCCGACACGTACCTCATCGAGAAAGTATTGCGTAGGAAAGGTGACAAACTGTTTGTCAAATGGCTGGGACTTCCGGAAAAGAGTTGGATCGACGCGGACGAAGTGATCTTGTGAGTACGTGGAACGTGGTGAAGCGTCTACCGGATCCGGAAAGTCAAACGAAGAAAAAGAACGGTGAGTTGCTTCCCGACAGCATCCGCTGTCTGATCGTAGGTCCTTCGGGGTGTGGGAAAACGACACTGCTCGTGGACAATTTTCTCCTCGCACCGAATTGGTTAAATTGGAAGAACAGGCACCTGTACGTGTTCTCGAAAAGTTTGGAGCAATCCAAATACCAGCAACTGATGAAACTGTACGATGGTCTGGACATTGCAACGTTCGCCTCGGAAATAAAACCACTCGACGATTGTCGTGAAAATTCAGTTGTTGTGTTCGACGACGCCATCCTGGAAAATCAAAATGAAATTCGCAACTTTTTCACGCAAGGTCGTCACAAAGGAATGGATTGTTTTTACCTAGCTCAAACGTTTTCCAAAATTCCAAAACAGTTAGTACGCGACAACGCTAATTTCATATGTTTGTTTCGTCAAGATCACACCAACCTCAAGCACGCGTACGATGACTACGTAGGCGGAGACATGAACTACAATCAATTTTCGGAAGGCTGCTGCTCTACTTGCTGGAACGGTGACGATTTCGGATTCGCGACGATGGACATGACGAGAAAACCCAACGATGGAAAATACAGAAACAAAATCAACGACTTTCTAAACGTTGCAACGTTGTGAGAAACGACGTGTATAAATAACGTCATGACGAAACGAAAAATCGAGGACGAAAATCTCAAGTTGCGAAAATACCTCGCGAAACGCTTCAAAGGTTGGAAATCCGAGAATCGCGGATTCTACGAAGAGAAGAAACGTCAGGATCAACCCGTGATCGATGCCATCAGCGGTCTAGGTAAAGAAATTAAAAGTGTCACGGAACAAAATAAAAATTTGATCAACGAACTCGTACCGCTCGCAGCTAAAAGTTACGCCGTACCCACACCCATTTCGAGCATTCCTTCGACGCCGTTCGAACTGAAGGATGCACCGGCACGACGTCGAGCCATAGGCAGCACGTCTTCGGATAAAATCGAGTTGGGACCTTTGGCACGAGACTACCTGAGCACGGGGAAATTCGACAAGGATGAAGTGTTCGGATTGTATCCCAGCATGGAAACCAGCGAAGGCGGCGGTGTGGTGTGGAAGATTGGGAAATCGAAGGTGACCTTCGAAGGCAACGACATTAAAGTCAATTTAGGCGACAAGGATAGTTGGAACAGGTATCCGGGTACGGTGGGACTGTGGGAACTCGTCGCCAAAAAGCAGCCGAAAGATTACACCGACGAAGATTACCAGAGTTACAAGGAAATTCTGATCATGACGGATGCCTTGTACCAGAACAACGACGCCTCGCAGAATAGGGTGAAATCGAGCAGCGGCGAGAAGTACAGGAATCTCATCAAACCGATTTGGAACCAGGTCAAAACAGGCAGCGGCGTCAAACGCTACAACGCGTTACCCAAAGAATTCGTTTGGGTGGACGATGTTAGGAAACTCGTGGACCGATTGTTGGTGATAGCCGGCGAAGAGAATGCAGGCAATCGTAATTTCTACAACGAGAAGGTTGGCATCGTGGACATGATCAGCACGAAACTTTCCAACTTCATCGTGAACGACGACAAGGGCATAGGTTACCTGATCAAAATCATCAACACGCTGCCTCCGAAATTTTGGAACGTGGCCGAAGGAAAGGGACTCGTGAACGACATCATCAACAAGTTACCTTTCGAGATGCATTTACCTGGCTACCAGTACTGCGGACCGGGTACCAAACTCGAGAAAAGATTGGAGAGAGGAGACAAGGGTGTGAATCCGTTGGACGCCGCATGCAAAGATCACGACATCGCCTACAACACCACGCAGACGGATCTGGATGCACGTCACGAAGCAGACAGAAAATTAGAGCACGCAGCTTTCGAAAGGTTCGTGAGCAGAGACGCATCGTTGGGTGAACGGGTCGCCGCACTGGGTACCACCATCGCCATGAACACGAAACAAAAATTGGGGTGGGGTATATAAATAACATACAGTAAAAAAAAAAAAAAAACATGTCTCGTATAACCGATTTGCCCCCTGAGCTACTATCTAAAATATTCAAACACGCAGTAAACGGCGATTGTGAGGATGTAGGAAAACTTGTAATCATAGCAAGAACGACGCCGGAATTTCGCATCCCTTGTGAAATGGTTCTCAAGGACCATCTTCGGGAGATCAGCGGCCTGAGGTGCGGTGATCTCAACATTCTGCTTTCGGCTGCAGGGGAAAAATTAAACAATAGGTTAGATGAATTGCACGAGGCAAGGCAAGAAAGAAGGCGGTACACAGTAGATTGGTGCAAGTCTAAGCAGGAGACGGAAGATATCATTACGCACATCATCGCGTTTTCCGAAGCACGGACTTTCTTCCTCTGTTAAAAAATAATAATATATATACGTGTCAAAAAAACTTGATATATAAATAACACACATCGTGAAAAAAAAAAACAATTAAATTTCTCTCTAACACTTTGAAATTTTTTTTGATATGACGACTGAAAGATAAGTGATCTCCAAGCATTAAAACAAATGCTAAATTTGTCAGTCGAGTATGTAAAAATTCAGGAATTGGAAGTCGACAAACCTTACACGATAACTTCCGGTTCAATCGTTTCTACCCAGTATGGTCCCAAGGTACGCCTGTTGCTCAACGCACAATACAGTCTATTTTTACCAGATCGATACGCTAACATGTTATCTGACGAGAAGCTATCTATTTTAATCGAGAACAAAACTCAAATTGTGTACAAGGGGACAAAGGAACTTCTTGGCAAGAAAACGAAGCATGTAATAGAATTTGTGTAACGACTGCGAGGCCTTGAAAATATATAAATAACATACCGTAAAAAAACTACACAAGAAAAAATCTCAGAATATATATATAAATAACATACCGTGAAAATAACACATAGAGCATCAACATGAAGCCCAAGGGTGTCGTGTACCAGATACCATACTCCAATCTAAAAAATCTAGGTGCCCTCGATGGGTTACTCACCAAGAAACAACGTGAGAAGAAACGTTCTTGCTTGTCGAAAGGACATGGAATGAAATTACTTCTCAGCACACCTCAATTGAGACGATTGCAGCGTTCGCGGAAACAGCAAAAGGTCGGAGGTTTCATATTCAGCATCCCGGCCATCCTGGCAGCATTGGGGGCCGTTGGAAGTTTAGCTGGCGGAAGTGCCGCCATCGCGAAAACCGTCATCGACTCGAAGAAGAACAAGGCGGAATTGGAAGAACAGAAACGTCACAACCTGGCCATGGAGAAGAAGGGGAAGGGCGTGATGAAGAAGTTTAAAAAAAAGAAACAGAAGCACTCACCAACCGAGACATTGAATCTCTGATCGATCCGTTACAAATCAAACACTTCAGAGGAGTTTTCATGTCCGACTCGTTACCTTCAAGCGTTAAAAAAAGAGAATGCGGAGTAGTCAATTTGGACGGTCAAGAAAATCCAGGCACGCATTGGATATGTTACCACAAAAACGACAATGATAAAGCATTTGTTTTCGATTCTTTCGGAGGTGTTCCACCTACAAATTTAATTCATTATCTGAAAACGAACAAAACCTCTATATACTACAACGACGAACGCATTCAAAATTTCGGAGACGTGAACTGCGGTCATCTCTGCCTCTCCGTGCTCGCGTTTCTCTCTAAAATAAATAACCCTACGATCGAGGATTTCCAGAAAGCATTGTGGAACCTCAAACAGCATCACTAGGATGGGCGTGTTCCATCTCACGAGCGAATCTTCAATCTTGAAACTCACGCTGCACGACGACATCGTCTATCCTAAATCCGTGGCTCTGCGTGCATTCTACAGCATGTACCTCATACCTAACGTCACGCAGCACAACAACAAAATTAGCGTCGGAAGCGAACACATCGTCGTCACGCCAGGACAATACAATCTTTCCACTTTGCAAGCTCAATTACCCAAAGGCACATACCTTTCTCAAAATTCGGTCACGCACAGAGTGGAAATCCTATCCGCGACGGAGACCGTGGACCTGGGCACCATGGGAGAACTTTTAGGTTTCGAGAACGACACCAAACTCGAAGCTGGCATCAAGCACGTAGCAACCAACATTCCTAAATTCTTGGCCATAGAGACTCTGAACGTACACTGCAACGTGGCGGAAGGCATGATCACGAAATCTTCGGACGGATTGTTAGGAAGTCACAAGCAGACGGGAATCATAGCCACTTTCAAACCAAGTTCCGAGTTCATGGAACCGATCATCTACACGCCCTCTTCGCCGATCTATTTTCCAGTATGTCGCAACCGCATAGACGACATAGAGTTGGTGGTGACGAACGAGAAAGGAGAGGTGGTGGATTTCGCAGGTGCCACTACGACGGCCATCGTGGAGATCAACGTATAATAAATAACACACATAGTGAAAAAAAAATGGAGCAAATCGAAAGTTACGAATTGCAATCTTTCCCTCCCAACCGTCGCACGTTCGCCAATCTCAACGAGGCGAACAGGGAGATCGAATACGACGTGGACGTAGGCGATGGGTTCATTCATCCTCACAGAGCGGACCTCTACCTTCAATTCGACGTGGTGAAGAAGGAAAGCGGAGACGCGTTTCCCGCAGCAGCAAACTTGATACTCGTGGACAACTTCGTGCCTCACCTGTTCTCGCAGGTGGAGGTGAGGAAACACAACACCGTCATCGACAGAATCGATTATCCAGGCATCACGTCAACGGCAGTGGGAACTTTGAAATTATCCAAAACGGACGCGGCATACTATCAGGCCGGGGGATTCGAAGCGGGAACCAAAATATCGACGACAAGTCACACGGTACTCTTTCCCATGCGTCTGCTGCCCGGTTTCTTCTCGGACTACAAGGAGATCATGTGGAAGGGAGGACTGAGAGTCACGTTTCGAAGAGCGGCCAACGACAACAACGCACTGATGCGATACACCAACTTGAACGCCGACGGCATGCCGATAGCCAACACTTTACCCGAAGCGGCGAAATGCGTCATCCGGAGCATGGAATTGAGAATGCCGGTGGTGGAATACGAGACAAACTACGCCCTCAAGTACAAAGCGGAGATCTTGAAAAGTCCACAGGTGCCGATTCACTTTCACGGTTACCAGTGCGTGCAGAAGATGGCAGCGGGAAGTCACATGGAATTCGACGTGACGACGCAGTTCAACAACATACAGTTCGACATGCCAGATTTCGTCGTGGTGCTCTTTCAGACCGGGCGCGATAACAATCAGGAAAAAGATTCCAGTAAATTCGACGACTGCAAGATCAAGAACATTTATCTCAAGAATGGACGCAACGAAGTGTTCCCGCGCGAGAATTACAACCTGGACATAACCAAAAATGATTACCTCAAACTTTACGAAGCTTACACAGCTTACAAACGCGTGACCGAGGGAAACGTCGACATGTACTACACCCCCAGCGAATTCAAAATCCGCAGGCCGATGTTCGTCATCAACGCCACAAAAAGAAAACAGGTGGTAGTCAACGATCGCACCAACATCAAGGTCGTCTGCGAGTTCCACGACGCGCTGCCTGCCGATACTCTGTGCAGCGTCATCCTGATTGCAGAGAAGTCCTTCGCATACGACGTGAAAAACGAGAGGGTCACAGAGCAGTTTTAAAAAATATCGCCAACAAGCAAGAATCGCTTTTCTATATTCCCAATTTTAATCTAAAAACACATCCAAAGCACTCCAATAGGATGCAGAGTTTTTTTTAGGATCAAATCAAATTTCTTAAACAAATTGAGGGGGGGGGGCTTGCTTGTAGTTGAGTAGTTATCATCAAAACCTATCCAACAAACCCACAATCATCATCCTAGCTCAATTAGGAGCCGAGAAAATCAATGTCTTAGAAAACGTCTTAAGATAATTGTCTTAAGAAAATTTTCTTGACAGACCGGAAGTAACATCTTGACAGACCGGAAGTCGACTTTCTTAAAGATTAAGATATTTGTCTTAAGACGTTTTCCAAGACGTCGATTTTCTCGGCTCCTATGGGGTCTAGAACCATGTAACTTTGATCTATGTATATACCAGTACTTGCCCAACCCTGTGGCCGAGTGGTTAGAACATCGCGCTGCGACGCCAAGGGTCGCGGGTTCGAATCCCGGTCGAGCATGGTTGTTTGTGAATATCTATTCATCCATTTCATCACTCACCCCCAATCTTCGCAAATTAGCCAAAAGGTACAAAACGCAAATTAAAATAAACTAAATCAATAAATCAATTAATATACCACTACTTTTCCTACATGTTCACTCACCTTACAACCCACCCGATCAAAAAATAAAATTTACCCCCTGCGCGCATGCGCACATGTATAAATTTAAATATAAGCTCGATATTGAAACAAAATATTATTTTTTCTCCTCCCCCTCTCTCTCTCTGGCCAAGATTGCAAATAATTGCAGAAATAATAATACCATAATATTTTAGACTGTAGGTCTAGGTCACCCGAACCGGACAACATTTAAGTTGGTATTTTTTTTAAGTTCACTTTATGTGCAGTAAGACTAATCGGGACTAGACCTACAGAGTTTTAAAGTGTTATCCGAACCACTTGTACCTCCAGCGAGTATCGAACCCTTGAATACAAACCTACCTACCACTGCGCCATGGAGGAGGCCCTAGACGACATATTTGCACTACAACAAGCAAAAATAAATTCATATCTGTGCATATGGGAAGTCCAATACATAGTTGGTAATATGTGATGTGATCAGCACCAAACATTTAATTTTTATGTATGTCCGTGTTTGCCCCGACCCTGTGGCCGACTAGTTAGCACATCGCACTGCAACGCCAAGAGTCCCCCGGGTTCAAATCCCGGTCGGGCTTGGTTGTTTGTGAATGTCTATTCATCCATTTCATCACTCATCCCCAATCTTCGCAAATTAGCCAAAAAATACAAAACGCAAAGTAAAATAAACTAAATCAATAAATCAATCATTAAGTTCCGTGTGTTGCAATCATGAAATTAAATTTTAATTAATTTTTTTCCTATCCATCTCTCTCTCTCTCAAATCTATATAGCCTGTTCATATTTGGCATGTCGGCCATTTTGTTTACGTAGTAAAAAAAATCTCAAGCCACTTTTTTGCAAATGCTCGTTCTGTAGCCATAAGTATAATTGGATATAGTTGTCAGATTTTATTTAATTTGAGGTTTAATATCAATAAGCATGCATAAAAACTAAATATTTTAAATAAATAAGATTCTAATAACTATGGACTTTCACTAGACTTTGCGATGGCGCAGCGGTAGCGTCGTTGCCTTGTAATCAAGACTTCGATACCCGCACAAGTAGTTCTTGAAACTGTAGGTCCACCCCCGATTCGTCTTACTGTGCATAAAATAAACTTAAAACATCAAATCAATCAGTACTTCCACTAGCCTCTGCGATAGCGCAGCGATAACGTTGTTGTCTTGTAATCAAGAGTTTGATACCCGGTGGATGTACAAGTGGTTCTTGAAACTGTAGGTCCAGTTTCAAAAATCAACTCACAAAAGCAAAGCCATACTTATAAATCAAAGCCAACTCACGCAAGCTAAGAAACAAAGTTACTTACTTTTGGAAATACTGCAGAAATGCTCTTCACTATCGTTCAAAATAAAAACAGAACTTTCTACACCAGTGCTTTAAGTTTTATACGATTTTCTAATAAGGTCAAAAGTGAAATGTTAGCCAACGCAACGTGGACCAATAGAAATCCGAGACAATCCGCTCTAGAAGATTCTTCTTCCCCCCTACATTTCAGCCACATCATTTTGAATAATGCATCGCATTGTATTACTGGTATCTATGCTGCTAACTGACGTCACTATATATACTTCCGTCATCCCAAGACCTACGTATTGTTGAATTTTGTGTTATTGCATCAATGTTGATAGCACGCAAAATCCCCTTTCGCATTACAGGTATTTCAATGTAATGCGAAAGCTTTAGAATTTCATTAGAGATAAAAGGACTTGCATCACTGGTATCTATGCTGCTAACTGACGTCACTATATATACTTCCGTCATCCCAAGATCTACGTATTGTTGAATTTGCCTTATTGCGTCAATGTTCATAACACGGGGAAATTCCTTTCGCATTACAGGTATTTCAATGTAATAAAAAGCCTATAGAGGGGTGTAAGGGGTGATCTTCCACGTAGTACACCCAAATGTCAACCTCACTTCCACGTTAGTGCACCCTGGACTTAAGACTAACGAGGCTCTGGCGACTGGCCCCATGGCCAGTATAATTTTGTTTGTATTGTCCTGTTCTTTTGTCCTTATGTGTGCTGAGTGCCCCTTTACAGCCTCAGCTTTTAACAGAAGTCAGAACATTTTAATTTTTTTAGTTATGCAACGTTAGAGTTGTTATTTGTAGAGGTAAGGGGCTGGCCCCCGCATACTGTGACGGGAGCAAAATAGCCTAAGTGCTGACGCTCCCAAAATTTTAAATTCAAATCAAAAAGGCTATAGAATTTCATTAGAGATAAGAGGACGGTATTTCGAAACCAACACAATGTAATTTCCTGTTCATTCTCGTAATCTACTCCATATTCAAGTGAACACTCTCTTGTTCAACATCCGTCTGTCATTTGACAGACTTAACCGGGACTTGGAAAATTGCAATAAAATATATTCATTCTTCCCCCTTCACGCAGCACACTCGATTTCAAATATCGCTACAATACCAATTTTTACATCATGAGGAGAAAAATATCATAACAGGGGCTTAAAATATTATAGGAGAAGTTTTGTTAGGTTGTAGTTTGTTAGGTCGTAGTCCTTAACAAAAAAAATAAAATTTTGATTATCACACACACACACATATTGTAGAAAATCACACCTGAGAGTTTTAATAACAAAACATTGTGGCAGATTACGCTGAGAGTGCAAGGTCGTGGTAGATTACACTGAGGGACCTTACAGTAAAAGAAGACAGCCTTATAGGAAAATGTCGTAAGTCATTTCAAATGTGGGTCAAAGAACGATGTTAGCAAAATTTACAGAAGATAAAAAAATAGCTTAAAAAATGATGCCAGAGCTTTTCTTCTGCCTAATTTTCTTTTATTGTAGGTTAGTTTACCCTGTAAAACGGATTACGCCGAGAGCAAAAGCCTATTAGCAGGTCGTAGTAGATTACACTGAGGGGGGGGCCTTACAGTAAAAAAAAAGCGGCCTTATAGGAAAATATCGTAAGTAATTTCAAATGAAGATCAAAAGGCGAGGTAGCATAAGAGCAAGATTTGTAGAAGGTAAAAAAATAGCTTAAAAAACTGATGCCAGAGCTTTTCTTCTGTCTAATTTTCTTTTATTGTAGGTTAGTTTACCCCGTAAAACGGATTACGCTGAGAGCAGAAGCCTATTAGCAGGTCGTAGTAGATTACACTGAGAGGGGGGGGGCCTTACAGTAAAAGGGGGGTAGCCTTATAGGTAACTCATTTCAAATGTAGGTCAAAAAACGAGTTTGGCATAAAAAATAGCTTAAAAAGTGATGCCAGAGCTTTTTCTGTCCATTTTTTCTCTCATTGTAGGTTAGGTTATACCCAAAAACAAAAACCTTGGTGATTTTTCGAGTGAGGAGTTGGCAACACTGCTCATGCCTTACGAGAGAAATCCATTAAGGTGAGAAAGTAGGTCAAAACACCGGTCTAGAGTCGCCGGTTTCACCTACTCATATTTTCTTACTAGGGTCCCACAACCTCCAATGAGACATCTTTTTTGGGGTCTCCTCTCCCCCCCCCCTGTAGTTCTTGCTAGGCGGCTTGTGAATTGCTTTGGACTTGTCGATGAACGACGCATAATCCTCGCTAAGTCGTTGCACTCTTAGTAGGTGTCTTTTCATGTCTGTGACGTAGTGATCTTTTACACAGACCGTGCATCTGTAGTATTTTCTCTTTCCCGGTCTCTCCTTCTGAAAATAGAAATTCAACATTATAACAGAATGTAAAAATTGCATAATAGAGGTACAATTTTATAAGCTACTACAAACAAGAGAGCCCGGGTTTGATTCAGGCACATGGAAGAATCGAATCCAAATTCAAACTCTTGGTAAAGTGGCGATTAATCTTTCTGCGCAAGAGGTTGGCTTACATAGAAAATCACGACAAAAATAACGAGGCAGACCAGCAAGCACATCACATTTACTTCAATTATCACATATTTCAATACCCTGTATATATATTTTAAATATGTAATTCCCGGCGGCTTTATCCCATTTTAAAAAAAAGTTTATCCAACCGTCTTCCAAGTTTCTGTCATCCCTATTGAGTTTATTCCTATTTTCTGTGCATATATAGGCTGCCTCATACACATTCCTTTCCAATTTTTTGTTAATTTTCCTGATGATTTCTCTTTTGGCGATCTTATGCTGGTTAACTAATACATGTTCATATAATACATGTTGATGTTGTGTAACCTAATATTCTGAAAAAAAAGCTTAATTTATACATAGTTTCCTGCACCGGCCGCTAGATGGTTCTGTCGAAAAATGTGTATAGGAAACATAAGTTTTCGTACAACAAATATTGGTACATTTGATTGTAAAAATAGTGCAAAATTGTGCTTAACACTCTTCGAAAGATGTTTGAACATTAGAGCATCAAATTAAATAAGAAAATGCACTGCAGTGAATAAAAATGCATCTCCCACGAGCAACCTCTTTTGATTCTGGACTATATAAGTAAAAGCTAAAACTTTTAGTTCATGTTTCTTTCTATTCTGAATGCGTATTTTGAGATAAGTTAGTTTCTACAAAATCTCCACCCTAGCTATAATTAGCCAGATTATAACATAAGAAATTATGAATAAATTATTTGGTTTTGGTAACCAAAAAATTGTTTACGACAAACAAATGGAACTTGACCAAATATTTTGGTACTGGTGAAAAATTGTTTGGTTGATGCCTATTTAACACACAACTTGTTCACAACTTCCATTGTTTGGTTAATCTAAACAAACATTTGAATACTCGATTACTTTGCACGTGTGTTAGTAAAGTTCGTCCAATTCTTATTGTCCATTGTTGGTCCTAAGAAGGACCTTTTTTTCCTCAATGTAAATATCTACATTTTTCCTTACGTCGTCTGTCTCAACGGTTAAATCATCTTCAACGCCATTTTTAATTTTTTTGTTTTTCTCTCCATGTGGTGTACATCGACTAGATGCTTGTCATATTTTCTTACTAGGGTCCCACAACCTCCAATGAGACATCTTTTTTGGGGTCTCCTCTTCCCCCCCTGTAGTTCTTGCTAGGCGGCTTGT
Source organism: Lepisma saccharinum (assembly GCF_977018435.1). NCBI lineage: Eukaryota > Metazoa > Arthropoda > Insecta > Zygentoma > Lepismatidae > Lepisma > Lepisma saccharinum. Next base: position 1,255,181 of record NW_028142891.1, read on the forward strand.
GAATTGCTTTGGACTTGTCGATGAACGACGCATCATCCTCGCTAAGTCGGTGCACTCTTAGTAGGTGTCTTTTCATATCTGTGACGTAGTGATCTTTTACACAGACCATGCATCTGTAGTATTTTCTCTTTCCCGGTCTCTCCTTCTGAAAATAGAAATTCAACATTATAACAGATTGTAAAAATTGCATAATAGAGGTACAATTTTATAAGCTACTACAAACAAGTGGGCCCGGGTTTGATTGAGCCACATGGAAGAATCGAATCCAAATTCAAAGTCTTGGTAAAGTGGCGATTAACCTTTCTGCGCAACAGGTTGGCTTACATAGAAAATCACGACAAAAATAACGAGGCAGAACAGCAAGCACATCACATTTACTTCAATGATCACATATTTCAATACCCTGTATATATATTTTAAATATGTAATTCCCGGCGGCTTTATCCCATTTTTTAAAAAAGTTTATCCAACCGTCTTCCAAGTTTCCGTCATCCCTATTGAGTTTATTCCTATTATCTGTTCATATATGGGCTGCGTCATGCACAATCCTTTCAAATTTTTTGTTAATTTTCCTGATGACTTCTCTTTTGGCGATCTTATGCTGGTTAACTAATACATGTTCATATAATACATGTTGATGTTGTGTAACCTAATATTCTGAAAAAAAAGCTTAATTTATACTTAGTTTCCTGCACCGGCCGCTAGATGGTTCTGTCGAAAAATGTGTATAGGAAACATAAGTTTTCGTACAACAAATATTGGTACATTTGATTGTAATCATAGTGCAAAATTGTGCTTAACACTCTTCGAAAGATGTTTGAACATTAGAGCATCAAATTAAATAAGAAAATGCACTGCAGTGAATAAAAATGCATCTCCCACGAGCAACCTCTTTTGATTCTGGACTATATAAGTAAAAGCTAAAACTTTTAGTTCATGTGACTTTCTATTCTGAATGCGTATTTTGATATCAGTTAGTTTCCACAAACTCTCCACCCTAGCTATAATTAGCCAGATTATAACATACGAAATTATGAATAAATTATTTGGTTTTCCTAAAAAAAATGTGCTACATTTTGTTAGACTTACCAAAATAATATTTGGTTTTGGTAACCAAAAAATTGTTTACGACAAACAAATGGAACATGACCAAATGTTTTGGTACTGGTGAAAAATTGTTTGGTTGATGCCTATTTAACACAACTTGTTCACCACTACCATTTTTTGGTTAATCCAAACAAACATTTGAACACGGCATTTGAATACTCGATTACTTTGCACGTGTGTTAGTAGACAAGTTCGTCCAATTCCTATTGTCAATTGTTGGTCCTAAGAAGAACCTTTTTTTCCTCAATGTAAATATCTACATTTTTCCCTACGTCGTGGGTCTCAACGGTTTAATCATCTTCAACGCCATTTTTTATTTTTTTGTTTTTCTTTCCATGTGGTGTACATCGACTAGATGCTTGTCATACTTTCTTACTAGGGTCCCACAACCTCCAATGAGACATCTTTTTTGGGGTCTCCTCTTCCCCCCTGTAGTTCTTGGTAGGCGGCTTGTGAATTGCTTTGGACTTGTCGATGAACGACGCATCATCCTCGCTAAGTCGGTGCACTCTTAGTAGGTGTCTTTTCATATCTGTGACGTAGTGATCTTTTACACAGACCGTGCATCTGTAGTATTTTCTCTTTCCCGGTCTCTCCTTCTGAAAATAGAAAGTCAACATTATGACAGATTGTAAAAATTGCATAATAGAGGTACAATTTTATAAGCTACTACAAACAAGAGGGCCCGGGTTTGATTCAGGCACATGGAAGAATCGAATCCAAATTCAAACTCTTGGTAAAGTGGCGATTAACCTTTCTGCGCAAGAGGTTGGCTTACATAGAAAATCACGACAAAAATAACGAGGCAGAACAGCAAGCACATCACATTTACTTCAATTATCACATATTTCAATACCCTGTATATATATTTTAAATATGTAATTCCCGGCGGCTTTATCCCATTTTTTTAAAAAAAGTTTATCCAACCGTCTTCCAAGTTTCCGTCATCCCTATTGAGTTTATTCCTATTATCTGTGCATATATAGACTGCGTCATGCACAATCCTTTCCAATTTTTTGTTAATTTTCCTGATGACTTCTCTTTTGGCGATCTTATGCTGGTTAACTAATACATGTTCATATAATACATGTTGATGTTGTGTAACCTAATGTTCTGAAAAAAAAAAGCTTCATTTATACTTAGTTTCCTGCACCGGCCGCTAGATGGTTCTGTCGAAAAATGTGTATAGGAAACATAAGTTTTCGTACAACAAATATTGGTACATTTGATTGTAATCATAGTGCAAAATTGTGCTTAACACTCTTCGAAAGATGTTTGAACATTAGAGCATCAAATTAAATAAGAAAATGCACTGCAGTGAATAAAAATGCATCTCCCACGAGCAACCTCTTTTGAATCTGGACTATATAAGTAAAAGCTAAAACTTTTAGTTCATGTGACTTTCTGGGGTGTAAGGGGTGCTGCTTTCACGTAGTGCACCCAAAAGTCAACCTCACTTCCACGTAGTGCACCCTGGACAAGAGACTAACGAGGCTCTGGCGACTGGCCCCATGGCCAGTATAATTTTGTTTGTATTGTCCTGTTGTTTTGTCCTTATGTGTGCTGAGTGCCCCTGTACAGCCTCAGCTTTTAACGAAAGTCAGAACATTTTAAGATTTTTAAATATGCAACGTTAGAGTTGTTCTTTGTAATGATAAGGGGCTGGCCCCCGTATAATGTGACGGGAGCAAAATAGCCTTAGTGCTGACGCTCCCACAATTTTAAAATCAACTTCAACTTCAAGTTATGCAACGTTTGAGTTGTAATTTGTAATGGTAAGGGGCTGGACCCCGTATAATGTGACGGGAGCAAATTAGCCTAAGTGCTGACGCTCCCAAAATTTTAAATTCAAATTCAAAAAAAAATTCATGTGACTTTCTATTCTGAATGCGTATTTTGAGATCAGTTAGTTTCCACAAACTCTCCACCCTAGCTATAATTAGCCAGATTATAACATACGAAATTATGAATAAATTATTTGGTTTTCCTAAAACAAATGTGCTACATTTTGTTAGACTTACCAAAATAATATTTGGTTTTGGTAACCAAAAAATTGTTTACGACAAACAAATGGAACATGACCAAATATTTTGGTACTGGTGAAAAATTGTTTGGTTGATGCCTATTTAACACAACTTGTTCACCACTACCATTTTTTGGTTAATCCAAACAAACATTTGAACACGGCATTTGAATACTCGATTACTTTGCACGTGTGTTAGTAGACAAGTTCGTCCAATTCCTATTGTCAATTGTTGGTCCTAAGAAGGACCTTTTTTTCCTCAATGTAAATATCTACATTTTTCCCTACGTCGTGGGTCTCAACGGTTTAATCATCTTCAACGCCATTTTTATTTTTTTTTGTTTTTCTCTCCATGTGGTGTACATCTACTAGATGCTTGCCATATTTTCTTACTAGGGTCCCACAACCTCCACTGAGACATCTTTTTTGGGGTCTCCTCTCCCCCCCCCCTGTAGTTCTTGCTAGCCGGCTTGTGAATTGCTTTGGACTTGTCGATGAACGACGCATCATCCTCGCTAAGTCGGTGCACTCTTAGTAGGTGTCTTTTCATATGTGTGACGTAGTGATCTTTTACACAGACCGTGCATCTGTAGTATTTTCTCTTTCCTGGTCTCTCCTTCTGAAAATAGAAATTCAACATTATAACAGATTGTAAAAATTGCATAATAGAGGTACAATTTTATAAGCTACTACAAACAAGAGGGCCCGGGTTTGATTCAGGCACATGGAAGAATCGAATCCAAATTCAAACTCTTGGTAAAGTGGCGATTAACCTTTCTGCGCAAGAGGTTGGCTTACATAGAAAATCACGACAAAAATAACGAGGCAGAACAGCAAGCACATCACATTTACTTCAATGATCACATATTTCAATACCCTGTATATATATTTTAAATATGTAATTCCCGCCGGCTTTATCCCATTTTTTTAAAAAAAGTTTATCCAACCGTCTTCCAAGTTTCCGTCATCCCTATTGAGTTTATTCCTATTATGTGTGCATATATAGGCTGCGTCATGCACAATCCTTTCCAATTTTTTGTTAATTTTCCTGATGACTTCTCTTTTGGCGATCTTATGCTGGTTAACTAATACATGTTCATATAATACATGTTGATGTTGTGTAACCTAATATTCTGAAAAAAAAAGCTTCATTTATACTTAGTTTCCTGCACCGGCCGCTAGATGGTTCTGTCGAAAAATGTGTATAGGAAACATAAGTTTTCGTACAACAAATATTGGTACATTTGATTGTAATCATAGTGCAAAATTGTGCTTAACACTCTTCGAAAGATGTTTGAACATTAGAGCATCAAATTAAATAAGAAAATGCACTGCAGTGAATAAAAATGCATCTCCCACGAGCAACCTCTTTTGATTCTGGACTATATAAGTAAAAGCTAAAACTTTTAGTTCATGTGACTTTCTATTCTGAATGCGTATTTTGAGATCAGTTAGTTTCCACAAACTCTCCACCCTAGATATAATTAGCCAGATTATAACATAAGAAATTATGAATAAATTATTTGGTTTTCCTAAAAAAAATGTGCTACATTTTGTTAGACTTACCAAAATAATATTTGGTTTTGGTAACAAAAAAAATGTTTACGGCAAACAAATGGAACTTGACCAAATATTTTGGTACTGGTGAAAAATTGTTTGGTTCATGCGTATTTAACACACAACTTGTTCACCACTACCATTTTTTGGTTAATCCAAACAAACATTTGAACACGGCATTTGAATACTCGATTACTTTGCACGTGTGTTAGTAGACAAGTTCGTCCAATTCCTATTGTCAATTGTTGATCCTAAGAAGGACCTTTTTTTCCTCAATGTAAATATCTACATTTTTCCCTACGTCGTCGGTCTCAACGGTTTAATCATCTTCAACGCCATTTTTATTTTTTTTGTCTTTCTCTCCATGTGGTGTACATCGACTAGATGCTTGTCATATTTTCTTACTAGGGTCCCACAACCTCCAATGAGACATCTTTTTTGGGGTCTCCTCTCCCCCCCCCCTGTAGTTCTTGCTAGGCGGCTTGTGAATTGCTTTGGACTTGTCGATGAACGACGCATCATCCTCGCTAAGTCGGTGCACTCTTAGTAGGTGTCTTTTCATGTCTGTGACGTAGTGATCTTTTACACAGACCGTGCATCTGTAGTATTTTCTCTTTCCCGGTCTCTCCTTCTGAAAATAGAAATTCAACATTATAACAGATTGTAAAAATTGCATAATAGAGGTACAATTTTATAAGCTACTACAAACAAGAGGGCCCGGGTTTGATTGAGCCACATGGAAGAATCGAATCCAAATTCAAAGTCTTGGTAAAGTGGCGATTAACCTTTCTGCGCAAGAGGTTGGCTTACATAGAAAATCACGATGAAAATAACGAGGCAGAACAGCAAGCACATCACATTTACTTCAATGATCACATATTTCAATACCCTGTATATATATTTTAAATATGTAATTCCCGGCGGCTTTATCCCATTTTTTAAAAAAGTTTATCCAACCGTGTTCCAAGTTTCCGTCATCCCCATTGAGTTTATTCCTATTATCTGTGCATATATAGGCTGCCTCATACACATTCCTTTCCAATTTTTTGTTAATTTTCCTGATGACTTCTCTTTTGGCGATCTTATGCTGGTTAACTAATACATGTTCATATAATACATTTTCATGTTGTGTAACCTAATATTCTGAAAAAAAAAGCTTAATTTATACTTAGTTTCCTGCACCGGCCGCTTGATGGTTCTGTCGAAAAATGTGTATAGGAAACATAAGTTTTCGTACAACAAATATTGGTACATTTGATTGTAATCATAGTGCAAAATTGTGCTTAACACTCTTCGAAAGATGTTTGAACATCAGAGCATCAAATTAAATAAAAAAAATGCACTGTAGTGAATAAGAATGCATCTCCCACGAGCAACCTCTTTTGATTCTGAACTATATAAGTAAAAGCTAAAACTTTTAGTTCATGTCACTTTCTATTCTGAATGCCCCCTCCATGTAGGACTGCCTTGACGGGGCGAGGGGGCTTAGTAGGGAGGTCATTTTCATCTCATCATTTCACCCATTCTTCACATCCATATCTCACGTTTTTCACCATTCCATCACGTCATTCATCTCCATATCTTTGACCTCCCTCTAAGAAACTAAGGTAGGGAGGTGATTTTCATCTCATCATTTCACTCATTCTTCACATCCATATCTCACGTTTTCACCATTTCATCACGTCATTCATCTCCATATCTTTGACCTCCCTATAACTAAGGGTCCTGCTAGAGGAGACAACCTCGATAAAAAAACCCTATCCCAAGGTGTGAGTTGCACGTGCCGATGGGACAGTTTTGGCTGCAGGGGTAGGTGCAGTCGCGAACGTGGCCTCGGGGATTTCGGTTTGGTCCTCGAGTAGCCTCCATTTTTGGGGGTAGGCCTTCCTCGGCATAGAGGGCATGTCGAGGCGACAATTTATGGACCCTCCACCATAAAATAATTTTGTATATGGGTACAAAAAACAACTCAAACGGGGGGAAACCCCCAAAACGAGCGCGGCCTTCGAGCCCGCTTCAGTTAGTGGAAAAGACACTTTATCTTGTGAGGCGTACTCTGTTTCTAGGCCCTGTCACCTAGATAAATTCTTGATAGTATAGTGCAGAAGACCGAGAGTAACGATGAATCTGCAACAACCAAAAAACATGGAGCTGCTACATTAAAGGACTTGTCACCATTTCTGATCAAGAAACAGCTATACTACGCCGCTGGTTCAGATGTACCAGAAATAAAAAAGCTGCGAAACGGGAGTCTACTGATCCAGACCAGCACAGATCGCCAGACCAACAACCTTTTAAAGCTAAGATCTTTGGGCGACTTCCCTGTTAATGTTGAACCTCACCGTCAACTTAACAGTAGTAGAGGTGTGATTCGCCACTGGGATCTGCTAAATGCTGAGGAGGAAGAGATTCTTGAAACACTCTCAGACCAACATGTGACTGCAGTGCAGCGAATAAAGACTCGTAAGTCCGGAGAACTAGTACCAACTGCTTCACTCATAGTGACGTTTCAAATGACCACTCTCCCAGATATTGTACGGGCTGGATATTTGAGGCTAAAAGTCCGACCATATATCCCTAACCCGATGCGATGTTTCAAATGCCAGCACTTTGGGCACACTCAGCCTTCCTGCAAGGCCACTACCGCCCTTTGTGGTAAGTGTAGTCTGCCTGATCATGGGACCGAACCTTGTTCTTCTGGTCCCATATGCATTAATTGCAAAGGCGAGCACCCAGTCTGGCATCGTGACTGCCCCTCTTTCCAACAAGAGAAGAAAATCAGAGAGTTGGTCGTCACAGAGAAAATCTCTGCTGGTGAAGCCAAACAACGTCTCCGCGAAAGTATACGCACCACTTTACCTGTGCCATTCGCTACAGTTGCTGCAGCTGCTCTTAGCCGCCGCAGTGTAGGTGTACAAAGCAGCGACGTGTCAACTCAAACACCAACGATTCCCGTAGTAGCCCGCCCTGCTTCGAGGAAACCAGCAACCACTCCTCACTCCACAGAGAGGAAGATCAAGCAGGTGCATTCAAAGGAATATTTTCTTAAGTCTACTAGCTCCAGTCAGGGTGGCAGCCACCACTCTGAAACTTAAGGCGCAGCTGAAAGCTGCCCGGCGGGCGCTCAAAGCACCCGCCCCCACTCCCCCTTCTTCATCCCCTTCGCCCTCTGTGTCCTTACCCGAGGACATGATACAGGACGAAGCCGCGGACGAAGAATTTATCAAGGTGACAGGGCCTAGAAACAGAGTACGCCTCAAAAGGTAACTATAATACCTCCAGCTATGGCTTATTGTCTCCAATGGAACCTTAACGGTTTCCGTACAAATCTCGAGGAACTGCAAATCTTAATATCTGAATTTGACCCTGCCATTCTATGTCTCCAAGAGACACTTTTTCGTCCAAATGAATCAGTGATTCTAAACCGATACACGCTTTACCGCACCGACAAGCTTCCTGAGGGTCTTCGTGCACACGGTGGTGTTGCAATCGGTGTTCGAGATACCATCCACTCAACACCAATCTTTCTCACCATCCCCCTCCAAGCTGTCGCCGTGCGGGTCCATCTACCACAGCCAATATCTGTGTGTTGTGTCTACATCATAAGGGAGGAGCGATTCTCTCTTGAGGACCTCCATTGTATATTCGAACAACTTCCGTCTCCTGTAGTTCTTTTGGGCGATTTTAATTCCTACCATCGTTTGTGGGGCTCCGTTCGTACAGAGCCCCGGGGTCAAATTGTAGATCAATTCCGTGAGGCATCAGGTTTAACGTTGCTGAATGATGGAACTCCCACATATTTCAGTCCTTCCTCTGGCACATACTCTGCGTTGGACTTGTCCTTGTGCAGTCCCAGCCTTGCTCCTACCACATCTTGGAGCGTTCATCCTGATCTCTGTGGGAGTGATCACTTCCCTCTCATTCTTACCTTCGAATATCTTCAGCAATCACGTGAACAACACCCTCACTGGAATCTCAGTCGGGCCGACTGGGAAGCCTTCGAGCGTGCAGTGGACCTTGAAGTCGATCTTGCGTCGACTTTACCACCAATCGACGCCTTAGATGTCTTTGTGTCAGGAGTGCATGATGCTGCACGCACCTCCATTCCACATCCCAGTGGACCTGCGAGGCGACGCCCAGTCCCCTGGTGGACTGCGGAGATCGGTGCAGCCATCAAGGACCGCAATCATGCTCTCGATCGATTTAATAGGAACCACACTGCCGCAAACCTCGAGCAGTTCCGCATTAAACGTGCCCGTGCCCGTCAGCTCATTCTAGCCAGTAAGAAGGCGTGCTTTGTCCAATACGTGTCTTCTCTGACGAAGCAGGCTTCGTCGAAAGCCGTTTGGACCAAAGTACGTCGCATCCAGGGGGGTGCATCTACTCCTCTGAGCGCTCTGGAGGACGATGGGACGTTGTACACAGATTCCGGAGACATAGCTAATAACTTGGCCACGCAGTTTTCTGGTGCGTCTAGGTCTGTGAATTATGAACCACGTTTCCGCCGTGAGAAGGACCGTCAGGAACGACGCCCTCTAGTTTTTCGAAGTCATAACACAGAGTTTTACAACTCTCCATTCACTGAACTGGAGTTCGATCAGGCACTTCGAGATTCTAAGAATACAGCTCCTGGAGTGGACAAGATCCACTATGAGATGCTTCGTCATCTGCCCATTGGAGCAAGACATTTCCTTTTGGCGGTATTCAACAGGCTTTGGTTGGAGGACTCTTTCCCCAATTCCTGGAAAGAAGCTATTATTGTTCCCATCCTGAAACCAGGTAAACAACGCACCGCAGCCTCGAGTTACAGGCCTATTGCCTTAACTAGCTGTGTGTGCAAGTTGATGGAACGCATGATCAACAAGCGTCTCACCTTGTTTTTGGAGGAAAACTCATTGATAAGTAATTTTCAATGTGGTTCTCGCTCCAACCGTTCCACACTGGACCATCTGGTTCAGCTGGAAACACGCATTCAGGATGCATTCCTCAACAACGAACATGTAGTTGCATTTTCCTTTGACCTCCAAAAAGCATATGACACAACATGGCGTTTTGGCATCCTAAAGCAGCTCTATTCTTGGGGCGTGCGTGGCCATATGGCGTACTTTATTAAAAACTTTTTATCTGATCGTTTTTTCCGCGTACGTGTTGGGAACTCCTTTTCGGATCTTCACGAACAAGAGAACGGTGTCCCGCAGGGCAGCGTATTAAGTGTGACTCTGTTTGCCATAGTTGCAGTTTTCTTTGACCTCCAAAAGGCATATGACACAACGTGGCTCTTTGGCATCCTAAAGCAGCTCCATTCTTGGGGCGTGCATGGCCATATGGCGTACTTTATTGAAAATTTTTTATCAGATCGCTTTTTCCGCGTACGTGTTGGGAACTCCTTTTCGGATCTTCACGAACAAGAGAACGGTGTCCCGCAGGGCAGCGTATTAAATGTGAATCTGTTTGCCATAGCAGTGAACAGTGTTATGGCACGAATTGTCGCTCACGGAATCTCGCGTCAGCTTCTCGTCAACTCCAACTGACGATAAACCGTTTGGTTGAGTGGTCCTCCCAAACAGGTTTCACCTTCTCATCCGAGAAATCCGTGTGTGTTCACTTTTATCGTCAGCGTACATGTCATTTCGATCCTGACCTGTACATGGGGAAATCTCCCCTGTGCTTCGTGAATGAGGTTCGCTTCCTGGGCCTCATTTTCGATAAGAAATTAACATGGCTACCTCACCTTTGCCAGTTAAAGTTCTCTTGTCTTCGAGTTCTCAACCATCTACGTGTTTTATCTCATATTTCTTGGGATGCTGACAGGACGGTACTGCTTCGCCTGTACCGTGCACTCATCAGGTCGAAGCTTGATTATGGATGTGTTGTGTATTCTTCTGCCCGCCCATCTAGACTTCGCATCCTAGACACCGTCCAGTCGCTAGTTTGTACGTCGAGGCATCTGAGCCGTCGCTGTCTCTGCGAAGACGGCGACTGGTAGTGAACTACTTCCTTCATCTTCGCTCGATGCCTTCACATCCTTCATTTGACACCATCTCCGACGAGAGTAGGCTGGCAAGGTATCGGCTCCACCCTAGTCCCACTAGACCATTTGGTGTTCGTGCAGACGAGATCCTGTCAGCACATGGTGTTGACAGTGATCTTCCTGGCGTCTCTCCACTCATTTCGCCTCTCCCGACCTGGGAGTTTCCTGCACCTTCTATCGATTTTTCTCTGACTGCTCTTCCAAAGTCAGAGACACCAATGGTTGTATACCAGCAACGGTTTTTAGAACTTCGTGCGAAGCACCCCAATTTTAATGTGTTTTACACGGATGGGTCCAAGACATTCGAATCAGTTGGTTGCGCCTTCGTCCTAGACTCTCAAAGTTCCAGTTACTTGCTACATCCTGCCTGTTCCATCTATACGGCAGAGTTGTACGCCATTCTAAAGGCACTGGACTTTGCAGACGTGAATGGGCTGAAGAAAGGCCTTGTGTGCTGCGATTCGACCAGCGTGTTGCAGTCTCTGAATTCGCCGTATTGCCGGCATCCTGTAGTGCAACGCATATTTAAACGGCTTGTGTCCTTATCTGCCAGCGCGGATGTACACTTCTGTTGGGTCCCTAGCCACGTTGGCATCCTGGGGAACGAAGCAGCAGATGCTGCCGCCAAGTCTGCCGATGCAGATGGCGACGTTCTCGTCCACCTATTGCCAGCTAGCGACCTGCGGAATGTGTTTCGTTGTTGCCTTCTTGACACTTGGCCGGCCGAGTGGGATGCGGAAACGGGGAACAAGCTTCACGCTGTTAAGCCCACCATAGGTGCTTGGCGTTCCTCGTCCCGTCCCTCTCGGCGAGAAGAAGTTATTCTTACCCGCATGCGTCTAGGACACAGCCGTCTTACGCATGGTCACCTGCTCCAAGGGCTGGACCCTCCGCTGTGTCGTGTTTGCAATGTTTTATTAAGCATTCGACACATTCTCGTTGAATGTGTCGATCTTGCTTACCTCCAGCAGACTTTTAACCTTTCTGGCTGTTTGTCATCGCTCTTGGATGATGACAGTAGTATTTTAACAAATGTTTTTAGTTTTTTGCGAAGAGCTGGACTCTTCCACCGTCTCTAAGGAGGTTTTTTAGTTTGTTTCTTCTGACTTTTTAATGTGTCGTGTTTGTCTCATGCAGGTCTCTTTACAACCTTGCACTTTTAGTTTTTCTTAAGGGGCAATCTACACCCCTTTTTTAAATTTTAAGTCAGAATTTTAGATAAGGGGACATTTCCCCGTATACATAGAAAGGTGCGAAATGTCCTTACGTGCCGACGCACCCAGAAATTTTAATTCATTCATTCATTCATTCGATATACGGCGGAATCCCATCTGGTCCACATGACTTCTTTGCTTGAAGATTCTTTACTGCATTATAATATTCATCTTTATGAATTTTATTCAATAATACCTCACTTCCACGTAGTGCACCCTGGACAAGAGACTAACGAGGCTCTGGCGACTGGCGCTATGGCCAGTATAATTTTGTGTGGTCCTGTTTTATGTGCTTGGGTGTGCTGAGTGCGCGTTTACAGCCTCAGCTTTTAACAGAAGTCAGAACATTTTAATATTTTATGATTTTAGTTCTGCAACGTCAGAGTTGTTATATGTAACGATAAGGGGCTGGACCCCGCATAATGTGACGGGTGCAAAGTAGCCTTAGTGCTGACGCACCCAAAATTTTAAATTCAAATTCAATTCAAATTCAAAATTCAGAACATTTTAAGCTTTTAAGATTTTACTTATGCAACGTTAGAGTTGTTCTTTGTAAAGATAAGGGGCTGGACCCCGTATAATGTGACGGGTGGAAAATAGGCTAAGTGCTGACGCACCCAAAATTTTAAAATCAAATTCAAATTCAAATTTATTCAATGATAATGTTAGAAGTGTATTAGCTTTTGTATTTACAACTACACTAGAATTATCTTCATTTTGTTCATTTTGTCTTTATACAGTGCTAAAAAAAATCGCAAATTCATCTGCGATACTTTTATTTGAATCTAATATATTCTTACCTGATTTCATTTTCTGATTATTAATTTTTTTAGTGTTTCTCTTACTTTTTGCAAATCGCCAAAAACCTTTCATATCAATCTTAATATCTTCCTCTAATTTTTTAATTTATGCTGTACCATAGGCTATAGAAACAAAGTGAGAGTCCATGGTCACAATAAAATGTTCCAGCGAGCTATGATGCTATATGATAAATTTACATCACCTATAATGAAATACCAAGGTAAAGGTACACGGAGTCCTTTTTCTTGTATAGAAGAAGGTTCTAAAGTTGCCGTATGGTTAGTCTTAGCCACAACTAAATTGTAGACACCATAGGATTTACTCAGGCCAGTTAGAAATTAACTGCGTCGAAGAATACCGATTTTTGGATTTGAGGAATGTGAAGTAGGCCTAACATAAACATAATTTATATATCAACTTGAATTAAAACATTGAATATGCCAAATAAGTGTTTATTATTTCACACCATATTTTTTATAATAGATCAATGCATATAACTAAAAAATATACTTTTAAATATACAAAATATTCAACATTTTAGCAAGCTACAAAATTAGGCATTTAGTGTATCTGATCATCCCCTGCTTCCAATTCTTCTTCCATGTCACCTCATTCTCCTGTGGTGTTACCTCCCGATTCTCCTCCAGTGTCACCTCCCGAGTCACTATTAAAAGAAAAAAAATATAGTTTTCAATGTGCACGTGCTGTATTTGGTTGATAGACACACAACAGACTTTTGGGTTAAACTTATTTACCTTAGCGGATCAATGGCTGAAAGAAAAGCCTGTAGTGAGTTCAGCCCCGGAAACTGGATTCTAATTTCCAACATCCCTTCCAACATATGCAGTATGACTGTTGACCCGTTGACCTCCCGACCGATAATTTGTGCAAAACTTATGCAAATCATTTCCATAAAGAGGTTGTTGGGATCGAACATTATGAGATTTGTTGTCATGTGAACCACCACCCTCCCTTCAAACACGGTAGCACCTCGAGCGATCATGACATTCTGGAAGGTTGTCATGTTCTTGTACTTCAGCTTTTTCAGCTTTCTCTGGAATTTGAACAGTTCGTCGAAAAGGACTTCCATCAAACCTGAAAATAAAAAACAGTTAAACATACACTGTTTCACCTTTCTACACCAACTTAATGGGCATACAAGATGGTGGGCCATCTTAGCGTGTTCATAAGCTAATTGCATTACATTCCTTCTGAAAAAATATTAACAGAAACTAAAGATTCTTTAAGCAAAATGTTTCAAAATTTCAAAGCTGCCTCAATCCGTTTTAACTTTCTCTGGATAAGTTAGTCTTTGTTTTTGAAGGCTTTGTAAACCCCTTCGGGTCGTTTTTTTAAATCTGCCGTATCAATACAGTCCTTTGGGTTCACAGAACCTGAGAGGTTACTGAAACCCTTTTGATTATTAAAGTTGTTATCGATTTATGTTTTCTTAGCATCGAAAGGACTTATCCCTGCTTACAATGTTCATTTAAAATACCGTTTGGGTCTTGAATAGCGTAACTGTTGAATGAATATCTTCCAAATTTATCTCTTGGAATAATAATACCAAATATGCGTTTTTCATAAGATATATTATGCTTTTGAATATAATTATCAATTGTTTTTACACTAACTCTATACTTTTCAGCAAATTCCTTTTTACTTCTGTTTTGAAAGTCTCACTGCTTTAAATACTCGACTATTTGTGTAGAATCCATTTATTTAAAAAAAGGTAATCGGTAAAAGGAAAATTAATAAAATACGGCATCTGCTCACGCCGGAAGAAAACGTTACCGTTACTAGAATGTTACAAAGAAACAGCAACCTGATATTAAAGAATAACTATAGATCTTTCTCACAGGATAAAAAAATTAATGTTTCAAAAGAATAATAATGAAATCGTAACTATGCAATTGAATGTTTAAATTAATTAAAGATTATTCAAGTCTTTTAATGATCGACATTTTTTCAATGGCTCTTGAAATCTAACTTCCTTGCGTTTTACATTATTTAACTCAGCTTCATTATTTGTATTAGATTTAGGTTTTACTATAATTTGTGATTTAACCTTTAAATTTAACATAAAACGCCCATAATTATCTCGGGGTGGTAAATTAACAACACCTTTTTGATTATAGGATATATTATTGGCTTTTAAATATTTTACTACAGTTTTAGAATTCACTTTATATTTGTGACAAAAAGAATTAATTGAATTATTTAAGAAATTATAAGATTTTAAAAGTTTAACAAATTCATCTGGAGTAATCGGTCTCGACATCTTTTATTTATTTATATTATTTTTTAAATTTGTTAAAGTATGGTATTATTGTAAAGTAGTGTAATTCAGTATCGTATTATAGTATAGTAATACTGTAAGATATGGTATTGCAAAATAGTAAGGTCATACAGTAATACATATAGTAAGGTAAAGAAATCCCGTAATATAGCAAGGTAAAGAAATGTGTAAGGTAAATATTCTAAAATAAAATATATATAAATGGAAAAACAAATCAAATTATTTACCCCCAGTGAAAGTGAATTAATGGGATTAGACAATTTAATAACCAATGTACCTGAATTACAAGAATTAATCGAAGAATCGGGTTATAATATTCAAACAATCAACAATGGTGTTAAAAACCTAAAAGGTCTTCCAGATTCATATAAAGATATGATAATAAAATTTTTTAAAGCATTGAATAACACGCATATTACTAAAGAAATATATAAATATTCCAATTTCAGAAATCAAGAAATAATCGACAACCTATTAGCTAGGGAAGAGAAATATAAAAAAATTATAAAAAAACAAGCATCTAAACATAATGATGAAAGTGGTATAGACGAAATGAATAAAATGTTTAGTACAATGATAATTGAAACTAAAGACAATAAGAAAATAAGTAGATATATGAATAAAACTTTAAAATATATAAAATTTCAAGATGATTTTAAACCTATATTTGAAAAGGAAGGTATCAATACTTATTCAAAAAAGGAATTATTAGAAATGAAAACTAGTAAGAAAGGTCCAACATTTAAAGATATTGAAAAAATTAAAGTAGTAAATATTCCTGAAGGAAAAAATATTATCAATGGGAAAATAAAATAAGAGATAATTTCTAAGATTTAAATATAGTCGATATGCTTTTGGCTACCAGCTTTGCTAATATTACTACCAATTATCTAAGTATATTTTTTTGCCTACATAAATAAATAATTGTGATATTTTTTCAACAAATGTCAAAGTATTTAATGCAATTTTATTTGTAATCCAAGTTTGCAATACATTTCTAAATTGAAAAAATATTGGGTATAAATAAATGAATCAAGTTGATTCAACACAGATTGCTGAATTTCAAAGAAGAGTGCAAGGGATATACAGATCAGAAGATTCTGCAACCAATGAGTTTGAAAGAATTATGATAAGAAATATGAATGCTCAATTTAAAGAACACGAGAATAAAATTATAACTTTAGCCAAAACGGGTTTATTGAAAATATCTTTTCCTAAATAAATGGATGACATTCGATGTTCTGTTTGTTTACTATTTAAACATCCAAAAGAATTTTACAACTGCAAACATACTGATCGAAGATGTAAACAATGTAAAATCCATACAAATTGTGAGCGTTTGCTATGTGAATGTGGTAAACATTATACTAAAACACACTATAAAAGACACCTGCAATCAAATTTACACAAGGGGTGTAAGGGGTGACCTTCCACGTAGTACACCCAAATGTCAACCTCACTTCCACGTTAGTGCACCCTGGACTGAAGACTAACGAGGCTCTGGCGACTGGCCCCATGGCCAGTATAATTTTGTTTGTATTGTCCTGTTCTTTTGTCCTTATGTGTGCTGAGGGGTGTAAGGGGTGACCTTTCACGTAGTACACCCAAAAGTCAACCTCACTTCCACGTAGTGCACCCTGGACAAGAGACTAACGAGGCTCTGGCGACTGGCGCTATTGCCAGTATAATTTTGTGTGTGTTGTCCTGTTTTATGTCCTTGTGTGTGCTGAGTGCGCGTTTACAGCCTCAGCTTTTAACAAGTCAGAACATTTTAAGGTTTTAATGTTTTTAGTTATGCAACGTTTGAGTTGTAATTTGTAATGGTAAGGGGCTGGACCCCGTATAATGTGACGGGAGCAAATTAGCCTAAGTGCTGACGCTCCCAAAATTTTAAATTCAAATTCAACTTCAAATTCAAATTTACACAAAAGGGGAATAGGTGTTTATTGAATAATTTTTTTTATAATAAATTGGTTGTCTTAAAATGGAAGAACGTTTAAATAAACTTAAACTACCTGAGTTATATAATATTGCAAAACTTTTAAAAATACAGTATATTACAAAATATAGAAAAGCTGATTTAATAAAAGAAATAATTAAACAATATAAAAGGACCAAAAGAGAAAAAGAAAATAAGAAAATCAATAAAATATTTCCTTTCGATCAGGACATAATAGCACCTCAAAAGAAAAAGAGAGTCAAACAAATAAAATGTGATGCGGTGATTGGTACCTCACCAAACGGCGAAGCCGTGCTTTGTGGAAAGTATATTAAAGAAACTAGACTTCAGCTTCATAAAGCAAAACATAATCCTGAACCTGATTTTATTTTAGTTGAAGTTGCTTTTAAAGGCAGGTTATTAACTTATCAACATAACAATAAAGAAGGCGATTCTGATTTGTCTTACTATATGAACTCATTTAAGGATAAAGCAAATAATCTTATTAAAAATGCTTTAGATATGCATAAAAACATTAAAATTAATTTAGAATTAGAATGTGAATTTAAAAAAATCAAAAAATCAAACATGTCTGTATTTTTTTCAGTTACTGATAATTTATTTCTTCCTCGTTGAAAATTACCTTCTTCTTACTCTATGCTAATGTCATGAGTGAATAAGTTTATGAAATAAGATTTTTTCCCAAACTGTTGGTATTTTTGTTAACGTTCTTGCTTCTGGCAACTCTTCATTGTTTACATTTTTCCGGGAAGAGAGTGCACCTTCAGTAGGGGCTAGGATTTCGTATGACGAAAACAGTCTTCCTCCCATGCCTGTTATTCTTCCCAGCTGGCTCGCCTCGCTCCTCGCTAGAGAATGTTGACAGGGACATAAAGTGCATGCGCGTGGAATGCGGCACCCCACCAGATTTCTCTCGCTGCAAGAGCCAAGTCTCGCATTCCTACACAGTGGCCTGCAAACTTTACAAATATCATGGGATAAAAATAATACAAAACCAACTACCCAACGATCTGTGTTGAACGAAATATTTGCAATGCGGATATTGCGAAAATTATACGTAGATGTTAATGTAATGTCTGTTCACTTGTGGTTACACACGGCCAGCCCCGGCTCTAGGAGTTTTGCCACCCCGTGCAATTTTACTTCTTGCCGCCCCCACCCCAAAATAATTACAAAGAAAACGTAATATATGAACAACTAAGCTTGTTATCCGTGGCAATTTAACATGGTATAACCAATTTTTAACATAATAAAATGAAAGAATACATAATGTGAGAAGATATGTTATTCATAAATAAAAAATTATACATATTTAAGCCTAATAATAATAAAATATGTTGCATTTAGTCACCATAGTTTCTGCCAACGTGCATAACTCTCAGCTCTCCTGTTTTGTTTCACTATTTATTCATGGCTATTTATACTGTACATAATTATGTACATTTTCCAGAACGTTTTACATGAAGTAACATATCTTCACTTGTGTAGTAGTTGTGGTGTGTAGTTTGTTTATGTTTATATTGTGTAGTAGTTGTGGTGTGTTTGTGTTTATATTGTGTTATAGTTGTGATGTGTTTGTGTGTGTCTTGTGTAGTAGTTGTGCTGTCTAATGTGTTTGCGTTCGTCTTGTGTAGTAATTGTGCTGTCTAATGTGTTTGTGTTTGTCTTGTGTAGTAGTTCCTCCATTCATATTGGAGGTTAGGCGCAGAGCTGACAACTCTGCACTGTAAAAAAAAAAATCTCAAGAAACAACAATATAAGGCCATGGATGTTCCCAAGGTAAAATATTCCGGAGGTAAAATAGTCCCCCGTTCGGATCTCCGGGTGGGGACTACTTTGGGAGGTCCCTGGACTAAGGATAAGATCTACGTTAGGAATAAGGATATTAAATTAGGAACCTGGAATGTTCTGAGCCTTTACCGGCCTGAGGCATTTCAGTGTACAGTTAATGAGATAGTTAAGTATAAATTAGATGTAGTAGCTGTCCAGGAAGTTAGGTGGCCAGGAGAAGGGAATTGTAAAACTAAAAATTATACTTTTTTCTATGGTGGTACTGAAAATCATAATTTTGGAACAGGCTTTTTCATAAATAATAGAATTATCTCGGCTCTTAAAACAGTAGAATTTATTAATGATAGGATATCATATGCAGTTTTACAGGGTAGGTGGTGCAAAATTATTTTAATAAACACACATGCACCAACGGAAGATAAAGATGATAATACTAAAGATGATTTTTATACAGAGCTAGAACAGGTCTTTGATTAATTTTCTCAGTATGATATGAAAATTCTGTTAGGTGACTGTAATGCACAGATTGGCAAAGAAGAGACATTTAAACCCACGATTGGTAAAGAAAGTCTTCATGAATTAAGTAATGATAATGGTATAAGATTGATTACTTTTGCAACCTCAAAGAATTTAATTGTAAAAAGTACCACTTTTAAACATAAAGATATCCATAAATATACCTGGTCTTCTCCAGATGGTAAAACTCATAATCAGATAGATCATATTCTCATTGATAAGAGAAGGCATACTAGTATAATCGACGTTCGTACACATAGAGGTGCTGACTGTGCCAGTGATCATTATTTAGTAATTGCTAAATTAAGAGAAAGACTCTCAGTGATAAATCATAAGCAACAAAATCTAAAAGTTCTAAAATTCTATACAGGAAAGTTTACTGATGAAAGAATTAAGAAAGATTACCAAATTAAACTGTCAAATAGATTTGATGTTTTGCAGGATTTAAATGATGATGAAAATATAAATGAAACAGACGTAAATAAGAATTGGGAGCACATACGTAATGCAATAGAATCAGCAGCTAAAGAAAGTATAGGATACCATAAACCGAGAAAACGTAAGCCATGGTTTGATAATGAATGTCATAATCTAATAGAAATAAGAAATCAGGCTAGACTTAGGTGGTTAAATATAACTGATGATACAAATCTAAACAATTATAATAGAATAAAGCGAGAAGTTAACCGCACGTTTAGAAGTAAAAAAAGAGATTACTTGAAAAGCAAAATTAACGAAATTGAAACAAACAGCAAAAATAAAAATATCAGAGATTTATATAAAGGTCTAAATGAGTTTAGAAAGGGGTGGCAACCTAAAGTAAACTTGATAAAAGATAAAGATGGTGATTTTCTAGCTGACCCAAGCGATATTCTAAATAGATGGAAGAACTACTTTAATGACCTTTTAAATGTCCATGTAGGAGATAAATCAGAAGTAAACGAAGTCCACACAGCAGAACCTTTAGTTCCAGAACCTAACTTATCTGAAGTTAAAGATGCTATTAAAAGACTAAAGAATAACAAAGCACCTGGCATTGATTTAATACCAGCTGAGTTAATTAAATATGGTGGAAATTCATTAATATGTCAAATTCATAAATTAATTTGTTTAATATGGAATAAAGAAGAAATCCCTCAACAGTGGAAAGAATCCATAATTGTCCCTGTGTTTAAAAAAGGTGATAAAATGAACTGCAATAATTACCGTGGAATTTCTCTACTCAACAACATATAAAATATTATCTAACATTCTTTTAACAAGACTAACCCCATCATTTAGTGGAACAATGCGGTCGTAATCGCGTCCGGGTGACTTTCCCCACCGCTAAAGCTGCGAATGAGTTTCTCACGCGTAGTGCAATGCATCATGATATGGGAGTCAAAACGAGAATTCCATTATCGTTAATTCAACGGGAAGGACTCATATTCGGCATAGCTCATGACGTGTCAGAACAGGACGTACTCGATGGTTTCGAGTGTCCTATCCCGGCCCTTTCGGCCAAGCGCATGAACAAAAAACTGTGGAAAGAGGATCGATCTTTCCAGTTAGTTCCCACTAAACTCTTTTGCATCACATTTCGCGGTAATATTTTGCCGGAGAAAGTTCTCATTAATAGTGAAATATTCGCGGTTCGACCGCGTATACGATCAGTCCAGCAATGCTCCAAATGTTTCCGATACGGCCATTTACATTTAGTTTGTAAATCAAAACCCAAGTGTGCCAAGTGTGGTTTGGACTCCCACCCAGAGGACTGTGACAGTCCTTTGTGTTGCATCAATTGCAAGCTACCACATTCAGCCTTAGACAGTAGGTTGTATGCTTCGTTCTGGCTGCGCCTTTTGACCTACTTTTTATTTTACGACGTTTTACGCACTAAACTAACCTACAATGAGAGAAAAATGGAGAGAAAAAGCTCTGGCATCACTTTTTAAGCTATTTTTTACCTCCTGCAAATTTTGCTCTTATGCTAACTCGCCCTTTGACCTACTTTTGAAATGACTTACGACATTTTCCTATAAGGCTGCCTCCTCATACTGTAAGGTCCCCCTCAGTGTAATCTACTACGACCTGCTAATAGGCTTCTGCTCTCAGCGTAATCCGTTTTTTACGCACTAAACTAACCTACAATGAGAGAAAAATGGAGAGAAGAAGCTCTGGCATCACACTTTTTAAGCTATTTTTTTACCTCCTGCAAAATTTTGCTCTCGCCCTTTGACCTACTTTTGAAATGACTTTCCTATAAGGCTGCTGTCTCCTCTTACTGTAAGATCCCTCAGTGTAATCTAGCACGACCTTGCTCTCAGCGTAATCTGCCACGATGTGTTTTTTTAAAACTCTCAGGTGTGATCGTCTACGATGTGTGTGTGTGTGTGTGATAATGAAAATTTATTTTTGTTAAGGAAATCCCTGGCCCCCCCAAAAAAAGAAAATATCCCGCCAGGGGTGCGTGGTGCCCAACACAGTTCTAATGGCCACGGCTAACAAAGCCATGCCTCTGTAGAGTTTCATGGGTTCTTTTTTTTTTAAAACACCCCCATGACTCCCTACAGAGGACCTCCGTGTGTAATGTGTGTGTTTTATGATTGAAGAGAAGAAAAAAATTTGGTTAAGAATGGAATGTGTAAGAACTAAAAAAGTTTCCGTGGGGGTGCAGCATCTGAAAAAAATAAAAATATATACTCAAATAGTGTACATAATATGATAGAAAAATACAAAAAAAAGAGTGTGAATGCAAAAATTAGTGTGAATGATTGTTTTTTTTTTTTTTAAAAAAAAAAGTGGTGCAAAGAAATAATACGTACTTTTTTGATGCGAAAGTCTAATGGTGCGAGCAGATTTCTTCCTCGTCATGGCATCCCCATTCTCGGGTGTGGATGTTGCAGTCCAGTAGCCTCAATTTGGTGTCGTGGGGATCAAGCGCCACTTTGTTGATCGTGGATGTACGCAACTGGTCGATGGTGCTCGTGATCCGATGTTCGGTCATGCGTTGCTTGCTTTTGTCGAACAAGCATGACTTGTAATCTTCTACGGTTAGCTTGTTTGTGCTCGAACGCCCCACCCCCTTTGCCTTCTTTATTTCGGTCTCATCCTGAACTTTGATGGCGTACATTTTCGCTCGAAGACCAGCAAACTCTGTGATGATGCGGCTGTTGACTTCATCCTTCATCTTCCCGATCGTCATTTTCTGGCTGTCGTCGAAGAGAGCGTGATCTTTCGGATAATTGGAGAAATCGAAATGCTGGCTCATGCTTTTGAGATCTTCGTATAGATCATCGATGCAGATGTTGTACACGAAGCTGTCCGTGTCGGTGTAAGCCACCTCGATCGCCTCTCCATAGCGTGGTTTCATGATGTCGTAGTGAAACTTGTACATGGCCAGCTTCGACAACTCGAGGATCGCGACTCCCACGGCGATTGGTTTGTTGAATGTTATGTGGCGGAGAGCACGTTCGATCAATACCAACGTGTCGCTCAGTATCGTGAAGTTCTTGTACGTGGGCTGAGCGACGAGCTTGTTTATTTTCTTCGGGTCGGAGACCAAGTTGATATTTTTTCTTTTCCTCGCATCTTCCATGCTCTTGCCGTAGATGCTGTTATTCATCAATTTGTATAGGTCTTTGTCTGCGGAAGAAGAAGCTGATGCTCGACGTTGAGTGTTGCCGTCGATATAGGGTGCTAGCCACCTGGTCTGTCTAAACTTCAATCCCGAGTGCACGCGTTTCAAAACCAATCCATGCTGGAGGTAGAATTGTAGGAGACGATAATGCACCACGTAATTCTCTTTGCTCTTGAAGGTGAGCATCAGCTTCTTCTCCGGAGCCGATTCCATCACAGGTGCCATCGCAAATCCATGGTGTTCTTGATGAAGCGATGCAGGATATTCCAAATCTACTTTCAGGAAACATCCATTTTCATGATCTTCGCTCCACTCCAAACAATCTTGAAGTTCCTGCTCGCTCATCCATTCGTATTCTCCGATGGGCAGAGGCTCGGACATGGCATAACCATACAGGTTGTTCATGTCCCAGTATGCCAAGAAGTTTGTCGGTTTCCCCGCATCGAAATCGGCAACATATGGATTGTTGGCCTTGACGTATCGAAGGGGACACTGGACGATTCCACCACGTTTTGCTTCTTCGACAAACAAAAGTTGATTGACGTCTTTGATGAGTTCTATCTTCACCTTCGTGGATTTTAACATCGCCTGCCAAGAATAACCCGGTGTGGTGTAGCTGAAAGCGGGGTCCAAACCATATGCTGCTATTCCTCTCGAGCGATGGAGATGAAAACGATCGCTCAATAGCGTAACATCCAGTTTCAGATACAGATCGTGATAGTCGGCCATGGTTTGACAAGAGAATGTAGACCAGACGAGCTGAGCATGATGGTAGTCCTCTTCGGTGCAACAGGTGTCGCTAAGACGACTGTAGAATGCTTCTCTCGGTGGTAACGATGTTTCTGAGAATTTGGAAGCATCCGTCATGTATTCGTAGGGGTAAACACCTTTGCGTCTCAACAGTGCTAAATGTTGGTCGCCGAAACATTTCCTGGTGGCGACCAAATCATCGTCGGTGAGTTGAGACGCGAGTGTCGCCAAACTCGAAGACAGAAAGTTGTAGGAGTCCAAGAAGCGAATTTCTACGTGATTGCCATTTCCAACGTCCACCTTCTTGCTGAATGAAATGAATTTCTCATTGGTGCGAGCTATGACGCTAATGGGTTGAGCGTCGCATCCCATCTCCTTTATGAAGATTTTGGCGTCGTAGCCCTCCAAATTGTGAATGAATACAGGAATAAAATTTGGCTTTTTGACTTGTAGATTACAGTTACACAGGGGGCCACATATTTTCCCGTGTGATGATTGTGGTGGCGAACTTTGACATTTTCGAGGGTGAAGTTACTTTCGCACACACCACACTGAGAGGCAAGGTCGTATGCTTCCTTCTCTTCCTGGGTAAGAGGCTCCATTGCTTTGTCTTCTCTTAGTAGAGGAGCGAATTGTATGGCCATCTGTTTCAAGGTTTGAACGAATTTTTGTGGAGCATCATTGCCACGATGTAAAATAACATTGCCTGTGTTGTTGACCATGAATCCAAAAGCGCAGGCTTTGTGATGTAGAATTTCGGTAGTGCTCGATACGCTGGGATTCGGTTCGCATATGGCGAGTGGAAGTTGGAAACTTTCAAAGTCGGCGCATATCACCATGGGATGCCAGAGTAATGCCTTGTAGTTGGAAAATGTCATGTCTCGAGAAGGCATTTTGATAGCCGTAGCCGGATGTTTACTACACATTTCATGATGATCTCTGAGTTCTTCATCAACATTCTTTTTTCCTCGACCGTAGAATATACTCAGGCATCTGTCGCATACTCGAATTTTATGATGATCTGTGGTAATTTGACTTCTTGTTAATTTTGGAAGATTCTGAATTAGACAATAATGATAATTATCATCATCTTCGATCAGGAGTAATCTGATGACACGATTACTTTTAATGTTGCTATGTCTGAGAACGTAGATGGTGTTGTTTTTGTCTAATCCGAATATGTGTACTGCTATACTTTCGTTTTTATCTGTCTTGTACTGTGTCTCAAATTTACTAATGTCTCGTAGATTTACAGGGTAATTAATGCCAGCCATAGGTTTTTGAAATTCTGAGAGATATTCTGGCTTGTTGTAGTGGTATAAACAATGTTTGTCATTATTGGCTGGGTGATGATCGGCAATAATGCACCACAAAAAGCATCTGGTATCTTCATTTTGAATGTTGATGACGGCTTTCTTACTGGCTATTTCCGGAGGCAAAATGATGAAGCTGGATCCCCCCATCGGGTTGTATCGTGCCACCTTCAAAGTTAAAGTGTGAGGCGAACCGCAAAGTGTCCAACCCGATCCACGTTTTTGGAAAGTCTCGTGCTTGTTCAACAAAGCATCAAACATCTGGTTGCAAATGGCATCCACCTCATCGACGTCGGCGGCGTGGAGACTTTTTACACCAGTGTAATGATGGAAAGTTTCTCGCTCTTTTTTCACGTTTTCGTAAATGACGGAAACGATGAGGTGGATTTTCAACGAGCATTGCAGCAAAGCTTTGGTGATAGACGAAATTAACTTGCTTTTGACCGTGCGAAAAAAGTTGTTTAGATCAGATGTTTCTTCAGATCGGAAAGTCTCCTCGGTTAAAATATTTCGAATACTTTCGCCGGCACTCTTCTGCTTCTTTCGTGGCGCTTGATCGTCATCATCGAGCTTTCTCTTACTAGATCCTTCCCCATGCACATTCTTCCGATGTCTACTCAAGTGAGAAATGGATATATATTTCCCACATTGGTTGCATGCACGTTTCGCTTCCTTCTTCTCCATTTTTTGCTAAGAAAAAAAAGATGAAGTTACTAAAAAATTGCACATTTGTTTTGTGGTGTTATTTATATTAGACCCCAAAACCATAAATGATCTACCATAGATGAAGTTACTATTTGTGGTGTTATTTATATTAGACCTCCAAGCATAAATAATCTACCATAGATGAAGTTGCTATTTGTGGTGTTATTTATATTAGACCCCCAAGTATAAATGATCTACCATAGATGAAGTTACTATTTGTGGTGTTGTTTATATTAGATACGATCTCAATTTTTTCTTAAATAACCAACATGAATCTCTTTGGTTTTCAAGGTGTAAGGGGTGACCTTCCACGTAGGCGCCCAAAAGTCAACCTCACTTCCACGTAGTGCACCCTGGACTAAAGACTAACGAGGCTCTGGCGACTGGCACTATGGCCAGTATAATTTTGTGTGTGTTGTCCTGTTTGTTGTCCTTGTGTGTGCTGAGTGCCCGTTTACGGCCTCAGCTTTTAACAGAAGTCAGAACATTTTAACATTTTTAGTTATGCAACGCTAGAGTTGTTATTTGTAATGATAAGGGGCTGGCCCCCGTATAATGTGACGGGAGCAAAATAGCCTAAGTGCTGACGTTCCCAAAATTTTAAAATCAAAATCAAATCAAATCTTTGGTTTTCGAAAGCAAACAATGGAGACTGTACACCGCACGACGACAGATCTACCTTCCGTGTTAACTAAACTCAACGCCCTGTTGATCGTTCACCTTAACAGCATATGGACGAAATTGGATGACGAGGTGGGCAAGATGTTTTACGTCTTCAACAACAATTTACATTTCTACGAAATTCCGATCGACGGGAAACTTCGGATCACCGTGAATCCGGAGAACGAAGGGCGAAAAATCAAAATTTCTAGCGGCAGGAGCATTTTTCGAATGAAGCACGACAAGGTACTTTCTAACATGGCGTACGATGTTTCAGCAGGAGATTGTCTATACGTGGAACTCCTCGGAGATTACGACAAACTCGTTCCTCTCTTCGTAGAATTACGAATCGTCTATCCTATTATAAATAACCGTTAACCAAAAATGCCTAACGACATTTTCGGCAACACCAAGCGTGTAGACCATGCAGAAGAGATTCTCATGTTGGACGTTCGAGTAAAAAAGTTGAGGAGCGATTTGATCGATTTGCAGGAGACCTTAAACAAAAGTTTAGAGTCGAAAATCGCTACGCTCCAAACGCAATTCTGAAAATCGATTCCGAACTGAAGACGCTTATAAAAAATTATGTCGACGTACCTTCTTACGACAACGTTCAAAATATACAGTTGAGCGTGGATTCTCTTCAAAATGATTTGGCCAAGTTACAGCAATTTCAATCGAAAAATGAAGATTTGGAAAAATTGAAACTCGAAATCGAAGAACGAACTTCCGCAATCGAAAAGAATTTCTCTGAACTTCAAACCGTCGTGAATGATATCGATGTAGAACGCTTGCACGTCGTCGTTTCCAAATTACAAGAAGATTTCACCGGCACGTTGGAAGAAATTAAATCCAAGTTGCAGACTTTGGAAGATACCATGACGAACCTACCATCGTCAGACGAACTGCAGGTCATCGGTAAAAGCGTCGCGAACATAAAAATTCAATTGGAGGCGTATCAAGATTTCGAACACATTCAAACCACCATCGCTACGCTTCAGGCGTTTCTGGAGTTGATCAACGAAGAAATTAAAAATATTCACGCTGAAGCAAGAGCGTTGACGAGCATTCAAGACACGTTAAGCACGGTTCAGCAGAAGATCGAATATTTAGAAAATTTGAACGTCGAATCCAATCTTGCTCATTTTCATCACGTACTGGACAACATACAGGGTGACTTGGAATCGTTACGGACGAGCGTGCCTTCGAGCGAAGATTTGGAAAAATTGAAAACGGCGGTGACGGCACTATCCGATTCGAGCGACGTCAAAAGTTCGTTGAGCGATCTCGAGAGTAGGGTGGCCAATCTCCCTACCTCCAAAGAATTGCACGCTTTGAAAAGGAACATATCACGTATGCTGAAACGACTGGAAACGGAAACGGCGAACGTGGAACAGATTCGAGACGAAATCAGTTCGCTGGTGTCGACGCTGCCCACTTCGCAGAGCGTCGCCGACCTTCACACGCAGTTTACAGAGATGCGAAGCATCGTGAACGATCTTACCGAGAAGAGTTCGAAATTGAATCAAGTCGAGAACCTTCAGAACATTGTCGTCAACATCAGAGATCAAGTTGGAGTGCTGGAATCCACGCAGGAATCGACGCTGGCCTCTTTCGGTGCCAAGTTGCAAGAACTCAACGAAAACTACAAGCAGTTGAACGTGGAAGTGAAAATCAAACCGTCGTTTTCTGCCGTAACGGATACCATAGTCGATCATTTGCTGCCCATCGAAAATAAACTCGGACACGTTCACAGTAATCTGCTCGGCGTCGACACTAAATTCGCCAAATTGTTCACCTTGCAAGCCATCGAAATCAACAGCGTACCCAATCAGCAGAGAATCTCCACGTTTGTCGAAGGTAACAAACTGTACATGTTGCATCCTTATCATCCGTACTACAAGTTTCTCCTCGATGGCACGATTCAGATAAACGAATTTTCGTACTGGTCTCACGGCAGAAAAGCTAGCGTTCCCACCATGACTTTGATATCGAATCGTGGTGTCCAGAAAGCAGGAAACATTCCTCTGGCACGTTGGAACGAAACGCGCAACATATATGAAATACACGAAGACGAAGATCTTACCGTTTTCGCCGTGAGTGCCGGCGATAAGCTGATCGTTCAAAACACAGGTGAGGTACCACCCTCTTTGAATCCCATCACGCTGGTGCTTCTCTTCAAACGTAATCTCTAAAAAAAAAAAATGTCTAGGCAAGCCATCGTCGAAGAATTGCATAAACCTGCACGCCGCAACTACGAACGTTTGGCGGTGGTAACCAAGGGAATCGACGACCTCTGGCAAAGTGACCTCGTGGAGATGAGTAGCGGCAAGTTAAAAAACGTACATAAATTGAACAAGGGCAACAAGTACCTCCTCACCGTCATAGACACATTTTCGAAATTCGCATGGGCTCTACCTTTGAAGGCGAAAACGGGAACTTGCGTCACGGAAGCATTCAAATTAATTTTTCGCGAAAGCGGCGGCAGACGACCTCGGTTTTTGCAAACGGACAACGGTAAAGAATTTTACAACGCCGTATTCCAAAAGTTTATTCAAAAACATGACATTCGACATTATTCGACATTCAGTGACGTCAAAGCCAGCATCGTGGAAAGATTCAATCGAACCTTGAAAACACACATGTGGAAACGATTCACGCTTAGGGGAAATTACAAATGGGTCGACATCCTGCCGGAACTCGTCGATACCTATAATGATACGGTACACAGAACGATAGGCATGAAGCCAGCTGACGTTACGAAATCTGACGAGCAGCGTTTAATTTCTAGCGTTTACTGTCCAAAGTACACACCCACGACTACCAAGAAATCAAAATACAAAATTGGCGACCAGGTGAGGATCAGCAAATTCAAACGCACCTTCGAGAAGGGATTCACAAAAAATTGGAGCACGGAACTTTGTACGGTGGTTCGAGTTTTACCCGGAAACCGACACACGTATATAATAAAAGATAGTAGCGGCGAGATTTTGAAAGGAAGATTTTACGAAGAGGAACTCTCTAAAACGAAACACCCCGACACGTACCTCATCGAGAAAGTATTGCGTAGGAAAGGTGACAAACTGTTTGTCAAATGGCTGGGACTTCCGGAAAAGAGTTGGATCGACGCGAACGAGGTGATCTTGTGAGTACGTGGAACGTGGTGAAGCGTCTACCGGATTCGGAAAGTCAAACGAGAAAAAAAAGAATGGCGAGTTGCTCCCCGACAGCATCCGCTGTCTGATCGTAGGTCCTTCGGGGTGTGGGAAAACGACACTGCTCGTGGACAATTTTCTCCTCGCACCCAATTGGTTAGATTGGAAGAACAGGCACCTGTACGTGTTCTCGAAAAGTTTGGAGCAATCCAAATACCAGCAACTGATGAAACTGTACGATGGTCTGGACATTGCAAAGTTCGCTTCGGAAATAAAACCACTCGACGATTGTCGTGAAAATTCAGTCGTTGTGTTCGACGACGTCATCCTGGAAAATCAAAATGAAATTCGCAACTTTTTCACGCAAGGTCGTCACAAAGGAATGGATTGCTTCTACCTAGCCCCCTCCATGTAGGACTGCCTTGACGGGGCGAGGGGGCTTAGTAGGGAGGTCAATTTCATCTCATCATTTCACCCATTCTTCATATCCATATCTCACGTTTTTCACCATTCCATCACGTCATTCATCTCCATATCTTTGACCTCCCTCTAAGAAACTAAGGTGGGGAGGTCATTTTCATCTCATCATTTCAATCATTCTTCACATCCATATCTCACGTTTTCACCATTCCATCACGTCATTCATCTCCATATCTTTGACTTCCCTATATCTAAGGGTCCTGCTAGAGGAGACAACCTCGATAAAAAAACCCTATCCCAAGGTGTGAGTTGCACGTGCCGATGGGACAGTGTTGGCTGCAGGGGTAGGTGCAGTCGCGAACGTGGCCTCGGGGATTTCGGTTTGGTCCTCGAGTAGCCTCCATTTTTGGGGGTAGGCCTTCCTCGGCATAGAGGGCATGTCGAGGCGACAATTTATGGACCCTCCACTTAAAATCATTTTTGTATATGGGTACAAAAAACAACTCAAACGGGGGGAAACCCCCAAAACGAGCGCGGCCTTCGAGCCCGCTTCAATTATCGGAAAAGACAAGTAACGTGCCACGTTATCTTGTGATTAGTATTGTCCAGAAGACCGACAGTACCGATGAATCTGCAACAACAAAGAAACATGGAGCTGCTACATTAAAGGACTTGTCACCGTTCCTGATCAAGAAACAGCTAGACTACGCCGCTGGTTCAGACGTACCAGAAATAAAAAAGCTAAGAAACTTAACTAAGTCTACTTATCCAGACCAGCACAGATCGCCAGACCAACAACCTGTTAAAGTTAAGATCTTTGGGCAACTTCCCTGTTAATGTTGAACCACATCGTCAACTTAACAGTAGTAAAGGTGTGATTCGCCACTGGGATCTGCTAAAAGCTGAGGAGGAAGAGATCCTTGAAGCACTCTCAGACCAACATGTGACCGCAGTGCAGCGAATAAAGACTCGAAAATCCGGAGAACTTCTACCAACTGCTTCAATTATACTGACCTTTCGAACGACCACTCTCCCAGATAGGGTACGGGCTGGATATTTGAGACTCAAAGTCCGGCCGTACATCCCTAACCCGATGCGATGTTTCAAATGCCAGCACTTTGGGCACACCCAACCTTCCTGCAAGGTCACTACCGCCCTTTGTGGTAAGTGTAGTCTGCCTGATCATGGGACCGAACCTTGTTCTTCTGGTCCCAAATGCATTAATTGCAAAGGCGAGCACCCAGTCTGGCATCGTGACTGCCCCTCTTTCCAACAAGAGAAGAAAATCAGAGAGTTGGTCGTTATAGAGAAAATCTCCGCTGGAGAAGCCAAACAACGTCTCCGGGAAAGTATATGCACCACTTTACCTGTGCCATTCGCTGCAGTTGCTGCAGCTGCTCTTACCCGCCGCAGTGTGGGTGTACAAACCCACGACGTGTCCACTCAAACTACAACGCTTCCCGTAGAGGCTCGCCCTGCTTCGAGGAAACCAGCAACCACGCCTCGCTCCACAGAAAAGAAGATCAAGCAGGTACACAGAAAAGAATACTTTCTCAAGTCAAGTAGCTCTCCAGTCAGGGCGGCATCGACCACCCTGAAACTTAAAGCGCAGCTGAAAGCTGCCCGACGGGCGCTGAAGGCACCCGCCCCCACTCCCCCTTCATCCCCTTCGCCCTCTGTGTCTTTACCCGAGGACATGATACAGGACGAAGCCGCGGATGAAGAATTTATCAAGGTGACAGGGCCTAGAAATAAAGTACGCCTTAAGAGGTAACAACCATACCTCCAGCTATGGCTTATTGTCTCCAATGGAACCTTAACGGTTTCCGTACACATCTCGAGGAACTGCAAATTTTAATATCTGAATTTGACCCTGCCATCATATGTCTCCAAGAGACACATTTTCGTCCAAATGAATCAGTGATTCTAAACGGATACACGCTTTACCGCACCGACAAGCTTCCTGAGGGTCGTCGTGCACACGGTGGTGTTGCAATAGGTGTTCGAGATAACATCCACTCAACACCAATCTTTCTCACCACCCCCCTCCAAGCTGTCGCCGTGCGGGTCCATCTACCACAGCCAATATCCGTTTGCAGTGTCTACATCACAAGGGAGGAGCGATTCTCTCTTGAGGACCTGCTTTCTATATTCGAGCAACTTCCGTCTCCTGTAGTTCTTTTGGGCGATTTTAATTCCTACCATCGTTTGTGGGGCTCCGTTCGTACAGAGCCCCGGGGTCAAATCGTAGATCAATTCCGTGAGGCATCAGATTTAACGTTGCTGAATGATGGGACTCCCACATATTTCAGTCCTTCCTCAGGCACATACTCTGCGTTGGACCTGTCCTTCTGCAGTCCCAGCCTTGCTCCTACCACATCTTGGAGCGTTCACCCTGATCTCTGTGGGAGTGATC
Organism: Lepisma saccharinum; assembly: GCF_977018435.1. Lineage (NCBI taxonomy): Eukaryota > Metazoa > Arthropoda > Insecta > Zygentoma > Lepismatidae > Lepisma > Lepisma saccharinum. The sequence continues at coordinate 1,287,518 of NW_028142891.1, forward strand.
ACTTCCCACTGCTTCTAACTTTCGAACATCTTCAGCACTTACGTGAACAACACCCTCACTGGCATCTCAGTCGCGCCGACTGGGGTGCCTTCGAGCGTGCAGTGGACCTTGAACTCGATCTAGCGTCGACTTTGCCAGCCATCGACGCCTTAGATATATTTGTGTCAAGAGTGCATGATGCTGCACGCACCTCCATTCCACATCCCAGTGGACCTGCGAGGCGACGCCCAGTCCCCTGGTGGACTGCGGAGATCAGTGCAGCCATCAAGGACCGCAATCATGCCCTTGATCAATTCAATAGGAACCACACTGCCGCAAACCTCGAGCAGTTCCGCATTAAGCGTGCCCGTGCCCGTCGGCTTATTCGAGCCAGTAAGAAGGCGTGCTGGGTCCAATACGTGTTTTCTCTGACGAAGCAGGCTTCGTCGAAAGCCGTTTGGACCAAAGTACGTCGCATCCAGGGGGGTGCATCTACTCCTCTGAGCGCTCTGGAGCACGATGGGACGTTGTACACTGATTCCGGAGACATAGCTAATATCTTGGCCACGCAGTTTTCTGATGCGTCTAGAGTCGTTTTCACGTTCAGAAGACACAACGGCGCTTATGGAGAAACCGCACAGTGTTGCCAATACAGCGCTAGCTCATGTCGCCGGGAAATGATGACCTTCCTTCACAATGAAGGTGTTACATATTTTGTAATGATAATTATATGTAATTATTAATATTAATATTATACTGTGAACGTTACAGTTACCCTTTTTACTATGATCCATTGCGATCACTACACACGCGAGTCTAATGCACGAATATGACACTTCAGAAATCACTTAAAAAAGTAAAAATCACTGAGAGCTCATACAACTGAAAACACTTTTTCGAGAGAGGGAAAAAGTCTAAACAGACCAAAGCAGATCTCTCACTCAAGTAAGAGGAACCTGGCACATGGGTTAGATTAAATTGCAACCCAAACAAACAAATTAGTTATGGCCCACGTGAACTAATAAGACGTGAATGACTCAAGCAAGGCATGTCATATTTCTATCTTGAAGCCCCATATTTTGTCACGTGTTGGAAAGCCTTTCAAAGGTTAATATGGTGTCTATAAATTTATGTGTACGTTGGAAACTGAAAGGTGATCTGCATTTCAGTATTAATGTCGACAGTAATGTAAACGAAAACAACGTGTATTTGCGACAGCACTAATGTTGATCACAACAGCAGCATTGGAAATAATTGTCAATTATTAAATTTAAGTAATTTCAATTCTATTATAACAAAAAGCATGAAGTTCATACTTTTACTGAATGGAAATAAAATAACTCGAAAACTTGGTGGTGATTAGCCGGAATGCTGCGGTGAGTCAGCTCAAGATGGCCAGACAACGTCTCCTTACTTCGCGCGCGGTTCGGGTTAAAAAGAAACTCCAAATGCATGGAAGTAATATTTTTGGGAACCTTTGAGTGGTTATAAAAAATAATTTCATTATTTTCTCCACAACTTTGTCGCTGGAAGTTTTTACTTGGAATTACATAACAAAAAATGGCCAGCGACGACATTTTCTACTGCACGAATATAAAAAATCTCCACATACTTTATTTGAATATTTTTTAATGCAAATATGCTTCAAAGTATTGATAAATTCTGAGTACCACCGTCACCTATGACAATTAAAAAACAGTGTCAATTTTTTTCATAATGAAAGCTTCAATTTTACGGCATGTTTCAACGTTAGGAATGAAAACAATGTAAAAATTGTGTTTTCACAGAAAATTTGCGTTTTTAATTTATCTAAAATTATGTAAGCAAGTTACCAGTTTTTTGTGTTCACCATCGTATTCTCTACAAAATTTCCTGCAAAACTGCAGGTACCGATTTTACTTAAGCTAAATTTGTAAATCCAGAAATTTGACAACAGCGCGCTTGTATTTCCCATAAGAAAAGCATTGCCCATAAGAGCCCATTGTGTCTTCTGAACGTGAAAACGACTTTAGCTCTGAAAATTATGAACCACGTTTCCGCCGTGAGAAGGACCGTCAGGAACGACGCCCTCTAATTTTTCGAAGTCATAACACCGAGCCATACAACTCTCCATTCACTGAACGGGAGTTCGATCAGGCGCTTCGAGATTCTAAGAATACAGCTCCAGGAGTGGACAAGATCCACTATGAGATGCTTCGTCATCTGCCCATTGGAGCCAAACATTTCCTTTTGGCGGTATTCAACAGGCTTTGGTTGGAGGACTCTTTCCCCACTTCCTGGAAAGAAGCTATTATTGTTCCCATCCTGAAACCAGGTAAACAACGCACCGCAGCCTCGAGTTATAGGCCTATTGCCTTAACTAGCTGTGTGTGCAAGTTGATGGAACGCATGATCAACAAGCGTCTCACCTGGTTTTTGGAGGAAAACTCATTGATAAGTAATTTTCAATGTGGTTTTCGCTCCAACCGTTCCACACTGGACCATCTGGTTCAGCTGGAAAAACATATTCAGGATGCATTCTTCAACAAGAAACATTTAGTTGCAGTTTTCTTTGACCTCCAAAAGGCATATGACACAACGTGGCGCTTTGGCATCCTAAAGCAGCTCCATTCTTGGGGCGTGCGTGGCCATATGGCGTACTTTATTGAAAAATTTTTATCAGATCGCTTTTTCCGCGTACGTGTTGGGAACTCCTTTTCGGATCTTCACCAACAAGAGAACGGTGTCCCGCAGGGCAGCGTACTTAGTGTGACTCTGTTTGCCATAGCAGTAAACAGTGTTATGGCAAATATTCTTTCCCCAGTACATGGCCTCCTCTATGTCGACGACCTTACGATCTTTTGTCGCTCACGGAATCTCGCGTCAGCATCTCGTCAACTCCAACTGACGATAAACCGTTTGGTTGAGTGGTCCTCCCAAACAGGTTTCACCTTCTCATCCGAGAAATCCGTGTGTGTTCACTTTTGTCGTCAGCGTACATGTCATTTAGATCCTGACCTGTACATGGGGAAGTCTCCCCTGTGCTTCGTGAATGAGGTCCGCTTCCTGGGCCTCATTTTCGATAAGAAATTAACATGGCTACCTCACCTTCGCCAGTTAAAGTTCTCTTGTCTTCGAGTTCTCAACCTTTTACGCGTTTTATCTCATACTTCTTGGGGTGCTGATAGGACGGTATTGCTTCGCCTATACCGTGCACTCATCAGGTCGAAGCTAGATTATGGATGTGTTGTGTATTCTTCTGCTCGCCCATCTAGACTTCGCATCCTAGACACTGTGCACCATGCTGGTATACGTGTGTGCACTGGTGGCTTTCGGACCAGTCCAGTCGCCAGTTTGTATGTAGAGGCATCTGAGCCGTCGCTGTCTCTGCGAAGACAGCGGCTGGTAGTTAACTACTTCCTCCATCTTCGCTCGATGCCTTCACATCCTTCATTCCACACCATCTCAGACGTGGGTAGGCTGGCAAGGTATCGGCTCCACCCTAGTGTCACTAGACCATTTGGTGTTCGTGCAGACGAGATCCTGTCAGCACTTGGTGTTGACAGTGATGCTCCTGGCGTCTCTCCACTCATTTCGCCTCTCCCTACCTGGGAGTTTCCTGCACCTTCTATCAATTTCTCTCTGACTGCCCTTCCAAAGTCAGAGACACCAATGGTTGTATACCAGCAACGGTTTTTAGAACTTCGTGCGAAGCACCCCAATTTTAACGTGTTTTATACGGATGGGTCCAAGACATTCGAATCAGTTGGTTGCGCCTTCGTCCTAGACTCTCAAAGTTCCAGTTACTTGCTACACCCTGCCTGTTCCATCTATACAGCAGAGTTGTACGCCATTCTAAAGGCACTGGACTTTGCAGACGTCAATGGTCTGAAGAAAGTCCTTGTGTGCAGTGATTCGACCAGCGTGTTGCAGACCCTGAATTCGCCGTATTCCCGGCATCCGGTAGCGCAACGCATATTCAGACGGCTTGTGTCCCTATCTGCCCGTGCCGATGTACACTTCTGTTGGGTCCCTAGCCACGTAGGCATTCAGGGGAACGAAGCAGCCGATGCTGCCGCCAAGTCTGCTAGTGCGGACGGCGATGTTCTCGTCCACCTTTTGCCAGCTAGCGACCTGCAGAACATGTTCCGCTGTCGCCTTCTTGAAACTTGGCAGGCCGAGTGGGATACGGAAACGGGGAACAAGCTTCACCCTATTAAGCCCACCATAGGTGCTTGGCGTTCCTCGTCCCGTCCCTCTCGGCGAGAAGAAGTCACTCTAACTCGCATGCGTCTAGGACACAGCCGTCTTACGCATAGTCACTTGCTGCAAGGGCTGGACCCTCCGTTATGTCGTGTTTGTAATGTTTTATTAAGCATTCGACACATTCTCGTTGAATGTGTCGATCTTGCTTACCTCCGGCAGACTTTTAACATTTCCGGCTGTTTGTCATCCCTCTTGGGTGATGACACCAGCATTTTATCAAATGTTTTTAGTTTTTTACGAAGAGCTGGACTCTTCCACCGTCTGTAGGGTTTTTTTTAGTTTGTTTGTTCTGACTTTTTAATGTGTTTTGTTTGTCTCGTGCAGGTCTTTTTACAACCTTGCACTTTTAATGTTTTCCCAAGGGGCTATTTACACCCCTTTTTATGATTTTAGTCAGAATTTTAGATAAGGGGCTACTTCCCCGTATACATTGAAGGGTGCAAAATGGCCTTTAGTGCCGACGCACCCAAAAAAGTTTTAAATCAATCAATCAATGCTTCTACCTAGCTCAAACGTTTTCCAAAATTCCAAAACAGTTACTACGCGACAACGCTAATTTCATATGTTTGTTTCGTCAAGATCACACCAACCTCAAGCACGCGTACGATGACTACGTAGGCGGAGACATGAACTACAATCAATTTTCGGAACGCTGCTCTACTTGCTGGAACAGTGACGATTTCGGATTCGCGACGATCGACATGACGAGGAAACCCAACGACGGAAAATACAGAAACAAAATCAACAACTTTCTAAACGTTGCAACGTTGTGAGAAACGACGTGTATAAATAACGTTATGACGAAACGAAAAATCGAAGACGAAAATCTCAAGCTTCGCGATTACCTCGCGAAACGCTTCAAAGGTTGGAAATCCGAGAATCGCGGATCCTACGAAGAGAAGAAACGTCAAGATCAACCCGTGATCGATGCCATCAGCGGTCTAGGTAAAGAAATTAAAAGTGTCACGGAACAAAATAAAAATTTGATCAACGAACTCGTACCACTTGCAGCTAAAAGTTACGCCGTACCCACGCCCATTTCGAGCATTCCTTCGACGCCGTTCGAACTAAAGGACGTACCGGCACGACGTCGAGCCATAGGCAGCACGTCTTCGGATAAAATCGAGTTGGGACCTTTGGCACGAGACTACCTGAGCACGGGGAAGTTCGACAAGGACGAAGTGTTCGGATTGTATCCGAGCATGGAAACCAACGAAGGCGGCGGTGTGGTTTGGAAGATTGGGAAATCGAAGGTGACCTTCGAAGGCAACGACATTAAAGTTAATTTAGGCGAGAAGGATAGTTGGACCAGGTATCCGGGTACGGTGGGACTGTGGGAACTCGTCGCCAAAAATCAGCCGAAAGATTACACCGACGAAGATTACCAGAGTTACAGGGAAATTCTGATCATGACGGATGCCTTGTACCAGAACAACGATGCCTCGCAGAATAGGGTGAAATCGAGCAGCGGCGAGAAGTACAGGAATCTCATCAAACCGATTTGGAACCAGGTTAAAACAGGCAGCGGCGTCAAACGCTACAACACGTTACCCAAAGAATTCGTTTGGGTGGACGACGTTAGGAAGCTCGTGGACCGATTGTTGGTGATAGCCGGCGAAGAGAATGCAGGCAATCGTAATTTCTATAACGAGAAGGTTGGCATCGTGGACATGATCAGCGCCAAACTTTCCAACTTCATCGTGAACGACGACAAGGGCATAGGTTACCTGATCAAAATCATCAACACGCTGCCTCCGAGATTCTGGAACGTGGCCGAAGGAAAGGGACTCGTGAACGACATCATCAACAAGTTACCTTTCGAGATGCATTTACCTGGCTACCAGTACTGCGGACCGGGTACCAAACTCGAGAAAAGATTGGAGAGAGGAGACAAGGGTGTGAATCCGTTGGACGCAGCATGCAAAGATCACGACATCGCCTACAACACCACGCAGACGAATCTGGACTCACGTCACGAAGCAGACAAGAAATTGGAACATGCAGAATTCGAAAGGTTCGTGAGCAGAGACGCATCGTTGGGTGAACGGGTCGCCGCACTGGGTACCACCATCGCCATGAACACCAAACAAAAATTGGGGTGGGGTATATAAATAACATAGAGTAAAAATAAATAATAAAAACAACATGTCTCGTATAACCGACTTACCACCCGAGCTACTATCTAAAATATTCAAACATGCAACTTGTGAGGATGTACATAAACTTGTAATCATAGCAAGAACGACGCCGGAATTTCGCATCCCTTGTGAAATGGTTCTCAAGGACCATCTTCGGGAGATCAGCGGGCTGAGGTGCGGTGATCTCAACACTCTTCTTTCGGCCGCAACCAAAAAATTAAACGAAAGGATGGACACGGACGATTGGTGCAAGTCTGAACAGAAGGCGGCAGATATTGTAACGCACATCATCTCGTTTTCCGAAGCACAAGCTTTCTTCCTCTTACACACACACTGTGAAAAAAACTAATAATATACACGTCAAAAAAAATGTAGGTGTCAAAAAAAATATGACAAAAAAATATACGTCAAAAAAAATGTACGTCCAAAAAAAAAATTGCCATGGAAAAAATTTTTATCATCAAAAAAAATTTGTCTCGTCAAAAAAAAAAGTTGACGTGGACATCGTCAGAAAAAAAAAGTTGCCTTATCGTAAAAATTTGTTATCGTCTATTTTTACCAGATCGATACGCTATCATGTTATCCGACGAGAAGCTAGCTATTTTAATCGAGAACAAAACTCGAATCGTGTACAAGGGGACAAAGGAACTTCTTGGTAAGAAAACGAAGCACGTAATAGAATTTGTTTAATCACAGACACCCCATTCCCCGGAAAATATATATATATAAATAACATACCATGAAAAATATGTCAACTTGTATAACTCAACTTCCTCCCGAAGTGTTGCACAAAATATTTACGTTCACGTTCGACGGGGATGTAACAAAACTCATAGACTTGTGTAAAGTAACGCCAGAATTTCGTTCACTGTGCAAAATGATTTTCATGGATCACCTCCGAGAAATAAGCGGAATGAAAAAATGTTCCGATCCCCAGAGACTCTCTTTCGAGCCGCAAACAAAAAAATTGACGATAAATGAGACGAGCTGTACGAGTGGAGGCAGGGGAGAAGAAGATTTACCGTAGACTGGTACGCGTCGAACATTGAAACTGACGATCTTGTAAAACACATGATAGCATTAGGCGAAGCAAAAATTTTTTTTCTTTCCCAGAATACATATATATAAATAACACATCGCCACAGTTTGTTTTGAGTGAGACGATATATAAATAACACACATCGTAAACCTAACGAAAAAAAAGTTGTTCTCTTTCTCAGATAACATATAGCATCAAAAAAAATGAAGCCCAAGGGTGTCGTGTACCAGATACCATATTCGAATCTAAAAAATCTAGGTGCCCTCGATGGGTTACTCACCAAGAAACAACGCGAGAAGAAACGTTCTTGCTTGTCGAAAGGACACGGAATGAAATTACTTCTCAGCACACCTCAATTGAGACGCTTGCAGCGTTCGCGGAAACAGCAAAAGATCGGAGGTTTCATATTCAGCATCCCGGCCATCCTGGCAGCATTGGGGGCCGTTGGAAGTTTGGCCGGCGGAAGCGCCGCCATCGCGAAAACCGTCATCGACTCGAAGAAGAACAAGGCGGAATTGGAAGAACAGAAACGTCACAACCTGGCCATGGAGAAAAAAGAGGGGAAGGGCGTGATGAAAAAGTTTAAAAAAAAGAAACAGCAGCACTCACCAAGCGAGACATTGAATCTCTGATCGAACCATTACGAATCAAACACTTCAGAGGAGTTTTCATGTCCGACTCGTTACCTTCAACCGTTAAAAATAGAGAATGCGGCGTAGTCAACTTGGACAGTCAAGAAAATCCAGGCACGCATTGGATATGTTACCACAAAAACTACAATAACAAAGCATTCGTTTTCGATTCTTTCGGAGGTGTTCCACCTACAAATTTAGTCCATTACCTGAAAACGAACAAAACCTCTATATACTACAACGACGAACGCATTCAAAATTTCGGAGACGTGAACTGCGGTCATCTCTGCCTCTCCGTGCTCGCGTTTCTCTCTAAAATAAATAAGCCACAGGTGGAAGATTTCCAGAAAGCATTGTGGAATCTTAAACACGATGGGCGTGTTCCATCTCACGAGCGAATCTTCGATCTTGAAACTCACGCTGCACGACGACATCGTCTATCCTAAATCCGTGGCTCTGCGTCCATTCTACAGCATGTACCTCATACCTAACGTCACGCATCACAACAACAATATTAGCGTCGGAAGCGAACATATCGTCGTCACGCCAGGCCAATACAATCTTTCCACTTTGCAAGCTCAATTACCCAAAGGCACGTACCTTTCTCAAAATTCGGTCACGCACAGAGTGGAAATCGTATCGGCGACGGAGACCGTGGACCTGGGCACCATAGGAGAACTTTAAGGTTTCGAGAACGACACAAAACTCGAAGCTGGCATCAAGCACGTAGCAACCAATATTCCTAAATTCTTAGCCATAGAGACTTTGAACGTTCACTGCAACGTAGCGGAAGGCATGATCACGAAATCCGACGGGGGGTTGCTGGGAAGTCACAAGCAGACGGGAATCATAGCCACGTTCAAACCCAGTTCCGAATTCATGGAACCGATCATCTACACACCTTCTTCGCCGATCTATTTTCCAGTATGTCGCAACCGCATAGACGACATAGAGTTGGTGGTGACGAACGAGAAAGGAGAGGTGGTGGATTTCGCAGGTGCAACGACCACTGCCATCGTGGAGATCAACGTATAATAAATAACCATACATCATGGAACAAATCGAAAGTTACGAATTGCAATCTTTTCCTCCCAACCGTCGCACGTTCGCCAATTTGAACGAAGCGAACCGGGAGATCGAATACGACGTGGACGTAGGCGACGGGTTTGTTCATCCTCACAGAGCGGACCTCTACCTTCAATTCGACGTGGTGAAGAAGGAAAGCGGAGACGCGTTCCCCGCAGCAGCAAATTTGATACTCGTGGACAACTTCGTGCCTCACCTGTTCTCGCAGGTGGAGGTGAGGAAACACAACACCGTCATCGACAGAATCGATTATCCAGGCATCACGTCGACGGCAGTGGGAACGTTGAAATTATCCAAAACGGACGCGGCGTACTATCAGGCGGGAGGATTCGAAGCGGGAACCAAAATATCGACGACAAGTCACACGGTGCTCTTTCCCATGCGTCTGCTGCCGGGATTCTTCTCCGACTACAAGGAGATCATGTGGAAGGGAGGATTGCGCGTCACCTTTCGAAGAGCGGCCAACGACAACGACGCACTGATGCGATACACCAACTTGAACGCCGACGGCACGCCGATAGCCAACACATTACCCGAAGCGGCCAAGTGCGTCATCCGGAGCATGGAATTGAGAATGGCGGTGGTGGAATACGAAACGAACTACGCCCTCAAGAACAAAGCGGAGATCTTGAAGAGTCCGCAGGTGCCGATTCACTTTCACGGTTACCAGTGCGTGCAGAAATTGGCGTCGGGAAGTCACATGGAATTCGACGTGACGACGCAGTTCAACAACATACAGTTCGACATGCCAGATTTCGTCGTGGTGCTCTTTCAGACCGGGAGGGACAAGAATCAGGAAAAAGATTCCAGCAAAGTAGTAGTGTTTGTGGTGGGATAAACCCGAGAAAGTATGAACTCTCCTCCAGCAGATTTGCTTACACTTAAAACTTGCTCAACATGGCCATATGAGTTTTTTGTTCAAGTGTGGAACCCCTGTTTAATCCAAGATTTTTGTAAAAAAGCCCTCATGGATTCCATGAGAAAGTATGACCCCCTCAGATTGATGAGGCTACACTTATAAAAGGCACTTTTGTGAGATTGTTGTCCATAAATTTGTTAAAAATATGCCCCTCTTGTGGCCACACTTAAAACTAGGCCACACACACACACACACACACACACACACACACACCCGTTTGTGAGATGTAGATCCGAGGAAAATCAACTTTTCACAGGCGTTCCGAGGTACCTCTCCGATTGCAATCTGACATGTCTTAAATGATAGTTTTTGATGTGGTTTACTAGAAAAAATCTGACTTTGGCGTGTCAGGCTTATTTTAAACCCCAAAAATAGAAATTTAGAACCGAGGTATTTTACAAACCTAAAATCTGCATTCAGAGGAAAAATTTGAATTGTGTATAGAATGTGTATGGGGTTTGTTACACCTACATTTAGAGGTAATTCTTGCGTGTATGGAATTTCGAGGTAAAATTTGAATTTTCAAATTGTTTATGGAACTTCGAGGAAAATTTCAAATTATTGTCGTTGTGTATGCACATCGAGGTATTCACCTGTGTATCGACTTCCGAGGAATTTCCATTTGTACATATGGCAATACAAGAAACTGTGTATTAATGGAGAGTAAGGGCGTTGAACCCCCCCCCCTTCCCCACCCGTTTGACGACTTCTTTATGATAAGGTATTCATGTTTTCAGGATTCCAACACAGAAACCTAAAAACTGGAGAATCTGGAATTTCAAGCAATTTGAATAAATTACAAATCTCGTGCAAATATCCTGGAAAATCTTCTAATTGATAAATGTAATACCATTTGAGCGCATCAGAGGCACTAGAATATGATTCTTCCTACGACTAATAAGTAATATTCATTACAATTAATAAGCATTAATAATTTCAACTGCAATAACTTACTTTACACAAGCTACTTTGAGGACATAGACTTTAGTTTCTCATTACACATTATTTAACATCGTGTACATTTGTAAAATTCTGTTTGTCAAAAACTGAAATCATATAGAGTTTTTCTATATGATTTGTTTGACATTTTATTTTTTGAACTGTAATACAGTTAGAACAGATGTTTTATTTCAATAAATTTTTCTACCTTTGTCTTTAATTAAATGCAAATATATGTCGCTTTATAATTTGTTTCTTGAGTCGTATGAGAAAGTAATAATTACTAAATAAATAAATTTACTGATATTGATAACCAATATTATAGTGATCCAATGTAAAATTGCAAACTTTCCTTGAAGAACATGAGCAGTTCATACACCTCTTAGTTATTGTGTATAACCAGGTGACCCCAATGGGTTTTGTCTTTGAAAAGGAAACAGGTATTTAGAATTTTTTCCAAAGGTACGGCACATGAAAACATTAACAAATATTTTAATTTTTCACTAAATTACTGGTCATTGATAAATGTGTATGACTGATAAAATTACCTGTAATTTTCGTGATAAACGGATATGCCTATATTGGGCCTCCCCTATGGCGCAGTGGTCCCGTTTTCGATTCCCGGTGGAGGCACATAGTGGTTCGGATTCCACTTTAAACTGTAGGTCTAGTCCCGATTAGCCTTACTGTGCATAAAGTGGACTTAAAACACCAAGTCAAGCAATCAAACGGGTATACCTATATCAGATAATACTGATAGGATACTAATTAATCTGCAACACTCTTAATGTTAGTAATGTAAGATGAGGTGAGGGTATTATGGTTGTAAGGCAAAATGTAAAGGGCTTTATAACATGAATTTACAATATTAATGAACAATGTATCTGGCATTCTGAAAAAAAAAACGTTTCTGAAAACTAGGGGAAATATCACGGAAAATGGACTTGAAATTTATGTGGGAACCTTCATACACTCCTATAACTTCATACCGAGGTACTTTTTTTGTGTTTGACAATACGAGGAATGTTCGTCATATTTGTGTATGTTCAAGCTATTTCTAATATGGCCGTGAATGCATATTGAGGTATTCATGTGTGTAGAACTTCCGAGGAGAATTTATACACTCGCATAACTTCATACAGAGGTACTTTTTGTGTTTGACAATACGAGGAATGTTTGTCATATCTGTGTATGTTCAAGCTATTACTAATATGGGAGTGAATGCATATTGAGGTATTCATGTGTGTAGAACTTCCGAGGAAAATTCATACACTCGCATAACTTCATACAGAGGTACTTTTTGTGTTTAACAATACGAGGAATGTTTGTCATATCTGTGTATGTTCAAGCTATTTCTAATATGGGAGTGAATGCATATTGAGGTATTCATGTGTGTAGAACTTCCGAGGAAAATTCATACACTCGCATAACTTCGTACAGAGGTACTTTTTGTGTTTAACAATACGAGGAATGTTTGTCATATCTGTGTATGTTTAAGGAATTACTACTATGGGCGTGAATGCATGGTGAGGTATTCACGTGGTGTATCAACTTCCGAGGAAAATTCATACACTCGCATAACTTCATACCTAGGAACTCTTTGTGTTTGACAATACGAGGAATGCTTGTCATATCTGTGTATGTTCAAGCTATTACTAATATGGGCGTGAATGCATATTAAGGTATTAGTGTGTGTAGACTTCTGAGGAAAATTTATACACTCGTATAACTTCATATCGAGGTACTATTTGTGTTTGACAATACGAGGAATATTTATTAGTTTAAGCGATTACTAATGTGTGCGTGAATTCATGGTGAAGGTGAACTACAGGTAGTTTGATGGGAATGCTACAACAAAACTGAAATTGTCTCATTATGTGGTGAAAAGACTTAACTACTGATGTGGGATACTATAACAATTGGAGAAAATATGTTTGGTTCGGTATATTTTGCTTCACATTTCTGTCACTTTTGGCAAATTAGAAAGATGAAGATGAATAACAATATGATGAAATTGATGACCAGATGTTCATAAAGGATATCCATGCCGTGATTCCAACCCGGAATCCCTGGCGTAGTAGCACGCTGATTATTTGATCATGTAGAATCTATAGGTCTAAGAAGCAAAGACAAACTTCCAAATTTCATTACCCCCATGTGAACTGGGGATTACATTGTATACATGGGAAGAAGTGCATAATTTTCTGCACAAAAACAAGTTGTCGTTTTTCTAGGTTTCCCGCAAATATATATGTAGTCACTGGCGTACACAAGGTTTTTTTCGGTAGGGGCTGGAATTTTGCAGGTATATACCACATAGCTGATTTCTAGGGGGCGCGGCATTCGCAATATATTTTGTATTTTTAGAAGTTTCCATTCTCAAAACTGGCAATCGGGACGCATTTTAATGGATGTGTGCATTTACCACATTGTTTTTACAGAGTTCTCTACTACTTTCATTTAAAAATGTTGATTTTCTAAAAATTTTGGAAGGATCTGTAGCCCCATCAGCCTCCCTCTATGTACGCCAATACATGCAGTATCTCATTTAGTATAAACATCCTGCGAACTGTTTTATTAAGTGTGATACACATAGTTCATTGGAATGTACACGGATACTATTAATAATATTTTGTAAATTCTGCAGCACAATTAAAGCAAATATGCACATTTATCTATTCTTTCTTCTGACCGTCCGTCCTTACTGAAACAATATTTACCCAACAACAGCGCTTTTTCAACATTTGGCAGCCCGATATTGGTTCTTCTACCTGTGAAGAAGATGGTGAGTCACACGCCTCCTGTTTCTCCGAAGGCAACGTCACTCTGATGGACAGACCAAGTTTTACCAACATAATTTCGAGAGATGTTGGAATTAGGCAGTTTTCATGCGCCATTTTCTTTGAACGGTACTGCATCTCATTTTGTTTAGGAGATAATGTTTTTAAAATTCAATTCATTATTAATAAAATGGTATGGTTTATTGAACTGTATACACAAGGAAAGTTTCTAAAAGGAACTTCTTGAGATAATTATACTTATAATGTTTATGCTGTGAGCTCTGTCTATTAGTTATTTTGTGTTTTACATTTAGTTTTGAGTCAGGAGATAAAGTTATTGAAATTATGGCGAAACTTGAGGATGATGCACGCAGTTTTCTTGTTCTCCGTATAAAGCAAACTAAATCGTTTTTTAACTCTGCTCTTTTCAGCAATAAACTTTTCAATCATAAATATTTTAATAATCAAAATGAGAACCAAACGTTGTTATAAGTGAGGAAAACAATTGTCAATGTCACAATCACATTATAAGTTTTTGCTTAATTTTAATAATAACTAAGGTGCAAAATTTGGAGGGGTGGCAGGGAGGAATTTCCCCATTAACATTTTTTTCTCTATGCACCTCCCCCCACCCTCCACCAATCTGCAGTGATTTTACACCTTGATAATAACGTATGAAAATTTGTTACACCTTAAATTTATTATCGTGTGCTTGTATATTATTCTGGATCATAGCTTTATCATTATTCATTAGATATGTACAAGTCGGTGGTGAAGCGTGGTCTTGATAGGAAGGCAAGCAAGGCAGCGCTTAGATTATCGCTTCCAAAAATGTGTCAGGCACGTATCTAGAAATATTTTTTTCGGGGGAGGGGGTATCCGAACCAAGTGTCTCATAAGTAGTAGTAATAATATAAATATTTAAATTAGTATGTTTATGTAATTTATAAGTCTCATATTTATAATAATATGTAAATTAATTAATAATTAGTATTGTACTTTTATTATTACATGAATGTGTAAAAAAAGGTAGAAAAATAATAGAGATATAACAGCTCCTATTCATCGCAAATTTTGTAGCTATATAAACAACATCTCTGGCAAGTGATGTCAAGAAGGTAAAAAAATATATATTTATTGAATAACAAAACCAATTGTCACAGATTTCCTAGAAAAGGATGGACATTTAAATAATAAGAATGCATGTCCTCCTCTCTCAACAACCATGTTTCCATTTATTCAAAATTTTTGTTAAGTTATTGATATAATAAAATACTTGTACTATTAAAAATATTCATTTTAGTTTTGGTAAATTCACAACACACATACAAAAAGATAACACTCACTTCAACCGTGCTTTATTTATTAACTACAAATGGAGGATCATTCCGAAAAGGTCTGAAACTAACAGAAAGTGATACTAACCTCGTTGCATTGCTTGTATTACTATATCTTTACCAGTGGTGTCACCGACACTGCGACGCTCAAGTCCTTGCTAACCAACTAACTCTCTAGCCTTCTTGAACCCGAAGGTTCATGACTGCAGTAACATACGCCTTCCATCTGTCCCTATTCTGAGCCAGATCTATATACTCTTTTCCATCCCTGCCACTTTCTTTTTCTCAACATTATCCCTCTATCTTCGTATTGGTCTTCCTACTGGTCTCTTACCATCAGGTATCCCAACAAGAATCCTGTAAACTCTTCTTTCCTCTCCCATTCGTGCCACATGGCCTGCCGACCTAAGTCTTCTTGATTTATTAATTCTAATAATATCTGGACATGAATACAAATTTTGTAACCTTCTCCACTCACCTGTCTCCTCATCCTTTTTTGGCCCAAATATTTTCAATTTATGTTCCTCTTTCAATGTAAGGGACCAAGTTTCGCATACATATAATAGTACAGGCAGTGTTACTGTTTTGTATATTTTAACTTTTAGTTTCTTAGATATTAAACGAGAAGACAAAAGTGTATGAAGAGAAAGGTAACATGCATTTCGTGAATTAAGCCTGCTTTTTATTTTATCTTTAATATAATTTTCATTTGTTAGGATTACTTGGATTTGGAAACAGGTTCAAACGAGTTGTTAGCCTATCAATAATTAGATTTTGATTACTACCTAACATTTGGTTTCAGCCTGTAAGCATATATTTAGTTTTTTTCTTTGCTAATTTCCAAACCTAATTCCTTAACTGCTTTGAAAAATATTTGAGCATTATTCTTGTTTGTATTTACATCATCCCCCAGTAAGTCTACATCATCTGCATATGCTAACAGCTAGCCACGTCCTTGCTAATTATGGATATCAATAAATTAAATATAGCAATTTTGGCGGGAAAAATATTTTCTTTTTGACAGTTGTTAGAAGAGCAGTATACTTAAAGTACACTGATTGAGGGTCAGACCGTCCTTTACATAAACTAAACTAAACTAGGCATGTTCGGACAGGTCTACAAAAATTCAGGTCAGCATACTCAAAACACCAGACCAGCATACTCAGGAATATAGCCTTGCTCTTTGTGTATGACAGTACGAAGAACGTATGCCCTTTCTGCGAATATTTAAGTAACTATCAGTATGGACGTGAATCAACTTGAGGTATAGACTTCCGAGGAAAATTCGTGCACTCCTCAGGTTTAAAGGCGATCTCTCTCTATGACTAGTGGAAAACATTATGGGTTCTATTTCAGATGGGAGATCCAAAATTTAGGTGTTGATCATGTAATGTAAAGAAAATCTAGATTTGAGTTTCGTTTAAAGTCCACTGTCATGCACAGATTGACTAATTGGGACTGGACCTACACCACAGTTTAAAATGGTACTAGCCACTATGTGCCTGCCTCCACCAGTTATCTAACCCGGAACTCCTCGATTACAAAGCGCCGGCGTTACTACTACGTCACCACGGAGGCCACAAAGAAAATCTAGAAATAGTAACTACTAACCACTCTAGTGACAAAAGCTGAATTATCGGCGATTAATTAATTCTCAAAGGACCCTACTGATTTGAACAAAGACATACTTTTTTTTTATATTTATAACATTTTTATTCGAACACGTCTTGAGTAGAACTAATTGGATACTACAATGATCGACAATGAAAATCTACATATATTTCGGAGATTTCCGAGAATGCATTTTATTTTGAAATGGAAGTTGCAGTAGCATAGTAAAGCGTCTTCTACACGATTAAAAAAATCACGAACAAGTCCTTGAATTGAACGCTAAAAGGAAATACCGTCAGAGAAAACGGCATTTTACTCATTGGATTCAAGGTTCGGTCAAAGAATTTCTATTTAGGAATATTTCTAATCAGTTGTGGCAATTGGGTTCCAAAACTGCGGAGGCACAGGCTATATACTTCCCTTTGTAGATACGATTTAGCATAGTGCGGGTGCAAAAGTGACGAAAAGGGAATTGCAACTGCCCCCTCGCCCCCCTAATCGCCGCCACTGGTTCTAATTAACTTAATCCGAGCCTATCGACCAGTCAGAGCACATTCTATTGAAATCGATTATCAGAAAGCGACCTGTAGATCACGAATGTAGTTGTAATAGCGGCCGCGTGAGAGGTAAACAATGTATCACTTCTCATTTTTAAAATACGATAACTATTCAACCAAGAGGAATAACGTTTCGTATAAATTGAATTTAGGTACAAATCAATGGCGTTTCTTAAATACATACTTTTTAGCGTTTACTCTACACGTATAGAAGAATATTTTAATATTTTCAATTGCAAACAAACTGCACTGATCACAGATGGTGTAACTCGATGTGCCTTTCGTGCTGTATGTATTATACATTGTAATCACTAAAGCTAACCGAAATGTTCCATGAAATAAAATGTTTTCTTGTAAATGTAAAGTACTGTACGTACTATTTGCTATAAGATATTTTGAAGCATTTACTTAACTTTTATTTACGCTAGCAAAAATGTTAAAAGAAATGCTTCTTTCTAAAGCATCAACATCACACTTCTTTCGAGTTTCTAATATGTCCTACTTCTTCCTTTGGAAATAAGATTATCTTTGTTACTGCTAATAGCTAGTTTATTTATTTATATTCATGCCGTACAAAGTGCCACGTTTTGGTCAAGGTAGTGATTGGTGCTACAACTGTTTCAAGCATTCCCATTGGCTGGTAGCTTTTTGGGGTAGCAAATATTGTGGTGGTTACGTTAGGCTTGTTGAGTTTGGTTCTCTTAGAAGAAGAAGAAGACGAATAATGGTTGTATTAGCAATACTGACCTTTGGTAAAATGTGAACTTTTCCATTTTTCTTTGATCTTGACACGTTCATTTGGTCAAAAGAACATGATTTAACTAAAACGCCAAATAATAAATTCACATGAAGACTCGCAGCATTCACGTGATGCCTCTCAGTGTATGGGTAATATCTCTGTTCATTCGTTGGTTAAATAAAATCAAAGTTAAGTTTTAACTAAGAGAAAAGAAATATATTTTACTTCCTAGCAAAATAAATACTGCACATTGCCCAGTAGTTTGAATTCCAGTTTAAGTTGTAGGATCAGTCCCGATTTGCTTAACTGTGCATAATGAGGACTTAACAATACAAGTATATATACTAGCAGAATGTTCTTTCTTTTTCGTGCTCTTCTCTGCGAAGTTAAAATATACACCGGATTTTCTATGATACAACCACAAATTGTCTGCCCTATTCAAAGTTTGAAACCATTACCGCGGAATTTACGTCACATGTTTCTGCACATTCCACGTTGCACCTTCCTTATGACGATTCAAATGTCATCCGGAAATGCTGGACTTAACTGCATATATATCAACAGAATTTCTCAGAAATGTAGATCAGTATTCTCTTCTAAGGCTGTTTACTTTCCGAAAGGAAAAAATGCAAAGAAGCTTTGAACATACGACCTTCCCTTCGGCAAGCAAATACAATCCCTACACTACACCGTTCACGTTATTTTAAGCACTCCGTTTGAGGGAGGAACACATACACATTTCTGTAGTGGTGTAGTTTAGTGTGAAGTGGAAACTTTTTAGCAAAGGGTATTTGTTGGAGCGTTTAGGATAGATGGGGAATGCTTCTGAGATTGAACATTATGGCCATTGCATCAGTTGGAAGTTGGAGGAGAGGCGGCGACTTACGTAAATTTTTCTTGCTGAGGGATAGTATCGCCTCATATCACACCATTTTATAATAAAGAAAAATCAGTTTCAGTTTCGAAAGGAACTTTAAAACCAATGCTGTTTTCCTCCACGAAAATAGGTTTTCCATAGTTTGAAGTTCGTTACTATGCACTTATAAGATTTTCCACTGTTTCAATTTCACACATATATTTTATATTTCAGTAGTTAAATATCCCTTTCCTCTCTCTCTTTGTAGTTTTTGGAAAAGTACAAGGTTCTTGACAACCGGGTGCTGGTTCAACTGCCTCCCTTCCACTTTCGAGATCATACTTTCAACAAGCTAGAGAAAATTTCTTAACTAAACGATTGCTTGTTCAAAACGCGGCATTTACACACCAGTTAAAAATGTGGCAAAACACTAATAAAAATGTTAATCATTCTTCCCTCTCAACGTTTCTCGATTTTTGCTGAATATGTTTCCACTTTAAAATTGCCATGAGTAAATTAGGAACATGACATTATGTATGCATTTTCTTCTCCATAATGGTAGCTATTTTTAACATGAGAAGCTTGGAGAAGTGGTTTAGCGTTCATGCTCCTGACGAGTGTAGTCATAGGTTCGATTCTCAATGGAGACAGCACTTTTTTCAGGAGTATAGCGTTGAGTTTAAAGTTTATCCACCCATCTGGAAATGAAAGTTGGTCTTTGTATTTGACGAGGTGAAAGGAAAGAGTAAGAGGTGCAGCATTTCCGGAATCTTTCGATGATAGGAGTCAGTCATGTGCCACGTGCAATGCACAGAATCAAGTTACGTAGAGGGTGAGGCTACTTGTTTTGAATATTGCGAATTTAGTGGAAAATTTGTTACATCTCATTCTGTTGAAATAATACAAGTATTTGTTTACAAAGCAGTGGCGAATTAACGATCATTCTCAGTGTTTCATTTTCTAGATGTCACTCGCTGTATAAATAGTTATTGGTAGTTTTCTTTTTTTTAAGCGAATCCGCCTCGGTAGCAACAGCCATTTACTTACGTTAATTGGCTACTTACCATTAGTTGTAGAAGCACTGGAAGATGAGGTAAGTGTATTAACGACAGTCATTACGAAGGAATGGACATAACATAAACGATCTTAGCAATTTGAACTCATTATCTCTCCCATGTAATTTTGTGTGTATGTTAGTATATCGAAATAATCAATATTCTAGGTGTGCAGTAAAGAGCATAAACAATACATATCTTAAATAACATTACTACATATAGCATCCTGAAAACGTATGTGTGATATATGAATTATATAGTCATAATGTGTGTGTTAAACAACTTATGAAGAATGGCTACAGACAAGGGAGATTTGCCGCTAAGTTATCCTAGGCCATAGCCTAGGGGCCGCAGGTCCAGAGGGACAGTTAAAAAATGATACGCTAAAAGGGCAGGAGTTACAAAGACTATGGACTATTAAAATTACATAATATTGTGATAGTAGTAAAATAAAACAACATTTCAAGTTCTTTTACTAGCATGAATGCAAGTAGAAGGAAGGAGTTTCTAGCGTTAAAATAACTTCTTACATTATAACCATATTTTCAAGTAACAGTGCTCGAATGTAAACAATTGTTCCTGGAAGAGACGGATATAAGCATTTTGGATGCCAACTACTGAAAGACACAGAATATAGAGGGTTGAAATTAACATCCTTGTCATGCAAGAAATTGAATTTGAATCTTTCATATATCAGTTTTCTGCCATGAAAGGCAGAAGGAAATAGTTTTATATGAGTGTTTTGTTGTTAAACTAAATAGGAATGTTTATGTTTAATTAAACATTTTTAATCAGATGTGTCTATATTTTGAAGTTTACAAATGTTGTTAATACAGAGCATGCAATTAGTGGAAATAAAGTACCGGTACCATAATAACAAAATTGTTAATAATAATAATAATGTCGACAGACCCTAAAATAAAAAACAGCCTAGGGGCTCAAATTTCATAAATCCCTCTTACTTAAATACTGGCAATCAACTGAATAACGATTAACCTTCTCATAGAAAAATGCGCAAAAAGGAACATTTCTCGCAATGTGCATCGGATTAATTTTTACAGTGCTCTAATTTGAACGGCCTGTGTTCAGACAACAAGAAAAAAAGTAGAGGGTGGGATTTGAACCTGCGACCCTTCATGCTTGACTAAAAATTAGGATTCCAGCGTCTAACCAACTGCTCTACATAAACTTTCTAATAACGTACTGTTAAAAACACATTGACGTTTATGAAAACATTCACCTTCCTGTGTTCCAAGCACATTTTCTCCACAAGTCGATAAATAAATGATTGTTTTAAGAAGTGTTCGATATTATGCAGGGTATTATAAATAAAATGTCGCTTAAGCTCTTCAGAAATTTGTCTCTTTCTGCTCGAACTTTATGGCGATTTCCTCCAGCTGGAGGAAAGCCTTATTCAATGTTTCTAACTTATCTAATTTCAGGTCGAGCACACAGTTAGTCACGTTCCTTAATCCAATTTACTATTTCTGTTGGAGCGTGTGTATTGTATTAGCGGTTTATAGTTTCTAAGTTCATGGAATGTGCGAAATTGGAAACCTTTCACCGCAACCTTTTTTGTCTAGTTGATTGAACGATTCAACGTTGGCTTCTCTCAGCTGGCGCTGAAGTGAAATGGGGCTAAGTTTACGAATTCAGGACTTAGAATTATTTCGGGGCGCGCAAATAAGATGTTGCCAAGTGTACATTATAAAGTTCAGTCACTATCCAGACATTATCAGTGGTATGACTAAATACCACAAGAATCACGTACTAAATAACAGAAAATAATATTAATAGCAATAAACATTTGTACAACGAGAAAGGAATTAGAAAAATAACAATACACATTTGTACAAGAGGAAAGGACGTGTCAATCGTGTACATGAGCAATTTCAGACCCCTCAAGATTTTTCAATAGGAACGCTCTTCAACGACTTTAAATGGCGTTCAATTAACAACTTGTTTTTGATTAATTTGATCGTATACAGGACACTTAACAATCGTGAGGAGAAATATTTTCCCACAAACGTTGCTTCGAACTGTCAAAAGTTGAGTTCATAAGGAAAACTATTGTATCAACAAAGTACATATCATTGAGAAATAACAATATCTTGTAATTTGGATTTCTAGAAAAAGTATTTAATGTTACAAGAAAGGTTTCAACATTCTAATTTCCGACTTCGTTAAAATGTAAATATTTGGGAATATATTTATTAGATTCTGGTATTTACAGGCAGAAAAAAATTAACACCCGATGTTTAGAATATTCTGGCACAATGTGTCCTTGGAAATTCTATGATACTCCAAGTAGGAGTCCGTCCCGTGGCTGAGTGGCTACCACATCACGCTACGACGCCAGGGGTCCAGGGCTCAAAACCTGGCGTGGCCATGGTGTTCTTTGTGAATGTCCGTCCGTTCATCAATTTCATCATTTTTCACTCATCACATCTTCGCAAATTAGCCAAAAGTGGCACAAGAAGCAAAGGAGAATAAAGCAAATCAATCAGCCAATCAATACAAGTAGGACTTCGTTTAAAAAATATACAAATATATTTTCAGATATATATTTATTAATAGCTATATTTTTCAGAAAATCACTTACTACATTGTACAAAACTTTTCGTGACATAAATTGTTACAAATTATTACTTGTTCCTCACAAAGAAAAGAATACTGCACATTTACAAGGTAGAAATAGAAACACATATCCCTGTATACAATTAACTCTGACCAAATTTTGGAAAGAAAAATTGTGATTTCAGATGCAACAAAGTACAGTAATTTCCACTTTTTTGGTTCTTATCTCTTTTCAGGATTTTTTATACTAAGTGTTCTAAAATGCAATCCCTTGTAAAGAAATTCAGCAATGTTTCTGTTTAATGTAATATTGGAAAATATGCATCCCTCCTGCAAATATATTCTTTTAGTTGACTTTTGCTCATGATCAAAATGCCTCATTACATTGCTTTAACAGTAAAATCATTTTTTTCCTTCTAGTTGGTGTCCTTCTCATCATAAATTTATTTTCCTTTATCTAAAAAAATATCAGTACCGAATTTAACCAGTACCATACAAGGAGATTACAGAAAACAATAAATGATTTCTAAGTAAGAACACAATGTGTGCAAAAAGCAATAGCTTAACTTACATCTAAATCTTTCTTCATCTTTATGTACTTTCAGAGATATATTTAATCTAATGAAAACCTTTGCAAGGTATTTATTTGTACCTACTTTGTATTTTTTGATGTTGGCATAACTGGTTCGAAATCCAGAGATTATTACTAGGTGGAAAGAGAGAAATGTATCATTTTTACAATTAACACTGACCAATTTGGAAACAAAAAATTACATCAACTTCTCTTTGTTATGACATCATATACAATAAAATACAGCACTTTCCATTTTTTGTGCTTATTATTTTTCAGGATTTTTAACACTAAATGTTAGAGAATGCAATCTCTCGTAAAAAAAAATTCAACAATTTTTCTGTTCAATGTTGTATTGGAAAATATACGCCGTTCCTGCAAATATATCATTTTAATTGACTTTCAATCATAACAAAATACCTCATTACATTGCTTTAACAGAAAGAAACATTTTCCCTTCTAGTAGGCGTTCTTCTCATCATAAATTTATTTTCCTTTATCCAAAATATCAGTACCGAATTTAACCAGTATTATACAAGGAGATTACAGAAAACAATAAATGATTTCTAAGTAAGAACACAATGTGTGCAAAAAGCAATAGTTAAACTTACATCTAAATCTTTCCTCATCTTCATGCACTTCCAGAGATATATTTAATCTAATGAAAACCTTTGCTAGGTATTTATTTGTACCTACATTGTATTTTTTGATGTTGGCATAACTGGGTTGAAATTCAGAGATTGTTACTAGGTGGAAAGAGAAAAATATACCTTTATACAATTAACACTGACCAATTTGCAAACGAAAAATTACATCAACTTCTCTTTCTTATGACATCGTATACTATAAAATACAGCACTTTCCTTTCTTTTGTGCTTTTCGCTTTTAAGGATTATTAATACTAAAGTTAATATTTACAAAGGCAATCTCTTGTAAAGAAATTCAACGATTTTTCTGTTTAATGTAGTATTGAAAAATATACACTATTCCTGCAAATATATGCTTTTAGTTGAACATGAACATAATACCTAGTTGCATTGCTCTAACAGTACAAACATCTTTCCTTCCACAATATATCCTTATATACTTGTCTACTTTTATGAAAAGGTTCTTTTCACTATTTGTTGACTTCTTCCTTACTTTTTGTCAAAATTTACAGATGTTTTATGCGTTTTAGCTGATATATAGATATCCCTAACTTTTTCAATTTAGTGAATATCCAAACGTTATTTTTTATCTATTTTCTCCCATCCAATTAATGTGTCCTTAAGCTGATGCAAACAATATAAAAATAATGCAAAATATATTGAACATTTCAAAAAGATGCAAATTACAGTAATTCATGTTTACTGTATGTAATTTATCTCTCTCCATTTTATTTATTATCAGTTCTGATTTCTGATTACATCTACTTTAAAATAAAGAACATGAATGTCTTAAATTTTGAAAAATAAAGTTTCTGTCTCGTTGAACATGAAACAGTTACATCACACTACATTAGTGGTATTGCTGTTTCTCCAAAAACAATCACATTTTCTTGATGTCGTTGTAAACAAAAAACTTCACCTGAGTCCATGTTCTGTTCTTCAAAATACTTCCGGAATGTTTAATACATTGTTCACAATCATGTTTCCCTGGGACTCTCTTTAATGCAATAAACTTTGAGAGGTA
This sequence comes from Lepisma saccharinum, assembly GCF_977018435.1. Taxonomy (NCBI): domain Eukaryota; kingdom Metazoa; phylum Arthropoda; class Insecta; order Zygentoma; family Lepismatidae; genus Lepisma; species Lepisma saccharinum. The sequence goes on from NW_028142891.1 coordinate 1,312,249, forward strand.
TTTCCTTACACATGAACTCTCTTGCGTTGACCAATTTTGTCTCTTGACGCACTTCCTCTTGCGTACACTTTTACTTTTAGATTGGCTTTGATTATTATTAATAGTTCCAACAGATATGTTACTTGTGTCACTTAAAAGTTGTGTGTTGTTCGGTGTGTTAACTGTGTACTCATTTTCCTGTGTTGCTGATGGATCAGATGCAGTAGATTCATTGTCTGACATTTTATCTAGTTCTATGTCATCTAGTGTCTTTCCAAGAAAATTACTAAGCTTACCACTATCAGCTGCCATAAATATTTTGCTTGTTTTTGCCAAAATTATTGCACTCTCAGGAAGTCTATAGTAATTTTTATGGACATCAAGGTCGTGTCCCATGTAAGAAGCCATGCTTTCCATTTCTGATTTTTTCATGTCCAAAATTTGGGTCATTGTTGCTATGTGTTTTCTTAGCTTTGTGGATGTAATAAGTTCTGGATGTGTAGCTCCACATTTCAAGGAGTACCGTCGAAGGACATCGTGTCCTCTGAAACATTCCAGTGAGCTGTGTCGGGCTCGTGCAAATACATATTTATTGTTTTCAGCAATGTCAACAACTTTTCTAGTGGAGATTAACAAATCAATACAGGACTTTGTTTCTTCTGTTAAAAGAACAGGCACTTTACGTCCTTTCTTTCCACGAATGTAGACCAGTGTTAGTGAATTTATGAGATGTTGCTCGAAAGTTGATAGAGTTTCTACAACTTCTTTGCTACAGTCTGCACACTTATTATTTTGAAAGTCTTCAAGCTCCATCCTCTGTGCTTCACCACTACGTCTTCGGTTGAAAAGAATTATAGAAGTTAAGCTCAATTGGCATAGTTCTTCCCACACAGCTTTATCTGGATTCTCTTGGAGTTTGATTTTGCATACTTCTATTTCACCATGCAGATATTTTCTTAATTTTTGCATATCTTCAGCTATTGGTAACAATTCTGGGTTTCTCCACTTTCTCCTTGAAATTGTGGTAAGTGCATGGGTTGAAATTTCATTTTTCCATTCCATGTTATGGAGTTGTTGGAATTTTTCTGCCTGTTTCCGTAGATTATCATCATTTGACTTCAGAGCAAGAGAGATCAAAATAGATGCACAATATTTCAAAGCTTGACCTAACTTTAATGCTAAGGAAGGTTTCTCATACCTGTGAGTATCTTCATGAAAGCCACAAATTCTTTTCACTGTTTGCACCACAGTGCTGAAAGCATTGACACAAATACAATCTTGGAGAGTGTGGACAGATTTGTCAATGCTTCTTGCTTCTTTCAAAAATCTTGCCAATTCACGTATTTTCTGTGATACATAAGCATGTAAATGTTTCTCATGACCATGAACCTGATATTTTTTAGATGCATATGCAATAATCAATTTGTCATTTCTTGCTATCAAAGTTATTTCATCATCTTTCATTTTTGATATTACATTTTCTAATAAGCCAGATTGACATGTTGTTGGAAAAGGTAGGAGCATTTTAGCAAGGGTTAGTTCTTTTGCTTGTTCATTCCTTTCTCTGCTTGCATCACATTTACGTAAGTGTCGCCAAAGTTCACGTTGTAAATAGTAACCCAAGCAACCCCGACATGCAACATATTTTCGTGGAGAAACATCAAACTTTGGTCTTTTGCATGGTATTATTTCACCTTTACTTTCCTCTAAAACTCTAACGTTATGCTCATAATTTCCTGCATTTCTAATTTTCTTCAGTATATTTTTACGTTCTTGTGATCCTTTTGCAAGACATTGAAACATCGCAACATCCCTTTCATCCTTGTGCTTTGCAATCAAATGTGAACTTAATTTTGTAACCATCTTTTGACAAAAAATGCAACAATCTTTTCTGTCCCATACCCTTAACGTTGGCTTGTTGCTAGTAGTAGAAACTCGAACTCCACAATTCAACATGGGATTCTTTTCTGGACTATGCGATTCAACACCTGACTCACTGTATGAATCTGAGTAGGAACAATACCCAACTATATCCTTATTTTGAGTATGATCTTTTTCCAAAGTGGTGTTTGGGGTAAAGTTATAGGAAGTATAACTGTAAGAAATATTTTTATATTTCCGTTTCCTTAAGTTCACATTGGACAACTCAAAATTACTATCTGAGCTACTGCTTTGTGTGTCTTTGGGAACATAATGGGGATCCTCCAAGGAATCATCGAGACTAAGATCATGGAAGGAACATTCATCATCTGAAAAGTGTCTCAGAATACTCCTTTCAGTGCTATATTTTAGGTTCATTGTATTCATATCATTTAGCCTATCACTGTTGGAACTTGAAGAATCAGAATAATCAACTAACTTAATTTTGTAGTTGCTTCCCTCTGACTTATTAATCTCAAATTTTCTATTATATTCATTGAAGGGAATATCAATACTCTCACTATCACAGTTTACAACAGATTGTTTCACATTATATTTGCTTTGAAAATGGTAAGTATGTTCCTGCAGTTTCACAGATTGATCATTCTTAGTATTTCTTTTACCTTTCGAGGATTGAATTAAACACTGGTGTATTGGTTCACTTGTCACTGTTTGGGAATTTTCACGGAAATAAAGTGTGTCAACAGTACCATTATTTGTACTACAGTGAGCTTGAGAATGAATTATGTTACCCTCAAATTGGAAATGTTCCTTACTTTTCTCAATTTTCTTAGGATTATAATTTTCATGACCTGATTTTTCTTTCAAGAACTGGGTACAGAATATGTTTCTTTCTTCAACATTGATCGATGTTGGTATATCTTCACAAAATGCACCAGCCCTTACAACACTACCATTTGTTTTAGCCCAGACTGTGCATTGAACAACGTTTCTCTTTCTTTCTAAAAATTCATTTATTCCAGTTTCCTCAGATTCATAACTTTGGGAACTTGCTTCATCATTGAAGAAATATGTGCAAAGTTTGTTGCTTTCTTTATTGTCAATAGAAGTTGGTATATCTTCAAAACCAGTACATTTGGCAATACACTCATTTGCATTACCATTGTCTATGCATCCTAATATGTTAGACTCGTTTGGGATATGGTCCATCTTTTTCTCAGCTCCTCCCTTTTCACAATAATCCATACTTTCTTTTTCATTGTAGAACTGAGTGCACTGTTTGTGGTTTTCTTCATTGACAAATGAAGGTGGTATATCTTCAAGGCTAGTACATTTGGCAACACACTCATTTGCATTACCATTGTCTATGCATCTTAATATGTTAGACTCGTTTGAAATATGGTCCATCTTTTTCTCAGTTCCTCCCTTTCCACAAAAATCAATACTTTCTTTTTCATTGGAGAACTGAGTGCACGGTTTGTGGTTTTCTTCATTGACAAATGAACGTGGTATATCTTCAAGACTAGTACATTTGGCAACACACTCATTTGCATTACCATTGTCTATGCATCCTAATATGTTAGACTCGTTTGGGATATGGTCCATCTTTTTCTCAGTTCCTCCCTTTCCACAAAAATCAATACTTTCTTTTTCATTGGAGAACTGAGTGCACTGTTTGTGGTTTTCTTCATTGACAAATGAAGGTGGTCTATCTTCAAGACTAGTACATTTGGCAACACACTCATTTGCATTACCATTGTCTATGCATCCTAATATGTTAGACTCGTTTGGGATATGGTCCATCTTTTTCTCAGTTCCTCCCTTTCCACAATAATCGATACTTTCTTTTTCATTGGAGATCTGAGTGCACGGTTTGTGGTTTTCTTCATTGACAAATAAAGTAGGTGTACCTTCAATGTCAGTAGATTTGGCAACACCCTCATTTGAAGTACCATGGTCCGTGCATTCTAATATGATAGATTCGTTCGGAAAATGGTTGTTCTTTACCTCAGTTTCTTGAGATTCATTGATTACGTTACTCCCTTCTTCCTTTGAGGATTGAGAGATGACTGATTCGCTGGTGGCTGATGATATTGTGTCTTCTCTATTTCCACTCCTTTTGACTTCTATTTCTTCTGGAAGGTCCTTCTTTCGGAGAGCTTCTTTTATATCACATTTTGCTGAAGAGGAAAATAACTGCTTAGCAATTGTATTGAATAATGTTTAAAATGGAAATTTAAATGAAAACTGTATTTTAGATTAGTACAATATACCGATGCAGCATTCATATATTTTATAAATATGTAATTTGTTATTCTAATTTCAGTTTCAATTTCAAAGACAGAGCTATTTAAAAAAAGCAGTGACAATGAATTGTCTTTCTACAAAATATTCCATACGTATTACATTTACAATTCTCCTCCGTGGCCCTGCAGTCCAAGGTGCTGTGCATTGGACTCTGACTGCTTTTTGGTATGGGTTCGAGTCCGCCTGGGTTCAGTCTCTGCGTTCTGTGAACCGCTGGCAAACCACCATCGTGAGGAAATTTTGGAGCTACGAGTGAGTAGCGTAACCCGATCTGGGAAATCTCTATAATGGCTGAGGGTCGACATGCTGACCCACGTCACCGCATTATCGGTTGAAGAACTCCACACCTCTAGGTAGGATTGTGGGAGGGAAACTGGCAGTCGGGAGATAGGCAAAGTCCCTTCGAAGGCTGTCAAGCCATGGGTTATTATTACGTATTGCATTTACTTATTTATGTTAATTAAACAACATACAACTTTTAAATATAGGATTGAGTAGAATGACAGCTAACATTTACATTTTCTTTCAATTATTTTATTTTGATCATTTTGAGAGAAAGCACAGGACGTCAATGGAACCGCGGTATTTCAGGCAGTTGAGCCACGCGGAAAACCCAGGCTTGACTCTCGGGTTAGGTGACCTAAGCCATGTGGCTCTAGGGTTCTAAGGCCCACCTAGCCTTCAATAAATAGGTACTTGAGGCAACCATCGAGGATAAAGACGGATACAGCATGGTGCTGACCACATCATATCTACAAGAATATGTGGGCTCTATCCCCACATTCCTACGTGCATTCTACGAATATGTATGGTGCCAGACCTACCTGGAACTTTTACCGGAGTTTTATGATTCTTCATGGAAACGTATGGTCGGATGTTGGTGGTTTTCACTTTCTACGCTCGATGCTGCCGCAGTGCATGTATGCATGTCACGAAATCTTCAAAGGGTATAGCTTATTCTTAATATAAGTGCTTACATCTTCCCCCTATCCACCAATAGACAAAGAAAACTTGGTGTTAGTATTTCAAACAACTTTTAAACTAAATTAATGGTACCCTTCGCCTTCCTGCGGTTTTCTTTTTCCTTCGCAATTCCCTGCACCTTGCACCAAACCATGTAAAAACGTAATGGGTGTGGAGTTAAGGGTCCACACAATTTACGTTCTCAAACATGGAAAAAATATGTGATCAGCACAGCCTTTACCACCTAAATTCCCATTAATTAGGGTCTGGGCGATTCTCAGAGCCGATGATGCTGGGATACTAACGATAAAATCGCAATCGGAGATCACCCTACATGGAATCGAACCCACAGTCAGTCAGACGTCCTATCTGTTGGCCAACCGCAGCTACATCGGGGTCACTCCATGCCAAATCAACACAAAAAAAAATTAAGTTTTCAACCCGACCATCTCAAATTTTCATAAAATTTGGTAGCATGGTAGAGGGCTTGAAGTAACTTACATGCGTAAAATTTTAGCTCTCAGTGATACCCGATATTCGTACAGAAGGGTTGTCAACTTCATAAAAAAATATCAAATTTATGATTACAAGGTCAACAAGGAGCATAATTTTCATAAAAAAATAGTCTCATATGAAAATTTTGAACTTTTCATGTCAAAGTTACACGATGTGACCTTTGACCTTTAATACCTAAAAATGTGTCTTCAATTTTTGTGGATATGAGTAATGCTATACAGTTAACTGCAACTTTTGTTTGGTGTAAGTTTGATTTTGGAATAGCTTTGGGAACAGGAATAAAAAATCTGACAATAGTATACGCTACATTCAGTGAAAACCTTACAGTCTAGTAAAGTAATATATTTTTGAGAACTAATTGCAACATAAATAAAACCAACTGCCTCTATAGTAAAAAAAATATGTGAAGAATCCGATTTTGAAGAGTTTACCACTCTCTGACCTGTAGCATCTTGAAAAAAAATGCGCCAAAATTTACCTTGAAAATTAAAGAAAATAATATCTCGAAAGCGGTTAATTGTACACAAAAAGTAAAGATAACCGAAATGTTAGAGCAGAAAGTTTGCTAAATTATATGTTTATATTTGATGGAGCTACTTTGAGTCCTAATTGAATTAGAAAGCACTAATTATTTACTTAATTTTTGGAGTTGTCGTAAAACTTGGATTCTGACGCAAATAACACCAAATATGTAACAAACTATGTGATTTACGTCTTGACGTCACTGGACCAAATTCATACCTCATGATTTCCTCTAGAAAATGGCCACAAACTATTTGCACAACTTAAATATAAAATGAATGGCGTGCAGTGATACAGTTAAAATCATATTTTAGGTTAGAGTGGATATGTCCATTGTGGAAAGTAGTGGGAACCCTGAAGGGAAAGGTTAAGATAAGTGACTTTACCCTGGCAGTGGCATAATACTGTTTCATTTGCGTATATTGTGCTTTTACAATCTTATTCAGCGTTAAAAATAAATGCCAGTGGCAACCAAAACGATATTATATGAAGTTGCATAAATATAGGATAGTGATATATTCAACGGCTCATAGCATCGATTTTTTTCTCTGCGCACTATGAGAGGTGTCGGTGTTTAACAGTCACACTCCTGTATCTGTATTCAAGAGAATTGCAAGTAGAAAATAATAAAAGTTTGCAGTAATATAAACGCCAATTCCGATTGACAGAATCTCGTAAAATAATATTGTACTTAATTTCTAGAGTGTTTTGGAAAAATAACAGTAGCCTATCTGTTAAAAGTAATTCAGACAATTTTTTGAAGAAAAAATCTAGCAACGCTTCTGTTGTGAAGTGGGTTTTCATATTTATATTATTTTCACTAATCCTAAGAAAATCTATGACTGGCAGAATCGACATCAGTTGCAGAAAATCCATGAAGTTGTAGAAAGTAAACTGTTTTGTATCCTTCTGCTCATCAGTGGTAGTGAAAAGGGACTAGAGAACTTGTGGTGCGAATGGAGAGCTAACTGCCCCCCTCCCCATATATAGTTTTTTTTAATTGCATTCATTAAGGAACCTTTGTTCCATAATGTAAAGAGCGTTCAAAATTCCCCTATATGATAATTAATGTGAGACATTAATGATGTTGTAATCGAAGTAATTGTTCAATAATCAAGGGGTTCCTATTTGTCGAGTGTCAAACAACTGTTTTCGACACAAAAAAAACATCAAAAAATTACAATAATGTACAGAGTACTCTATATAGAATATCCCACATAACCAGTACAATTTTATAGTGGTGCAAGAATCTCCCTTTGTAGAAAGTATTGCCTGAGCCTAGACGAGAAAAGTCGGGGCATGGATTAAAATCGTGACATCTGTTGGTCTTGTATCAATGGTTAAAAACCAAAATTTCCAAATATTGCAGACTGCAGACTTCTGGACTTTTCTCCAGAAACAATCCACTAGCTTGTAAATAGACAAAATTGAAAAATCATTGTTATTTTAATAATAATCCATTGCTCGATAGCCCTCGAAAGGGCCTGGGCATATCTCCCGGCTGCCAGTCTCCCTCCCACAATCCTACCTAGAGGTGTGGAGATCTTCAGCTGGTAATATGGTGACGTGGGGTTAGCACGTCGAACCACCATCGTTGTAGGAGATCTCCGAGACCGGGTTATGCTACTCACTCGTAGCTCCCCAATTTCCTCACGATGGCCGAGAATGCAGAGACTGAACCTAGGCGGACTCAAACCCATACCGTCCCGCAGTCAGAGCCCAAAGTACGTTGTACAACGCTTTAGACTGCACGGCCACGGAGGAGAACCATTGTTATTTTAGTAGGTTCTTATTGGTTCAAATTTAAATTTTCATAGCTCGAGAGAGTGGGAGGGGTATGGCCCCACACCCCCCCCCCTTACGTATGTTCCTTTATAAAATTATTTGCTTTTATATGATAATGGAATGAAAACAGCCAGATGTAAACTGTAAGTTAAAAAAAAATATTGTTGATGATGATTATATTTGACATGTAGGCTGAGAGATAAAATCCGATATTGCCACTTCATTTTGAATACGTTATTTTTCTACCATTTTTCTTATCATTGGTTCACTTCACCCTTCCCCTAGGATGACTGCTGATCTTCTGGCTGGTAGGCTGTGTTACTTTAGATGTTCGCAATCCTATCTTCGCTTTACAGATCATAATCTGGTTGGTAGCCTTATCATTTTTCCCAAAATTTATGTGTTCCTTGCAACACTGTCGTGTACTGTTTCGCAGCAGGAAGTGATGTCACAGATGCAATCAAGTGTTGTGTGTGGTTGACAGCATTCAGGCGGCAAAACGGTATTTTTTATACGACTGAAGCACCAACGAGAAAAAATGTTACTGAGAAAAGTTGTTTTTTTTTTTTTTTTGCTGTTCTCTGTACGTTTCTGTTGTCCGTAGGCGCCATTAAAATAACACCCTGTGTATATATATATATATATATGTTTGTGTGGGTGTGTGTGCACATGAATTCAGACATAAAAAGACAAGAAAACTTTTGCTGAATTTTTACTTTATTTTTACTGATAATTTTAAGAATTTGAAAATATATTTGCATTTTATTATTGGCGTAAAATTGATAGGCCTATATGTTTAAACTTTAGTGAAAGAGCGTGAAATTTGCCCTTTTGTTTCTATGTCGGTAGCAAACAATCTCTTCAACTTCTTGTCCGTTTTTAATAGATCCTACATGCAAAAAAAAAAAAAAAAAAAAGTACGTGTCAATTCAACCTTTACTCAAATGACAAGGCATTACAATCAGCGATTTCTTGGAGGACCCTCTTTAAGTAAATTGCCACCGCCCTCTTGGCAGTCCCAGTCCGGTCCTGTACCAGAGATTTATTTTAGTTGCTTTATATGAATTCTCCATTGAATTTACAGTTGTACAGATAAGATGTTTCCATTACTTTTAACAGTAGTGTTTTTGAGTAGCAATATATTGAAAACAAAAAAAAAACTTTCCAATTCGTGACAATTGGCCAATTGATTCCGATAGAGCGTCTAAAAACTCAACAGAACCAATTGGAAAAATTTGCAGCTGATCACCCTCTTTAAGTACCGCTGGTCCGCACCCGCTCCTGAGAAAAATCCTAAGGGCGGCCTTGAGTACAAGTATAGCAAGCTATACGCAGGCGTCTGAAATAACATGCGCTATGTGAATGGAAGCCATATACAGGGGTGTTAAAGAAAAACCGGGGTGCACAAAAGAATATCGGGGTTTTAAATTTATGTAATTTCTTTTATCTGCCTTGTACAACAATAAACGTTTATATGAGATGGAGAAGTAAATGTAGAAATTTACATAAAACACCTTTACATACATTCCCGAAACAATACAAGTGCTCCATGTGGGCATCTTTCGTTACCCTGCAAATATCCAATCCATCGATAATCGAGTTCTTACCACAATCTGGTCATTGTGTCTGGTGTAAGGGGTGCAATGGCTTGTACAATCCTGCGTCTCGAGCCCCGATGGGGATTAATTCCTGATTCACGTCTGAAAACCAGCAGAACTGTAACGACTAAACTGCATTGTACAATCTGCAGTACACAAAAAGATTCCTGTTGAAGAGTCGCCATCATGAACACTGACTCTGTCGTAGCGGGGCAAGGAAAATGTTTCCGTATTACCATAGAAAATTTCCACAGTTGCTTTTTCGTGATATTTAAGTTCCGAATGCGCACATTGGCTTGCACAGCCATACGAATTACACGTATACTTATAACTCCGATATTCTTTTGTGCACAATTTGTACCCAGAGGTAAATTTTCCATCCATCCATATTCCATACAAAACACATAGATCATTTTCACACAGAAAATTTTCAAATTAAAAACAAGTTCTGTTATAGCAGCATTTTTTACTTTGAATTTTCGAAGTTGATTTTCGGATTTAAAAACTTTTTGAACGTTGTACAAAACTATAGGTAACCTAGACTTGAAAATATCATCGTTTCCAGTCAGTTTGCTGAAAGTACTACTGGGGCGCCAACCTGAAGTAGAATGCTTGAATTCGTTATTTTTACAAATTTGATTAAAAACTTTTTAAATGTTGTTCAAAACTATACAAAACTTATAGATCGTTGTAGCATAGAAATTTTCTAATTGAAAATGGTGCTACTACAGGTTGACAGATGTCAGTTTCCATTCTGGCCGTTTTACACGGTTCGCTTTTTCAGGCGCAAATTATTTCTAGTTTTAAAAAAAAATGGCAAAATGTGTTTCTTTCTGTGGTACGAAGTTGTATCTTTGCATATGTTGCAGAAATAATACGAATGAGTTAAAACTGAACACGCTAGAGTCATCCACCCGCCTAACACTCATAGTATAAAAAAGTATTTTCCATTATGTATTTTAATCATCCACGATAATATACACTTATATATCACGTAAGTATGAGAAACTATGTAATATCAAAACACTTACTTCCAATCATTAAGACTACACCATCATAGTTCTTTCCATCCTTGTATTTAAATTTCCTTCTACTTCCAGGAATTAATTTTTCATTTGAGATGGTCCAACGGAGGCAATGTAATATATCGTCTTCAACATATTTCACAAGTATCCAATCTCGTTCCTCTGTTAGAAACAATGAGAAAAATAATATATCAATTTTCTTGTGTCTAATATATTACAACATTAAAGTTTATTGTAAATATGCTACTACAGGGAGGTTATTTCAGTTTTTTACCGCGAGTTTGTTGGCTGCTTGACGGGCCAGTCATGCTAGAGGTGCAGCCAAATTGCGTAGCAGGAAGTCCGTAACAGAAACAGCTTGTTTTGTAATGTTTCCACTTTTCACAATTTCAACTGAAATAAGTACGTACCTTGTCGCAAGGATGTTGGAAAAGGTGTTCTACCAAATACAAATATTTCTGGCACCTTATTTCTGAAGGGAGGGGGAGTTCTGTTGGGCCCTATTACCCTCATATTTAAAGATAATACGGTTGTTGAAGACAGACGTTGAAGTACTTTTTATTATGCAAAACGAAATCGCAGATAAACGAATTATTTAACACTGTCGCTTATTTTTAACGTGTGAATATTTTTAAAGTAAGGCAGCGATTTCAGTCTTTTAACGCGAGAGCGTTCGGCCGCTTGACTATATTTGTTTAGCGGCATAACTAATGAATGAATAACAATTAACACACAATATAGCACTAGCACTGAATAGCACACAACCAACTCAAAAACAAAGTATAAACAACACGCGTACTGAAAAACACAAACAGAAGTGAACACATCTGGTAGATGACAGGTGTCGCATTCATGCAGTATCAAGCGCCCGCACGCGGCTGATGACTCCCCCGATAAGCTCCGCGACAACTGAGGATAAAGTAGCGATGTCTAAGAAACACTACATGTCAGAAATAAGGTGCCAGAAATATTTATATTTTGGAAGACACCTTTTCCAGCATCCTTGCGACAAGGTACATACTTATTTCAAATGTAATTGTAACTGTACTTGTAAAAAGTGGAAACATTACAAAACAAGCGGTTTCTGTTACGGACTTTCTGATACGAAATTTGGCGGCACCTCTTGCATAACTGGTCCGTCAAGCGACCGACAAACTCGCGGTAAAAAAAATGCAATAACCTTCCTGTTTATTACTATACGAAAATAGAAAAAATACATTAAGTAAGATACAAAGTAGTACACCTGGAAATACATAATATTTCTACAGATAAATTTCCGTCATAATTGGCTGCAGCAAAAACACATAAAGAGAATGAAAGTTCAATCATCTCCCTCTCCCCCCTCCATCCTTCCCAACGGCATTGAATTTGCAGTATTTTGTTGTTTGGAGGCAATTTGTTTGGGTTATGTTCTTGAGTTCGTGATAAGGGTTGAGAACGTGTCCACAACAAAATTAATAGCATGGCTCTAATAAATCAGGAAGGAAAGAAATCGAAGGAAATGACAAAGATAAGGAACAAACATATGAAACATTGGTTACTCCTCGATCCGGAAAGAATAAAGTATATTTCCCTGTTTTAGAGGAGAAATTTCCTAAAGTTCAAGTTTTCAAAATATAACAATTATTGTTTTCAAAAGTTATGTTATTAACATTACTAAAATAGTTCGAAGTTAAACAAATTGATTGATTGATTGCCTGAATTATTGTTTTAGTCCACTTTATTCACATATATGCCAATCAGCACTGAATCTACAGGTTAAGGTCGGATCGAACCACTCAGCAATGTGCCTCCACCGGGTATCGAGTTAATCAAATTATTATTGTATTGAATTATTTATTAAAAGTACGAAAGTGAATTTTATATTACTGTAATAAACTTTCGTAATGTAATGTCATAATGCTTATAACAATCACGTTCCTAATATGAAATGTCAGGAAGGCGCTTGCTGTGAGTTATATGAATTGGCAACTATGGTGAATGTTAAGTTCTCTTTTATTGCAGGGTCCCGAGTTTGATACCCGATGGAGGCACACAGTGGTTCGGTTCCCACTTTAAACTGTAGGTCCAGTCCCGATTAGTCTTACTGTGCATAAAGTGGATTTAAATCATCAAATCAATTAATCAATATTTTATTTCAAAATTCCCCTTGCGAAGAGGAAAATATAAGTTGATGGAAATCTCTGTTTTAGCAAGATCGTATTTATCTCAAGACCCCGACTTCTCTTCGACTTCATGCAATGACATCAAAACCACTCTCTGAAAGTATTTACCTCCTAACCCGGTCCGCGAGTATCTATGAGAGGCTCTGTGAACCCCAGAGCCGCTTTTGCAGGGAGATAGGAAGGAAACTATTCTCGACGTAAATCAACAAGCCAATGAATTGAGGTCTGGTTTTAAGTCCACTTTGTGCAAATATAGGTTGTTAATCTTGACTGGACCTACAGTTTAAAGTAGGATCCTAACCACTATGTGCCTCCACCGAGTATAATAATAATAATACATTTCTTTATTAAGCGGGCGAGGTTCATCCTATAGGCTGCTCTGCCACCTAACCCTTGTCAATGTAATTTTACATATATAATATACTGCATCGCACCCGGGACCCCTTGATTACAACACTATACGTTAACACTACTCCATCCGGGAATCTAAAGCCCGTGAAATGGACCGGAGTCTGTCGTATAGAAGTCAGACTCATATAAGCCGGACCCCATGGCCGAGTGGTTAGCACATCGCGCTGCGACGCTAGGGGTCCCGAGTTCGAAATGTCCGTTCATCAATTTCATCATTTCTCTCCATCTTTGCAAATTAGCCAAGAGGCACAAAACGCGAAGTAAAATAAACTAAATCAAATCAAAATCAAACGCATATAACTTTTCCTTCTACGTATGTTTTCGTACATAAAAGATTCTACCACTTTTTTTCAGTGTAATAATCATATTACACCACAACACAAATGTTCAAGCCTGGCCTAGGATTCGAAACTTTCACAGCGTTATGTTGAACACTCGGACGATGAGGTCGGCGGCAATTGGACAACCAAGGCTTCTGGGCTCAATCCTTGAATGATTGATTTGCTGTTTTTAAGTCCACTTTATGTACAGTAAGGCTAATCGGGACTGGACCTACAGTTTAAAGTGGGAAGCGAACCACTGTGTGCCTCCACCAGATATCGAACCCGGGACCCCTTGATTACAAGATGGCGACACTGTGCCATCGGAAAGGACTCTGGATATGTATTGTTGGGTATGGTTATTCTCCATAACATGTACGTACAACAATATATACGAAAGAAACTTACCTTCCACATTTGTCTTTCTTCTTGTCCAATTATCTTCTGTCATTCTTTCACACTTCCACTACAGTTAGCAAGCAAGCAAACTTGAATAAAGAAATAGATTTTCATCCACTCGAAAGCGCGACTAGCAGCAGCGAAGACAAACGCGGTACTACCTTTGAAATATCCAGCCCCTGTTTTGCTGGAAGATCTCGCAGACAGTGATCGAGTTACATTATGGCGCCACCACCCTTTCCATATCGCTTGGCACACTTACCAGATACGCTTATGTTAGAGATCGGCTGCAAAGCACCATGATCGCTTGATTCACTGTTCGTTACAAAGTTCTAATTACACGTCTTAGAAAGTCAGGCGAATTTATGAAGGATATTTAAAAGTACATTCTTAACATGGGTACCTGGGGGAAACCCTGGGGGGTAAAGGCGGTCAGGGGCGTGATGCTGATCACATCACCCCCACTCACGACCGGATCAAGAAAGTGTGGGGCGTTACCCCCACACCCCCTATACGCCTTCATGGCGTGGTGCTATGCACAGGGGAACACTTTACCTTTTTTTTTTTTTACATTCTTGAATGTTCTATTTCGCGTACATGGGAGTTGTTTAAGGTTCCCCACACAGCTATTTTTGTTCTTTGATTTTTGGGCTGTTTTCAGTACAAGTCGTCATAGCAATGAGAACAAGTGAAATATTCGTTCGAGACTGCAAGAATCAATTGTAACAGAATTGGCTCTTTCGGTACGAATCGTACAGTGGGATGAATAATTATTGCATAGCAAGTTGTCAATCAGCACGTTTATTCTCTCTCTTATTTTAACGCAATGAGATTTTCTGTAATTGAAACAAAATTTCAAACAAGCTACTGAAAAAATCCAGTCTTAAATAAACATATGATTTAACAGAAAATATAATGAAAATAATCGTGGACAATTTGCCGAGCAATACTTGTGCATTCCGCTGTACAAGCGCTAAGAGCTAGTTCCGAATGAGCCAGCTGCTCCCTGGCGCCAAAATGTCGGAAATAGTCTCAAGCAGACCCTCAGTCAGCACACGTATAACTAATTCGCTTTCTGATGAACTCCCACTTATATACAAGACCAGTGGCGTGGTCAGCGATGGAAGGTTCGGGCAAGATATATTTTGTTAAATTTGGGAAGAAATTGTCGATTTTTACAATATATTTAGTAACAATGTTCTTGCTCGCTTCACATTCTAAACATTTGTTTCCAAGGTTATAGTTATTACTTTCAAATTGACACTCAGTTTCCCAAGAAATATATTTAGTAAAAAATTCTTCCTGGAAGTGCGCAGTGCGAACCGTTCTATAACAGTCACATAAATCTCATTCTTCCTTAGAAAGAACAAGGGTCTTAAATTAAGTTTCTCAGTTTCAAGAAAATGTTGCTCACTGCACTCGCAATGCGCTATACCTGTCTCATTTACATTTTTCTTTCGCTTTGCTCGAAACATGTACAATTGTTTTATGACGGTCATGATCACCTTTTCCTCTTAAAAAATATTTCTGATATGAATAAGTCTTTGCTAATGTGAGATGTAAAGGAGCTACCAATACTATTCTCGACCCGAGCATATGAATCTATCCAACTTTCATTTCTGTTACTATCATATTAAAACCAAAAGTAAAAACGTTTTAGACGTTCTTGTATAATAACAAAATTGTCATGGAATACTAATTCCACTAATGATGATGAACTTTAAGTGGCTTTTCTCTGTATTATTTGCTTTGCCTCACATAGGAATCATAACAAATACCCGCATATCCCTGAAAGTGGTTTTTGCCCAAGGCTGATAAATTTCTGCGGAAGCCCTTGTACTTGCTTTTAAGATAATGTTGTTCTAATGATTGTGGTTCCTATATATTCCGTTCTTCTCAGTTCTTGCGCATATTACTGTGTGATAACGGCAACTCAAATTCTAAACGTAAAATAATAGTTACTTTGAATAAATTTGTAATAAGTAAGAACAAGCTATAGAGCTTCAAATTTTGAGTAGATTCTTGACTTGCAATACTGGATTTGGAAAGTCAGAACTTGTCCTCTATTGCCACAGAGTCTAGAGGCTATTACAAACTTGTTAATGAGTTCCTGATGTTTAGAAAATTTGAGTTTTCAGTTTTTCAGTGAAATACAGATGCTCTACATGGCCATGAAAAGGTATACTCTATATTTCACCAGCATTTTGAACACCAGAGCCTATGAAAGGGTCCTTCGTTGAGTGCTTTGAGTCCCATCGTCGCTGTTTCAGACTTTCTCAATAAGGGCCAGATCGCCCTTATTAAGTTTCTCCGAATTGTATTCACTCTGCTGCATCAACACCCAAATTTTGGAACTCTGACTTGAGTTCGAAGCCGAGACCGCTGATAGTACGCGGGTACTTGCAAACTACCACCCCGTAGACTTCTTGACGCGAAGCGGTGCTCATTACTCAGCCAAAGGAGGGAAGGGGAGACATAATCTAAGCTGGTAAAATATTGGTAAAACATCGAGCTAGTTGTTGCAATGTTACCATTGTTAACCTTATAAACATAGTCCCATCTCTTTATTTTTGACTAGAGAGGTGAGAAATCCCTCCCAACCTGGTAATTTCCATTACAATTGCTGGGGTGTAAAGGGTGGTTCTTCCACGTAGTACGCCCCATTGTCAACCTCACTTCCACGTAGTACACCCTGGACTGTAGACTAACGAGGCTCTGGCGACTGGCCTCATGGCCAGTATAATTCTGTGTCTTGTCCTGTGTTTTGTCCTTATGTGTGCTGAGTGCCCATTTACAGCCTCAACTTTTAACCAGTCAGAAAATTTTAAGATTTTACTTGTGCAATGTTGGAGTTATTTGTAACGGGGAAGGGCTGGACCCCGTATAATGTGACGGGTGCAAGGTAGCCTAGGTGCTGACGCACCCAAAATTTTACAGTAAAAAAAAAAACATTACAATAGCTGGAGTGACAGTGTGTACCTTGGAAGTGTCAATCCTAGTACTGCCTGATAATGAGTTGTAGATACCAGGTTTCACAATACAGGCCACATCGAAGATAAAGAAAATAACGGAGGTACCGTTCCGATATATCGATATTTCTTCGTTGCCAATACTTCTGGTTCTGCTAATTCCATTGGTATTACCAGCAGATCTAATAAGTATCACGTTTCTTATACGTTATATATTTATTTTGCAATCAGACAACGGCTTGTACTTCTACCCTGAGGTTTTCGTAACAATACCTTCCCCCACACAAACACAATTACACATATGCATTTAATATACAGATTGGCCCAAAAGTTCGCACCATAGGCGTATGACAATAAATGTGAAATGTTTGCAATTTCTTCTTGCAGGTAACTACTGAACAGCGGGTATAAGAGCGACCACAAGGAAATAACCTTCGGCGAAAATTCTCCCCGCGCATTCCCCTCCATCGTTTCAACTCAGCATGCTCCACTCTGCCCCTCCACGAGGGAGTACGGTGCACAGGAGTCGCGAGTCTGCTCAGGCCTTTTTCCTTGTGGATCCACAAGCCATTCTGCTACAGTCCATACCAGCTAACTGTAGACCAGGCGAACGAGAACAAGTCTCTGCGAAAGTAGTGACACGAGACGGCTCCACCAATGTGCAGTGAGAGAAACTGGATTGTGTAATCGGCAACGGGAATTTTCCCGATTTCCTCCAGCGTTGCAAACTTTTGAAAAGGATAATACCGAATGCACATGGCAAACGGACCGTATTTTTGTCTCCAGGTCCATCCGATTGGTTCAAGAATTTCTTACGGAAATATTAGGGATAAAACTGCACGAGCAAATTTTCACAAGCCCTGCATTTAGCGTACGGACTAAGGTCTGGACCGTACGTCCGTACATGTACGCTCAGGACCGTACGGTTGGCAACGCTGCGCTTTCACCACTCCATATTCCTCCTCTTCCTCTGCCAATATGCGCGGCCCTGCTCTACAGTTAGTTGGTATGGACTTTATGTGGATTCAAGGCTACTCCTACAGAGAGGGGGGGGCAGGGGGCACCCGATTCGAGAGCTAGTAGCGCGCACCACTATTGGCATCAGGGACAAACAGCGCCTGCGTGAGCGAATTTCATCTAAGTGCCGTGCTATTTCGCAGACTTGGTTACCCATAGAGTCAGGGTGCAAAATCACTAAAGACTGGTGAAGTAGAGGATAATCTAAATCTACATACACACACACATATGTATTATACATATATTATATATATATAATTAGAAATTTATAATGTTATTAGCCGGTCCCTGTGGCGTCGCGCTACGACGCCAAGGGCCCTGGGTTCGAATATTGGCCTGGGCATGGATGTTTGAAAGTGTCCATTCATCAATTTCATCATATTATAGCTCATTCCCATTTTCGCAAATTAGCCAAAAGTGGCACAAAAAGCGATGTAAAATAAAGCAAATCAATCAATCAATCAATTATAATGTTATTAAATATAAAAGTCAATTACTAGATAGTTAAAATACATTATTAAATGCATATAAAGTACCTTTATATGCATTTGATATTTATAAAGTAGCAAACTAAATCCTGTATTAACTAGTTAAAGATGTCAATATAAATTAAAAAATGCTTTATTTTTAAGTTATTGTTTAGTTTTTGCTTTCTATTAATATAAATCAATTAGATTTCATAGTTATATTTCTCTTGCATTCTTATTTTACTTTCATTGTCCGTATGTACGTAGAGAGAGAGAGAGAGAGAGCATTCAACACTCACTACTTTCTGTGTGTTTTTGATATTGTCTTTAGCAAAGTATATTTGAAGTCAACACTAATTGATTATCTTTTATTGTTACAACAAAAACTCTCTCCTTGCAATTGGAGGGGGGCGGGAGATTTTTGAAGTGAAGATAGTTTGTTGGGGGAAATCCCCCTCCCCGAGATTTCGCAACCTGCATACAGTTGTGTTTTGACAATGGTGGCCAACACATTGAACAAATATTGTGATCCAGCCTAAAGTGTGGGACATTTGGGTCACGCTATATATATATATATTGAAGTGTGACTCGGATTATACCTCATCAATATATATATATATATTGTTGACTTTCTTGTTTTATAAAGGTGAAGTTTTGACCACCCCCATAGCCCCATTGGACACGTCACGTCATTCATATCAATACAAGCCGGACCACGTGGCACCACATTACGACCACACTACGACGCCAGGGGTCGCGGGTTCGAATCCTGGCTTGGTCATGGATGTTTGTGAGTGTCCATTCATCAATTTCATCACATCATCACCAATCCCCATCTTCGCAAATTAGTGACACAAAAGGCGAAGCAAATAAATAAATCAAGCAATCAATACAATTACAAGAGTTGATTCTAGGTCTTATTTGTGGTCAGATGAACTAATCGGGACTGAACCTTCATCGTATAATCCGTCCTAGAATGTACCACCACCAGGAAACGAACCCAGAGCCCTTTGATTATAAGGGAATGACATTAGCAGATTTTCCGTCGTCGCTTTATAATCAAGGGATCCAGGGTTCGATACCTGCTGAAGGGACATAGTATTTCACATAAAACTGTAGGTCAAGTACCAATTAAGCTCTATGCATAAAAGTGGACTTAAAACTCAATCAATCAATTATTAGTAGAAGTGTGAAATGAAAGAAGTTCTATTGTATTTATATGAACAATGATTACAGAAAGAAATAGACTGATATTCTTTTCACTATGTGGGGAAATCGGCTCCATCATTCTTTGTTCATTTAATATGATGCTATCAATACTTTCCATAATACTTAACCATCCTTTTGGGAGGGGTCCTCCCGCTAAATTCGCCAATAGCGCTGTCTAGTTGGCTGCACTTTTTGACTCGATGTGACTCTTCCTGCACCGTAGCGTCTAAGCTGCTCGTCAAGTCAACCTTGCAGCAGGTTTTCGCATATGTAGTTCCAAACGTGCGCGCAAGAACATAGTTCCACTGAGACGGGTTCTATTCCGACACAACTGCATACTTGCAAGAAAACAGTTATTTAATTTGTAATATACAGACAAAATAGTACATCCATTAGCAGGTATGGACTTAATTGGTTGCAATCACTGTGCAGACGAACTTAGAACCGTAGATTCGCCAACTGCAATGTGTAGTGCGTTGAAGAGACACTGAAACTTTAGAGCGAGTCGAGCGAGACTGAATGCGTTGCAGAACGCGTGGAATCGGCGATACCAGTGTTGCACATCCCACTCTTTTAACCCTATGTTTATTGTAGAGCGGCGAGAATGGCTGAATCTACTGTTCAGCGCGCGGTTTTACCCGAATGTTATTTTGGACTTCGTCCGAAGGGAAATTTTCTTCAAAGACAAGCAAGTTGTTTTGAATGCATAATCCTCCTTGCGGCAACAAGATCAAAGTAAAACAGGGCGTGAGGTGATTTGCCGTCAATGTGCGCACGAATTGTATCACGGGTGTTGAATGATTTGCTGTTTGAGTTTAGCAAGAGGAAACGATTGTTTGTTTTTTGACGACAAAAGAATCTCCGCGGTATTAAAAGATATCGCAGTGAGAAGAAACATGTTTATTATTTGGACGAGACGTCCTTCAACTCGGTGGGTGGGGGAAGGGGGAATAAAACATGGAAGGATACCAGCATGCAAAACCACGCCAGGGCTGAAGAAACCAACGATGAGGGGAAGGGGGAGGCTTATTGTTTCACCCACTGGCGGCAATGAAAGCTTTGTTGAAGGTGCATATTTACTGTTCCGCGCAAAGAAAGGGAAGGGTGATTATCCGCAAGAAATGGACAGACCAAGATTTGAATCCTGGTTTAGTGAAGTGATTCGTAAATTGAAACCAGAGTAATAGCGACAGACAATGCACCTGATTGTATATATCACCAATAACAAATCATGTTTTTTTGGTGGTATAACTTGAATTGCGTGTGTCTTACAGGAACGGATGTATTGCGGACGAAGCAACCACGTTTTTCATAAATGTATTTCTTTCTAAACCAAAAAAAAAAATTGTCATTAAATTCAAGAGGGCCTATCGTTGTTTACTTTTATCTTTGTTCATTTTTATTTTTGCGTGCTCGAAATATACACACACGCTCTCATGTTTCGAAGATATTTCGCATTTATATTAAGTAATGACACATTTATTAAATAATCTATGTGCAGAAAGTACTTTTAAAATTTTATGTTTCAGGAGACAAAGAGAAGCAAAAATACATTCCACTTGACATGCATGCGGGTTTTGATGTGTTGTGCGGTTGGCAATACTGTGGATTTTCTCAGTGTCTGCGATGTAAGCAGCTCGGCGGTTGAGGAAAGACTGGCACGGAAGATTCTGAGCTCAGTTCTCGCGCGGATTGATACATAAAACCTGCTGCAAGGTTGACTTGACGAGCAGCTTAGTTGCTTGCACGGTGTAACACCGTGTCGTTTAGTTCGTTGATTTCGAGTCAAGTAGTGTAATTGATGTTTGCACCGTCTGCACTACCTTCCGGACCAGTGCAAGGGTGGTGTATGGTCACGTGGTGCGTGGTAACTAATAAAATGACCGTTGAAAGCAGCAAATAGGCATTTGTTGAATATTCTGAACTCGAACACCGCTTTCCGTCTAGTTGGTTGAACGTCATTTCCTTGCACCACCCTTGACACTGGATACACCTGCACTGCACCGAGTGTTAAAAAGTGCAGCGAACTATACAGGGCTAATGTATAGGTGGGTTTCACGTGACGTCGGAATGCGCACTTCCGTCATGTTTATGGCAAATGTTATTTGTTGTTTGCAAAGAATCCACCATTTAACATTCGTTACATCTGCACCAACTGTATGTTTGTTTTAAATCACGAGTGATTGCATTCGTATCTTCGGCGAAGTTTTGCGTACCTGTTGTTTTTTGGCGGTTTTCTTCCGTTTGGTGTTGCAAGAGGACCTTGTCTCTCTTCAGTTGTAAGACTCTGGACAGGCCAAGGGGGAAACAAAGATGTCGGTGGAAAGAGCAGATAGTGGAGAGTGTTAGTAGAAGACAATATTGGAACACAGTGGAAAGAGAGGAGGGGTGGAAGAGCAAGAAAAAATGGAGATGCTTGACTTCTACGTCGACCCAGCCAGAGGCAAGAAACGGCGAAGGGTGATGATGAATACCACCCCTTGCCATTTTGCTGTTGTAGAATAATTATAATAATAAATTCCTTCAAGAACTACCCAAAATGGGAAAGCGCGCACACAAATAATAAAGCACTTGACCCCGTCGGAAGCCTGTTCACGAACTTTTGCTTGGACATTCCCCCACCCTTCCCTCTTCCCAACACGTGTTTGTTGCAAGTGGCAACCGTCTGACGGCTGTTATTTTTAGCTCCCTAAATCGCGGTAAACACAAGAAAGGAAAACGTCTCTTTTTCGATGGTCCGAATTGCAAAATAATGTGTAGATTATCAAAACTTAACATTTCCTTAGGTTTTTGTATATTTATTATTTTCTCTTCGAATGTAACGACTTTTGTTTATGACAGAAATACTCTAGTTTCGGGGTAAAAGTAAAAGCCCATAACAGTCCATCAACCTGCCCTAACTGACATTCGCCAGAATCCACAGTATGTTGGTGTTTTAAGTCCACTTTATGCACAGTAAGGTTAGTCGGGACTGGACCTACGGTTTAAAGTGGGATCCGAACCACTGTACCTCCACCGGGTATCGAACTCTGGACCCCTTGATTACAAGGCGACGACGCAACCACTGCGCCATCGGGGAGGCCCTGAGAATCCACAGTGAAACTGCTAAACAATAGGAGGGAGCAGGGCGAGGGGAGAAAGATGTTATCGGTTTCATGAGCGGTGGTTCCATGGATCATGGCTCAATCGCCCATCTACTAGCTCACTGCATGTTGTGACAAAGAATACAGACGTCCCATAATACAAGGATGGTCAAATCCAATCAATGGTGCCCATATCCCCCCTCTCAAAGCCCTGGACACATCCCCCAAAGTCGTTCATGAAAATTCCCCCCCCTAACAGAATTAATCATCATAACCTCACTTTCATGTTTGCTAACATAAAACGTACAAAACTGCACAGATCGTACTACTATTGTAAGTGTACTGAACCTTTTTCTTAACAGTTTGTCTGTATTAATGCGAAAATCACGTGTACACCCCCCCCCAAGTCTTCCGAACCGATTCTACACATATAAGAGGTGGTGTTTCATTTCTACCCTATCGCCGCAATCACCCACACGTAGGTAGCAAAAATGTACATAATAACCATAACCCCTCATTTTTGTGTGAAGATATATGGTAGAACTACAACATTTTGTCCCCTAAAAGTTCCCATGACGCAGGCGCATCATGAATCCCCCCTGTGGGCACCGCTTGTCAAATCACCTTGTCTTTGGCATTGAATTTATTTGTTTTTATTTGATTTATTTTATTTTACTTCGCGTTTTGTGCCCCTTGGCTAATTTGCGAAGATGGGGATAAATGACGAAATTGATTAATAGACATTCACAAACAACATTGCCCGAGCGGGATTCGAACCCAGGACACTTGGCGTCGTAGCGCGAATTGATAAGTCACACAGCCACAGGTTCCGGCACCTCTTTGGCATTGAACTCGCTTCAGAAGTTATGCATAACATTTAACCTGATAATTGAAGAACAAACGTAATTAAGTAACAGGAGACTGTATATACATAGATACCAAGTTGAAGAAGTGAGGATAGAAGCTGAGATATTTTAAAGTGACTAGATCCTTGTCAGTGAAGTAATCCAGAAGAACTAATTATTTCCTTATCTATGCAGATAACGGCCGTGTTGAGATTCATTTTTTAAAAAAATAGTTTTATGTCTCGTATCTATCGCTAGACTGATCACAAAGATAACAATGAGTAGAATGGTTGATGATAGCAAATAAATAGAGACGAGCACAAATATATAAATGAATGTCACCATTAGAGAGAGTACTTTATGTTGGTTACCGAAGATACGGAAAATGTCGGTTATCAGGATATCGATAATTGGAGGTTACTGTGTATTCGAGTGCAGATAACGGGTCTCGTATATCGATAGTTTCAGTCTCCGTGGCGGAGTGGTTAGCACAGAGGCCAGGGGTTCCGAGTTCGAATCCTGGCCAGGGCATGGGTGTTTCTGAGAGTCTCTTAATCAATTTCATTGTTATCATCACTCATCCTCATCTTCGCAATTAGCCATAGGTGGCAGAAAAGCGAAGTAAAAAAAAAAATCAATCACTAAAATACTCCGATTATGCAACCATTTCAGGACTTTTATTTTTTTTATTTTGCCTGCTTTGCGGTGCATTATTTACACCAGCAAGTTAACCACAAGGAAAAGAAGGAAATAGCTCACGAGGCGAATTACATGAAAAATAAAACCATCGTAGATTCTAGCCGAGGCCACTCCCTTAATATCAGCCATGGTATCACTTAATGGCAATGAACAAGGGCAATTACATAAACATATTATTAACTAAATATTAAATAAAATAGGATTATACAAAGTGGCGGCGATTGGGGGATGTGGGGACAGTTGCCTTCCCCCAAACTTTGACACTTTCTGCCCCCGCGGTATGGTCTGTTAATGTAAGCCTTGTGTACAAGAGAAAATAAACTGTCCTTGACCCCCTAGTTTTGGCACCCTATCGCCGCTACTGATTATACAAATTGCAACGTTAAAATGTAGAACAGAATGCGGCATGCGACATGTTTATGGACAGCCACGTAACAGATTCACTATAATATGAAAAGACACTACCGTCTCCTGCACGTTGCACCGTTCCGGGGAGGCACATGATTGATTGATATATTTGGTTTATTATACTTCGCTTTTCTTCCTCATTTGGCTAATCACGAAGATGTGAATGAGTGATTATGTGATGAAATTCATGCAGGGACAATCGCATATTGGACTGTTTGCTACATTCTAAGTCGCTTTTTTAGCTAGTGTTGACGAATATCAACGATGAGGTAGAATGGAAATTAGGTAAAAGTGATGAAGGCACGAACACAAACATGGACACATAAAACAAGCCCACACGATGGTTTGAGGCGCCAGAGATTCGTTGGCCTGCAAGACACAGTTTCCAGGGTTTAATCCGCAGGAGAGAGGTTGTTGACATTTGAGTCTGTTCGAAGAAGTCAATTTTACAGCCCAAGCAAGATGTGAAAAAGAAATTAATTATTACGATTACCTACTTGATAGATTCCTTGTGTTCAAATCGCTTTCTTCAAAAGGTAAGAAGAAAATCTGGAATGGAACATGGGGTGGGGGAGGGGTGCATATTAAAACTCTATCGATGTCTTGTATTTATACTGCCCTCTTAATTTATCATACAGTTTCTGCCTTTCCCGTCGAATATTTCTGGCGTCCCCTCTGTCTCATGAACCCTGCACTTGCTAAAAGTATGTTCCAAACGACCGAGTTGTCCGTTGGCGCCAAAATATCTGGAATCGTTTGAAGCAAACCTTCAGTGAGCACACAAGCAACAACTTCCCTTCCTTGCGAACTGCCACAATCTAATATACAAGACCAGTGGCGTGACGAACCCGGAACCGCTTACACCAAAGGCTACGCGGGAATCTCTTCATAATAATCAGTATAATAATGATAAAATAAATTAATGTGTAACTTGGGAGCAGTCACTTCAGTACAGAAACCGGGTCAAGTTTAAGGCTACTAGACGTCCCAATTTTTTCGGGACAGTCCCTTTTTTCAGTCCGTGTCCCGACTTTTTTCTGACCTCATTCGGGACGTCGAAATGTCCCGATTTTTTGTCATACCAATTTTTCTTCTATTTTCTAGTGTTTACTCAGTCACAATAAACATACGAAGGCACATTTTCCACAAAACATTGTTGATTGCGGAAAATAAAGGAAAAGATACCATGCAAGAAACTGTTTCTTGCATGTTAGTCAGGCGGAGGGGTAGAGAGAGGTTGAGCGTATGCAGTTATGTTTGTTAATAGCGGTGCACGACTGTGTGGGTAATTGTTGTCGGATGGAAAACAACGGCGCAAGTTGAACACAACTGTGTGCTGTGTTAAAAAAATATCTAATAAAATTTGGAATTAAACTACACGAACAATTTGTAAGAAATATTGCTCTCTAAATTTTTAATTTACATTTCCATATTAATATCTTTATACTACTGTAATCTGTTTTCTTCATTTCCAATAATGTGCTTTTGTTCTTGTTCCATTACATATTGTGCGTAATAACATTTGTTTATTTTGAGTAATTAATAACATATGTATCATTTATGATTTATGTGTACGTACACGCACATTAGGTCATGCATTGTGACATAGGAATAGAGTATAGTAAAAACGTCCCGATTTCACTGAAAATATGGTAGCTTTAGTCAAGTTCCTCTGTTGCCCATCATAAAGACCGGGATTCTTAGGAAACATCAAGGACTATTCGGTCCAACTGTTACTTCTCCCAATTTTTTTATTTTTAGTGGATGGGCCACGTTAGTGTAGAACGTGATAATTTCTATAACTGTTTCAGAAGGTACCTTCTGTTCAAAATTAGTAACAAATTATTTTTAGAATGAATTCATACATACGTTCATTAAAGTGCTCAAACCTATAAAGCAGTCTTTATTTGTTAAAATCATTAACGTTAGTTGCACATCCAGGATGATGCTCTCTAATGCTAATATCCCCTTCTCCAAGAGGTACCCTATAACACTCTCGCACTTTCACCACAGACAATTTATCTAGCTTATCTGCACTTTTACACTTTTGTTCCGTCTTCCGTCTAAAAAAGGTCGGATTAGATATTAGATGGTCACCCTGGGTTGGCTTAATGTTTATTGCACGCTTTCTTAAATTACGTTTTATAGGTTCGCACTGTAGTATGATTTTTTTTCGTTCATTTAATGCATCGTTCATCATCCGTGTTTATAGATACGATTAACCTACAAAGATGAAAGTTACCCTTTGGGCATTGAACGGTGGCTGGAGACACAAGGTGATTTTGGAGGCTTGGCCTCCACGCATTTTAAGTCTCAACCATAGTTGTGATAAACACCACGCTCCGTTCCCTTTTATTCCTCAGGTTCAACCTCAGACATCTATTAAGACATCTTAAGCAGGGAATCAAATTCGTCTCCCGCATGTCAGTCAGAAAGAGGCGGCCACGGGGTGGGACAACTGGGGCAGCTGCTCGAGGACCAGCGCTCAGGAGCTCCGCGCCAGATAAAAATATTTCATTGTGTACGGTTTATTACGAGTTAAGGACGCTGGTGCTTGCAACAAAGCAACTAATCTGATTTTTCCTCTCTTCACGGATGGTTTTGCCAAACTTAAAAATATCCAAAGTTACTGAAATTATGTTGCAAACAGGTTACTAGATTTTTTTTAAAAAAAGTTAATATGAACTATTCGTTTAATTAATAAATTATATTCTGATGTGAAAACATTAATGTTTATTTTAAACAATGTAAAATCACGACAGCACCGAAATTCATCGAAAAATGAAGGAAAGAACTCTGACAGAGAATGTTATTTGATATGATTAAAAATTGCAAGTTTGCATGGTAAAATAATAGTTTGATTCCGAACCAGTTTTGAAAATTATACAATGAACGTCGCAGGAGACAACGGTGCATCGGAAATGAAAATAAATACTAGTTTAGAAAGTTTTATCAGCCTCCCATTTTATTTTTTATGCTTCAACCTGTTTATTTCTGTTGGGTAAAAATACGAATAAATTAATCGTTTTTTAATTGATTACACTTCCGACTAACAAACAAAATGTTTTGTTTTTTTTTAACCTAAGAAAATATTTGGTTATAGACACCGCGTATATTGTATACTCCAGGTACCTAGGTACACCCACCTAGGGCCGGGCCTGTTCAGAAGCGCAGCCGAGGGGAGCACTGATGCCCTTGAATGATATATAAAAGTGCTTATTTCAGAATAAAGAACTTTCCTCATAAAGAAGAACGTCAAATACAGGGAGAGATCGCAAACGAACGGAATCAATGCTAAATAATAGCAATCGTTGCCCCCTTTTGAAATAACGCATCCTCTAACATAATTTCTGGACGCTCTCCAATTCAGAAGCATTGCAATTAAGAAAGAGGTAAATTAAAAATTGATGACCATAATTAGAGGCAAAGCAGAAGAGTGATCATCCTTGAAATATTTTGATTTCGATCAGTCAAGTATGTGGTTTATAAACATGCCTCTACTTATCAACGTTTAAAATAAAAATCCTCTTATTACATGAATGTGTGAGTTTTCTTGGTTCTCTCCTACAGCGCATTTCTGTCATTCGTTTCTTTGCAACGGAAAGGGGGGAGGGGGAAGGCGACGTTCGGGATCGGGATTAGAACCCGAGATCACGTGATAAACAGCCTCACATGCTTTATCAAGACGTCGGCTCGTTTCGCCCGGACGCACGGTGAAACCACAGACAAACGTGAGGTGCTGCTCATTACTCGGGCGAAAAGGGGATCAACCTAGTTGTTGCAATCAATGGAAGTATTATGATGACTTCATCTTTGCATATGGGCGGGAGAAATCCCTCCCCCCCTCCTTCCCGAACCAGCCTAAGAATTCTCACTTCAAGCGCTGGAGAGTAACCTTATACCTTGCAAGTGTTCGTCCCAGAATATAATACGCAGGGTTGCCTGGTAATGAGGTTTAGATACCGGGCTTCAGTATATGGAACTACCGGTTACATCGAAGATACCGAAGATGCAGAAAATACCGTAAAATTACGAAGGTACCGTTTCGATATATCGATATTTCGGTGTTGGCAATACCTGAAATTTTCAAGTAATCAATATCTCCACCATCTTTAAAAAGTATCACGTTTCTTATCATTCATATTTATTTTCAAATCACTTATACTGTATATATGTACACATGTGTAGGGCTTGTGTCTGTGCGGTGCTTCTTTCCGAAGAAATTATTCAAGTACTCTTTCTGAATTAGTAAGCAACGCAAAAGGAAAAACCAAAGAAAGTTAGGCAAATGCGAAAGGGAAATTAATACTTACTCTCATGATGCTTTTTCGGTGGCTTGAATTTTAAATTGAACGCACTGTGTATTGTACGTGGCTTTTCTTCCTGTTTTGTTAATTCCGACGATTTTACATTTAGGTACTCCTAAGCAATACTGTTGTGTATTCAAACGTGAAACTGCTATCATCCTTCCTATTTATATGTTTTTACTTTATCAGTGACTCACTGGCAATCGCCAGAATGCACAGTCGGAGAGCTAGGCAAAATAAGGGCGAAAGAAAATGTTATCCAACTGCGTCTCGGTTTAGTAAGTGGGTGTATCGGTTCCGAAAGACTCAATCGCCCTTCTGAGTCTCCTACCTGCCCCAAGGGAACGAGTAGTGGTTAGTTATTTAAATGGCTTGCATTGGTTTATTGAAGGAATAAATTGGTCGCTGCATAAAACTGACATTGCTTTACGTTGATTAGAATAAAAAAGTTTCAAAGTATTTTATCATGTATACTTGCTTGAAATTAGCAATACTTTTGTACAAA
Organism: Lepisma saccharinum; assembly: GCF_977018435.1. Taxonomy (NCBI): domain Eukaryota; kingdom Metazoa; phylum Arthropoda; class Insecta; order Zygentoma; family Lepismatidae; genus Lepisma; species Lepisma saccharinum. Next base: position 1,341,629 of record NW_028142891.1, read on the forward strand.
CGACATGCTTTTTGCGTCTTTTATTATGTTGGCTAAAGAAGAGAAGCCGACAGTAGTCCCACAGACAAGGGTTGTGATAGTTCGATAGCCTTGGCTGAAAGAGAATTTTAAAACACGAATTGTTCTAGTATGAAAGTGTTTTGTGATCATTTTATAAATGTTACAGTTCTGCTGTATAAAGTAAAAAAGAAAATAATAATAATAACACCCTTTGTTGGCTTCTTTCATTTTCCACAGTGGTATTACAGAACGCCACAAGCTATAGCGAATCCCGTGCAACTCGCTACGTGGCTTCCCTTGCTGGTTTTATAGTTTCAGCAGCGGAGTAAATCGTGGCGCCAGGAAGTCTCATCCCGCAGTCGGAAAAGCTAGAGATGTAAAATTGCGTTTGCATTAGCTGCGAGTCACTACGTACTTCGTTCATTTGTCATCGTTGCTAGAATCTGTCCATCAAACATGGTCCACCACCCGCATAAATTGGATATAATTGAAATCAATATATGCAAATTACAAAAGAAAAAATCAATGAGTGGAAAGAGGGGCAATTTGATTTGATCGTTGATGTTATCAAGGAAGCTATAAAAAGGTGGTCAAACCACTTTTGTCTGTGGTTTAACTTTATTTCGAGTTCACTTTTGCTACATAGGCTAATCGGGAAGGACCTACAGTTTAAAGTGAGATTCGAGCCACTGAGCAATGTGCACCCAGAAGAGATGGAAGTTCGATCTCGGAACCCCTTGATTACAAAGTGACAGAGTTGCATTCAATTACCTTTGAAACGAAACGCAGAATGTGGTTGTTACATGATCATACTGATTCTCCTTCTTTTTGCTTGGCGTACATAATGTGAAATCACTGAAGATTGGCTGAGGGAAAAAATATCTTAATCTACACACAAGTGCGTGCGAATATGTGTGTGTGTATATAATATATATGTATGTATAAATTAAATATGGAGTTACTAATTATTAAATTAAAAATGCATTATTAAATATTTGACTTATTTTTATAAATATCAGATCTGTACAAAGTAGCGAACTGATTACTTTACTAACTGTTTAAAGAGTAAATAAATTTAACAATTGTTGAAATTTTTTTATTATTTAACAATTATTTAACTGTTGAAAGATTTATTTATTGATTGAATTGGTTTATTTTACTTACCCTTTGTGCCACTTTTGGCTAATCGCAAAAATGGGGATGAGTTATGATTAGACGGATTTTTAGGTTCTAAAAAGTGTGCTTTTAGATTCCTAAAATAGGCTCTAAAATCCTAAAATATGTTCGAAAAACCTTAAAATAGGTTCTAAAAATCCTAAAAATATTAAGTTACTCACGAAAAATCCTGAAATAGGTTCACAAAAATTTTAAATTGTTCAAAATTCTTGAAAATGCTGATTAGGTATAGTCATCTATATCCTGAAATACGCACTATCTTGCATAACATTATGTGTGTTGCCTAACCCTACGGCAATGGCAGAACTTACCATTTGAAATTGGCTATTAAAATCCACTCTTTACCGTATAGTTAGGCAACAGCCTTTTTACATGTTATTCACAGTCAAACTCCGCAATTTTGTTTGTGAGGATCATCTTATATGCTGAAAATAATATTTCAACAAAAACATAGTCAATGGTGCAAACTTCAATGCTGAAATGTTGGTTTGCTTTGTTAAGAGCTTTGAAAAATCACCATGGACTTGGAGGAAGGGAAATCGACAGAGAGTACATTTCAAACACGTTCGTCAATGAATTTTTTCGTGACGAAATAAAGCAAATGCCTCTGTGTGACATAAAAATTCTGTAAAATAATTCAAAATATATAAAAACCTAAAAAAGGCTTGATTTAGGCACAAAAACTTAAAATAGGTTCTAACAAGCGAAATATTTTTTTACACACTATAAAACTTCATCAGTTGTTGCGCTTTTTAATCAAACGTTGACATAACTTATTATTTCTTACATACCTGTAAAGAAAAAATTGGTTAAACACCTGAAATCCGAGATCTAATTATAACTTAAAAATTGCATTCATTTGATTTAGAGTACGAGCTCATTCTATTACGAAATTTATCTAATTTTGTCTGGTGTCGCCCGTGTCACATATTGGTGATAAATGCTGAGTTTCCTTAGTTGACTTCTATTCAATGACAGCTTAAAGAAAGCTAAGCATTTGTTTATCGCAGACGAAAATTGTCCATATAACAATGCAGAATGTGAAAAATTCACAACAAAATTATATGCGAGGTAATTTCGTACTTAGTAAGTCGCTCGTACATACGTATTTGATTTTTGCCACAGATTTGGGGGGTCTACAGACCAGCACCCCCGGTACGATCTCGGCCCCAAAGAAAGAAGGGAATCAGACAAAAAAAAAAAAAAAAAAAAAAAAAAAAAAAAAAAAAAAAAAAAACAACCTAGAGAGTAAAAAGTAAATTTATCGCGTGAAAATATGGCCATTCTATTCAATTACTATTGTCTTCAGTTCGTAGACAGAATAATCTTTAAAGAAACCAACTTCTTTTAAACTTTTTTTTCGATGACTTCACAAACGAGGAGACAGGATAGGGTAGTTGTTGAACAGTCGATCTTGTTTCTCTGCTATCGGTATCTAAGGTTGCCAGACACTCATCTTTTATGCTTAACTTCGCTGCTTTTAAATAACGTAATTTTTTCAACATTAAAACATAAAGTTGGTTTACACAGTTTAAATTGAAAATAAAAAAAAAATGCTGTACGTGTCGTGAAGTAGTGCTGAGAGAACACGGAAGTGAGCTCTCTTGCTTCTCTCTCTTCCCACACGACCTACATGTGTTTCTGAGGTAGTGGCAACGATGCCCACTAATCCCCTCCCAGACAAGCGAAGGGAGAAAACCAGTACGTGTTGTTATTAGATGTTATCTGTAGAAGCACTTTTCTCGCTCTTCTTGTGTAACTTAGGTTAAATACAGAAATCCTGTGTTGTTCGTGCAATCGAAGGCATATGTAATCATAGACAAATTGCTTATCATTATCATTGGAGTAGTATGGGCATTTCGGGTTGGAAAGCCAAGTCCAAAGGAAGGGTCGGCCCTTAATAATTTACTTATGGAATTAGTAGCTACAGGTATTTTATTTGCATGAAGTCAGCTGGGTTTTCGATAAAACATCATCCATGCATGTTTTAGCTAGAAAATTAGATGCCTCACTACGCCAAAAATGTTTTGAACTCTGGTGTTTTACACCTTTCTTATACCTTTCGGCATGACGCAAGTCATTAAGAAACCTACCTGAATCACAAGCGCCTCTGAACAACAGTAGATGTTATTGTTGTGGGTGATCCAACTACTGATTGATTTGGTTTATTTTACTTCGCTTTTCTACCACTTTTAGTTAATCGCGAATATGAATATGAGTGATGATATTGATGAAGTGACACTCACAAAGAACACCCGTGCTCACGCCGGGATTTGAACCAGGGTCCTCTGTCGTCTTGGCGCGCTATGCAAAACACTCTGACACGGAGGTGTGGCGGATGATCCAACTATCGTACACTCTACTAACGTAACAGTGCCGATTAGTAATTCAGACTACTGTTTATTGCATCTTGAGAATGCTGATAAACATTTTAAAATAATTTTGTCCAGAGACCATTCGATGTTAAGAGTTTTCAAATGAATACTAAACATTCCCACTGACACAATATTAAGCGGTTAGATACTAACGAAATAATAATAATAAAAAAGAATAGTTTTTGCGGGTTAAGTGGTAGAGCAGTCACATGCTGAACTTATATCACGAGAGCTTCACCAACTTATTTGACAAAAACTGTTGATCTATTAGTTTTTAATGCACATCTCTGTTCATGCGATAAATTATGCAATGCAGTGGTCATTAAGAAATGGTATATTTGAGTTGTGTGGCCGCGGTGGCTCAGTCGGTAACGCGTCTGACTACCATGCTCAAGGTTCCGGGTTCGATCCCCGGCCGGTTCAAATCCGGGAACTTTTCTAACGGTGGAAGCGGCCCCGGCGCCCACCCAGCGTCGAATAACATGGGTACCTGGGGGAAACCCTGGGGGGTAAAGGCGGTCAGGGGCGTGATGCTGATCACATCATCCACTCACGACCGGATCAAGAAAGTGTGAGGCGTTACCCCCACACCCCCTATACGCCTTCATGGCGTGGTGCTATGCACAGGAGAACGCTTTACTTTTTTTATATTTGAGTTTGGTAAAGTTGCGTCAGTCAATATTGCGTATTGTTGCATCAAACAGCACGAGCCCGATTAAACGAGTAGGAATTCTGCTTCTGTCATCTGCGACAGAAGAAAGGAAAGGTCACATGAGCCCTAGAACCAATCTCTGCTCCGTAACCTAGCGTCCAAGAGAGCATTGCCCGCATGCTGTAGAGATTCAACCTCCAGATAGGCAGCTGGGAATATAGTCATTTACGCCAAACCTGACAGGCGTCCGGCCAGGAAAGGCATTGAAAAAATGCTAGAACGACTGTTGTTAGTGGAGCGCTGCAAGCGGATCGCGAAAAATAGTTATTATAATGCTATGACGGTCAAACATATATGAAATTAATCAAGTTTTACTTTATATTGTATTTTCATAATTCACGCATTTTTGAAATTTTAAATCACGGTACGAAGGGCGTATGGGCGTACTATAATGCTACTACACTGATCATTATGTTAATTAATTATCTGCGCCGGACCCCGTGACCGAGCGGTTAGCACATCGCGCTGCGACGCTAGGGGTCCCGGGTTCGAATCCCGCTCGGGCTTGGTTGTTTGTAAATGTCCATTCATCAATTTCATAATTTCATCCCTCAACCTCATCTTCGCAAATTAGCCAAGAGGCACAAAACGCGAAGTAAAATAAACCCAATCAATCAATCAATCAATCAATTATCTGTGTCCCTCAATGTGATCTTGAAGGGTTGGACTGAATAAGAAAATAATGAAAAAACGATGAACATTTTGCCTGCTATAATGTTTGCCGTTGACTGTATACAGCAAGAGGATGTTTTGCTGTGGTCTTCGAAAAGGAGCCTAGCTTTCAAATCCTGGTCGGCTAATACACGAGTGTTTGTGTGCGCAGTTCCATCATTCATCCCCAGTGTGAACAATATACTAAGGTTTCCGGTGTATTTCTGTTTTGGCTATTTTACACCGATTTTCTACCTATCGGGTTAATCGCGACGACGAGGATAAATGATGAACCGATGAAATTGTGATGGGACACACAAAATGATACATCCACGACTGACCAGGTACGAACCTGGACCTTCGTAGCGTGTTACGCCGTTTACTCCGCAACGGAAGCCGACCAAAGGTTTCAGATGACAAATGACAGAATGTAGACGCTCACTCACGATATCGCCAGCAACGGTTCAAAGTTGAGTCCTTTGAGTTTATTTCTTTTTATATTTTTTATAAGTCCATATTTTTCACATAAAGCCTAAACCCCTTGTTTCGGAATGAGTGTTTTATTTTTGTGTAGTGTATCGTGCAGTGCGTAACACTGTTGGTTTGTAATCAAGGGTTTCCAGATTCTGTCCCCTCTGGAAGCACATTGTGCATTGGTTCGGATTCCTATTTAAACTGTAGGTACAGTCTCGGTTAACCTATCTTTGCAAGGAGTAGACTTAAAGCAAAGTTTTAAATATTTTTTGCGATTTCGTGTCTTCATCATTTGTTCTCATCTTCGCAATCAATCAAAAGTATCAGAAAGGAGGCGTAAAATTAGAAACGTACGAATAAAACAAAAACGCTTTCAGCCACTTAAGTTGACCTGACTAGGTTTTCAGTCAACTCTGTCGTTAAACAAACTGGAGCCAGGGTTGTTCAGAGGAAGCGGAGACGGTTGGGACACGATGCTTAATGGGAATTTTTGGAGGGGACAACAGTAATTGAATTTTCATAATATAATAAATAACAAAACATTAAAAAATATTATTATACTTTTTCTATCACTTCTATCTAACTTCACACAAAAATGTGTATGTGTGGTTGTTTTAAATCCACTTTATGCACAGATAGGATAATCGGAACTGGGCCTACAGTTTAAAGTGGGATCCGAACCACTGTACTATGTGCCGACGACACTATGTATAAAGCGACAACGTTGCCACTACGCCATCGGATAGGCCCCAGGTACGGGTGTGGTATGTTGAAGCAGAGAATTAGTTGGAAAAGTCAAACAAACAAATAACCAAGAGCACGGTTCAGTACGCTAAAAAAAAGTGCAAAATATGCATTGTTTATTTTTATGTTTCAAAACATGAAAGTGTCAGTACTTTCCTTTCGATAATATTTTAGTTTCAACTTCGGCAATGAAGATTTCAAACAAGGGCGGAACCAGAAACTGCATGTTTTCTTTCTTCAGCGTTGGTTCTTTCACACCTGCAACCAGGCAAAGGGACAGCCTGTTTCCTCCGGCCTTTTAAGAAATAGTCGGGCTGTTAGCATTTTATCCAGTGCCCACCACCCTATATTGGCTTACATTCGAACCACAGAATCCCTTATGAAATCTGTTTGTAATTTTTAATTTCCTCTTCTTGCCTTCTTTCGATTATTTTCGAATTAAACTTCCAATTTTACTTGGTTATTAGCTCTTACTAGTGTTGGGCGATATACCGTCTGGACGTTATATCGCGATATTGAAACTATATCGTCCAGGCGATATCAACTACACGATATATCGTCACGAAATTTGGCGATATATATCGCCGATATCACGATAGGGAGAAAATATCGTATTGTGTCGTCTGTGACGAAATTTTCTTGACGATATATCGCAATATCAAATTTCGGATATCATCCAACCCTAGCTCTTGCTCTGAAGTGGATTTCATTAAGTATATATATTTTTTCGAGGGCACTGCTTCTGCATTCGTGCTTGTTTTCACTTTCAAATATCATTCCCTCTTCGGTTGTTGCCACCTCGTCTTTCCTTCTTGTTGGCTACAAGTGCTCAATGCAGAGGTTGGAAGATTGCTGGCGCCGTTAGCTGCGGGGGAGGGGAGAGTAGATGCATCACCCCCCACAAGGTACGGAAAACGCAGAAAGTAGATGTATTTTATTGGGTTTCCTTGTATTATACCACGCCAGAAACAAAGTTAAAGCACATGCACGTGTGATTGGAAGTACGTTTAGTTCCACGCCTACGCGCATTTGCGTTTTATTAATGTAAGAAATGGTCGAACAATTTTGAATGTTCCCAGTTTTCGTTGTTCAACAGATGCCAAAGAATAATCATGCTAAACCGATTTTGCGAGTCAGTTTAAATACAGATATCTGAAAGATATGTGTAATCATCCTAATCAAATCATAGCCAGTATTAACTTAACGACTATTATTAATTATGCCTACTCATTTTATATAGGAGTGGCTGCGGTAGCTCAGATGTCGACCTCCGTGGCGAAGTGGTTAGCAGAGCGCGCTACAACGCCAGGGGTTCCGGGTTCGAGTCCCGGGTAAGGCATGGGTATTTGTGATTGTCTGTCCTGAAAAAGTCCTGAAATAGAAATGTGAATGAAATGATATGAGTGAATGTGATGGGGGAAGCTTCCGCTTAGGGGGCTTTCCTTTTAGTAAAAAAAAAAAAAAAAAAAGTCGGTAACGCGTCTGATTACCATGCTAAAGGTCCCGGGTTCGATCCCCGGCCGGTTCAAATACGGGTACTTTTCTAACGTTGGAAGCGGCCCCGGCGCCCACCCAGCGTCGAATAACATGGGTACCTGGGGGAAACCCTGGGGGGGTAAATGCGGTCAGGTGCGTGATGCTGATCACACCCCCACTCACGAGACCGGATCAAGAAAGTGTGGGGCATTACCCCCGGCATGGTGCTAAGCACAGGGGAACACTATACCTTTTTACATTTTATATAGGAACCCTTTGTGCTTGGGGAAGGGAGTGGTCAGACGAGTCATTTTCTGCCTCCCCTAGATAACTCAAGATTACCTCCCCTGCAGCCGCTTAAGGCCGGTCCACACCCTACGTCTTAAGTACGTCTTGCTTGCGCAGTTCAAAACTGTACCTTTAAAGATGTTGCAGTTCACACGCTACGTCTTTTACCTACTCAGTTCCGTGCAGTCCATCATGTAGGACGAGCTACTGTGGTCCATTTTCGCAATTTGCATTTTTTTCTCACGTGGTGAGCCTGATGACTGGCGAAATTACTTACGAATGGATATTGAAACATACAATCATTTACTGGAATTAGTAACCCCACATATCACGAAACAAAGCACTTGCATGAGAAAAACAATTTCACCATTGCGGCACGGGGGAGGCCCCTCTTAGTTGGAATACTTTCCAATGTTCAAAAATCAAAAGTTAACATAATAGCCTTTTTTGACAGTTCTCTAATGAGAAAGTTATTTATAATTCAGTTTGCTTAAAAATGCTTCTATTATAAGTAAGAAATCAACAACAATGTACACGATACTTATATTTTCATTATTTTATGCCGCTCTTTTACCTCTTGGATTAATTGCGATGATGAGAATGGATGATGAAAGATTTAATGATGATTGGACGAACAAAGTGATACATACGCACATGACCATGGTTCGAACCTGAGACTTCTGTCTTTCTGGTATATTTTGCTGAGAGTATTGCCATAGAGATAGGGTAAGGTAATATTAAAGTACACTTCCTGTGAGGTTGAAAAAGTACCATCATGTTATCATTTGTGGTTTGGTTTATTTTACTACCCTTTTACGCTACTTTTGGCTAACTGCGAAGATGGGGATGAGAGATGACATGATGAAATTGATGAATGGACACTCACAAACACATATGATCAGTTCGGGACTCGAACCCGGGACCTTTGGCGTCGAAGTACAGTGTGATACCCACTCCGCCTCGGACACGAAGATAGGCTAATCCACTCTGGACCTATAATTGGAATTCCAACCACAGTTTAATGTACTCCCTCGGAGACTGAACTGAAGTCCCCTGGATTATATGGCGACAGATTTACCACTACGAAATGAAAGACTTGAGTGTACCTCATCGCTTGAATCAATTCAAGGCCTCCCCGATGGCGCAGTGGTAGCGTCCTTGTCTTGTAATCAAGGGGTCCCGGGTTCGATACCCGGTGGAGGCACATAGTGTTTCTGATCCCACTTTAAACTGTATGTCCAATTCCGATTAGCCTTACTGTGGACTTAAAACACCTAATCAATATAGCAGACTCGTCATCCATGGAATTCGTAGACTCCCTCGAAGTTTCCTGATTGGTCAAAAATCCAAATAAATGAAAATATTATAACATTGGCTTATAAACAACGTTATCTCCAGCACCAGAACAAATTGATTTGTTCACCTTGACCAATTCTTTACGATAAACTCTCCTCATAGAATTGATTTTTCTTACTTCTGTGTCTCTGTTTGTTGCAGCGTCAATCTACTTGTATTCTTGTAATAAGCCGTCATAGGCCTGATTCTTGTCACGGTCACTGTAGTCCTTTGATTTTACCTGCCACAAACACGGAAAGCTCTTGTAGAGTTCAATGAACTCAGCTAAATACTCGCGTGAACACTGACGAAGATTGGTCTTCGTCGTAAAGGTCTAATATATCAGGGAAAAAAAGAAAACTAATTCTCGACCTCCGCTAATAGTGTTTCGACACTAGGGTAGAATGAGAACTGAGCGACAGGTGCACAAAAGACTGAGGGGAGCGTCCACACGCACAAATTGTTTGCACAGATGTCTGAGATTTGCGCAGACATCTATGCTCTTGGGCTCAGTCTTTGGTTGACAATTTGGTTCACGACCTATTTAATTAAAATGTTTCATACATAAATATTTATATTTTGGTTATTTTATGTCGCTGGTGTATTTCGCGGGTTAATCGAAACAATGAGGTGGAATGATGAAGGAACAAACACGATGTCCATGATTCCATGTTATCGCGTTTATTCTTTACATTTAGCTATACTTTACGGAAAACTGTGAAAAAGTAGTTAACAAGACTTTAAAACCAGAATTTTAGTAATTGTTTCATAACCTCAAGATTAGCCCATGCACAGAATTGGATTTCTCCTATTTTACTACGATGCTGTGCTTCTTGCTTGTGGGCGAGGGGAGTTCAAGGGAGGGGAGGGGGTAGACGACGTTCATGGCTGCAGCGTTGCCGCTTCAAAGTACGGAAAGGAGGGAAATTATGCCATTGCTGTTTTCTCTGTGTTGGTAATATTTCTGAGCATGTGGCCTGAAAGCAAATGATTGTCTCAAGTCGGATTAAACTTTATGGATAATAATGTTTGGATTCCCATTAAAAATTAACCAGTAGACCTACATAGTCCTGCACCGTCGCAGTGCGGTCTAAGGTGTGATTGATGCTTTGGGGTCCGGCTACGGGATGCACTAAGGTTCGAGTCTCCTGGGGAAGCGTGGCAACTTTCCTCTGAGATTTCGGCCAGTGTATGGGACCGGTGGCCACTCAACATCGTGAGGAAATTGGTTGAATGAACTCCCTCCTTGGCAGGTGGGAGTGAGGACGGTAGTCGGTAGGTAGGCCCGGTATCTCAATGGGCTGTTGTAGTGTACCTACATAAAAACGATTTACACCAACATTTAGCTTATTCGAGCGTTAATGTGGACCATCACAATTCGACCATAAGTTTTTATTTAGTTAATCTCAAAGAGAGCGGTTGTTTTAAAAACACAAAAAGCTGCACTTTTTTTTTGTTCTCACGACGATAAGAAATCTAATACATACTCGAAAAAAAAACCGTTAGTTACTGTAGCTTACCCCAGAATTCATTAAGTTAAATTTGATGTGACTCGTATTTCTGTAGGTCTAATGGTAAATTTCTAATTGTAGTGAAAACTCGAGTAGTCATAATTTTTAATCGGACAGTAGTGCGCCGGATTATTTCTTTATTGTTTCCTTTATGACGCAGCGTTTGTGCGAGAGATCGTGATGATTAGATATAAAGACATATCGCTGTTCAGGAACAGCACATGTTAACACCTTGTATTGATTGCTTCAATCAAAATTTTTGGGTGCGTCGGCACATCAGGTCATTTTGCACCCTTCAATGAATGCGGGGAAGATTCCCTTATCTAAAACCCTTACTTCAATTTAAAAAAAAAAAGATAAAAAAAGGAGTGTAAAAAGCCCCTCAAGAAAGGTTAAAAATACAGGTTGTAAATGAACCTGCATTAAACAAACACAACACATGAGAAAGGTAAGGATATTTAAAAACTACCACAGAAGCAGTGGAACAGACCTGCTCTTCTCATTTCTTTTTTAAAAAAATTGTCTAAAAAATTGACATTGTCACCCAAAGAGGATGACAAATCCTTAGGGAGGTTAAATCCCTGTCTGATGTGACTAAAATCGGCACATTCGAGAAGAATGTGTCGAACGCTTAAAACAACGTTGCAAGTACGGCACAAAAGAGAGCCCAGTTCTTGCAGCAAACGTCGATGTGTTAGACGACTGTGTCCGATTCGGAGCCGCTTTAATATTACTTCTTCTCGCCGCTAGGGACGAAACGAGGAAGCAGCGATGGGCTTGATAGCTCGCAGCTTGTTTCCCCTTATCTCATCCCACTCGGCCTGCCACGTGTGAAGAACCGAACAACTAAAACATTCTGCAGGTCCCTAAATGGCCTTGTAAATGAATCGCCTGTTCTTTGTCTCCTTATCACATTTTAAGTACAAGCACCTTTTAACTCTTTCAGCAAAGTGCTAACTTGATATATAAATAGCAGGTGTAAATATACTAATTAGTTTCATAATTTAAATTAATAGACGCTTATAACACGTACGCAAAGTTCAGAACTATTCAATAAAATAGGTTGGATCTTGGAGAAACGGGAAGAATTCAATTTATCGTTATTATTATTATTGTTTTCTTCCACTTTCGGTCTCGGAATGGAGTCTTCATGCACGACAGTGTGTCCAAAGTCACCTGTATTCCTAAAATTGCGTACATTTTTCTGGCAGAGACAACATAGAAATCAGGTTAGATTATCATAAGCCATATAACTCCACACTTACATGATTGATTGATTGATTGAGTTAGTGTTTTAAGACCGCCTTATGCGCAGTAAGGCTATTTGGGACAGGCTATTTGGGACTGGGCCTACAGTTTAAAGTGGGATACGAACCACTATGTACCTCCACCGGGTATCGAACCCGGCCACACTATCATGACATATATGCCTTCAGTCATGGCGCAATGCACGGGAAAATCTGCACCTTTACTTCGTTTGCACTTAATTCTTTCCATTTGCGCTTAAAGCGTTCGTGTTTAAACTTTTCGTGATTATTCTTCTTGTGCTTATTTATTAATTTTGGTACGCGATCGTTTCGTTCTGCATTTCTTTGAAATTTAATGGGACTCGATACACTGACATCGTGTCATTCAATGAAAAACTGCTTGAGAAGACTTGGCTTTCCTTGGCAAGTTGCGCCAAATAGTTTAGTAGCGTCCACTTCCAGGGTGGGGCAAAGGTCTCTTCTCAGACACAAACATTGCTTTCTAAGATTCTAGGGGATCGAAAGCACGTAATATCAAAAACACTTGATTCAGTTAACATGTATTGATTATTATTATTATTATTATTATTATTAATAATAATAATATTATTATTAAAAGTGTAACATATAGCGAATACATTGCATTCAGTTAGAGAAGTTGCCAGTGAATATTGAGTAATATTTGTGCATTCATACCGTAGGTGGAGGGAGAACAAAGAGAACAACAAAATTCGACACACCCTTTACACATCATTAAACTTTTAAACCTGTCGGACGTGTTATTTTAGGAAATGTATATACTTCATTTGAAAGAAAGTTGTGGGAGTTGCTGCTATGTCATTGGCCACCGCTGAAACTTATTTGTGCAGTTATAAGCCCTACGAAATTAACCCCAGTTCAAAGGGGAAAGGGAAGGGGGGGGGGTGATGGACGGCGAGGTTCATGCAGTTTATGGACAGCACCAAACGTTGTCGTCTGCCAGGCCAGTGTTCTTTAAAAGTCATTTGTATATTATAATTATTTTACGTCACTTTTTTGCCACTTTTGGCTTATTATGAATGCTGATTATGTTGTATGGATGAAGAGACAAAAAAAAAAAAACGTCTAGGCTGACGGGACTCGAACCCGGAGCATACGGTGGCGAGCTCCTGCAGTCAACCAATCAGCGTACTCGCTCACAGACTACAACCTTTAGACAGAGAGTATGCTTTAGAAGTGGGTGGAATTAATCTTTTCATACCATTCCGCTCAGGAAATTACGACAACCATTGATTGAAAATATAAACATATTTTAACTGGCGTTAAAAGTGATCTGTAAGAAAATCCGTTTAACATTCATATTGGTTGAAGAATAGAATTTAATAGGTCGGTTGTTATAACTACAATTAAAACTTTGTTGAAGAGTTTGTTTCATGTTATAAGATTATAATTTATATTATTATGATAGTATTGGAGGCAAGGCGTTAATTTTCAGCCAAAATTTCCAATCGGTTGTTTGACGAATGGGCTAAAAAACAGAACACTGATCGGCGCAGAACATGTTGACCATTCACATCTCTCCAGTAAAGCTCGGATCACCCTCCCCCCATGGTCCGGTCAAGGTTCGTTCAATCGCGCTCAGCTCGAGGTCCGGTCACGATCGGGTGGAAATAATATTTGACCGGAGCGTGAGGAGGAGGAGCTTGACTTTGCGAAGCTCGGTCATTGATGTGAACGTCTGATAGGTTCAGCCCCGTTGCAAAGAATACGTGACCAAGTTTTGTGCTAGAAGATGAGCCGTCAGAAGGCAACGACCTATTGTAACAACTGAAAAAAAGGCGAGTAATTATGAAATTGATTGATGGGGCCATTGAGCAATAAAATCCCACAATATTTTCCTCTCAGTTCTGTTTTTAAAACATTGGTCCAAATATGTGATTTCAAGAACCTGACTAAAATAAATTTAAGAAAAAAAAAAACTGACCGAAACAACCAAATTACAATTAGCAAATGAAAGAAAGTTAAATAGGGAACTAACCACAAGTACGATCCGTAAACACTAGTTGTAACTACATTTTTTCATCTCGTTGCATCAATTAAAATCCTTAAGTCAAGAAGCTAACCTATTGGCGGTCATATTTTCCCGTACAACCAAGTTGTCATTTTTGTGTGTGCAAAGGGAAGGGAGGTGGTGGTTGGTCGAACCTCTGCCAAGGGAAAAGTCATTTTTGATAAGTGGCCCCGAATCAAGATTAACAACGAACTTGTTCTTCGTTTAAGGAAAACGATACAAAATTACTCCCTATTTTTTTTTAAAAAAAAAAAAAGTCGAGGAAAGCCACGTTCCACACGATGCGCGTAACAATCGGGTCCTTGAAGCTAGGCTTACAGCCTGCTGTATATTTGTCATGTGTTGTGTGGGAAACTTTCTAATAAAAGAGATGGTCAACAATGTCGATGTGAAACAATGAGCCCGAAATTTTTTATGTCGAACCTAGATCGACAAAGTAGTGTTACCATTGCTGACATTTACAGTTTTGCACATTGTACTTGCAAATAAACGTTTGCCGATTTCTAACCAAAAGTATAACATTATATTTATGATAACCGACCTCCTGTCAGAGTGGTTAGCAGAGCGTGCTACGCCACCAGGTTCGAATCCCGCCTGGGCATGGATGTTCATTGTGATGTTCTTTCATCAATTTAATCGTATTACCATTCATTCTCATCCTCCAGATTAGTCAAAACTGGCATAAAAACGAAGTAAATCAACCAAGTCAATGAATCCCCGCTTTCACAATTACTTTTCTTCTTTGTCAATTTCTTCTAATTAACGCCAGTGCTGCAACAGCCAAGTCCGTTGTTGAAAATATCTTAATCAGTGTAGTTAGCACAATAGACAGGCTTTTCATACAGAAAAATTCGTGTACTCTGTCTGGAGGAAACCAACACCAGACACGCGTTGATCGTATCTTGACGGAGCGAAGCGTGACCGCTAGTGTGGATACCCTCTGACTGTGAGCGGAGCTTTAGGGAAGAATGAATGACCCGAGTGTTGCTTGAGCGTAGATGTGAATAAAGCCTAAACGCTACAGTTGCGCTATACGGGACGCGCTGTGCTTTCTGTGACGTCACCTGTGCTGTTTGGGTCTGTGATAACGACAAAGATTTTTCTGATTTGATTTATTTTATTTTCCTTCGCGTTTTGTACCTCTTGGCTAATTTGCGAAGATGGGGATGAGTGATGAAATGATGAAATTGATTAATGGACATTCACAAACAACCAAGCCCGAGCGGGAATCGAACCCGGGACCCTTGGCTTTGCAGCGCGATGTGCTAACCACTCGGCCAGAGAGTCCGGCAAGTGGTGTTGAATTTCCAAAAAATGAAGAAAGAACAGTAAAAAAAAATCAATAAATTATTATATGTGGGCCTATGAACCCCGCCCCCCGAACAGGGAAGTAAGTTTCTCGTACGGCACGGGTAAGAAAAGTACATCGGGAGACAAGTTTGGATGTTAGTACCTATCCAAGAGAAGAAAGACAATCTTATCATTGAAAAATGTGGAATATTTAGCTCGAACGAATGAATATGTGTAATATTTAATATGTATTATAGTTTTATTTTCCCCATACTATTAACATTCTTCATACTATCCGTGAATGATTTTTGAGTTGTTAAGTTCATTTATACAAAGATAGGTTAATCGGGACTGAACCTACATTTTTATTTGGGATCCGAACAAGTATGTGCCCTCTCACCCACCACGGGTATCGAATCTGGGAGCTCTTGATTACAAGGCAACGACGTAACGTTTACCACTATCACTAATATTTCATTTATACGATTTTTCAATGTAATGTTGCTAACAAAATGTATTTTTTCGTTATTGATATTATCATTCTTCATAATACTCAGTCATTGTTATGTGCCCCTACGTGCGCCCCTATATCCCGCTAAATCCGCCAGTGTATCAGTCGACAGCACCTATCATTGCTCTGTGTTTTTCTTTAACCCCCTGGCTATGCCTGCCGTGGTTTGTCGACGAGTCTGCCCTCTTGCGCCTGGAATTAGAAGCTAAGACACGTGGTTGGGGACCGTTAGCTGATTTCCCTCTCCTTCCGTCCTTGTCGACCATACACGCATGCGCACGAACCTCGGAAAGTAAGTGCATCTGACGCTGTGTATGGGAGCCCGCCATCTGCAACGAATTCTAACGACCATAACCGTCATTTGTGTATCGCGAAATTGTCAAAAAAAGCTACGCTAGCGCCACATACCCCCCCGTCCCGACCCTCAAGTTTGTGTATCGTGGTTTGTGTGTAGCATATCCGAGGTAAAAATAACTTTTCGCTGGAAACAATTTTCTGGGCTATTTCAAGGTCGTAGAGTCCAAAAAATTGGGAGAGCTTTCCGAGGTAGCGTCATTTTTACCTCGGTTAAATTTTTTACCTCGGAACGTTGGTGTGTAATCTCATGGGGCACCTCGGAACAACGGATTTGCGAACTCACACACACACACACACACACACACACACACACACACACACACATATTTATTTCTGGTTTAAGTTCAATTGGATACCAGCTTTAATTTGTTTATCTAATATTAAAACAATGTAATTCTTCTAGAATTGCTCCGTGACTCTCTCATTTCTTACATCATAAACATATGATTTTTCTCCTATGAGAATGACACTACAAATGGTGTCATCGGGTAATGCCTCATGGAATTCACAGATAATTTTAATGTTTGTCCTGTCATTCACTACAACCTGTTTTCTTTTTGAAGTGTTGATTACAAACATGGGTCTCTGTGTTTTGAATTCATCTGGTGAGTAATACATATCAGTACTGCCAGTAGTGACCCTTTTGAAAGCCGAAAAAGCCTCATATAATTTGAGGAAATCATTCTTGGACATGTCTAAATTGTAATTTTCTCTAGGAAAGACCTCATTTCTGCCATTTTTAAGATAAATGTTCTTGATGTTGCAGTTATCAAATTTACTTGAATTTTTTTCCTGATTGTTGTGTCTTCCAGTCTGAAACAGTACTACCACAAAATCAGGCATGTCGTATTGTATACTGGAGAATGAATTTGTAGCATCAAATTCATAATAAGTACCAGATGCGGGCTTCTGTACACATTGATATGTATAAAATTGCAGAGGAATCTGTGGATTTTTTATTATATCAGCTTTGTATTTAAGAGCATAACTGGCCTCATATTCAACAACCGGGATTCTTAGCTCCATAGTCTGAATAATGCATTTGCCCTCATCAGGTAAGGTATTGGGCAGAGCTTCTCCTGTAGGGTTTATTGCACTGTACCTCATCAAAGCATTATTATCATTGGCAGCTCTTCTAAATGTAATTCTTAACCCGCCCTTCCACATAATTTCTTTGTAATCCGAGAAGAATCCTGGCAATAGGCGCATCGGAAACAATACAGTATGATTTTTAGATAATATCTTATCACCAGCTTCAAAACCACCGATTTTGTAGTAAGAAGCTTCTGTTTTGGATAATTTTAGTGTGGCCAAAGCCGTGGAGGTAATGCCGGGATAATCTATTCTGTTTATAACAACACCATGTTTTCTGATCTCAATTTCAGAGAACAGATGCGGCACAAAATTATCCACCAATCTTATATTTGTATTTGCCGGATAATCTGTTCCATCGAGCTTTACAACATCAAATTTGATGTATAGATCTGCTCTGTGGGGGTGTATAAATCCATCCCCAACATCAAGATCAACCTCGATCTCTGTGTTGGGTTGATTTAAATTTGCAAATGTCCTCCTGTTTGGGGGGAATGATTGTAGCTCATAACTCTCAATATTTTCCATTGTATGTATTTTTATTTAAATGTTAATCTCTACGATTGCAGTTGTTGTGGCTCCAGCAAAATCAACTAATTCTTCTTTTTCATTAGTGACCATCAATTCAATGTAATCTATTCTATTATGGCACACAGGAAAATATAATGTTGGGGATGGATTGTAGATGATGGGCTCCATGAATTCGGAATTAGGTTTGAATGTTGCAATGATGCCGGTTTGTTTGTGAGTGCCTATGCCATTTGATTTGGTGATCATACCCTCGGCCACATTACAGTGAATATTCAGAGTCTCTATGGCTAAGAATTTGGGTATATTCATAGCAGTGTGTTTGATGCCTGCTTCAAGTTTTGTGTTGTTCTCAAATCCCAACAGCTCTCCTATAGTACCCAGATCCACTGTTTCTGTAGCAGATACAATCTCTACTCTGTGAGTGACAGAATTTTGACTTAACACTATACCTCTGGGTAATTGAGCATTTAGAGTGGACAGATTATATTGCCCTGGAGTGATGACAATTTTTTGATCCCCTACTGCAATTTTGTTGTTGTGGTGAGTAATATTTGGGATCAGGTACATGCCATAAAATGCTCTGAGAGCTATTGTTTTGGGGTACACTATGTCATCATGCAATTTGAGTTTCAATATAGAATTTTGGCTGGTGAGATGGAATACCCCCATGATGTTTCAGATACCACAAGGCTTTTTGAAAATTTTCAATTGATGGTTTATTTATTTGAGACATATATCTGAGAACAGATAAGCACAAATGTCCGCAATTAACATCTTTGAAGTTTTGAACACGGGCACTATTGTAATAAAGATTAGCTGATTTTAGATATTTTACTAAATTTTCAGGTGGAACACCTCCAAATGAATCAAACACAAATGCCTCATTGTTTAAATATTTAAGATAGCAAATCCAGTGAGTGCCCTGATTTTTGTACTCATCCAAATTAACAATGCCACACTCTTTGTTGAGTGGTTGTTCTGGTAAAGAATCAGACATGTACACACCCCTAAAATTTTTGATGCCCAGTGGCTTGATTAAAGCTTCAATATCTTGGTTTGTAAGCGGCTCTTGTTTTTTTTAAACTTATTCATGGCTCTCTTAACACCTTTGCCTTGTTTCTCCATGGCCAGGTTATGGCGCCTCTGCTCATCTAATTCTGCCTTATTTTTCTTGGCATCTATTACTGTTTTTGCTATGGCAGCTGATCCCCCAGCCAAGCTCCCCACAGCCCCGAGAGCAGCTAAGATGGCAGGGATAGTAAATATGAAACCCCCTGTATGCAATTTTTTTCTTGATTGCTGTAATTTTTTTAATTGGGGGGTACTAAGCAACAATTTCATACCATGTCCCTTTGCAATACAAGAGCTTTTTTTCTTGCGCTGCTTTTTGGTTAAAAGACTATCAATAGTTTTAAGAGATTTGAGACCTGCATAAGGTATTTGATACATAACACCCTTGGCCTTCATCGTAGGTTTATTATATACATATTCACAACCCCCACCCCAGTTTTTGTTTGGTGCTCATAGCTATGGTGGTTCCCAATGCTGCTATTTTTTCACTCAAAGAAGCATCTTTGCTTACAAATCTACCAAATGCAGTCTCTTCCAATTTCTTGTCTGCAACATGTCTCTTGTCAAGATCAGAATGTGTGTTGTATGCTATGTCATGGTCTCTACAAGCAGCATCTAAAGGATTAACACCAGGATCACCTCTGTTTAATCTATGGTCCAATTTTGTGCCTGGACCACAATACTGATAGCCTGGAATGTGTAGTTCAAATGGCAGCTTGTTTATAATGTCATTAACAAGCCCCCGACCCTCAGAAATATTCCAAAATTTAGGTGGTAGAGTATTAATAATTTTTATGAGATATCCAATCCCCTTAGGGTCATTCACTATAAAATTAGACAATTTGGTGCTTATCATGTCCATAATTCCAACTTTTTCATTGTAAAAATTGTGGTTGCCAGCATTTTCCTCCCCAGCTATCACCAGCAACCTATCTACAAGTTTCCTGACATCATCAACCCACACAAATTCTTTAGGCAGGGTGTTGTATTGTTTGATTCCACTGCCAGTCTTGATCTGTGACCATATGGGCTTGATTAAATTATTGTATTTTGCTCCACTGCTAGACTTGACTCTTTTTTGTGTGGGATCATTGTTCTGGTATAGAGCATCTGATTTTATTAATATTTCTTTGTAATGTTCATAATCTTGATCTGTATAGCTGCCAGGCCTCTTCCTAGTCATCAGTTCCCACAACCCAGGTGTGCCGGGGTACTTAACAAAAGCACCTTTTTCTCCGAGACGAGATTCTGAATAAACAATTATATCATCTCCCATAAAAGTTATTTTGAAATTGCCAATTCTATGTATGATGCTCCCATCAAGCTCTGTGTCGGCATATAAGCCAAAAACCTCATCTTTGTTGTCTTTAGGTGTGGTTAAATATTTTTGAGCAAGAAGACCCAATTCAATAGGATCCAGAGTAGCTTCAATTCTTCTAGGAGCAACAGGACTAGGTGTATGAATACTGGAAAGTGGGGTGAATGGATAATCTAATATGTTCCTTGCAGCTACAGGCACAAGCTCTGTGATCAAATCTTGATTTTGCTCTGTAACAGTTTTGATATTCTTACCTAAATTATTAATAGCATCAATTACAGGCTGTTCTGTTTGTTTGTGTTTTTCATAAATTCCACGGTTCTCTGATTTCCATCCCTTAAATCTTTTTACAAGATAATCTCTTAACTTAAGATCATCTATGATTGGCCTTTTCATGTTTATTTATATATGTCTCAACGTCTAGAAAATCGTTGATTTTATTTCTGTATTTGCCAGTATTGGGTGTTCTTGTCATATCAATTGTGACAAACCCATAACTGTCCTGGTTCCAGCACTTGCTGCAAAATTTGGAAAAATCATTGTAGCTCAAGTCCCCACCTACATATTCATCATGTATGTGTTTGAGGTTGGTATGGTCTTGATGAAACACACATATAAAATTGCTGTTGTCTCGGATCAGCTGCTTCGGTATTTTTGAAAAAGTCTGTGCCAGGTAGAAGCAATCAATGTTTTTGTGTCGGCCCTGTGTAAAGAAATTTCTAACCTTGTTTTGATTATCCAGTATAATGTCATCAAACACAACAACAGAATTATCGAGACATTCATGAAGTGGCTTAACATCCGGTTCAAAAGTGGCAATATCCAATCCATCATATAGCTTCATCAGCTGCTGATATTTTAATTGTTCCAAGCTCTTAGAGAAGACATACAAGTGCCTGTTTTTCCAGTCTAACCAGTTGGGTGCCAATAAAAAATTATCAACCATTAGTGTAGTTTTACCACAAGCAGATGGCCCAACAATAAGACACCTAATATTATCAGGTAGCAAGTTGCCATTTCTCTTATTCTGTTGTTCAGGTTCTGGCAGCCTTTTTATAACATCCCAGGTGCTCATATTATCACTTTGTCTGCATCGATCCAGCTGTTTTCCGGATGACCCAGCCATTTGACAAATAACTTGTTGCCTTTTCTGCGGATGATTTTTTCTATGAGATATGTGTCAGGCTGTTTAGTTTTGCTGAGTTCTTGTTCATAGAATCGGCCTTTGAGAATTTCTCCTCGGTGATCTTTTATTATATATGTGTTAAGGGTCCCGGGTTTAACTTGAACCACTGTAAATAATTCGGTGCTCCAGTTTCTAGTAAAGCCTCTTTTGAATAAGTGCTTATATTTGCTGATTCTTACTTGATCACCCACCCTGTATTTGGCCTTTCTTGTTGTTGGCTGGTATCTAGGATAATAAACAGTCCTGATCAATTTTTGCTCATCAGATGAAGTTACTTCAGAGGGTTTCATGTTGATTGTAGAATGGACCGAGTTGTTATATTTATGTAGAAGTTCTGGAAGAATATTAAGCCATTTATAATTACCTTGAAGGGTAAATTGTTTATACATAAGATTTTTTAAGGTTCTGTTGAATCTCTCTACAATTGAGGCCTTGAGGTCACTGTAACTCGAGTAATGTTTTATTGACTGGCTTTTAATAAATTGTTGAAACACTGAATTATAAAATTCTTTGCCATTATCTGTTTGCAAATAGCGCGGTGATCTTCCTGAATGATTGATGATTGTCCTGATGGCTTCTGTAACACATTTTCCAGTCTTGGATTTGAGTGGCACAGCCCAGGCAAATTTTGAAAATGTGTCTATTACAGTGAGAAGATACTTGTAGCCCTTGTTGATTTTGTCTAAGTTTTTCAACTGCCCACTTGCCATTTCAATCAAGTCGCTCTGCCATAAATCATCTATGCCCTTTGTGACTACTGGGAGTCTCTTATAATTATGTCGGGCTTGTCTGTGTAATTCATCAACAACTAGACATAATATGTAAACAAGAATATTGCAACTATGGGGTGTTCAGCAGCTGATACTGCAGGATTTTCTAAATATAATTTGTCCCCTATTTGTATTTTAAATTCCAAAGTGCCATCATCTTCAGTATACGCTGTTTCTAATGTATTGGGGTCTGTAAAATCCTCTAACTCTACACTGGTGATTTTTGGTTTGTTGTCAGCATTTGTTATTGATAAGGTGGGGTAGTGGTGTGACTGTGGCTGATGCCAATATTTGATCTTGATTGGTCTAAGTGTGCCTCCAACAAAAAACTGGTAATAAAATTGTGCAGGGGACAGCATATATATTTTGCCACCTGGTGTAAATGGTGAATCATATTCTTTGTTGGGGATGCTGTACAATTCGAGAATTACTGTATGTTTTGGATTCTCGATTATGCCTGTTATTTCTTTTTCTGCTGTGAGCAATCTGCTTGTTACAGATTCAAGGTGCTCATTGATGGTCCTAACAACATCATCATGGCCTGGCTTGATCTTTATGTCCACAACAAGTTTCTTGTATTGTTGTACAATCTCTTGAAGCTGGGTGGCAAAAACAGACAAAGCATTTGCTTGATTGGATTCCATGGTCCCTAGCTGTTGCTTGATATTAGCTACAATTTGTTGCAAATTTTCAACAACTGCCAATTTTGAATTTTGAGCAGTAAGATCATGGACCTGTCTTCTGATATCCTCAAACAGGGCATGCAGTTCATTAATATGTTGATTTGTTGGTAGAGTGGCAACTGTCTGAGTGAGATGTTTGATCTCTGCTTGGATATTCTTGATATCTTCTGATTTCAATATGCGATTCACTGCCCTCTTAATATTTTTAAGTTCCTGTGATGTAGGAAGATTTGAAACAGTATTCTGCAAAGATTCAAGTGCCAATTTTACATTGTTTAATTCAGAAGCATCAGCCACATTTTGCATAGCATTTTGGAGCAGGGCTATATCTGCCTGAGAGGGTGTTGATTGTTGTAAAATTTCAAGTTTTGTTTGGATATCATCTATCAAGTGATGAAAATGAGATAGTTCAGATTCAGTGTTGAGGTTTTCAAGCTTTGTGATTTGTTGCTGGACACTGACAAGAGTATCTACAATCCCAGGCAATCTGGATTCTAGTACATTTGCCAAATCACTTTGCACTGCTGCTATTGTACCTTCAAGATGGGTTATGGAACTTTGAATTTTTCCAAAATCTTCATATGTTTCAAGTTGCAGCTTGATGTTGGCAACACTCCGAGTTATTGCACTCAAAGCATCAGAAGATGGCAAATTGTTCATAAAATTTTCAAGTGTCTCAATTTTTCCTTTAACCTCGGCTATGGCATTGTTCAGAGGGTCCAGATTAGGTATCTGGAGTGATTGAATCTGTTCCTTTAGAGTGGAAATCACTAGATCAAAATCTTCTTGTGATTTTATGCTTTTGACAATTGTTTGGAGCTGTGCCTGGACATTATTTATCTGCTCTTCCAATTGCTGTTTCAATTGCTCGGAGTTGTTGGCCTGGGTCTTAAATTTGGTTTGAAGAGCTGCTACAGCTTCTTCCAAACTTTGAAAATTATCTAATGTTGCCAGATCAGTATATTTTTGAAGCAACACTTTGAGTTCAGAATCAATTTTAAGAAGAGGGTCCATGCATTGTGATTGCAAATTTGTAATTTCTAATTGAAGACTGGCATTGAGTGTGGTCTGTAAAGCTTGTAAATCACTTCTTAATTTCTTGACTCTGACATCAAGCATCAGAATCTCATCACTGTGATCTTCATGTCTTGTATGGCCAAATATATCATTAGGCATTTTTGTTTTAGTGGTTATTTATTATAGAGTATCTGATTCTTAATTCTATAAAAAAGGGTATAAGCTTGTCATAGGATCCAGGGACCTCAATATATAAGCAGTCACCAGCAGAAACAGTATATACAGTGCCAGAAACCATGTTTGAGTGCTTAATTCTATAAATATTTCTCCCTACTGAAATTTTAACATCACCCTCAGGGGTTGTAATAAATTGCAATTGACCACCTACAGGTAATTGGTAATGATTTAAATTATTGTTAAATATGTACAATATTTTCCCTGTTTCTTCATCATTATCTGTAAGTATGCTGTTCAGATGAATAATTAACAAGCCACTCAGTTTAGACAGCATATCAGAAGAGGGTTGTGGTGTTGGCAGATCCATAATAGCCTGTTTTTTGAACCCAAATAAGTTCATAGGCATGTTTATTTATTTCAAATCATGCTCTGTAATTGGGCATTGTTTCCCATTTTTCAAATCACAATGCCCCCAAGGTAAAGTATGTATGTCACATGATAAAATGCATCTCTTATCATCATGTGGGTCCAGAGCCACTTTTCTTACAATATTTGAAGTCAATAAGTGATCCTCACTCTGAATTCTATTTTCTGATGTTCTGATTGAATTCTGTGATTTGATGCAATTTTTATAATCTTCAAATTGGAGATCTTTGTCAACAGTAACTCTGCCAATGCCCTTGGCCTTTTTGGCAACAGCGCCACTACATGTCTCAAAGGTGTACATCTTGGCACTTAACCCAGGAAATTTCACAATAGCATCACCAAGTGTCTCATCTTTTAACTTGCCAGGCACCTTTTTGTTGTGGGGTTGAATTATTGTATGTTCACTGGTATCAAAGTATGGAAACAATTCAGGCTGTGCAATATCTTGATAAACATCTTCTGTTTTAATATCAAGAATAAAACTATCCGTGTCCATGTACAATAATTTTATATTATCACCATAAAAAGGTTTCAGCACATCATAATACAATGTTAACATATGTAATTTGGACAATTCCAATATCACAGCCCCTACATAAATAGGTTTATCAAACTTAATCTTTGTTTTCATCATGTTGAAAAGAGCCATGTGCTCATCATAAATTCTTCTATAATTGAAGTTGGGCTTTGCAACCAATTTTTTGCTCCGGCTGGGGTCAGTAATTATTTTAACATCGGTATGTTTTCTGACATTTTCAATTGTTTTGCCATACACAGAATTAACCATCAATTTAAACAAGCTCTTATCAAATTGGCTCTTTGCAGATGTTCGAAGCTCCGTGTTTGTATCAATGTATGGTTTCAACCATCTTGAGTGCCTGAACCTCAAAACTTTTCCAACTTTGGGTACTTGAACACCATGTTTCATCAGGAACTGGAGGTTTTTGTAATATATGACATAGCCTTGTTTCGGCTCCAGAGTCATCATGAGCTTCTTCTGTTTAGAGCCAGGTGAGCACTGAACCTCGGGAATTGGGGGCAGATCAGAAAATTTATTGTGTAAATTATCAGGAAATGTCAGATCAACCTCTAAGAAGAGGCCACAGTCACTGTCATCAAAGTCCTGAAGATCCTCAATATTGAAATTTTCAACCCATTCAAGCCCTGCATATGGCAGTTTTTGCATCATAGCGTGACCATAGAGGTTGTTTGCATCTACATACAGTATATAATTTGATGGCCGTGCTGGATCATAATCAGGCATATGCTTGTTATTTGCTCTGGCATATCTCTGGGAACATTGCACCATCCCTCCTCTTATACATTTCTCCATAAACAGATACGTATCTTGATCGTGGATCAGATCCAATTGCATGTTAGTGTTCAAAAACATTGCGGCCCATGCTAGGCCCGGGGCACTGTAAAAATATACTGGATCCAGTCTATAATTTTGCATGGAAGATTTTCTGAATGCCTGCAATATATCAGCTAAGAGGGTCACATCAAGTTTCAAATATGCCATGTGATAATCACCAAATGTCTGGCATTTTAAATTGTTCCACATCAACTGAGCATGGCGATAATCATCATCACTGATTCCAGATCCTCTGATTCTGCTGTAAAACGCTTCTTGTGGTGGCAGGGAACACTCATCAAATTTAGAAAAATCTGTAACATAGTCATATGGATATACACCCTTCCGCCTAATTAATTTCAGGTCCTGATTTGGAAACAATGCACGTGTGATTTTTAATTTATCATCAGGTAATTGAGAGGCCAGTGTAGCCAGGCTAGCAGATAAAAATCTGTAAGAATCAAGAAATCTTATGCGAATAGGAACACCATCAACTTTAATTATCTTGCTAATAGATATATATTTCTCATCATTTTCAGCTAAAATATTTAAATTCTGCTTCTCAAACCCCTCGTACCTGATCAAATGATGAAAATCATAATTGGATGCTCCGTGGCAAAATATGGGGACAAATCTTGGTCTCTTGATCTTAATATTACAGCTATTACACAGGGCCTGTTTATATCGACCATCTGTATGAGAATGGTGATGAACCTTGATATTTGTATCTGAAAATTCAGAATCACATACCGGGCATTTTTCTGCATTGTTGAAATCTTCAATCTGTTCCTCTGTTAAAGGCAACATGGGCTTTGATTTTAATAAGATGTTAGATGCTATGTCACGGCACTCATTTTCTATTCTATGTGCAAATATTTTGATGGCATCTGGTCCCTTGTATGAATATTCTTTAATAACAACACCATCCTGTACAACCACATAACAAAAGCTGGAAGGTTCATGTTGCTGGTATGGTGTAATTGAAGATTCTTCTGGATCTGGATTGCAGGATGCAAGAGATTTGAGATTTGATTCAGAATCCCAGACAATATATGCTGGGTGTTCCAACAAGGCTTCAGACTTTTTGAATTTGCAATTTTCACTTGGATTAGGCATCACCATATGAACAGGTTTATGGTTGCCACAGTATTTCAGATGCTCAATTAACTTGTTTTTAGCAATTTCTGCATTCTCTTCACAAACACCATTCACCATTTTTCTACCATCAAATTCAGTTAAACATCTTCTGCACAACTTGAATATTTTTTTATATTTGTCTAGTTGTGTTCTCACTAAAGCTTCAAGATTATGTATCAGAGTGTAATGATATGTACCATCCTTTTCAATTAAGAGCAGATCAATCGGAATTGCAGATTCATCATCAAGTGTACTGATTCTGAGAGGATCTATCAAGCAATTGCCAGTGGAACAAGTAAATATATTAATAGATAATTGCTTGCCATTGATGTGCCTGGCCCTTTTTTCAAATTTATCAATATTCTGAACAGACATTGGATATTCCAAACCCTCCATTGCCTCGTCAAAATCATGTTCATGCTGTTTGTAATAGCTTATTCTCTCAGGATGCCTTGAAACTGGAAACAAAGCAGCTAATATACACCACAGAAAGCATTTCTGGTCGGTATTTTCAATATTAACCACTGCTCTTCTGTTTTTAATATTGTCAGGTAATGGCAGATATGTAGATCCTTTTAATGGGCTGAATTCAGAAATATTAACATATAACTTGTGCGGAGAGCCGCATAGGGTCCATCCGGACTCTTTTGCTGCAAATTCAGAGTGTTTAATATTCAGTTGATTTATCAATCTGCTTATTATTCTGTCTAAATTTGCGTTTGAATATACAGGTACAGTTTCTGTTATGTGGGGGTGTGTAAATTTTGTGTCATTTGGCTTCTTATATTGTACAAACAATTTGAGGAACAGCTTATAAGAGCCATTTTGTGCATTTAGAATTGCCTGCACATTAGGATTTACACTGTTCAAGAAATTCTCAATGCCGCATCTTGGCTCTGATACAAACCGGTGATCCCTTAATTGGCCATTAAAACTGCTACGGATAGGTTCATGGCGTGGCTGCTTTGCTGCTCTGGCATTAAGAGGTGCTTCGTGCTTTCTTTTCAGACCAGATGTGGATGGTTGTGCAGAGCAAGTATCTTTATGTTTATATGTGAAATATTCCATGTTATATTTTCTATTGCATTTGGGGCAAATTTTTGTAGGAGTTCTGTATTTGTCCGAGTTACAAATTTTTTGGTGCTTGGCCCAATTGGGGCTGGATATATTTTTATTGCACTGATTACAATATTTTTGATTTGGCATTTTTGCTGTTGTTTATTATATACAATTTCCTGGGATTCAATTCAAAACTTTATACTGAATAAAAAATATCAGTTGGGTTCAGCACTGTGCTTTGTGTGTGTGTGTACATGTGTATGTGTGTATACACTTAATATTTTTGGCTTTGGTATTTATATACAATTTCCTGGGGTTCAAATCAAAGCTCTATGCTGGATCAGTTGGGTTCAGCACTGTGCTTTGTGTGTGTGTGTATGTATGTATGTGTGTATACACTTAATATTTTTGGCTTTGGTATTTATATACAATTTCCTGGGGTTCAGATCAAAGCTCTATGCTGGATCAGTTGAGTTCAGTGCAGACAAAAAAACTGCATAGCTCTATGTCAATTAGTTCTTGAGTTTTGTATTTAGGAACCACTTTGGCCCCCCTGCCAAAAATTGGCTTTTATTGTATCAGTGTATATTGTCTCTATGACCTTACTTGGGCTATTCCAGTGCAGACAAAAAAAACTGCATAGCTCTATGTCAATTAGTTCTTGAGTTTTGTATTTAGGAACCACTTTGGCCCCCCTGCCAAAAATTGGCTTTTATTGTATCAGTGTATATTGTCTCTATGACCTTACTTGGGCTATTCCAGTGCAGACAAAAAAAACTGCATAGCTCTATGTCAATTAGTTCTTGAGTTTTGTATTTAGGAACCACTTTGGCCCCCCTGCCAAAAATTGGCTTTTATTGTATCAGTGTATATTGTCTCTATGACCTTACTTGGGCTATTCCAGTGCAGACAAAAAAAACTGCATAGCTCTATGTCAATTAGTTCTTGAGTTTTGTATTTAGGAACCACTTTGGCCCCCCTGCCAAAAATTGGCTTTTATTGTATCAGTAT
Source organism: Lepisma saccharinum (assembly GCF_977018435.1). NCBI lineage: Eukaryota > Metazoa > Arthropoda > Insecta > Zygentoma > Lepismatidae > Lepisma > Lepisma saccharinum. Next base: position 1,370,658 of record NW_028142891.1, read on the forward strand.
ATATTGTCTCTATGACCTTACTTGGGCTATTCCGCCAAATTATATGCTTCAAGTCTCCTATACTTTGGTGGAGCCTGTTCAGGTTCTATCCCCCACTTGTGGGTTCCACTGCCGATCCAGCAATGGTGAAGAATCTGCACTGTGCCCTGGCTTTTATAGATTTGCAGAGCCAATCAGAAAACACCACACATCGCATTATGTCGTACAATATTAATTGATTAAATAGTTACAACATGATGCAATAGAAGTGACTGGGGAGTAAATATGTATAGATGTGGGTAGGTGCGGGTACAGGTGGGTTAGGGGTGGGTAGGTGTGTATATGGGTGTGTAGGGGTGAGTTGGGGGTGTGTGGGGGTGGGTTGGGGGTGTGTGGGGGTGGGTTGGGGGTGCATTCAGAAACATGAGACCTTTTCTTATATTTTTGTCTCCTGAGCGTACATCCCATTTTTCTGCTGAGCGTACATGCAATCGAGACCGCAGCGCCTCCACGCTTAGGGGAGCGGAATTGTCTGGAACTACTCCAATCAGTCAATAGAACTGCACGAGCTTTGTCAATAAGAGTACATGCAGGCAATAGAACTTGTTCTGCTCGAAATATCGATCCGATCCCACCTGTTGCCTGCCGCGCCGAGAAATTGCCCCGAATATTGATCCCACAACTCCGTGGCGCGGGAATCTGAGAAACTGGCCTAGCACAAATACCTGTACAGACATGCATGTCCCAGAAGGCACTGACCTAATGCCATGTGTATTGATATATGCCTGACTCTAAATATGAATAGATTAGAACAAACTGGATGCAAAATATCCCAGTTTCAATTCAATCCATTTATCTGAATCGAAGAAACCAGCAATTCACATATCCCCATATCATTGTATGCTTGCCCTATTAGGAAGTAAATATGTTTGTGTGTGTGTGTGTGTGTGTGTGTGTGTGTGTGTGTGTGTGTGTGTGTGGCCTAGTTTTAAGTGTGGCCACAAGAGGGGCATATTTTTAACAAATTTATGGACAACAATCTCACAAAAGTGCCTTTTATAAGTGTAGCCTCATCAATCTGAGGGGGTCATACTTTCTCATGGAATCCATGAGGGCTTTTTTACAAAAATCTTGGATTAAACAGGGGTTCCACACTTGAACAAAAAACTCATATGGCCATGTTGAGCAAGTTTTAAGTGTAAGCAAATCTGCTGGAGGAGAGTTCATACTTTCTCGGGTTTATCCCACCACAAACACTACTACTCAGCAAGTTCGACGACTTCAAGATCAAGAACGTTTATCTCAAGAACGGTAGGAACGAAGTGTTCCCGCGCGAGAATTACAACCTCGACATGACCAAAGACGATTACCTAAAACTTTACGAAGCTTACACGTCTTACAAACGCGTGACCGAGGGAAGCGTGGACATGTACTACACGCCCAGCGAATTCAAAACACGCAGGCCGATGTTCGTCATCAATACCACGAAAAGGAAGCAGGTGGTGGTCAACGATCGCACCAACATCAAGGTCGTCTGCGAGTTCCACGACGCGCTGCCTGCCGATACCCTATGTAGCGTCATCCTGGTCGCAGAGAAGTCCTTCGTCCACGACGTGAAGAACGAGAGGGTCACAGAGCAGTTTTAAAATATATTGCCTTCGTCGAGCAAGAATGGCTTTTCTACAATCCCAATTACAAAAATTTTTAATCTAAAACGCCCAAAGCACTCCAATAGGATGCAGAGTTTTTAGGATCAAATCGAATTTCTTAAACAAATTGAGGGGGGGCGCTTGCTTGTAGTTGAGTAGTTATCATCAAAACCTATCCAACAAACCCACAATCATCATCCTAGCTCAATTAGGAGCCGAGAAAATGAATGTCTTGGAAAACATCTTAAGATATTTGTCTTAAGAAAATTTTCTTGATAGACCGGAAGTAACATCTTGACAGACCGGAAGTCGACTTTCTTAAAGATTAAGATAATTGTCTTAAGACGTTTTCCAAGACATTGATTTTCTCGGCTCCTATGGGACCTACAACAATGTAACTTTTTGGTCTAGTGCCTTCACGGATCTCCCCTAACTCTCTCGCCTTTTGGATTCAGAACAACTCGCATATGTGATGTGGTTAGCACCACGCAACCACACAGCAGACAGGGTCTCCCCCATGGCGCAGTGGTAGCGTCATTTGCCTTGTAATCGGCGGGTCCCGGGTTCGATACCCGGTGGAGGCACACATTGGTTCGGATCCCACTTTAAACTGTAGGTCCAGTCCCGATTAGCCCCACCGTGCATAAAGTAAACTTAAAACAGCAACTCAAGACACAGCAGACAGCCCCTGCAATCATAGTCATAGCCTTTGAGCTGATTTTTTTTCTGAGCATAAAACGTTAAAACAGTTAAGATCCGAACCACACTTTCCACTTGATATCAAACGCAATAAAGAAATGGCCTAATAATGTGTCCCGCACACACATTTTTTCCTATCAACAAACGGTACACAAACAAAAAAAAATGCATGCTAAAATGTATGTGTAGTTCTGCGAGTGTATTTTCTTCAACAATACGTTAAGGGCTGTTTGGCTTGTTTCATGGGAATCCCATCCACAATACCTTAACGTCTGTTTTGGTTAGTTTCAAGAATGAACTCGCAAGAACATGCAAGGTACAAACTTTTTATCTGGCAACAAAGAGAGAGAGAGGAGAGAAAAGAAGAGAGAGAGAAGAGAGAGCCAAGAAAAAAAAACTTTTTTACTTTGTGTTCTGCGAGTATATTTTCTTCCACAATACGTTAAGGGCTGTTTGGTTTGTTTCATGCGAGTCGCATCCACAATCCCTTTCACGTCTGTTTGGCTCGTTTCAAGAATCAACTCGCAGAACATGCAAGGTACAAACTTTTTATCTGGCAACAAAAAGAGAGAGAGGAGAGAAAAAAAGAGAGAGAGAGAAGAGAGAGCCAAGAAAAAAAAACTTTTTTACTTTGTGTTCTGCGAGTATATTTTCTTCCACAATACGTTAAGGGCTGTTTGGTTTGTTTCATGCGAGTCGCATCCACAATCCCTTTCACGTGTTTGGCTCGTTTCAAGAATCAACTCGCAGAACATAACACCAATAAGAAAACATATCATGCAAGGTACTTACTTTTCTCTGGAACACACACTCAACAGGAACAAAAAAACTTTCTATACTTTGTGTTCTGCGAGTGTATTTTCTTCAACAATACGTTAAGGGCTGTTTGGCTTGTTTCGTGGGAATCCCATCCACAATCCCTTAACGTCTGTTTTGGTTAGTTTCAAGAATCAACTCGCAGAACAGTCGCTCTAGATGATATGGAAGTTTCCATGGCAGAGCTTCGGATTATAAGAGGATGCGAGGAGTGATATGTTGAGTAAAATGGCGTAATCCGCATCAGAAAATAGTCCCTCAATTCCATTGTCTGAACTGAACATCATCGCACCCCACGCTTTCGATGAAAAGCCCGGAAGTACTCTTCCGCTCTCCTATTGTTCAGTGAACATGAAGAGATTTTTCCCCCTTCACGCAGCACACTCAATTTCAAATACCGCTACAATACCAATTTTTACATCATGAGGAGCAATTTACAGAAAAATATCGTAACAGGGGCCCAAAACATCGTAGGAGAGGTCCCATGTTAGGTCGTAGCAGGGGCCAGGGATTTCCTTAACAAAAATAAATTTTGATTATCACACACACACACACACACACACATTGTAGAAGATCACACCTGAGAGTTTTAAAAAAACACATCGTGGCAGATTACGCTGAGAGCAAGGTCGTGGTAGATTACACTGAGAGAGCTTACAGTAAGAGGAGACAGCAGCCTTATAGGAAAATGTCGTAAGTCATTTCAAAAGTAGGTCAAAGGGCGAGAGCAAAATTTGGAGGAGGTAAAAAAATAGCTTAAAAAGTGTGATGCCAGAGCTTCTTCTCTCCATTTTTCTCTCATTGTAGGTTAGTTTAGTGCGTAAAAAACGGATTACGCTGAGAGCAGAAGCCTATTAGCAGGTCGTAGTAGATTACACTGAGGGGGACCTTACAGTATGAGGAGGCAGCCTTATAGGAAAATGTCGTAAGTCATTTCAAAAGTAGGTCAAAGGGCGAGTTAGCATAAGAGTAAAATTTGCAGGAGGTAAAAAATAGCTTAAAAAGTGATGCCAGAGCTTTTTCTCTCCATTTTTCTCTCATTGTAGGTTAGTTTAGTGCGTAAAACGTCGTAAAATAAAAAGTAGGTCAAAGGGCAGTTCCAGAACGAAGCATACAACCTACTAAAGTCCGACCATATATACCTAACCCGATGCGATGTTTCAAATGCCAGCACTTTGGGCACACTCAGCCTTCCTGCAAGGCCACTACCGCCCTTTGCGGTAAGTGTAGTCTGCCTGACCATGGGACCGAACCTTGTTCTTCTGGTCCCAAATGCATTAATTGCCAAGGCGAGCACCCAGTCTGGCATCGTGACTGCCCCTCTTTCCAACAAGAGAAGAAAATCAGAGTTGGTCGTCACAGAGAAAATCTCTGCTGGCGAAGCAAAACAACCTCTCCGGGAAAGTATACGCACCACTTTACCTGTGCCATTCGCTACAGTTGCTGCAGCTGCTCGTGCCCGCCGCAGTGTGGGTGTACAAACCAGCGACGTGTCAACTCAAACACCAACGATTCCCGTAGTAGCCCGCCCTGCTTCGAGGAAACCAACAACCACTCCTCGCTCCACAACGAGGAAGTTCAAGAAGGTGCTTACAAGAGAATATTTTCTGAAGTCTACTAGCTCTCCTGTCAGGGTGGCAGCCACCACCCTGAAACTTAAGGCGCAGCTGAAGGCTGCTCGGCGGGCGCTCAAAGCACGCGCCCCCACTCCCCCTTCTTCATCCCCTTCGCCCTCTGTGTCCTTACCCGAGGACATGATACAGGACGAAGCCGCGGATGAAGAATTTATCAAGGTGACAGGGCCTAGAAATAAAGTACGCCTTAAAAGGTAACAACCATACCTCCAGCTATGGCTTATTGTCTCCAATGGAACCTTAACGGTTTCCGTACACATCTCGAGGAACTGCAAATTCTAATATCTGAATTTTACCCTGCCATCATATGTCTCCAAGAGACACATTTTCGTCCAAATGAATCGGTGATTCTAAACGGATACACGCTTTACCGCACCGACAAGCTTCCTGAGGGTCGTCGTGCACACGGTGGTGTTGCAATAGGTGTCCGAGATAACATCCACTCAACACCAATCTTTCTCACCACCCCCCTCCAAGCTGTCGCCGTGCGGGTCCATCTACCACAGCCAATATCCGTTTGCAGTGTCTACATCACAAGGGAGGAGCGATTCTCTCTTGAGGACCTCCTTTCTATATTCGAGCAACTTCCGTCTCCTGTAGTTCTTTTGGGTGATTTTAATTCCTACCATCGTTTGTGGGGCTCCGTTCGTACAGAGCTCCGGGGTCAAATTATAGATCAATTCCGTGAGGCGTCAGGTTTAGCGTTGCTGAATGATGGGACTCCCACATATTTCAGTCCTTCCTCAGGCACACACTCTGCGTTGGACTTGTCCTTCTGCAGTCCCAGCCTTGCTCCTACCACATCTTGGAGCGTTCACCCTGATCTCTGTGGGAGTGATCACTTCCCACTGCTTCTAACTTTCGAACATCTTCAGCACTCACGTGAACAACACCCTCACTGGCATCTCAGTCGGGCCGACTGGGGTGCCTTCGAGCGTGCAATGGACATTGAAGTCGATCTAGCGTCGACTTTGCCAGCCATCGACGCCTTAGATACATTTGTGTCAAGAGTGCATGATGCTGCACGCACCTCCATTCCACATCCCAGTGGACCTGTGAGGCGACGCCCAGTCCCTGGTGGACTGCGGAGATCAGTGCAGCCATCAAGGACCGCAATCATGCCCTAGATCGATTCAATAGGAACCACACTGCCTCAAACCTCGAGCAGTTCCGCATTAAGCGTGCCCGTGCCCGTCGGCCTTTTCGAGCCAGTAAGAAGACGTGCTGGGTCCAATACGTGTCTTCTCTGACGAAGCAGGCTTCGGCGAAAGCCGTTTGGACCAAAGTACGTCGCATCCAGGGGGTGCATCTACTCCTCTGAGCGCTCTGGAGCACGATGGGACGTTGTACGCTGATTCCGGAGACATAGCTAATATCTTGGCCACGCAGTTTTCTGATGCGTCTAGCTCTGTAAATTATGAACCACGTTTCCGCCGTGAGAAGGACCGTCAGGAACGACGCCCTCTAATTTTTCGAAGTCATAACACCGAGCCATACAACTCTCCATTCACTGAACGGGAGTTCGATCAGGCGCTTCGAGATTCTAAGAATACAGCTCCTGGAGTGGACAAGATCCACTATGAGATGCTTCGTCATCTGCCCATTGGAGCCAAACATTTCCTTTTGTCGGTATTCAACAGGCTTTGGTTGGAGGACTCTTTCCCCACTTCCTGGAAAGAAGCTATTATTGTTCCCATCCTGAAACCAGGTAAACAACGCACCGCAGCCTCGAGTTGGAACGATAATAGTTTATTTCCAGGAGGTGGGGAGAGAGTCCTCCAACTAAATCCTGTTGAACACCACCAGAAGGAAATTTTTTGCTTCAATGAGCAGATGACCAAGCATCTCATAGTGGATCTTGTCCACTCCAGGAGCTGTATTCTTAGAATCTCGAAGTGCCTGATCGAACTCCCATTCAGTGAATGGAGAGTTATATGGCTCGGTGTTATGACTTCGAAAAACTAGAGGGCGTTGTTCCTGACGGTCCTTCTCACGGCGGAAACGCGATTCATAATTTTCTGAGCTAGACGCATCAGAAAACTGCGTGGACAAGATATTACCTGTCTCCATAATCGGTGTACAACGTCCCATCGTGCTCCAGAGCACTGAGAGGAGTAGATGCAGGTCCCTGAATGCGACGTCCATTGGTCCAAACGGCTTTCGTCGAAGCCTGCTTCCTCACAGAAGGCACGTATTGGACCCAGAACGCCTTCTTACTGGCTCGAATGAGCCGACGGGCACGGGCACCCTTAAGGGGTACCTTCCACCTTGGGCGCCCAAACGTCAACCTCAGTTCCACGTAGTGCACCATGGACAAAAGACTAACGACGCTCTGGCGATTGGCACTATGGCCAGTATAATTTTGTGTGTGCTGTCCTGCTTTTTGTCCTTGTGTGTGCTGAGTTCCCATTTACAGCCTCAGCTTTTAACAGTCAGAAGATTTTAAGATTTTTAGTTATGCAAGGCTAGAGTTGTCATTTGTAATGGTAAGGAACTGGCCCCCATATAATGTGACGGGAGCAAAATAGCCTAAGTGCTGACGCTCCCAAAATTTTAAAATCAAATCAAATCGGCATGCCTAATGCGGAACTGCTCGAGGTTTTGGTCAGTGTGGTTCCTATTGAATGTATCTAGGGCATGATTGCGATCCTTGATGACTGCACTGATCTCCGCTCACAGGTCCACTGGGATGTGGAATAGAGGTGCGTGCAGCATCATGCCCTCGTGACACAAAGATATCTAAGGCGTCGATTGCTGGCAAAGTCGACGCAAGATCGACTTCAAGGTCCACTGCACGCTCGAAGGCACCCCAGTCGGCTCGACTGAGAAGCCAGTGAAGGTGTTTAGAGTGCTGATGATGTTCGAAAGTAAGAAAGAGTGTGAAGTGTTCACTCACACAGAGATCAGGGTGAAGGCTCGAAGATGTGGTAGGAGCAAGGCTGGGACTGCAGAAGGACAAGTCCAACGCCAGATTGTGTGTCTGATGAGGGAATGATATATGTGGGAGTCAGATCATTCAGCAACGTTAAAGCTGATGCCTCACGGAATTGATCTACAATTTGACCCCAGGCTCTCTACGAAGGGAGTCCCAAGGTAAGCGATGGTAAGAATTAAAATCGCCCAAAAGAACAACAGGAGACGGAAGTTGTTCGAATATAGAAAGGAGGTCCTCAAGAGAGAATCTCTCTTCACTGGTGATGTAGACACAGCACACAGATATTGGCTGCGGTAGATGGACCCGCACGGCGACAGCTTGGAGGGGGGTGGTGAGAAAGATTGGTGTTGCGTGGATGTTATCTCGAACACCGATTTCAACACCACCGTGACCTCGACGACCATCAGGAAGCTTGTCGGTGCGGTAAAGCGTCTAACCGTTGAGAATCACTGATTCATTTGGACGAAAATGTGTCTCTTGGACACATATGATGGCAGGGTCAAATTCGGATATTAGAATTTGCAGTTCCTCGAGATGCGTACGGAAACCGTTAAGGTTCCATTGGAGACAATAAGCCATAGCTGGAGGTATTATAGTTACTAGGCGTACTTTATTTCTTGGCCCTGTTACCTTGGTAAATTCTTCATCCGTGGCTTCGTCCTGTATCATGTCCTCGGGTAAGGACACTGCGAAGGGGATGGGGAAGGGGGGTGGTGGCGGCTGGCTTGGGCGCCTGCCGGGCAGCTTTCAGCTGCGCTTTAATTCTCGGCGGCTGTAAGGGGTACCTTCCACGTAGGCGCCCAAAAGTCAACCTCACTTCCACGTAGTACTCCCTGGACTAAAGACGAGGCTCTGGCGACTGGCACTATGGCCAGTATAATTTTGTGTGTGTAGTCCTGTTTTTTGTCTTTGTGTATACTGAATGCCCATTTACAGCCTCAGAAGTCAGAAAATTTTTAGTTATGCAACGTTGGAGTTGCTATTTGTAGTGATAAGGGGCTGGCCCCCGTATAATGTGACGGGAGCAAAATAGCCTAAGTGCTGATGCCCAAAATTTTAAATTTAAATCCAAAAAAAATCAAATTAAGTCTCAGGGTGGTCGATGCCGCCCTGACTGGAGAGCTACTGGACTTCAGAAAATATTATTTTCTATGCACCTGCTTGAACTTCTTCTCTGTAGAGCGAGGAGTGGTTGCTGGTTTCCTCGAAGCAGGGCGAGCTACTCCGGGAAGCGTTTTCGTTTGAGTTGGTTTGTACACCTACACTGCGACGGGTAATAACAGCTGCAGCAGCGGTAGCGAATAGTACAGGTAAAGTAGTGCGTACACTTTCGCGGAGACGTTGCTTGGCTTCACCAGCAGAGATTTTATCTGTGACGACCAACTCTCTGATTTTTTTCTCCTGTTGGAGAGAGGGGCAGTCACGATGCCAGACTGTGTGCTCGCCTTGGCAATTGATGCATTTTCGACCAGAAGAACAAGGTTCGGTCCCATAATCAGGCTGACTACACTTGCCACAAAGGTCGGTAGTGGCCTTGCAGGAAGGCTGATTGTGTTCAAAGTGCTGGCATTTGAAACACCGCATCAAGTTAGGGATGTCCGGCCGGACTCTCTGTCTCAAATATCCAGCCCGTACCCTATCTGGGAGAGTGGTCGTTTAGAACGTCAGTATAAGTGAAACACTTGGTACAAGGTCTCCGGATTTTCGCGTCTTGGTTCGCTGCACTGTGGTGACATGTTGGTCTGAAAGTGCTTCAAGAATCTCTTCCTCCTCAGCATTTAACAGATCCCAGAGGCGAATCACACCTTTACTACGGTTAAGTTGCCGATGGGGTTCAATATTAACAGGGAAGTCGCCCAAAGATCTTAGCTTTAAAAGATTATTTGTCTGGCGATCTGTGCTGGTCTGGATAAGTAGACTCACGTTTCGCAGCTTTTTTATTTCTGGTACATCTGAACCAGCGGCGTAGTCTAGCTGTTTCTTGATAAGAAATGGTGACAAGTCCTTCCCTTCAATGTAGCAGCTCCATGTTTCTTTGTTGTTGCAAAATCATCGTTACTATCGGTCTTCTGAACAATACTAATTACAAGATAACGTGGCACGTTACTTGTCTTTTCCACCAAATATAGCGAGCTCGAAGGCAGCGCTCGTTTTGGGTTTTTCCCCCGTTTGAGTTGTTTTTGTACCCATATACAAAAGTTTTTTTTTATAGGAGAGTCCATAAATTGTCGCCTCGACATGCCCTCTATGCCGAGAAAGGCCTGCCCCCAAAAATGCAGGTTACTCGAGGACCAAACCGAAATCCCCGAGGCCACGTTCGCGACTGCACCTACCCCTGCATCCAATACTGTCCCATCGGCATGTGTAACTAACACCGTAGGATAGGTTTTTTTATCGAGGTTGTCTCCTCTAGCAGGACCCTTAGTTATAGTGAGGTCAACGGAATGGAGATGAATGATAAGACGAAATTGTGAAAAATATGAGAGATCGATATGAAGGATGTATCAAATGTTGAGATGAAAATGGCCTTCCTACTAAGCCCCCTCGGCCAGTCAAGGCAGTTCTACGGGGGGGGGGGGTCAAAAATAGACTTAAAGGCACCAGTGACACAAGCTCTTGTTTTAGATTTCAAAGGAACAGCCCAACCATATTTACTAAAACTGTCTATACAGTAAGCAAATACTTAAAACCATGATTTATCTTATTCAGATTTTTCAAATTTCCTGTATTCATTTGAATCACATCAGCCTGCCACAAGTCAATTCCTTTTGTTACCACAGATAGTCGTTTGTAGAGTGCGCGTCAAATCTCCTGCATATGGCCTTGAACTGCTGAACAGCATCAGCGAATCGCAGACGTGCGGCGTTGCCTAGTTCAGAACCTGTTTCACCTCGCTACTAAATCGTGTACCTGGCGCTCGGATATAAATATATTATTTCAAGTGTCAGTAGTTCAACAGATGGAAAGATAATGAATTTGCGAGTATGTACGAAAAACAAGCGTGATTGTAGCTTATACCGTTTCCTCTGTAGAAGCAATGTCATTATAAACGTATTTGCATTGTATCGTTTTTGTTCTCCCTTCGTTCCTGTTGCATTCCGAAACTTTCCGATTAGCGAAGGGAACAGGGCAGGTTCGTTCCCAGTGATGGTAGAAGGAGAAATTGACGAAGAGGATACCGTCACTGTTCGTTTTTCCCACGTTTTTAGTGTGTGTGTGTGTGTGTGTGTGTGCAGCATGTCGTTGAGTAAACCAAGTGGTAGTGATAGCGAGAGAAGAGAGAACAATACAGTGTTGTAAGAAGCCAGGCACGACGGTTGATTTTTCAGGTGTACAATTTTTTTTAAAAAAAATGTTCGAGTGAAGAAGAGAGCAGTAAAATTGACTTTAAGAAGTGCCAGGCTCTAACAGCTCAAGCGTGTGGTGTGAATCAAGCAACCGTTTCTCGGATATGTTCGGGGGCAAAACAATGTGGATCGGGGCCTGCTCCAATGTTTCAATCACCTAGAAAGCACATTAACGTACCAAAAAAGAACGACAAACTTAGATAACTTTGAAAAAGACGTAGTTCGTAGAACCGTCTTTGAAATTTACGATTGTGGCGAATTTTCTACTGCCAAGAGGATAACGTACTCTTTACGGGGCAAAATATCTTACAAAGGCTGTACAACTTCCACTTTGAGAATATTGAAACAATTATGCAGTCCCTCTGGCACAATCAGGTATGTTCTTTCTTCCATTAAGTTTATTATATGTTATATTATCTAATGTTCCGTGCTCTCCGTGACAAGGCGTTTCGCTCGACCACGCTGTCTCTTTTCCGTGTGAGATTTCGACATGGCACCGCTGCAGTGCGCTGCTATTGGCTATCGCCATATGCAGGAGATTTGACGCGCACTATAGTTATGACGAGCTGGTCTGTGTAGTTCATTAACTATATCTTTTCTAGACATTGTGTCTGGTAAGAGAAGATTACATAAAAGGGGTTATCCTCAGGATACAATTGTTTAACTTCAAATAATAATTGAATAGTACCATTGAAAATAAAAATCATTAGTCTGTGAGTAGGGATATAATTTGTAAATATAACCAGCCTTAACATATGTCCAGCGCCCTCTAGTATTTGGAATACTGTGAAGTCTGACAATCTTAACAGAGTATAACTAGCTAGATTCTACTTCATCCAATCTCCTCAACAATGGTTCCAAGTGTTCCTTTATAGTATGAACAATCTCATCATAGATGGGTTTGATTTTCACATCAACATGCAGTTTATAAATTGTTCTTTTAAATCATAAAGTTGTGTGGTGAAACTTGATAAGGCTGATTTTTTATTTGTTTCTATAGTCCCAATTTGAAGCTTAATGTTTGAAATAATTTGCTGTAAATTCTTCACAAGCCTCAATTTGGAACTGTGGCTAGAAAGATCATGTACTTGGCTTCTGATTTCCATAAATAATGAGTGAAGTTCACTGACAATTTGGTTGGTGGGCAAAGTGGCAATAGTTTCTTGAATTTGTGCAATTTCCACCTGAATGTTTTTCATATCTTCAGATTTGTGTATTCTATTTACTGATTTTGCACAGCTCTTAGTTCCGGAGAAGTAAGTAAACTAGCTACAGTATTCTGAAGTATTGTCAAAGCTTTTTTCACAGCACCTAATTCAGTGGCATTTGCTAAAGTACTTAAGGCATTTTGGAGTTGTATTATGTCATGTTGTGTAGGTGTCGATTGCTGCAGTGTTTCTAATTTGTTTTGTATGTCATCTATCAAATGATGAAAATGAGATAATTCGGATTCAGTGTTCACATTTTCCAGCTTACTAATTTGTTGTTGGACTATACTCAGAGTTTCAGTAATGCCAGGTAATTTTGATTTCAGTATTTCCTGGGGTGTAAGGGGTACCTTCCACGTAGGCGCCCAAAAGTCAAACTCACTTCCACGTAGTGCAGCCTGGACTAAAGACTAACGAGGCTCTGGCGACTGGCTCCATGGCCAGTATAATTTTGTTTGCGTTGACCAGTGTTTTGTCCTTATATGTGCTGAGCGTTCTTTGCAGCCTCGGCTTTTAACAACAGAACATTTTAATCTTTTATGATTTTAATTAAGCAACGTTAGAGTTGTTACGTGTAACGGTAAGGGGCTGGACCCCGTATAGTGTGACGGGTGCAAGATAGCCTTAGTGCTGACGCACCCAAAAATTTTAAAATCAAATCAAATCATTCAGTATTTCCTGGACACTTGTCAGTTCATGTTTCATTGTTGTCAAAGTATCCTCAATGTGGGCTATGGTACTTTGAATTTTCCCAAAATCCTCGTAAGTCTTAAGCTGGAGTTCGATGTTAGTAACATTACGAGCAGTGGCAATAAGTTCACTGGAGGAGAGTAGAATATTTATCAAATTTTCTAATATTTGAAGTTTGGCTTGGACTTCAGTTATGGCAGTGTGCAGCTCATCTGTTTGTAGTTTAATTTTTATATTTTCCAATGTAGGAATCTCAAAGGATTGAAACTGCTCACGCAAATCAGCAATTATACTATCATAATCTTGAGTTTTAATATTTTTATAATTGCTTGTAGTTCTGTACGAATACCACCTGTTTAAATATTTAATTGTTGTTTCAGTTGTTCTACATTAGTAGTCTCAGGTCGTCTGAATTTCTCATCCTCATTTTTTAGTTTGCCTACACTTTCTTCTAAGTTTTGAAGATTGTCTATTGAGGCTAAATTAGTGTATTTTTGTAGTAAGGATTTGAGTTCAGCTTCAATAGAATAGGGTCGACAGATTGGAGACTAGAGTTGAGAGTTTCTTGTAATGTTCGTAGATCAGTACGTAATTTTTTGACTCTAATATCAAGTAACTTATTGCTTATGGGAATACATAGGCTATAGCTGTCTTATTGTCCTTTTAACTAACAGAAGTCAAAGATTTTTAAAATTTTTAGTTATGCAACGTTAGAGTTATTTGTAATGGAAAGGGGCTGGCCCCCGTATAATGTGACGGGAGCAAAATAGCCTAAGTGCTGACGCTCCCAAAATTTTAAATTCGAAATCAAAATCAAATGGTTTTAACACACCCTGTTGTCCTGTCCTCTCCAGCACATCGGGATATTGATCTTCCACGGGCAGACCTAGTATTGTTGTCTTACTCCCAAGCCATGGAACATTCCAATCCACAGGAAAAATAGGCTTTCAGTTATACGTATGGTTCAAAGGAACATGTATTTTTTTCTCATTGCTTATACAAGCATAGTAGTTTTGTTATAGAACATTTAATCTGGTAAGGATTAGGCATTTTGGTAATAATTATTTATTATAAGATAAGTGATTTTCAACTCTAGGAACACAGGTATTAGTTTATCATACTCTCCCAGCAACTGGGTTGTAAGGGATGATCTTCCACGTAGTACACCCAAATGTCAACCTCACTTCCACGTTAGTGCACCCTGGACTTAAGACTAACGAGGCTCTGGCGACTGGCCCCATGACCAGTATAATTTTGTTTGTATTGTCCTGTTCTTTTGTCCTTATGTGTGCTGAGGCCCCTTTACAGCCTCAGCTTTTAACAGAAGTCAGAACATTTTAAATTTTTTAGTTATGCAACGTTAGAGTTGTTATTTGTAATGATAAGGGGCTGGTCCCCGTATAATGTGACAGGAGCAAAATAGCCTAAGTGCTGACGCTCCCAAAATTTTAAATTCAAATTCTAGTCAAAATTCAAAGTCTCCCAGAAACTCTATATACAAACAATCATTTGCAGATATATATCATATTGGTGGCAGTATTCATCCTATCATATTTAATACGATAGATATTACTCCCAGTAAATATTTTTATCTCACCCTTATTCTCGCGATTTATTGTAAATTGCAGTTTCCCACGAATGAGGAAATTGTAATAATTTAGATTATTATTAAAAATATAAAATATTTTACCAGTATCATCATTATATTCTGTTAGGATACTGTTCAAGTGAATAATTAGTAGTCCATTTAGTTTAGACAAGAAATTAGTAAATTTTGGTGACACTATCTGAACAGGCACTTGCTTACTTAGCTTGTTTTCTAAATCCAAAAAAATTTTGTTATTTTTATTGGCAAATATTACATTGGTTGTCATCTCCTAGGCAATAGTGACACCATGTTAATGTGTGTATTTCACATGAGAGAATCTGTCTCTTTTCATCCTCTGAATCCAGCGCAGTTAATCTTATTTTATTTGTAGTTAATGTACGATCAATACTTTGAATTCTTTTTTCTTCCCTTAGTTTGGGAGACTTACTTTTGAGACAGTTGTAATAATCATCAAAGGAGAGTTTATTCTCTACTATGGTTCTACCTACTTGGCTTTTTTAATAATATCTTTTTCTGATCTAATTGCATACATATTTGCTCGTAATCCAATAAATTCCTTAATAATATCATTACCTTTTTCATCTTTTAGTTTGCCAGGCACCTTTTTGTTGTGGGAAGCAATACCAAAATTAGGAGGGTATGAAGGTGTGTCAAAATAATCGACCAACTTAGGATGTTTTTTATCTTCATACAGATTAGGTGTCTTGATATGATATATAAAACTATCTGTGGCCATATACAGAAAAAAAGGTCATTTTTATTAAAAGGCTCTATTGTGAAGCTGGAACATATGTAGCTTAGACATATCCAGAACTGTAGCTCCCACAGATAGGTTTGTTGAATTTCAACGATGCCTTCTCCATTTTAAAAACTGGGGTGTAAGGGGTGCTCCTTCCGCGTGGTGCACCCAATAGTCCACTTCACTTCCACCTAGTACGCCCTGGACTAAACAATAACGAGGCTCTGGCGACTGGGCCATAGCTAGTATAATTTTGTTTGTGTTGTCCTTTATTTTGTCGGGGTGTAAGGGGTGACCTTCCACATAGTACACCCAAATGTCAACCTCACTTCCACGTTAGTGCACCCTGGACTTAAGACTAACGAGGCTCTGGCGACTGGCCCCATGGCCAGTATAATTTTGTTTGTATTGTCCTGTTCTTTTGTCCTTATGTGTGCTGAGTGCCCCTTTACAGCCTCAGCTTTTAACAGAAGTCAGAACATTTTAAATTTTTTAGTTATGCAACGATAGAGTTGTTATTTGTAGAGGTAAGGGGCTGGCCCCTGTATACTGTGACGGGAGCAAAATAGCCTAAGTGCTGACGCTCCCAAAATTTTAAATTCAAATTCTAGTCAAATTCTAGTCTTTATTTTGTCCTTATTTGTGCAGAGTGCTCCTTTACAGCCTCAGCTTTTAACGAAAGTCAGAAGATTTTAATATTTTATGATTTTAGTTATGCAACGTTAGAGTTGTTACGTGGAACGATAAGGGGCTGGACCCCGTATAATGTGACGGGTGCAAAATAGCCTTAGTGCTGACGCACTCAAAATTTTAAATTCAAATTCCATTTGAAAAACAGAAATCTTCATGATATATTGTACGAAATTTAAATTTGGATTTGCCACTAATGTATTACACTTTTTTGGATCAGAAAATAGTCTTACATCTACACGCTTCCTAATATTCTCTATGGACTTACCATAGACAACATTATTTATTAATTTGAATAAATCCTTATCTCAATCTGAATTAGCAAGTGTTCTGTCTTGTGTTAGTTTCAATATAAGGCTTTAACTACTCTGAATGCTTGAATCTGAGGACTCTTCGAATAAGTAGTATATGGACTATGACAATAAAAATAATACATTATCATAACAACATATGAAAATAGTTAGGCTAAGTCCAAAGTTCCACATTTGTGCAATATTTATAATAATTTAGTCATATGATTACTCAAAATTTATTCATATAATGCAGTTAAATGTCAGAAATTCTTATTTAAACTAATTTTTTTAAATATGATGTTTAAAAAAGCCAATTTGTATGTAATGGCAAAATTATCAAATTGTGCAATATGTTGAATTCATATTCATAACAGTTATTTTTGACTGACAAAATGAAAAACAAATATTTTAAATCATATGTGTTCTTTCAGACAAGAAAGATATGATACATTCAAATTTATAATTAAATTTATTGAAATTATGTACATTTGCATTGGCATCAAGGTTTATATACAAAGGTCAACTCTTTAAAATTGTTCAATGTATAATATGATGTCATACTTGGTATTTTGTATCAACATTCAAAAAAATGGTAATTGTAATCATTAGATAAGTATATTGTGATATACATAGTAAAATAGCTGTAACAGAGCAAATATGTACATTTACTACACAAACATTCAAGCTGTTAAGCACTTATGGACAAAAATATAAAACAAAAACAATTGAAGATAACTCATACTAAAATATCTGGCTTGAACTAGTTGCTCTAATACTAGTTGTCTGTGACTTTAAAATGATCTCAGGATGGAAAAAAGATAAGTACAGATTTAGCAATATGGAATGGTGATATATTTGCACAATAATTGTTGCTTTTAAAGCATTAAACTGGGCAATGTTATAATAACTTGGATGTTTAAGTTATATAGAAGCCTTTTATGACTCGAATGAACTTTGAATATGATATAATCTTATAAAGATTCGAAAGTTGTGGAATGACACTTATATTTATAATAGATGCCATGTTGAATTGGAAGCAGTGAATAGGTATCTGTTTTCATCTTCCTTAACGGGCAGGCTTGTAAATGTTACAGTTCCTCAAATGAGTGCTTTGAGGAAGGTCGCATAGAGTGACATTTATATGTTCTACGTTTGGAGGTGATTTGATCAGATGATGAATTTCGAAAACTGAAGCTCAGAATTGTAGATACAAAGACTTGCTTTATCCTGGAAGGAGATAACAAAGATATATTTTTTTATCTATAGCATTGATATCTTATAAATGTTCTTGTAAACATATGCATAATTTGATGCTATTGTAATTTTTGTTGTTTCTAGTTTAATTTTTTATTTTTATCAATATAATAATTATAAAGTTATCAGTATATGTAAATTTAAATTTCCTTTTCAATATAGCACCATAGCTACCTATTGTGCTGATACTGAGTTTGAATTATACTGACAAAGTCGTTATAGGACCTTTTTCTCTTTTAAGATTCTAATAATGTATGACATCTATCTTTAGATTCAAGAGTCATCACATGCTCTTTTTCTTTTGATTCAGGTGGACACTTGAACTCAGGGCCTGGTGGCAAATCATAAAACAGATTATGTAACTTATGAGGAAAATTTGAATTGGTTTAAATTTGAATTTGAGTTTAAAATTTTTGGTGCGTCAGCACTAAGGTTATTTTGCACCCGTCACATTATACGGGGTCCAGCCCCTTATCGTTACACAGAACAACTCTAACGATGCACAATTAAAATCATAAAATATTCTGACTTTCGTTAAAAGCTGAGGCTGTAAAGGAGTACTCAGTACAAATAAAGAAAAACACAAACAAAATTATACTGGCAATAGGGCCAGTCGCCAGAGCCTCGTTAGTCTGCAGTCCAGGGTGTACTACGTGGAAGTAAGGTTGACTATTGGGTGCACTACGTGGAAGGAGCACCCCTTACACCCCTTATGAGGAAAAACAAGATCCACCTCAGCAAAGAAACCATACTTAGTGTCATCAAAATTTTGTATATCTATTGATGTTGGTTTTATCCACTCAAAATTACCATAGGAAAGTTTCTGCATCATTGAATAACCATACAAATTATTCACATCAACATAGAATATATAGTTAGAGGGTTTATTAGGATTATATTATTTTGTCATATATATATTGTTGTCCCTCTCATATCTTTGTGTGCATTCTACCATGGCCCCACGTATAGCTCTTTCTATAAAAAGAAGCATGTCAACATCTGAAATTAGCTCCAGCTCCATTTGTTTTTTGAAACATAGCTGACCAAGCTAACCCTGGGAGACTAGAAATGTGCAGGGTCCAATTTATAAATATTCATTGACAATTTTCTAAAAGCTTGGAATACATCATCAAGAATTGTCACATCTAACTTTAGATAAGCATCATGGTAATCTCCCAGTGTCTTACACCCTAATTTCTTGCACATTAATTGTGCATGATGGTAATCTTTATCTGTAATATTATTTTCTCTGAGTTGGCTGTAGAACTCCTTGAGAGGAGGAAGAGATTCATCATTAAACTTAGTATGGTCAGTCACATGTTCATATGGATAGACCAATTTTTGTCTAATATGTTCTATGCCTAAGCCAGAAAAATTATTAGTTGCAATTTTGAACTGTTCATCAGATACTTTGTTGGCAAGATAATCCAGGCCAGCAGAGAGAAATCTCATAGCGTCTAGAAAACTCATCTTAATAGTGCCACCACCAGGAATCTTGACTGTTTTACTATAACTAATGTATCTTTCTTAATGTTCTGCTGGAACATCTATATGCTCTGTATCATAACTTAGATGCCTAATTATATAATGGGAATCATAACTACTGCCATTATGAAAAATTACGGGGACAAATTTGTTTCTTGGTATTTTGAGATTACAGCTGTTGCTAAAAATCCCTAAATTTTCTCCTGTAAAATGACAATCATGATGAATTTTCTTATTATCATCTGAAAAATATGAATTGCACTGTGTGGGGGGTGTAAGGGGTGTTCAATAGTCAACCTCACTTCCACGTAGTACACCCTGGACTGAGGACTAACGAGGCTATGGCGACTGACCCCATGGGCAGTATAATTTTGTTTGTGTTGTCCTGTGTTTTGTCCTTATTTGTGCTGAGTGCTCCTTTACAGTCAGTCTCGGCTTTTAACAGAAGTCAGAATATTTTATGATTTTAGTTATGCAACGTTAGAGTTATGTATAATGATAAGGGGCTGGACCCCGTATGATGTTGCGGGTACAAAATAGCCTTAGTGCTGACGCACCCAAAATTTTAAATTCAAATGCAATTGCACTGTGGGCAAATCTCAGTTGCATCATATAATTGTTCTTTAGCAGCTATAGCCTGTGTAAGATTTTGGTTTCTCTCTCTCTCTGAATGAAAGAAGGTAAAAGCCAATAGATGGCACTGATCGCAGGTTACGTCATTCAGTTTGCCGGTTGGATGTAAGAATCCTAAACCTCCACACTCCACTTCCAGCTGGCACACGTTCAACATCACAATCCAACAGGGCACTCGACGTGACGGGAGAGGTCAACAGGGGACTTAGACGAACGTAGTGGTGATGGTTTAATTTAATTTCTTTAGTAGAGAAATAGTTTAATAGTATTTTATTTAATTTTGTAGAGTAGTTCGTAGTATGATATTAATTTGCTTGTTGATCTTTACCGAGTGATCGTCATTACAGACAAGTAGGAAAAGGGGGAAATTTAACATAGAAATATTCTCTTAGGCAATCAATTGAACATGGATGAATAATGAGACCAATTAAATAGTCAGCACAAGGAGAGAAAGCCAATTATTAGTTAAGAATAACTAGTGAAAATTATCGTGATATATATATTGTTCTCGTTAAGGTCATAATTATTAATGACAGTTGATGTATGTATCTAATATTATTGTTCAATACAAAGTTAAGTCTTGTTAAATAAACTGTCATTCAATCCTATCCAGTGAACTTCATATTCTAGTAATTAAATTACTTGATGCATGGTGTACCACGTACCTATGGGGGTCCAGTATGCAGGTTCATAGCTATCTTTCATCTGTCAATCGGAAGGGTATGTTTAATCCCAATTAAAACAAATAATCTTAAATCCGAAACAGAGCAAGAAAGAAAGGGCTATACATACAGTGGTACATACATAATGGTACTCTTGGTTTTGACACAAATAATACTTTACTTACTTCTTCTTTTATTTTTTTGGAAAAAGTGTTTTACAGCATTAGATCCTCTGTATACATAAGGCTCATTAAGTTTTAACGAATTTTGCCACAAACCTACGTAACCATACCTACAGATCTCATGGAGCTGATAAGGTGTAGTAGAAGATATTTCAGGAGCAGGGTCTGAATAGTTGAATGGTTTAAGAAAGGCCTCAAAATCTGCTATTATTATAGCTGGATGCTTCAACAGGGGCTTGTGTTGAATTTTTCAAGTTCCTTTGGTTTGGGCATAATCATACGCACAGGTTTGTTCTCACCTCAATATTTTTTTGTGTTCTTTAAGTTTCTGGATAGCATCAGAGTTCTGATTATCAAATATAGATAAACATCTATGACAAATCTGAATTTCCCCGTTGTGTTTAGTTATTTGGCTTCTAACCAGACGAGAAAGTTTACGAATTAGACAGTAATGGAAATTTTTGTCATCTGAAATAAGTAATAAATTGATGTAGTATGCAGGTTCATAGCTATCTTTCATCTATCAATCGGAAGGGTATGTTTAATCCCAATTAAAACAAATAATCTTAAATCCGAAACAGAGCAAGAAAGAAAGGGCTATAAAAGGCAGAGCATGGTTCGATAGAACTATGACAAGTAATATTCATTATCATAATTGGTAGAAATGGAAAAGAGATAATGTCAAACTTTCAGAGAAGTAATCCATTTGTTACGGTAAATCAGATAGGGGCTCCGGATTGGCAACCTGGGATACGACCTCAAATGTCGTCCACATTTCAAAGACCATTTGCAATAGGGGAAGATCCATTAGATTTCACTTGTCTAGATAGTGGTAGAATCGAACAAATGGAATGTTACAATAAGGAAACTCAAGTAAAAACCGTAACTGATTTAATTGATCTTGGACAGGATAATGTGAGTAGTACACCTTTGAATGATAATCGTGAAAGTAATGTATTAGGAAATATGCCATGTGTATTTGAAGGAAATGCTTTGCAAAAGGTATCAAATAAAATAGCTCATGACACATTGAATAATATGATAATACATCTTCCACTAATGCATAATCTAAACGCTAGATCAATTTTTGAATTTATGTTTAAATTACAACAAATCATTGACTTGAATCTATTTCCACTGCGTAATATACTCATTGCAGTAACGCCTAAAGTTAATCATCAATTGATAGAAAGTTGGTTGCAATTCATTATTGAAGGAAAAACGTGGAGTAACATGGTTGAATACTTGTTAGATAGATATGTAACATCATTAGGTAGAAATGAATTGCTCCAAGCATTCGTGCTTTGTAAACAAAAGGAAGATGAGGATGCACTTCAATTTTTGAAGGACAGGAAATGTGCTGCCCAACTGTTACGTGTCAATTGAAGTGAACCGGAATTTGTTAGATTATTAGTAGACAGATTGGTTCCTAACGTTAGTGAAAAATTCTTGTTTACTGAAATTCCAGATTCACTGAGTAAACTTAAGCTAACCTTAGAAAAGATGCAATGGCATCAGTATGTGAAACGTGATTTTTATGGACAAGAAAAACAGAAGAAAGTACAAAATGTTCAGTTTCCCAGTAAAGTGTCATTTCGCACTACACCAGTTTCGTCAAGATTTAATGAACCAAGGAAAGAAAATGTTTGGCGTAATTATAATCAAACTTTGAATTCAGCTTTACCAGTAGTGAAAAGAACTGATGGCAATAATCAAGATGTAATTGCGGTATTTGCTGATAGTGAAATCAATAATAAGCGTGTCAGTGCATGTTTAGATACGGGAAGTACTTACAATTTGATTAACAAACGTTTATATAATGAACTGCGACAAGGTAATGTAAAGGAGAGATTTCAAGAAGTGACAATAACATTGGGTGCAGGACGTAGCTTAAAATTGAACAAAGTAGTTGACTTGAGTTTGAAACTGTGTAACATGTCATGGCCCATTAGTGCATTTGTGTGTGAAGACTTACCTATTGACTTTATCATAGGAGTTCAGTTCATTAAGGATAGACAATTTCTATTAAATTTTCATGACAAAACTATTACATTTCCGTATTCTCGTGAAAAGGTGCAAATGAAGTGGATTTCGGACAGTGTTCAAAGAGCTTGAATTTGAGGATTACAAAAATTGTCTCAAATCCCAGAGTTTAATCAGAACATCAGAATCCAGAATTCAGAGTGTGGATCACTTATTGACTAGCAATATTGTAAGAAAAGTGGCTCTGGACCCACATGATGATAAGAGATGTATTTTATCATGTGGCATACATACTCTACCATGGGGTCATTGTGATTTGAAAAGTGGCAAACAATGCCCAATTACAGAGCATGATTTGAAATAAATAAACATGCCTATGAACTTATTTGGGTTCAAAAAACAAGCTATTATGGATCTGCCAACACCACAACCCTCTTCTGATATGATATCTAAACTAAGTGCTTTGTTAATTATTCATCTGAACAGCATACTTACAGATGTTGATGATGAAACGGGTAAAATATTGTACATATTTAACAATAATTTAAATCATTACCAATTACCTGTAGGTGGTCAATTTCAATTTATTACAACCCCTGAGGGTGATGTCAAGATTTCAATAGGGAGAAATATTTATAGAATTAAGCACTCAAACATGATTTCTGGCACTGTATATACTGTTTCTGCTGGTGATTGCTTATATATTGAGGTCCCGGGATCATATGACAAGCTTATACCCTTTTTTATAGAATTAAGAATTAGATATTGAATAATAAATAACCACTAAAACAAAAATGCCTAATGATATATTTGGCCATACAAGACATGAAGATCACAGTGATGAGATTCTGATGCTTGATGTCAGAGTCAAGAAATTAAGAAGTGATTTACAAGCTTTACAAACCACACTCAATGCCAGTCTTCAATTAGAAATTACAAATTTACAATCACAATGCATGGACCCTCTTCTTAAAATTGACTCAGAACTTAAATTATTGCTTCAGAAATATACTGACCTGGCCACATTAGATAATTTTCAAAATTTAGAAGAAGCTGTAGCAGCTCTTCAAGCCAAATTTAAGAGCCAGGCCACCAACTCTGAGAAATTGAAACAGCAATTGGAGGAACAGATTAATAATGTCCAGACACAGCTCCAAACAATTGTCAAAAGCATAAAATCACAAGAAGATTTTGATCTAGTGATTTCCACTCTAAAAGAACAGATTCAATCACTCCAAATACCTAATCTGGACCCTCTGAACAATGCCATAGCCGAGGTTAAAGAAAAAATTGAGACACTTGAAAATTTTATGAACAATTTGCCATCTTCTGATGCTTTGAGTGCAATAACTCGGAGTGTTGCAAATATCAAGCTGCAACTTGAAACATATGAAGATTTTGGAAAAATTCAAAGTACCATAACCTATCTTGAGGGTACAATAGCAGCAGTGCAAAGTGATTTGACAAATATACAAGAATCTCTAGAATCCCGCCTGCCCGGTATTGTAGACACACTTGTAAGTGTCCAGCAACAGATCACAAAGCTTGAAAACCTCAACATTGAATCTGAGCTATCTCATTTTCATCACTTGATTGATGATATCCAAACAAAGCTTGAAATTTTACAACAATCAACACCCACTCAGGCAGATATAGCCCTGCTCCAAGATGCTATGCAAAATGTGGCTGATGCTTCTGAATTAAACAATGTGAAATTGGCACTTGAATCTCTACAAAATACTGTAACAAATCTGCCTACATCACAGGAACTTAAAAATATTAAGAGGGCAGTGAATAGGATATTGAAATCAGAAGATATCAAGAATATCCAGACAGAGATCAAACAACTCACTCAGACAGTGGCCACTCTACCAACTAATCAACATATTAATGAACTGCATGCCCTGTTTGAGGATATCAGAAGACAGGTCCATGATCTTACTGCTCAAAATTCAAAATTGGCAGTTATTGAAAATTTGCAACAAATTGTAGCTAATATCAAGCAACAGCTAGGGACCATGGAATCCAATCAAGCAAATGCTTTGTCTGTTTTTGCCACCCAGCTTTAAGAGATTGTGCAACAATACAAGAAACTTGTTGTGGACATAAAGATCAAGCCAGGCCATGATGATGTTGTTAGGACCATCAATGAGCATCTTGAATCTGTAACAAGCAGATTGCTTACAGCAGAAAAAGAAATAACAGGCATAATCGAGAATCCAAAACATACAGTAATTCTTGAATTGTACAGCATCCCCAATAAAGAATATGATTCACCATTTACACCAGGTGGCAAAATATATATGCTGTCCCCTGCACAATTTTATTACCAGTTTTTTGTTGGGGGCACACTGAGACCAATCAAGATCAAATATTGGCTTCAACCACAGGCACACCACTACCCTACCTTATCAATAACAAATGCTGATAACAAAGCAAAAATCACCAGTGTAGAGTTAGAGGATTTTACAGACCCCAATACATTAGAAACAGCCTATGCTGAAGATGATGGCTCTCTGGAATTTAAAATACAAATAGGGGACAAATTATATTTAGAAAATCCTGTAGTATCAGCTGCTGAACACCCCATAGTTGCAATATTCTTGTTTTCATATTGTCTAGACAAATTATTGTTGATGAATTACACAGACAAGCCAGACATAATTATAAGAGACTGCCAGTAGTTACAAAAGGCATAGATGATTTATGGCAGAGCGACTTGATTGAGATGGCAAGTGGACAGCTGAAAAACTTAGACAAAATCAACAAGGGCTACAAGTATCTACTCACTGTAATAGACACATTTTCAAAATTTGCCTGGGCTGTGCCACTCAAATCCAAGACTGGAAAATGTGTTACAGAAGCCATCAGGACAATCATCAATCAGAGTGGAAGATCACCGCGCTATTTGCAAACAGATAATGGCAAAGAATTTTATAATTCTGTGTTCCAACAATTTATTAAAAGCCAGTCAATAAAACATTACTCGAGTTACGGTGATCTCAAAGCCTCAATTGTAGAGAGATTCAACAAAACCCTAAAAAATCTTATGTATAAACAATTCACACTTCAAGGTAATTATAAATGGATTAATATTCTTCCAGAACTTCTACATAAATATAACAACTCGGTCCATTCCACAATCAACATGAAACCCTCTGAAGTAACTCCATCTGATGAGCAAAAATTGATCAGGACTGTTTATTATCCTAGATACCAGCCAACAACAAGAAAGGCCAAATACAAGGTGGGTGATCAAGTAAGAATCAGCAAATATAAGCATTTATTCAAAAGAGGCTTTACAAGAATCTGGAGCACTGAATTATTTACAGTGGTTCAAATTAAACCTGGGACCCTTAACACATATATAATAAAAGACCACCGAGGAGAAATTCTCAAAGGCAGATTCTATGAAGAAGAACTCAGCAAAACTAAACAGCCTGACACATATCTCATAGAAAAAATCATCCGCAGAAAAGGCAACAAGTTATTTGTCAAATGGCTAGGACTTCCAGAACACAGCTTGATCGATGCAGACAAAGTGATAATATGAGCACCTGGGATGTTATAAAAAGGCTGCCAGAACCTGAACAGCAGATTAAGAGAAATGGCAAGTTGCTGCCTGAAAATATTAGATGTCTTATTGTTGGGCCATCGGCTTGTGGTAAAACTACACTAATGATTGATAATTTTTTATTGGCACCCAACTGGTTAGACTGGAAAAACAGGAACTTGTATATCTTCTCTAAGAGCTTGGAACAATTAAAATATCAGCAGTTGATGAAGCTATATGATGGATTGGATATAGCCACTTTTGAACCAGATGTTAAGCCACTTCATGAATGTCTCGATAATTCTGTTGTTGTGTTTGATGACATTATACTGGATAATCAAAACAAGGTTAGAAATTTCTTTACACAGGGCCGACACAAAAACATTGATTGCTTCTACCTGGCACAGACGTTTTCAAAAATACCGAAGCAGCTGATCCGAGACAACAGCAATTTTATATGTGTGTTTCATCAAGATCATACCAACCTCAAACACATACATGATGAATATGTAGGTGGGGACTTGAGCTACAATGATTTTTCCAAGTTTTGCAGTAGGTGCTGGAACCAGGACAGTTATGGGTTTGTCACAATTGATATGACAAGAAAACCCAATAGTGGCAAATATAGAAATAAAATCAACAATTTTCTAGACATTGAAACATATATAAATAACCATGAAAAGGCCAATCATTGATGATCTTAAATTAAGAGATTATCTTGTAAAAAGATTTAAGGGATGGAAATCACAGAACCGAGGAATTTATGAACAACACAAACAAACAGAACAGCCTATAATTGATGCTATTAGTGAATTAGGTAAAAATATCAAAACTGTTACAGAGCAAAATCAAAATTTGATCACAGAGCTTGTACCTGTAGCTGCAAGGAACATATTAGATTATCCAATCACCCCACTTTCCAGTATTCATACACCTAGTCCTATTGCTCCTCGAAGAATTGAAGCTACTCTGGATCCTATTGAATTGGGTCTTCTTGCTCAAAAATATTTAAGCACACCTAAAGACAACAAAGATGAGGTCTTTGGCTTATATGCTGACACTGAGCGTGATGGTAGCATCATACATAGAATTGGCAATTTCAGAGTAACATTTATGGGAGATGATATAATTGTATATTCAGAATCTCATCTTGGAGAAAAAGGTGCTTTTCTTAAGTATCTTGGCACACCTGGATTGTGGGAACTGATGACTAGGAAAAGGCCTGGCAGCTATACAGATCAAGATTATGAACATTACAAAGAAATATTAATAAAATCAGATGCTCTATACCAGAACAATGATCCCACACAAAAAAGAGTCAAGTCTAGCAGTGGAGCTAAATACAACAATTTAATCAAGCCCATATGGTCACAAATTAAGACAGGCAGTGGAATCAAACAATACAACACCCTGCCTAAAGAATTTGTCTGGGTTGATGATGTCAGGAAACTTGTAGATAGGTTATTGGTGATAGCTGGGGAGGAAAATGCTGGCAACCACAATTTTTACAATGAAAAGGTTGGAATTATGGACATGATAAGCACAAAATTGTCTAATTTTATAGTGAATGACACTAAGGGGATTGGATATCTTATAAAAATTATTAATACTCTACCACCTAAATTTTGGAATATTTCTGAGGGCCGGGGGTTGGTTAATGACATTATAAACAAGCTGCCATTTGAACTACACATTCCAGGCTATCAGTATTGTGGTCCAGGCACAAAATTGGACCATAGATTAAACAGAGGTGATCCTGGTGTTAATCCCCTAGATGCTGCTTGTAGAGACCATGACATAGCATACAACACACATTCTGATCTTGACAAGAGACATGTTGCAGACAAGAAATTAGAAGAGGCTGCATTTGGTAGATTTGTAAGCAAAGATGCTTCTTTGAGTGAGAGAATAGCAGCATTAGGGACCACCATAGCTATGAACACCAAACAAAAACTGGGGTGGGGGCTGTGAATATGTATATAATAAACCTACAATGAAGGCCAAGGGTGTTATGTATCAAATACCTTATGCAGGTCTTAAATCTCTTAAAACTATTGACAGTCTTTTAACCAAAAAGCAGCGCAAGAAAAAAAGCTCTTGTATTGCCAAGGGCCATGGTATGAAATTGTTGCTTAGTACCCCCCAATTAAAAAAATTACAACAATCCAGGAAAAAATCACATGTGGGGGGGTTTCATATTTACTATCCCGGCCATCTTAGCAGCACTTGGGGCTGTTGGGAGCTTGGCTGGGGGATCAGCTGCCATAGCAAAAACAGTAATAGATGCCAAAAAGAATAAGGCAGAATTAGATGAATTGAAGCGCCATAACCTGGCCATAGAGAAACAAGGCAAAGGTGTTAAGAGAGCCATGAATAAGTTTAAAAAAACAAGAGCCGCTTACAAACCAAGATATTGAAGCTTTAATCAAGCCACTGGGCATCAAAAATTTTAGAGGTGTGTACATGTCTGATTCTTTGCCAGAGCAACCACTCAACAAAGAGTGTGGCATTGTTAATTTGGATAAGTACAAAAATCAGGGCACTCACTGGATCTGTTATCTTAAATATTTAAAAGATGAGGCATTTGTGTTTGATTCATTTGGAGGTGTTCCACCTGAAAATTTAGTAAAATATCTAAAATCAGCTAATCTTTATTACAATAATGCCCGTGTTCAAAACTTCAAAGATGTCAATTGTGGACATTTGTGTTTATCTGTTCTTAGATATATGTCTCAAATAAATAAACGATCAATTGAAAATTTTCAAAAAGCCTTGTGGTATTTAAAACATCATGGGGGTATTCCATCTCACCAGCCAAAATTCAATATTGAAACTCAAATTGCATGATGATATAGTGTATCCCAAAACAATAGCTCTCAGAGCATTTTATGGCATGTACTTGATCCCTAATATTACTCACTACAACAACAAAATTGCAGTAGGGGATCAAAAAATTGTCATCACTCCAGGGCAGTATAATCTGTCCACTCTAAATGCTCAATTACCCAGAGGTATAGTATTAACTCAAAATTCTGTCACTCACAGAGTAGAGATTGTATCTGCTACAGAAACAGTGGATCTGGGTACTATAGGAGAGCTGTTAGGCTTTGAGAACAACACAAAACTTGAAGCGGCCATCAAACACACTGCTATTAATATACCTAAATTCTTAGCCATAGAGACTCTGAATATTCACTGTAATGTGGCCGAGGGTATGATCATCAAATCAAATGGCATAGGCACTCACAAACAAACTGGCATCATTGCAACATTTAAACCTAATTCTGAATTTATGGAGCCAATCATCTACACTCCATCCCCAACATTATATTTTCCTGTGTGCCATAATAGAATAGATAATATTGAATAGATGGTCACTAATGAAAAAGAAGAATTAGTTGATATTGCTGGAGCCACAACAACTGCAATCATAGAGATTAATATTTAAATAAAAATACATACAAAAAAAATGGAAAATATTGAGAGTTATGAGCTACAATCATTCCCCCCAAACAGGAGGACATTTGCAAATTTAAATCAACCCAACACAGAGATTGAGGTTGATCTTGATGTAGGGGATGGCTTTATACACCCCCACAGAGCAGATCTATACATCAAATTTGATGTTGTAAAGCTCGATGGAACAGATTATCCGGCAAATTCAAATATAAGATTGGTAGATAATTTTGTGCCGCATCTGTTCTCTGAAATTGAGATCAGAAAGCATGGTGTTGTTATAAACAGAATAGATTATCCCGGCATTACCTCCACAGCTTTGGCCACACTAAAATTATCCAAAACCGAGGCTTCTTACTACAAAATAGGTGGATTTGAGGCTGGTGATAAAATTATATCTAAGAACCACACAGTGCTGTTCCCTATGCGCCTGTTGCCAGGATTCTTTTCAGATTACAAAGATATTATGTGGAAGGGTGGTTTAAGAATCACATTTAGAAGAGCTGCCAATGATAATAATGCTTTGATGAGGTACAGTACATTAAACTCTACAGGGGAAGCTCTGCCTAATACCCTACCTGATGAAGGCAAATGCATTATTCAAACTATGGAGCTAAGAATCCTAGTTGTTGAATATGAGGCCAGTTATGCTCTTAAATACAAAGCAGATATAATAAAAAATCCACAGATTCCTTTACAATTTTATACATATCAATGTGTACAGAAGCCCGCATCTGGTACCTATTATGAGTTTGATGCTACAAATTCATTCTCCAGTATACAATATGACATGCCGGATTTTGTGGTGGTATTGTTTCAGACTGGAAGACACAATAATCAGGAAAAAAATTCAAGTAGATTTGATAACTGCAACATCAAGAACATATATCTTAAAAATGGCAGAAATGAGGTACTTCCTAGAGAAAATTATAATTTAGACATGTCCAAGGATGATTTCCTTAAATTATAAGAAGCATTTACAGCATACAAAAGGGTCACTACTGGCAATACTGACATGTATTACACACCAGATGAATTCAAAGCACAGAGACCCATGTTTGTCATCAACACTTCAAAAAGGAAACAAGTTGTGGTTAATGACAGGACAAACATTAAAATTATCTGTGAATTCCACGATGCACTCCCTGATGACACCATATGTAGTGTTATTCTCATAGGTGAAAAATCATATGTTTATGATGTAAGAAATGAGAGAGTCACAGAGCAATTCTAGAAAAATTACATTGTTTTAATATTAGATAAACAAATTGAACCTGGTATCCAATTGAACTTAAACCAGAAGTAAATATGTGTGTGTGTGTGTGTGTGTGTGTGTGTTGTTGTGTGTGTGTGTGTGTGTGTGTGTGTGTGGGTGGGTGTGGGTGAGGGGGGTATGTGTGTGTGGGTGTGTGTTAATACGTTTTGGCCTAGTTTTAGGTGTGGGCAAAAAAAATATCAAGAGGGGCATATTTTTAACAAATTTATGGACAACAATCTCACAGAAGTGCCTTTTATAAGTGTAGGCAAATCAATCTGAGGGGGCTCATCATTTGTACACTAGGATTCAAAATTCTTAGAATTAAGAGCATATTACACTTGAAGAATTGGGGAATAAGGGCATCTTGGCATAATTTTAAGTGTGGGCAAATCGGGCTGTTTAATTATATGAGCTCATCATTTGTACACTTGTAAGTGGTCCTGGTTATAGGTCCAATTACACTACTAGCATCCCTTACAGAGAGTGAGTTGTGATATTTTGGGACCTTTGCCAAATTCAAATGGTTTTAAGTATGTACTAGTAGTAGTAGATAATGCTAGTAGATATGTTTGGTATCAAGCATTAAGACAAGTTTCGTCGAAAATAATAATTCAACATTGTCAAAGATATTGTTCAAATTTTGGATATTTTTCTCAATTTTGTTCAGATAACGCTAGTTATTATACTTCTGAGCTATTCAGTGAATTTCTGGATGGTATTACAAGGTCATTAAGTATGCTGTATGAGGGTCCATATGTAATCAAGAAGTTTTTAACCCCAGTTTCTGTATTGTTAGAGAAGGTGGAAAATCCATCTATTGAAAAACGTTGTCATATTGATCAGATAAAACTGTATAGAGTATCCAGGAAGTGAGTCAGTCAAACAATGGTGTTTTTTCATGTTCATAATCATCATATATATATATATTCTTGAATGTGTTGTAAAATGTGAGTGGAGATACTGTTGCTTGTTTTGTATTGACAGGTATTCCTCAATGGTACAGATATGTCGACAATCAACAGCTAATGAAAAAGGAATCCTAAGGACATTGAAGGATATTTGTGAGAAACAACAATAGTATCTAATTGTGTTATTTTGTTTATTGTAAGCGATCAATATTGTTCTATATATATGTTAAAATCCTCCACAGGTAATGTTCAAGTATTGGGGGAGGGCAGTTTATAGCCTGTGTAAGATTTTGGTTTCTCTCTCTCTCTGAATGAAAGAAGGTAAAAGCCAATAGATGGCACTGATCGCAGGTTACGTCATTCAGTTTGCCGGTTGGATGTAAGAATCCTAAACCTCCACACTCCACTTCCAGCTGGCACACGTTCAACATCACAATCCAACAGGGCACTCGACGTGACGGGAGAGGTCAACAGGGGACTTAGACGAACGTAGTGGTGATGGTTTAATTTAATTTCTTTAGTAGAGAAATAGTTTAATAGTATTTTATTTAATTTTGTAGAGTAGTTCGTAGTATGATATTAATTTGCTTGTTGATCTTTACCGAGTGATCGTCATTACAGACAAGTAGGAAAAGGGGGAAATTTAACATAGAAATATTCTCTTAGGCAATCAATTGAACATGGATGAATAATGAGACCAATTAAATAGTCAGCACAAGGAGAGAAAGCCAATTATTAGTTAAGAATAACTAGTGAAAATTATCGTGATATATATATTGTTCTCGTTAAGGTCATAATTATTAATGACAGTTGATGTATGTATCTAATATTATTGTTCAATACAAAGTTAAGTCTTGTTAAATAAACTGTCATTCAATCCTATCCAGTGAACTTCATATTCTAGTAATTAAATTACTTGATGCATGGTGTACCACGTACCTATGGGGGTCCAGTATGCAGGTTCATAGCTATCTTTCATCTGTCAATCGGAAGGGTATGTTTAATCCCAATTAAAACAAATAATCTTAAATCCGAAACAGAGCAAGAAAGAAAGGGCTATACATACAGTGGTACATACATAATGGTACTCTTGGTTTTGACACAAATAATACTTTACTTACTTCTTCTTTTATTTTTTTGGAAAAAGTGTTTTACAGCATTAGATCCTCTGTATACATAAGGCTCATTAAGTTTTAACGAATTTTGCCACAAACCTACGTAACCATACCTACAGATCTCATGGAGCTGATAAGGTGTAGTAGAAGATATTTCAGGAGCAGGGTCTGAATAGTTGAATGGTTTAAGAAAGGCCTCAAAATCTGCTATTATTATAGCTGGATGCTTCAACAGGGGCTTGTGTTGAATTTTTCAAGTTCCTTTGGTTTGGGCATAATCATACGCACAGGTTTGTTCTCACCTCAATATTTTTTTGTGTTCTTTAAGTTTCTGGATAGCATCAGAGTTCTGATTATCAAATATAGATAAACATCTATGACAAATCTGAATTTCCCCGTTGTGTTTAGTTATTTGGCTTCTAACCAGACGAGAAAGTTTACGAATTAGACAGTAATGGAAATTTTTGTCATCTGAAATAAGTAATAAATTGATAACAATAGCATTATCATTATTAATATTATTTATTCTGAGAGGATATACAAAATTATTCACTGTATAGGCATACACATTGGTTGCTAAGAGTTCTTTGCTTGTTTTTGAAATTTTGTTATATCAGATATAGCAACAGGATATTGGATACCTGACATAATATGTTTATACTCTGTAGAAGCAGAGAGGTGGGGATTGACTTATTTTCAGTTCTAGTTTATGTAAGAGTCCACATAATTTCCAACCAGTTCCTTTAGCCTCAAATTCCTCATGTTTTGTAAGTTACGTATCCATAAGCTGGGCATAGATATATTCCAAATTATCTATATCACTCAAATATAGAGGCTGAATCTTGGAACAATGGCAAAATGTATGATGTGTTTCATCAGGTCTCTCATATTCAGAAGATGGAGCAGTATAAAACTTGATAGATTTAAATTTAAGTTCATTTCTCAGGAGTTCTATTATTGAAGATTTTATATTCTTCAAAAAAGTGATGATATCACAGTGTGAGTCTGATTCAAAAGGGTAATCATTAAGTTGACCACCAAAAGCTTTTGCACCAAGTGTAGTTGAAGATTTAATTTGTTTTGATTCAGGACCATCAGTTGGAGCTGTATTTGCTTTTCTTTTTCTATGATTAGTCTGGCTGGTTAATGGTTGAGATTCGCAACTTTTTGTAATATGTATGCTAATAAGATTTCCACAATAGGGACAGGGTTGAGTTGGTAATTTTGGATTTTTGGTTTGGCCAATACATCATGCCAAGTGTTTTGACAATTTTGTTTTAGATACGAATTTACCACAAATGTGGCATTCAGTTTTATTACAAATGTGGCATTCAGTTTTACAAGTAGGATTCCCCATTGTTTTTTATTTAGTATGTTTACATATATTTTTTTCTGGATATACTTCAACTCAAGAGTGTGTTAATATTTCAATCTCACTTGTAGATAATCTATTTAGCACAATTTTTTTTAAAAAAATTTAATAGAAACTAATCTATGCATAAGTGTGTTAAGAACACTAAAATATTTTGGGTATTAGTTATTATATAGATTTTTGATGGGTATTAGTATTTATATAGAGAGATCATACAGACCAATCTTGGTAATATTGAGTTTTAAACCTTCTACAATGACTAAGATTTTGGACACCAGATCTTCAAGCAATCTGAACACACTATATTTAATCAGAATAGTATGTAATAGATTTCTAGACCACTCACAATACTGAAGTATTGCAAAGAAAAACATCAGAAACTCCTCTAATAGTCTAGATGGAATTTTAGACATATTTGTGTATATGAATATTTTCTCCATCATATATAATTGCGGGGTGTAAGGGGTGACCTTCCACGTAGTACACCCAAATGTCAACCTCACTTCCACGTTAGTGCACCCTGGACTTAAGACTAACGAGGCTCTGGCGACTGGCCCCATGGCCAGTATAATTTTGTTTGTATTGTCCTGTTCTTTTGTCCTTATGTGTGCTGAG
This sequence comes from Lepisma saccharinum, assembly GCF_977018435.1. NCBI lineage: Eukaryota > Metazoa > Arthropoda > Insecta > Zygentoma > Lepismatidae > Lepisma > Lepisma saccharinum. Next base: position 1,405,422 of record NW_028142891.1, read on the forward strand.
TGCCCCTTTACAGCCTCAGCTTATAACAGAAGTCAGAACATTTTAAATTTTTTAGTTATGCAACGATAGAGTTGTTATTTGTAGAGGTAAGGGGCTGGCCCCCGTATACTGTGACGGGAGCAAAATAGCCTAAGTGCTGACGCTCCCAAAATTTTAAATTCAAATTCTAGTCAAATATATAATTGCAGTCTTAAAAAGTACAGCAGTCAAAATTCTAACTGTGGAATGGCAAAATATATCATCCAAGTTATTCTTCTTATACACTTACTCTATTAACTTTCTTATACTGTGTAAGTTGTGTGACTTGTAGGCAGTCCTAACCTAAAATAAAATCCTTAAATATTTCACACAGTTTTCTTTTCTTTTTTGCTTTAGTTTTCTCTGAAACCAGGTATACAATGTTTCCAGTAATATACACTTATAGTGTTCCGGAGTAAAATTTTCTAAGTTCCAGTCTTTCTTAGAGAAGACAAAATAATAATTCAAGTTCAGATTAACAGTAAAAATTTATCTGTTATATATATAAAACACTTTTGGTGTTGAAAATATTTGTAAGTCAGAGTCTCTCTCAGTTGGAGGAGAACTTATATTGACACAAGTAAGTTCAGATTAACAGTAAACACTCTTGGTGTTGAAAATATTTAAGTCAGAGTGTCTCTCATTTGAAGGAGACAGAAATCAGGCAGAAATGAACAGTCTCGTTGGACCGAATTTATATAAGGTAAAGCTTTTAGCCTGGATATGAAAATTTCAATATCCAACCTTGAATTTAAAGGTTTATTCACATAGAGAATTCCCACTAATGACGCGCCAAGTATAAGATGTCACGCATATAGAAGAAAAAAAGAGTAAGAAACATCAATAACTAAAGCTTGAACTCAAAGGTTCATGAACGTAGAAGGAAAATTACCATTAATGACGCACCAAGTATAAGAGATCATGCACATGAAAGAAAAAGTAAGTAACGTCAATATCAAACCTTGATCTCAAAGGTCCATGCCCATAGAAAGAAAACAAAACAATAACATTACCCTATTACATGAATACAGATAAATATTGGGGGAAAGTAGACACATGTAGCTGATTATTATCTCAGGCCATTAGCTCAGACTATTAACATCAACCTTGAACTTTTGCAAGAAATATCTGCAGGAAACTTCCACATGCAGGTTTTGACTCCTGGAAAATAAGAATAAAGGACAGGATGTGTTAAAAGTAATGTCTGTTTTTTTTATACAGTGTTTTGTTTTATACAACTAACTAATACTTTAGTTCCAAGAACAATTATGTTTCAAAAATTATATACATTACTCTCTATGTTGAGTCGTGACTATGAGGATGATAAACAAGAATTTTCAAATATAAATTAGTTAACCTAGGTCAGGCACCATTCTCAAATAAATCTAGCCACTTGCTTGGAGCATAACCCTAAATACACTGACAGCTAATCAACAGATTGTCACATGACACTTGTTAATCACCCTAGTACGAGGGTAGTAGCATGGTTAGGCATTTTGCTACACCTAGTACTTAGCTAAATCCACCAGAAGAAATGAAAGTATAGCTAAATTTTGGCCAAAATAGGCTATGGTATCAAACGGATTTGTCCGGTGAACTCTCTATTTCTCTACTAGTTTGCACTAACAATATTTACATTAAAGTTACAAAAGTTGATCATAGAAACTAACAAAGGGGTAAGGGGTACCTTCCACGTAGGCGCCCAAAAGTCAACCTCACTTCCACGTAGTGCACCCTGGACTAAAGATTAACGAGGCTCTGGCGACTGGCACTATGGCCAGTATAATTTTGTTTGTGTTGTCCTTGTGTGTGCTAAGTGCCCGTTTACAGCCTCAGCTTTTAACAGAAGTCAGAAGATTTTACGATTTTTAGTTATGCAACGTTAGAGTTGTTATTTCTAATGGTAAGGGGCTGGCCCCCGTATAATGTGACGGGAGCAAAATAGCCTAAGTGCTGACACCAAAAATTTGAAATTCAAATTCAAAATTCAAATTAGATGTGGATCCGTCTTTACTTGTGACAATCCGGGGTCATTACAATAAACACTCCACTGGGGAAAAAGAAGAAAAAATCGTTTGAGTTTAAATGGGTTACATGTTTTGCCGAAACATGTCTTTTTTTCTTTTTTCCTTAACGAACTCTGATACTAAAACAAATTACTCATTCATGAGAACATACTCTTCAAAGAATACAAAGGATATTAGCAACCCTTCTTAAATTGAAAGTCCATTTCATTTGAGAAATCTCACAAACGGAATCCTCCTGGGCACTCGGATATATAGTCTTCGAAGGGTAGCTATATACCAAGGATAAGGTCTAAGTGAGTCACCCAAAATAGCCGTAAATTGAGGAACTAATAAAGAATCCTTACTGTTCCAGTCCAAAATTCTACAACTGTTCTTACAGCCAACTTCCAAACGAACCACTGGGTTATGTAGGGGAGAATAAACTATCACGTTTGTTGAACTCTTGGAGCAGCTGATGGAAGTTTGGTCTTCGCCCGAAACAGTTTTAACTAGTGGAGTGGAGTTTCCATTACATTCCAGGCATTAACCTCATTGTTCATTTCCTGGATGATAGTCTCCAGTTTGCGGTTTCAGCTTCCAGCCTCCCCCTCCATGTAGGACTGCCTTGACGGGGCGAGGGGGCTTAGTAGGGAGGCCATTTTCATCTCATCATTTCACCCATTCTTCACATCCATATCTCACGTTTTCACCATTCCATCGCGTCATTCATCTCCATATCTTTGACCTCCCTATAAGTAAGGTAGGGAGGTCATTTTCATCTCATCCTTCCACTCATTCTTCACATCCGTATCTCACGTTTTCACCATTCCATCACGTCATTCATCTCCATATCTTTGACCTCCCTATAACTAAGGGTCCTGCTAGAGGAGACAACCTCGATAAAAAACCCCTATCTCAAGGTGTGAGTTGCAAGCGCCGATGGGACAGTGGTGGCTGCAGGGATAGGTGCAGTCGCGAGCGTGGCCTCGGGGATTTCGGTTTGGTCCTCGAGTAGCCTCCATTTTTGGGGGTAGGCCCTCCTCGGCATAGAGGGCATGTCGAGGCGACAATTTATGGACCCTCCACAATAAACACATTTTGTATATGGGAGAGAAACCCCCAAAACGAGCGCGGCCTTCGAGGCCTTGTGGAAAAGACAAGTAACGTGCCACGTTACCTTGTTATCAGTATTGTTGAGAAGACCGATAGTAACGATGTTTCTGCAACAACAAAGAAACACGGAGCTGCTACATTGAAGGACTTGTCACCATTCCTTATCAAGAAACAGCTAGACTACGCCGCTGGTTCCGATGTTCCAGAAATAAAGAAGCTGAGAAACGGGAGTCTACTTATCCAGACCAGCACAGATCGCCAGACTAACAACCTTTTAAAGTTACGATCTTTGGGCGACTTCACTGTTAATGTTGAACCCCATCGTCAACTTAACAGTAGTAAAGGTGTGATTCGCCACTGGGATCTGCTAAATGCTGAGGAGGAAGAGATCCTTCAAGCACTCTCAGACCAACATGTCACCGCAGTGCAGCGAATCAAGACGCGAAAATCCGGAGAACTTGTTCCAACTGCTTCGATTATACTAACGTTCCAAACGACCACTCTCCCAGATATTGTACGGGCTGGATATTTGAGACTAAAATCCGGCCATACATCCCTAACCCAATGCGATGTTTCAAATGCCAGCACTTTGGGCACACTCAGCCTTCCTGCAAGGCCACTACCGCCCTTTGTGGTAAGTGTAGTCTGCCTGACCATGGGACCGAACCTTGTTCTTCTGGTCCCAAATGCATTAATTGCCAAGGCGAGCACCCAGTCTGGCATCGTGACTGCCACTCTTTCCAACAAGAGAAGAAAATCAGAGAGTTGGTCGTCACAGAGAAAATCTCTGCTGGCGAAGCAAAACAACGTCTCCGTGAAAGTATACGCACCACTTTACCTGTGCCATTCGCTACAGTTGCTGCAGCTGCTCTTACCCGTCGCAGTGTCGAGGTACAAACCAGCGACGTGTCAACTCAAACACCAACGATTCCCGTAGTAGCCCGCCCTGCTTCGAGGAAACCAGCAACAACTCCTCGCTCCACAGAGAGGAAGATCAAGCAGGTGCATACAAAGGAATATTTTCTGAAGTCTACTATCTCTCCAGTCAGGGTGGCAGCCACCACCCTGAAACTTAAGGCGCAGCTAAAAGCTGCCCGGCGGGCGCTCAAAGCAACCGCCCCCACTCCACCTTCTTCATCCCCTTCGCCCTCTGTGTCCTTACCCGAAGACATGATGAATTTATCAAGGTGACAGGGCCTAAAAATAAAGTACGCCTTAAAAGGTAACAATCTTATCTACAGATATGGCTTATTGTCTCCAATGGAACCTTAACGGTTTCCGAACGCATCTCGAGGAACTGCAAATTCTTATATCTCAATTTAAGGGGTCCCGGGTTCGATACCCGGTGGAGGCACATAGTGGTTCGGATCCCACTTTAAACCGTAGGTCCAGTCCCGATTAGCCTTACTGTGCATAAAGTGGACTTAAAACAACAATTCATTATTTCATTATATCTCAATTTGACCCTGCAATCGTATGTCTCCAAGAGACACATTTTCGTCCAAATGAATCCGTGATTTTGAACGGATACACGCTTTACCGCACCGACAAGCTTTCTGAGGGTCGTCGTGCACACGGTGGTGTTGCAATCGGTGTTCGAGATAACATCCACTCAACGCCAATCTTTCTCACCACCCCCCTCCAAGCTGTCGCCCTGCGGGTCCATCTTCCACAGCCATTATCCGTTTGCAGTGTTTCCATCACAAGGGAGGAGCGATTCTCTCTTGAGGACCTCCTTTCTATATTCGAGCAACTTCCATCTCCTGTAGTTATTTTGGGCGATTTTAATTTCTACCATCGTTTGTGGGGCTCCGTTCGTACAGAGCCCCGGGGTCAAATTGTAGATCAATTCCGTGAGGCATCAGGTTTAACGTTGCTATATGATGGGACTCCCACATATTTCAGTCCTTCCTCAGGCACACACTCTGCGTTAGACTTGTCCTTCTGCAGTCCCAGCCTTGCTCCTACCACATCTTGGAGCGTTCACCACACTGCCGCAAACCTCGAGCAGTTCCGCATTAAACGTGCCCGTGCCCGTCAGCTCATTCGAGCCAGTAAGAAGGCGTGCTGGGTCCAATACGTGTCTTCTCTGACGAAGCAGGCTTCGTCGAAAGCCGTTTGGACCAAAGTACGTCGCATAAATTTTAACTCAATCAATCAATCAATCAATCGAAGTCATAACACCGAGCCATACAACTCTCCATTCACTGAACGGGTGTTCGATCAGGCACTTCGAGATTCTAAGAATACAGCTCCTGGAGTGGACAAGATCCACTATGAGATGCTTCGTCATCTGCCTTTTGGAGCAAGAAATTTCCTTTTGGCGGTATTCAACAGGCTTTGGTTGGAGGACTCTTTCCCCACTTCCTGGAAAGAAGCTATTATTGTTCCCATCCTGAAACCAGGTAAACAACGCACCGCAGCCTCGAGTTACAGGCCTATCGCCTTAACTAGCTGTGTGTGCAAGTTAATGGAACGCATGATCAACAAGCGTCTCACCTGGTTTTTGGAGTAAAACTGCTTGATAAGTAATTTTCAATGAGGTTTTCGCTCCAACCGTTCCACACTGGACCATCTGGTTCAGCTGGAAACACATATTCAGGATGCATTCCTCAACAAGGAACATTTAGTTGCAGTTTTCTTTGACCTCCAAAAGGCATATGACACAACGTGGCGCTTTGGCATCCTAAAGCAGCTCCATTCTTGGGGCGTGCGTGGCCATATGGCGTACTTTATTGAACATTTTTTATCAGATCGGTTTTTCCGCGTACGTGTTGGGAACTCCTTTTCGGATCTTCACCAACAAGAGAACGGTGTCCCGCAGGGCAGCGTACTTAGTGTGACTCTGTTTGCCATAGCAGTAAACAGTGTTAAGGCAAACATTCTTTCCCCAGTACATGGCCTCCTCTATGTAGACGACCTCACGATCTTTTGTCGCTCACGGAATCTCGCGTCAGCTTCTCGTCAACTCCAACTGACGATAAACCGTTTGATTGAGTGGTCCTCCCAAACAGGTTTCACCTTCTCATCCGAGAAATCCGTGTGTGTTCACTTTTGTCGTCAGCGTACATGTCATTTAGACCCTGACCTGTACATGGGGAAATCTCCCCTGTGCTTCGTGAATGAGGTCCGCTTCCTGGGCCTCATTTTCGATAAGAAATTAACATGGCTACCTCACCTCGCCAGTTAAAGTTCTCTTGTCTTCGAGTTCTCAACCTTTTACGTGTTTTATCTCATACTTCCTGGGGTGCTGATCGGACGGTACTGCTTCGCCTGTACCGTACACTCATGAGGTCGAAGCTTGATTATGGATGTGTTGTGTATTCTTCTGCCCGCCCATCTAGACTTCGCATCCTAGACACCGTCCACCATGCTGGTATACGTGTGCTCTGGTGCCTTTCGGGGTGTAAGGGGTGACCTTCCACGTAGTACACCCAAATGTCAACCTCACTTCCACGTCAGTACACCCTGGACTGAAGACTAACGAGGCTCTGGCGACTGGCCCAATGGCCAGTATAATTTTGTTTGTATTGTCCTGTTATTTTGTCCTTATGTGTGCTGAGTGCCCCTTTACAGCCTCAGCTTTTAACAGAAGTCAGAACATTTTAATATTTTTAGTTACACAACGTTAGAGTTGTTATTTGTAATGATAAGGGGCTGGTCCCCGTATAATGTGAAGGGAGCAAAATAGCCTAAGTGCTGACGCTCCCAAAATTTTAATTTCAAATTCAAATTCAATTCTGGTGCCTTTCGGACCAGTCCAGTCGCCAGTTTATACATAGAGGCATCTGAGCCGTCGCTGTCTCTGCGAAGACAGCGGCTGGTAGTGAACTACTTCCTCAATCTTCGCTCGATGCCTTCACATCCTTCATTTGACACCATCTCTGACGAGAGTAGGCTGGCAAGGTATCGGCTCCACCCTAGTGCCACTAGACCATTTGGTGTTCGTGCAGACGAGATCCTGTCAGCACTTGGTGTTGACAGTGATCTTCCTGGCGTCTCTCCACTCATTCCGCCTCTCCCTACCTGGGAGTTTCCTGCACCTTCTATCGATTTTTCTCTGACTGCACTTCCAAAGGCAGAAACACCAATGGTTGTATACCAGCAACGGTTTTTAGAACTTCGTGCGAAGTACCCCAATTTCAATGTGTTTTACACGGATGGGTCCAAGACAGTGGAATCTGTTGGTTGCGCCTTCGTCCTAGACTCTCAAAGTTCCAGTTACTCGCTACATCCTGCCTGTTCCATCTATACGGCAGAGTTGTACGCCATTCTAAAAGCACTGGACTTTGCAGACGTGAATTAGCTGAAGCAAGTCCTTGTGTGCTGCGATTCGACCAGCGTGTTGCAGTCTCTGGATTCGCCGCATTCCCGGCATCCGGTAGCGCAACACATATTAAGACGGCTTGTGTCCTTATCTGCCAGTGCGGATGTACACTTCTGTTGGATCTCTAGCCACGTGGGCATTCTGGGGAACGAAGCAGCAGATGCTGCCGCCAAGTCTGCTGATGCAGATGGCGATGTTCTCGTTCACCTTTTGCCAGCTAGCGACCTGCGGAACGTTTTCCGTTGTCGCCTTCTTGACACTTGGCAAGCCGAGTGGCATGCGGAAACGGGGAACAAGCTTCACGCTGTTAAGCCCACCATAGGTGCTTGGCGTTCCTCGTCCCGTCCCTCTCGGCGAGAAGAAGTTATTCTGGCCCGCATGCGTCTAGGACACAGCCGTCTAACGCATAGTCACCTGCCCCAAGGGCTGGACCCTCCGTTGTGTCATGTTTGCAATGTTTTATTAAGCATTCGACACATTCTCGTTGAATGTGTCGATCTTGCTTACCTCCGGCAGACTTTTCACCTTTCTGGCTGTTTGTCATCCCTCTTGGGTTGTCATCCCTCCAGCACGTCTTCTTACTGGCTCGAATGAGCAGACGGGCACGGGCACGTTTAATGCGGAACTGCTCGAGGTTTGCGGCATTGTGGTTCCTATTGAATCGATCTAGGGCATGATTGCGGTACTTAATGGCTGCACCGATCTCCGCAGTCCACCAGGGGACTGGGCGTCGCCTCGCAGGTCCACTGGGATGTGGAATGGAGGTGCGTGCTGCATCATGCACTCTTGACATAAATATATCTAAGGCTTCGATTGGTGGCAAAGTCGACGCTAGATCGACTTCAAGGTCCACTGCACGCTCGAAGGCAACCCAGTCGGCCCGACTGAGATGCCAGTGAGGGTGTTGTTCACGTGAGTGCTGAAGGTGTTCGAAAGTTAGATGGAGTGGGAAGTGATCACTCCCACAGAGATCAGGGTGAAGGCTCCAAGATGTGGTAGGAGCAAGGCTGGGACTGCAGAAGGACAAGTCCAACGCAGAGTATGTGCGTGAGGAAGGACTGAAATATGTGGGAGTCCCATCATTCAGCAAGGTTAAACCTGATGCCTCACGGAATTGATCTACAATTTGACCCCGGGGCTCTGTACGAACGGAGCCCCATAAACGATGGTAGGAATTAAAATCACCCAAAAGAACTACAGGAGACGGAAGTTGTTCGAATATGCAAAGCAGGTCCTCAAGAGAGAATCGCTCCTCCCTTGTGATGTAGATACAGCATACAGATATTGGCTGTGGTAGATGGACCCGCACGGCGACAGGTTGGAGGGGGGTGGTGAGAAAGATTGGTGTTGAGTGGATGGTATCTTGAACACCGATTGCAACACCACCGTGTGCACGACCACCCTCAGGAAGCTTGTCGGTGCGGTAAAGCGTGTATCCGTTCAGAATCACTGATTCATTTGGACGAAAATGTGTCTCTTGGAGACATATGATGGCAGGGTCAAATTCAGATATTAAGATTTGCAGTTCCTCGAGATGAGTACGGAAACCGTTAAGGTTCCATTGGAGACAATAAGCCATAGCTGGAAATAGTATAGTTACCTTTTGAGGCGTACTCTATTTCTAGGCCCTGCCACCTTGATAAATTCCTCATCCGCGGCTTCGTCCTGTATCATGTCCTCGGGTAAGGACACAGAGGGCGAAGGGGATGAAGAAGGGGGAGTGGGGCGGGTGCTTTAGTAGGTGAAACCCAACGTTCTGGAGCGGTCTTTTGACCTACTTTTCGCCTTACGACATTTTACTATAAGGCTGTCTCCCCTTACGATATTTTTCTGTAAGGCTAGACCAGTCCTTTGACCTACTTTTCGCCTTACGACATTTTACTATAAGGCTGTCTCCCCTTACGATATTTTTCTGTAAGGCTAGACCGGTCCTTTGACCTACTTTTCGTGTAGACCCAAATGGAGAATTCAACGCCCGAAAATGGAGCTCGGTGGAGCTCGCCTTAATGGATTTCTCTCGTAAGGCATGAGCTCCATTTTCTGGCAGTGTTACCAACTCCTCACTCGAAAAAATCACCAGGGTTTTTGTTTTTGGGTATAACCTAACCTAAAGCAAGGAGGTGGCAACCTTGCTTGAGGTATTTTCTCGCAGTGGTGCCAACTCCTCACTCGAAAAAAATCACCAAGGTTTTTTTTCTTGGTCTAACGTAACCTAAAGCAAGGAGGTGGCAATTTTGCTTGAGGCTTGCCTTACAGTGCATAAAGCAAGGTTGCCAACCCACTGGTACTTTTGCCATAGCCTTTTACAAGAAAAAAAAAAGAGAAAGGGAAGAGTTAAACAACCGACAGCTTACCCACAGCCTTTTTTGCTCTAACCTAACCTAAAGCAAGGAGCTGGCAACTTTGCTTGTGCAATCAACCCGGTCGACCGCCCTCAAGTGGAGATAAGCGTTGCCAACTCCTCACTCGAAAAAAAAAATCACCAAGGTTTTTTTGGTCTAACCTAACCTAAAGCAAGGAGGTGGCAATTTTGCTTGTGCAATCAACCCGGTTGATCGCCCTCAAGTAAAGATCAGCGTTGCCAACCTACATATACTAAACAAGGAGAGCCGGCACTGCCGTAAAAGAGAGAGAGAGATGGGTGGATGGTAATATAGTATGTGTGTGCGTGTGTGCGTATAATATGTAGCATTATTAACTAGAGTGTGTTGGCAATTTACTTGCAACTAAAAAAATAGAGATGCCAACGTTGGTGTAAGATGAAGAGAGAGAGAGAGAGAGAGAGAGAGAGATTTATGGCTGGCAACAGTAACGAGCGAATGCGCCATATCGTAATTTTCCAACTCCGTATATCGTGATTTTTGTAAACCTCTCTCTCGGGGGAAACACGATGTGTTATACACACGCGCGCGCGCGCCTGTATTGTGACGCAAACAAACAAACAAAATAATAAATGTTGTCTTTTAGGATACCTGGCCCCCTATAACCTCGCGAGGGTGCGTGGTGCCCAACGCAGTTCTAATGGCCGCGGCTAACAAAGCCATGCCTTTGTAGAGTTTCATGGGTTCTTTTTTTTTTCCTCCCACCCCCCTCAATTTGTTTAAGTAATTCGATTTGATCCTAAAAAACACTCTGCATCCTATTGGAGTGCTTTGGATGTGTTTTTAGATTAAAAATTTTGTAATTGGGGAATGTAGAAAAGCTATTCTTGCTTGTTGGCGATATTTTTTAAAACTGCTCTGTGACCCTCTCGTTTTTCACGTCGTAGGCGAAGGACTTCTCTGCAATCAGGATGACACTGCATAGGGTATCCTCGGGCAAGGCATCGTGGAACTCGCAGACGACCTTGATGTTGGTTCGATCGTTGACCACAACCTTCTTTCTCTTAGATGTGTTGATGACGGTCATGGGTCTCCGTGCTTTGAACTCGCTGGGCGTGTAGTACATGTCCACGCTCCCCTCGGTCACGCGTTTGTAAGCCGAAAACGCTTCGTAAAGTTTGAGGTAATCGTTTTTGGTCACGTCGAGGTTGTAATTCTCGCGCGGGAACACTTCGTTGCGTCCGTTCTTCAGATAAACGTTCTTGATCTTGCAGTCGTCGAACTTGCTGGAATCTTTTTCCTGATTGTTATTGCGCCCGGTCTGAAAAAGCACTACGACGAAATCTGGCATGTCGAACTGTATGTTGTTGAACTGCGTCGTCACGTCGAATTCCATGTGACTTCCCGATGCCACCTTCTGGACGCACTGGTAACCGTGAAAGTGAATCGCCACCTGCGGACTTTTCAAGATCTCCGCTTTGTACTTGAGGGCGTAGTTTGTTTCGTATTCCACCACCGGCATTCTCAATTCCATGCTCCGGATGACGCATTTCGCTGCTTCGGGTAGAGTGTTGGCTATCGGCGTGGTGCCGTCCGGACCCAAAGTAGCGTATCGCATTAGTGCGTCGTTGTCGTTGGCCGCTCTTCGAAACGTAACGCGCAGTCCTCCCTTCCACATGATCTCCTTGTAGTCCGAGAAGAAACCAGGCAGCAGACGCATGGGAAAGAGCACCGTGTGACTTTTCGTCGATATTTTGGTCCCGGCTTCGAATCCTCCCGCTTGATAGTACGCTGCGTCCGTTTTGGATAATTTCAACGTTCCCACTGCCGTCGACGTGATGCCTGGATAGTCTATTCTGTCGATGACGGTGTTGTGTTTCCTCACCTCCACCTGCGAGAACAGGTGAGGCACGAAGTTGTCCACGAGTATCAAGTTTGCTGCTGCAGGAAACGCGTCTCCGCTTTCTTTCTTCACCACGTCGAATTGAAGGTAGAGGTCCGCTCTGTGAGGATGAACGAACCCGTCGCCTACGTCCACGTCGTATTCGATCTCCCTGTTCGCCTCGTTCAGATTGGCAAACGTGCGACGGTTGGGAGGGAAAGATTGCAATTCGTAACTTTCGATTTGCTCCATTTTACATGTATGGTTATTTATTATACGTTGATCTCCACGATGGCCGTCGTAGTGGCACCTGCGAAATCCACCACGTCTCCTTTCTCGTTCGTCACCACCAACTCTATGTCGTCTATGCGGTTGCGACATACCGGAAAATAGATCGGCGAAGAGGGCGTGTAGATGATCGGTTCCATGAACTCGGAACTTGGTTTGAAAGTGGCTATGATTCCCGTCTGCTTATGACTTCCTAACAATCCGTCCGAAGATTTCGTGATCATACCTTCGGCCACGTTACAGTGTACGTTCAGAGTCTCTATGGCCAAGAATTTAGGAATGTTGGTTGCTACGTGCTTGATACCAGCTTCGAGTTTGGTGTTGTTCTCGAAACCTAAAAGTTCTCCCATGGTGCCCAGGTCCACGGTCTCCGTCGCGGATAGGATTTCCACTCTGTGCGTGACCGAATTTTGAGAAAGGTATGTGCCTTTGGGTAATTGAGCTTGCAAAGTGGAAAGATTGTATTGTCCTGGCGTGACGACGATGTGTTCGCTTCCGACGCTAATTTTGTTGTTGTGCTGCGTGACGTTGGGTATGAGGTACATGCTGTAGAATGCACGCAGAGCCACGGATTTAGGATAGACGATGTCGTCGTGCAGCGTGAGTTTCAAGATTGAAGATTCGCTCGTGAGATGGAACACACCCATCCTAGTGATGCTGTTTGAGGTTCCACAATGCTTTCTGGAAATCCTCGATCGTAGGGTTATTTATTTTAGAGAGAAACGTGAGTACGGAAAGGCAGAGATGGCCGCAGTTCACGTCTCCGAAATTTTGAATGCGTTCGTCGTTGTAGTATATGGAGGTTTTGTTCGTTTTCAGATAATGAATTAAATTTGTAGGTGGAACACCTCCGAAAGAATCGAAAACGAATGCTTTATCATTGTCGTTTTTGTGGTAACATATCCAATGCGTGCCTGGATTTTCTTGACCGTCCAAGTTGACTACTCCGCATTCTTTTTTTTTCACGGTTGAAGGTAACGAGTCGGACATGAAAACTCCTCTGAAGTGTTTGATTTGTAACGGTTCGATCAGAGATTCAATGTCTCGGTTGGTGAGTGCTTCTGTTTCTTTTTTTTAAACTTTTTCATCACGCCCTTCCCCTTCTTCTCCATGGCCAGGTTGTGACGTTTCTGTTCTTCCAATTTCGCCTTGTTCTTCTTCGAGTCGATGACGGTTTTCGCGATGGCGGCACTTCCGCCGGCCAAACTTCCCACGGCCCCCAATGCTGCCAGGATGGGTGGGATGCTGAATATGAAACCTCCGATCTTTTGCTGTTTCCGCGAACGTTGCAATCTTTTCAATTGAGGTGTGCTGAGCAGCAATTTCATTCCGTGTCCTTTTGACAAGCAAGAACGTTTCTTCTCGCGTTGTTTCTTGGTGAGTAACCCATCGAGAGCACCTAGATTTTTTAGATTGGAGTATGGTATCTGGTACACGACACCCTTGGGCTTCATGTTGATGCTCTATGTGTTATTTTCACGGTATGTTATTTATATATATATTCTGAGATTTTTTCTTGTGTAGTTTTTTACGGTATGTTATTTATATATTTTCAAGGCCTCGCTGTCGTTACACAAATTCTATTACGTGCTTCGTTTTCTTGCCAAGAAGTTCCTTTGTCCCCTTGTACACGATTCGAGTTTTGTTCTCGATTAAAATAGATAGCTTCTCGTCGGATAACATGTTAGCGTATCGATCTGGTAAAAATAGACTGTATTGTGCGTTGAGCAACAGGCGTACCTTGGGACCATACTGGGTAGAAACAATTGAACCGGAAGTTATCGTGTAAGGTTTGTCGACTTCCAATTCCTGAATTTTTACATACTCGACTGACAAATTTAGCATTTGTTTTAATGCTTGGAGATCACTTATTTTTTCGGTCGTCATATCAAAGAAAAATTTCAAAGTGTTAGAGAGAAATTTAATTGTTTTTCACGATGTGTGTTATTTATATATACCGAAGATTATTTTTTTCACGATGTGTGTTATTTATATATCAAGTTTTTTTTTGACACGTATATATATTATTATTTTTTAACAGAGGAAGAAAGTTCGTGCTTCGGAAAACGCGAGGATGTGCGTAGTGATATCTTCCGTCTCCTGCATAGACTTGTACCAATCATCAGTATACTGTCTTCTTCCCTGCCTTGCCTCGTACAGTTCGTCCGACCTATCGTCCAATTTTTGCCCTGCAGCCAAAAGCAGAATGTTGAGATCACCGCACCTCAGGCCGCTGATCTCCCGAAGAAGGTCCTTGAGAACCATTTCACAAGGGATGCGAAATTCCGGCATTGTTCTTGCTATGTTTACAAGTTTATTAACATCTCCGTTAACTACCTTTTTGAATATTTTAGATAGTAGCTCGGGTGGCAAATTAGTTATGCAATCCATGTTGTTTTTTTACTGTATGTTATTTATATACCCCACCCCAATTTTTGTTTCGTGTTCATGGCGATGGTGGTGCCTAGTGCGGCGACCCGTTCACCCAACGATGCGTCTCTACTCACGAATCTTTCGAAAGCTGCGTGCTCTAACTTTCTGTCTGCTTCGTGACGTGCATCCAGATCCGTCTGCGTGGTGTTGTAGGCGATGTCGTGATCTTTGCATGCGGCGTCCAACGGATTCACACCCTTGTCTCCTCTCTCCAATCTTTTCTCGAGTTTGGTACCCGGTCCGCAGTACTGGTAGCCAGGTAAATGCATCTCGAAAGGTAACTTGTTGATGATGTCGTTCACGAGTCCCTTTCCTTCGGCAACGTTCCAGAATTTCGGAGGCAGCGTGTTGATGATTTTGATCAGGTAACCTATGCCCTTGTCGTCGTTCACGATGAAGTTGGAAAGTTTCGTGCTGATCATGTCCACGATGCCAGCCTTCTCGTTGTAGAAATTACGGTTGCCTGCATTCTCTTCGCCGGCTATCACCAACAATCGGTCCACGAGTTTCCTAACGTCGTCCACCCAAACGAATTCTTTGGGTAACGTGTTGTAGCGTTTGACGCCGCTGCCTGTTTTGACCTGGTTCCAAATCGGTTTGATGAGATTCTTGTACTTCTCGCCGCTGCTCGATTTCACCCTATTCTGCGAGGCGTCGTTGTTCTGGTACAAGGCATCCGTCATGATCAGAATTTCCTTGTAACTCTGGTAATCTTCGTCGGTGTAATCTTTCGGCTGCTTTTTGGCGACGAGTTCCCACAGTCCAACCGTACCCGGATACCTGTTCCAACTATCCTTGTCGCCTAAATTGACTTTAATGTCGTTGCCTTCGAAGGTCACCTTCGATTTCCCAATCTTCCACACCACACCGCCGCCTTCGCTGGTTTCCATGCTGGGATACAATCCGAACACTTCATCCTTGTCGAATTTCCCCGTGCTCAGGTAGTCTCGTGCCAAAGGTCCCAACTCGATCTTATCCGAAGACGACGACGTGCTGCCTATGGCTCGACGTCGTGCAGGTGCATCCTTCAGTTCGAACGGCGTCGAAGGAATGCTCGAAATGGGCGTGGGTACGGTGTAACTTTTAGCTGCGAGCGGTACGAGTTCATTAATCAAATTTTTATTTTGTTCCGTGACACTTTTAATTTCTTTACCTAGACCGCTGATGGCATCGATCACGGGTTGATCCTGACGTTTCTTCTCTTCGTAGAATCCGCGATTCTCGGATTTCCAACCTTTGAAGCGTTTCGCGAGGTAATCGCGAAGCTTGAGATTTTCGTCTTCGATTTTTCGTTTCGTCATGACGTTATTTATATACGTCGTTTCTCACAACGTTGCAACGTTTAGAAAGTCGTTGATTTTGTTTCTGTATTTTCCATCATTGGGTTTCCTCGTCATGTCGATCGTCGCGAATCCGAAATCGTCACCGTTCCAGCAAGTAGAGCAGCAGCGTTCCGAAAATTGATTGTAGTTCATGTCTCCGCCTACGTAGTCATCGTACGCGTGCTTGAGGTTGGTGTGATCTTGACGAAACAAACATATGAAATTAGCGTTGTCGCGTACTAACTGTTTTGGAATTTTGGAAAACGTTTGAGCTAGGTAGAAGCAATCCATTCCTTTGTGACGACCTTGCGTGAAAAAGTTGCGAATTTCATTTTGATTTTCCAGGATGGCGTCGTGGAACACGACGACTGAATTTTCACGACAATCGTCGAGTGGTTTTATTTCCGAGGCGAACGTTGCAATGTCCAGACCATCGTACAGTTTCATCAGTTGCTGGTATTTGGATTGCTCCAAACTTTTCGAGAACACGTACAGGTGCCTGTTCTTCCAATCTAACCAATTCGGTGCGAGGAGAAAATTGTCCACGAGCAGTGTCGTTTTCCCACACCCCGAAGGACCTACGATCAGACAGCGGATGCTGTCGGGAAGCAACTTGCCGTTCTTTTTCTTCGTTTGACTTTCCGGATCCGGTAGACGCTTCACCACGTTCCACGTACTCACAAGATCACTTCGTTCGCGTCGATCCAACTCTTTTCTGGAAGTCCCAGCCATTTGACAAACAGTTTGTCACCTTTCCTACGCAATACTTTCTCGATGAGGTACGTGTCGGGGTGTTTCGTTTTAGAGAGTTCCTCTTCGTAAAATCTTCCTTTCAAAATCTCGCCGCTACTATCTTTTATTATATACGTGTGTCGGTTTCCGGGTAGAACTCGAACCACCGTAAAAAGTTCCGTGCTCCAATTTTTTGTGAATCCCTTCTCGAAGGTGCGTTTGAATTTGCTGATCCTCACCTGGTCTCCAATTTTGTATTTAGCTTTTTTTGTCGTGGGTGTGTACTTTGGACAGTAAACGGTAGAAATTAAACGCTGCTCGTCGGACTTGGTAACGTCGGCCGGCTTCATGCCTATCGTTCTGTGTACCGTATCATTATAGGTGTCGACGAGTTCCGGCAGGACGTCGACCCATTTGTAATTTCCCCGAAGCGTGAATCGTTTCCACATGTGTGTTTTCAAGGTTCGATTGAATCTTTCCACGATGCTGGCTTTGATGTGACTGAAGCTCGAATAATGTCGAATCTTGTGTTTTTGAATAAACTTTCGGAATACGGCGTTGTAAAATTCTTTACCGTTGTCCGTTTGCAGAAACCGTGGTCGTCTGCCGCCGCTTTCGCGAAAAATTAATTTGAATGCTTCCGTGACGCACGTTCCCGTTTTCGCCTTCAAAGGTAGAGCCCATGCGAATTTCGAAAACGTGTCTATGACGGTGAGGAGGTACTTGTTGCCCTTGTTCAATTTATGCACGTTTTTCAAATTGCCGCTACTCATCTCCACGAGGTCACTTTGCCAGAGGTCGTCGATGCCCTTGGTTACCACGGCCAAACGTTCGTAGTTACGGCGTGCAGGTTTATGCAATTCTTCGACGATGGCTTGCCTTGACATTTTTTCTTAGAGATTACGTTTCAAGAGAAGCACAAGCGTGATGGGATTCAAAGAGGGTGGCACTTCGCTCGTGTTTTGAACGATCAGCTTATCGCCGGCACTCACGTCGAAAACAGTAAGATCTTCGTCTTCGTGTATTTCATATATGTTGCGCGTTTCGTTCCAACGTGCCAGAGGAATGTTTCCTGCTTTCTGGACACCACGATTCGATATCAAAGTCATGGTGGGAACGCTAGCTTTTCTGCCGTGAGACCAGTACGAAAATTCGTTTATCTGAATCGTGCCATCGAGGAGAAACTTGTAGTACGGATGATAAGGATGCAACATGTACAGTTTGTTACCTTCGACGAAGGTGGAGATTCTCTGTTGATTGGGTACGCTGTTGATTTCGATGGCTTGCAGAGAATGGAGTTTAGCGAATTTAGTGTCGACGCTAACGAGGTTGCTGTGAAGCTGACCCAGTGTGTTTTTGTATGGGCAACAAATGTTCGACTATGGTATCCGTTACGGTAGAAAATGACGGTTTGATTTTCACTTCCACGTTCAACTGCTTGTAGCTTTCGTTGAGTTCTTGCAACTTGGCACCGAAAGAGGCCAGCGTCGATTCCTGTGTTGATTCCAGCACTCCAACTTGATCTCTGATGTTGACGACAATGTTCTGAAGGTTCTCGATTTGATTCAATTTCGAGCTCTTCTCGGTAAGATCGTTCACGATGATTCGCATGTCTGTAAACTGCATGTGAAGGTCGGCGACGCTCTGCGAAGTGGGCAGCGTCGACACCAGCGAGGCAAGTTCGTCTCGAATCTGTTCCACGTTCGCCGTTTCCGTTTCCAGTCGTTTCAGCATACGTGATATGTTCCTTTTCAAAGCGTGTAATTCTTTGGAGGTAGGGAGATTGCCCACTTTACTCTCGAGATCGCTCAACGAACTTTTGATGTCACTCGATTCGGATAGTGCCGTCACCGCCGTTTTCAATTTTTCCAAATCTTCGCTCGAAGGCACGCTCGTTCGTAACGATTCCAAGTCACCCTGTATGTTGTCCAGTACGTGATGAAAATGAGCGAGATTCGTTTCGACGTTTAAATTTTCTAAATATTCGATCTTCTGCTGAACCGTGCTTAACGTGTCTTGAATGCTCGTCAACGCTCTCGCTTCAGCGTGAATATTTTTAATTTCTTCGTTGATCAATTCCAAGGACGCCTGAAGCGTGGCGATGGTGGTTTGAATGTGTTCGAAATCTTGATAGGCCTCCAATTGAATTTTTATGTTCGCGACGCTTTTACCGATGACCTGCAGTTCGTCCGACGATGGTAGGTTCGTCATTGTATCTTCCAAAGTCTGCAACTTGGATTTAATTTCTTCCAACGTGCTGGTGAATTCTTCTTGTAATTTGGAAACGACGACGTGCAAGCGTTCTACATCAATATCGTTCACGACGGTTTGAAGTTCAGAGAAATTCTTTTCTATTGCGGAACTTCGTTCTTCGATTTCGAGTTTCAATTTTTCCAAATCTTCATTTTTCGCTTGAAATTGCTGTAATTTGGCCAAATCATTTTGAAGCGAATCCACGCTCAACTGTATATTTTGAACGTTGTCGTAAGAAGGTACGTCGACATAATTTTTTATCAGCGTTTTCAGTTCGGAATCGATTTTCAGAATAGGGTCGAGACATTGCGTTTGGAGCGTAGCGATTTCCGACTCTAAACTTTTGTTTAAGGTTTCCTGCAAAGCAATCAAATCGGTCCTCAACTTCTTAACTCGAATGTCCAACATGAGAATCTCTTCTGCGTGGTCTACACGCTTGGTGTTGCCGAAAATGTCGTTAGGCATTTTTGGTTAACGGTTATTTATAATAGGATAGACGATTCGTAATTCTACGAAGAGAGGAATAAGTTTATCGTAATCTCCGAGGAGTTCCACGTAAAGATAATCTCCTGCAGACACATCGTACGTAATGTTAGAAAGCATCTTGTCGTGCTTGATTCGAAAAATGTTCTTGCCGGTAGAAATTTTGATTTCGCCTGCGTTTTCCGGATTCACGGTGATTTGAAGTTTCCCGTCGATCGGAATTTCGTAGAAATGTAAATTGTTATTAAAAACATAAAACATCTTGCCCACGTCCTCATCCAATTTCGTCCAAATGCTGTTGAGGTGAATGATCAACAGACCGTTGAGTTTAGTTAATACGGAAGGTAGAAATTCATGATCTGTCGTCGTGCGGTGTACAGTCTCCATTGTTTGCTTTCGGAAACCAAAGAGATTCATGTTGGTTATTTAAGAAAAAATTGAGAACGTATCTAATATAAATAACACCACAAAAAAAATGTGTGCAATTTAGTAACCATCTTTTTTTCTTAGCAAAAGAATGGAGAAGAAGGAAGCAAAACGTGCATGCGACCAATGTGGGAAATATATATCCATTTCTAACTTGAGAAGACATCGGAAGGATGTGCATGGCAAAGGATCAAGTAAGAGAGAGCTCGATGTTGACGATCAAGCGCCACGAAAGAAGCAGAAGAGTGCCGGCGAAAGTATTCGAAATATTTTAACCAAGGAGACTTTCCGATCTGAAGAAACATCTGATCTAAACAACTTTTTTCGCTCGGTCAAAAGCAAGTTAATTTCGTCTATCACCGAAGCTTTGTTGCAATGCTCGTTGAAAATCCACCTCATCGTTTCCGCCATTTACGAAAACGTAAAAAAAGAGCGAGAAACTTTCCATCATTACACTGGTGTAAAGAGCCTCCACGCCGCCGACGTCGATGAGGTGGATGCCATTTGCAACCAGATGATTGACGCTTTGTTGAACAAGCACGAGACTTTCCAAAAACGTGGATCGGGTTGGACACTTTGCGGTTCGTCTCACACTTTAACTTTGAAGGTGGCACGATACAACCCGATGGGAGCATCCAGCTACATCAATTTGCCCCCGGAAATAGCCAGTAAGAAAGCCATCATCAACATTCAAAATGAGGATAACAGATGCTTTTTGTGGTGCATCATTGCCGATCATCACCCAGCCAATGATGACAAACATCGTTTATACCACTACAACAAGCCGGAATATCTCTCAGAATTTGAAAAACCTATGGCTGGCATTAATTACCCCGTAAATCTACGAGACATTAGTAAATTTGAGGCACAGTACAAGACAGATAAAAACGAAAATATAGCAGTACACATCTTCGGATTAGACAAAAACAACACCATCTACGTTCTCAGACACAGCAACATTAAAAGTAATCGTGTCATCAGATTACTCCTGATCGAAGATGATGATAATTATCATTACTGTCTAATTCAGAATCTTCCAAAATTAACAAGAAGTCAAATTACCACAGATCACCATAAAATTGGAGTATGCGACAGATGCCTGAGTATATTCTACGGTCAAGGAAAAAAGAATGCTGATGAAGAACTCCGAGATCATCATGAAATGTGTAGTAAACATTCGGCTACGACTATCAAAATGCCTTCTCGAGACATGACATTTTCCAACTACACCGCATTACTCTGGCATCCCGTGGTGATATGCGCCAACTTTGAAAGTTTCCAACTTCCACTCGCCACATGCGAACCGAATCCCAGCGTATCGAGCACCACCGAAATTCTACATCACGAAGCCTGCGCTTTTGGATTGATGGTCAACAACACAGGCGATGTTATTTTACATCGTGGCAATGATGCTCCACAAATATTCCTTCAAACCTTGAAGCAGATGGCCATACAATTCGCTCCTCCACTAAGAGAAGACAAAGCAATGGAGCCTCTTACCCAGGAAGAGAAGAAAGCATACGACCTTGCCTCTCAGTGTGATGTGTGCGAAAGTAACTTCACCCTCGAAAATGTCAAAGTTCGCCACCACAATCATCACACGGGAAAATATGTGGCCCCCCTGTGTAACAACTGTAATCTACAAATCAAAAAACCGAATTTTATTCCAGTATTCATTCACAATTTGGAGGGCTACGACGCCAAAATCTTCATAAAGGAGATGGGATGCGACGCTCAACCCATTAGCGTCATAGCTCGCACCAACGAGAAATTCATTTCATTCAGCAAGAAGGTGGACGTTGGAAATGGCAATCGCGTAGAAATTCGCTTCTTGGACTCCTACAACTTTCTGTCTTCGAGTTTGGCGACACTCGCGTCTCAACTCACCGACGATGATTTGATCGCCACCAGGAAATGTTTCGGCGACCAACATTTAGCACTGTTGAGACGCAAGGGTGTTTACTTGTACGAATACATGACGGATGCTTCCAAATTCTCAGAAACATCATTACCACCAAGAGAAGCATTCTACAGTCGTCTTAGCGACACCTGTTGCAGCGAAGAGGACTACCATCATGCTCACCTCGTGTGGTCTACATTCTCTTGTCAAACCATGGGTGACTATCACGATCTGTATCTGAAGCTGGATGTTACGCTATTGAGCGACCGTTTTCATCTCCATCGCTCGAGAGGAATGGCAGCATATGGTTTGGACCCCGCTTTCAGCTACACCACACCGGGTTATTCTTGGCAGGCGATGTTAAAATCCACGAAGGTGAAGATAGAACTCATCAAAAACGTCAATCAACTTTTGTTTGTCGAAGAGGCAAAACGTGGTGGAATCGTCCAGTGTCCCCTTCGATACGTCAAGGCCAACAATCCATATGTTGCCGATTTCGATGCAGGGAAACCGACAAACTTCTTGGCATACTGGGACATGAACAATCTGTATGGTTATGCCATGTCCGAGACTCTGCCTATCGGAGAATACGAGTGGATGAGCGAGCAGGAACTTCAAGATTGTTTGGAATGGAGTGAAGATCATAAAAATGGATGTTTCCTGAAAGTAGATTTGGAATATCCTGCATCGCTTCATCGAGAACACCATGGATTTGCGATGGCACCTGTGATGGAATCGACTCCGGAGAAGAAGCTGATGCTCACCTTCAAGAGCAAAGAGAATTACGTGGTGCATTATCGCCTCCTACAATTCTACCTCCAGCATGGATTGGTTTTGAAGCGCGTGCACTCGGGATTGAAGTTTAGACAGACCAGGTGGCTAGCACCCTATATCGACGGCAACACTCAACGTCGAGCATCAGCTTCTTCTTCCGCAGACAAAGACCTATACAAGTTGATGAATAACAGCATCTACGGCAAGAGCATGGAAGATGCGAGGAAAAGAAGAAATATCAACTTGGTCTCCGACCCGAAGAAAATAAACAAGCTCGTCGCTCAGCCCACGTACAAGAACTTCACGATACTGAGCGACACGTTGGTATTGATCGAACGTGCTCTCCGCCACATAACATTCGACAAACCAATCGCCGTGGGAGTCGCAATCCTCGAGTTGTCAAAGCTGGCCATGTACAAGTTTCACTACGACATCATGAAACCGCGCTATGGAGAGGCAATCGAGGTGGCGTACACCGACACGGACAGCTTCGTGTACAACATCCACACCAATGATCTATACGAAGATCTAAAAAGCATAAGCCACCATTTCGACTTCTCGAACTATCCAAAAGATCACGCGCTCTTCGACGACAGCCAGAAAATGACGATCGGGAAGATGAAGGATGAAGTCAACGGCCGCATCATCACAGAGTTTGCGGGTCTTCGAGCGAAAATGTATGCCGTGAAAATCCAGGACGAGACCGAAATAAAAAAAGCAAAAGGGGTGGGGCGTTCGAGCACAAACAAACTGACCGTAGAAGATTACAAGTCGTGCTTGTTCGACAAAAAAATCAAACGCATGACCGAACATCGGATCACGAGCACCATCGACCAGTTGCATACATCCACGATCAACAAAGTGGCGCTTGATCCCCACGACACCAAATTGAGGCTACTCGACTGCAACATCCACACCCGAGAATGGGGATGTCATGACGAGGAAGAAACCTGCTCGCACCATTAGACTTCTGCATCAAAAAAGTACGTATTATTTCTTGCACCACTTTTTTTTTAAAAAAAAACAATCATTCAGACTAATTTTTGTATTCACACTTTTTTTTTATATTTTTCTATCATTTTTTTTAAAGAAAAATAATCATTCACACTTTTTTTTATATTTTTCTATCGTTTTTTTAAAAAAAACAATCATTCACACTAATTTTTGCATTTACATTTTTTTTATATTTTTCTATCATATTATGTACACTATTTTGAGGATATTTTTTTTTCTTTCAGATGCAGCACCCTACGGAAACTTTTTTACTTCTTACACTTTCTATTCTTAACCAAAATATTTTTCTTCTCTTCAATCATAAAACACACACATTACACACGGAGGTCCTCTGTAGGGAGTTATGGGGGGGGGGTTAAAAAAGAACCCATGAAACTCTACAAAGGCATGGCTTTGTTAGCCGCGACCATTAGAACTGCGTTGGGCACCACGCACCCTCGCGAGGTTATAGGGGGCCAGGTATCCTAAAAGACAACATTTATTATTTTGTTTGTTTGTTTGCGTCACAATACAGGCGCGCGCGCGCGTGTGTATAACACATCGTGTTTCCCCCGAGAGAGAGGTTTACAAAAATCACGATATACGGAGTTGGAAAATTACGATATGGCGCATTCGCTCGTTACTGTTGCCAGCCATAAATCTCTCTCTCTCTCTCTCTCTCTCTCTCTTCATCTTACACCAACGTTGGCATCTCTATTTTTTTAGTTGCAAGTAAATTGCCAACACACTCTAGTTAATAATGCTACATATTATACGCACACACGCACACACATACTATATTACCATCCACCCATCTCTCTCTCTCTTTTACGGCAGTGCCGGCTCTCCTTGTTTAGTATATGTAGGTTGGCAACGCTGATCTTTACTTGAGGGCGGTCAACCGGGTTGATTGCACAAGCAAAATTGCCACCTCCTTGCTTTAGGTTAGGTTAGACCAAAAAAACCTTGGTGATTTTTTTTTTTCGAGTGAGGAGTTGGCAACGCTTATCTCCACTTGAGGGCGGTCGACCTGGTTGATTGCACAAGCAAAGTTGCCAGCTCCTTGCTTTAGGTTAGGTTAGAGCAAAAAAGGCTGTGGGTAAGCTGTCGGTTGTTTAACTCTTCCCTTTCTCTTTTTTTTTTCTTGTAAAAGGCTATGGCAAAAGTACCAGTGGGTTGGCAACCTTGCTTTATGCACTGTAAGGCAAGCCTCAAGCAAAATTGCCACCTCCTTGCTTTAGGTTACGTTAGACCAAGAAAAAAAACCTTGGTGATTTTTTTCGAGTGAGGAGTTGGCAACACTGCGAGAAAATACCTCAAGCAAGGTTGCCACCTCCTTGCTTTAGGTTAGGTTATACCCAAAAACAAAAACCCTGGTGATTTTTTCGAGTGAGGAGTTGGTAACACTGCCAGAAAATGGAGCTCATGCCTTACGAGAGAAATCCATTAAGGCGAGCTCCACCGAGCTCCATTTTCGGGCGTTGAATTCTCCATTTGGGTCTACACGAAAAGTAGGTCAAAGAACCGGTCTAGCCTTACAGAAAAATATCGTAAGGGGAGACAGCCTTATAGTAAAATGTCGTAAGGCGAAAAGTAGGTCAAAGGACCGGTCTAGCCTTACAGAAAAATATCGTAAGGGGAGACAGCCTTATAGTAAAATGTCGTAAGGCGAAAAGTAGGTCAAAAGACCGCTCCAGAACGTTGGGTTTCACCTACTTGCTTTGAGCGCCCGCCGGGCAGCTTTCAGCTGCGCCTTAAGTTTCAGGGTGGTGGCTGTCACCCTGACTGGAGAGCTACTGGACTTCAGAAAGTATTCTTTCGAATGCACCTGCTTGAACTTTTTCTCTGTAGAGCGAGGAGTGATTGCTGGTTTCCTCGAAGCAGGACGAGCTACTACGGGAAGCGTTGTTGTTTGGGTTGACACGTCGCTGGTTTGTACACCTACACTGCGACGGCTAAGAGCAGCTGCAGCAACTGTAGCGAATGGCACAGGTAAAGTGGTGCGTATGCTTTCACGGAGACGTTGTTTTGCTTCACCAGCAGAGATTTTCTCTGTGACGACCAACTCTCTTATTTTCTTCTCTTGTTGGAAAGAGGGGCAGTCGCGATGCCAGACTGGGTGCTCGCCTTGGCAGTTAATGCATTTGGGACCTGAAGAACAAGGTTCGGTCCCATGATCAGGCAGACTATACTTACCACAAAGGGCGGTAGTGGCCTTGCAGGAAGGCTGAGTGTGCCCAAAGTGCTGGCATTTGAAACACCGCATCGGGTTAGGGATGTACGGCCGGACTTTGAGTCTCAAATATCCAGCCCGTAGAATATCTGGGAGAGTGGTCGTTTGGAAGGTCAAAATAATGGAAGCAGTTGGAACAAGTTCTCCGGACTTTCGTGTCTTGATTCGCTGCACTGCGGTGACATGTTGGTCTGAAAGTGCTTGAAGAATCTCTTCCTCCTCAGCATTTAGCATATCCCAGTGGCGAATCACACCTTTACTACTGTTAAGTTGACGATGTGGTTCAACATTAACAGGGAAGTCGCCCAAAGATCTTAGCTTTAGAAGATTGTTGGTCTGGCGATCTGTGCTGGTCTGAATGAGTAGACTCCCGTTTCGCAGCTTTTTTATTTCTGGTACATCTGAACCAGCGGCGTAGTCTAGCTGTTTCTTGATAAGAAATGGTGACTGACAAGTCCTTCAATGTAGCAGCTCCGTGTTTCTTCGATGTTGTTCCAGATTCATCGTCGGTCTTCTCAACAATACTGATAACAAGGTAACGTGGAACGCTACTTCTCTTTTCCACTAATTGAAGCGGGCTCGAAGGCCGCGCTCGTTTTGGGGGTTTCCCCCCGTTTGAGTTGTTTTTTGTACCCATATAAAAAATTGTTTTATTGTGGAGGGTCCATAAATTGTCGCCTCGACATGCCCTCTATGCCGAGGAAGGCCTACCCCCAAAAATCGAGGCTACTCGAGGACCAAACCGAAATCCCCGAGGCCACGTTCGCGACTGCACCTACCCTTGCAGCCAACACTGTCCCATCGGCACTTGCAACTCACACCTTGGGATAGGGTTTTTTTTATCGAGATTGTCTCCTCTAGCAGGACCCTTAGTTATAGGGAGGTCAAAGATATGGAGATGAATGACGTGATGGAATGGTGAAAGCGTGAGATATGGATGTGAAGAATGAGTGAAATGATGAGATGAAAATGACCTCCCTACCTTACTTAATAGGGAGGTCAAACATATGGAGATGAATGACGTGATGGAATGGTGAAAAACGTGAAGTATGGATGTGAAGAATGGGTGAAATGATCTGATGAAAATGGCCTCCCTACTAAGCCCCCTCGCCCCGTCAAGGCAGTCCTACATGGAGGGGGCACTATCGCCTGAAAACAGATAAAACTTGCTCTGTGTGCCCAAAATAAAATAAAAAATAGAAATTTGATTTACTAGTGTTTTTTTTGCCCTCGAATGCAAAACGAGGGGGTGGAGATGGGATATTTTTTTCAAAATTATAATTTCGCAGGTTTTTTGTAATGCATACTATATATTCAATCAACAGAATGTTTTGTTGACTTACACAAAAGAATACAAAAAATTAACAATGTCTGCAAATATATAGTATGTATATTTTCTTTTAACGGAACTAACTCCCGCCGTGTCCTACGGGACGAAAATTTGGGGCATGTGCAGGGCCAAAAAGGGGGAAGTCCCTTTGTGCGCTCAAGCATGGCTTTTTTTATTTCTTGTTTTTTGCTATGTATATTTAAAACTGCTCTGTCACTCGCTCGTTCCTGACATCATACACAAAAGTTTTCTCTACAATAAGGATGACGCTGCATAGAGTATCGGCAGGCACGGCATCGTGGAACTCACAGACAATCTTGATGTTGGTGCGATCGTTAACAACTACCTGCTTTCTTTTAGATGTGCTGATGACGAACATGGGTCTGCGAGCTATGAACTCATTGGGGTTGTAGTACACGTCCACATTGCCGGTGGTCACTCTCTTGTAAGCTGTGTATGCCTCGTACAGTTTCAGGTAGTCGTTGTTTGCAATGTTCAGGTTGTAGTTCTCACGCGGGAATATCGCGTTCCTGCCATTTTTAAGGTAGATGTTTTTGATCTTGCAATTGTCGAACTGTCTCGAATCTTTTTCTTGGTTGTTGTCCTCCCCCGTCTGGAAGAGCACGACCACAAACTCTGGCATATCGTACCGGATGCTGTTAAACTGTGTGGTCACGTCAAATTCAAAATGGTTGCCGGAAGCAGGTTTCTGCACGCACTGGTAACCGTAAAATTGGATGGGTACTTGGGGATTCTTCAGAAATGTCTTCTTTGTACTTGAGAGCGTAGTTATTTTCGTATTCCACTACGGGCATGCGCAGCACCATAAAGTGGATGATGCACTTGGCAGGATCAGGTAGTGTGTTGAGAAGTGCTGAACCGTCTGCACTCAAGGTGCTGTAACGCATCAGCGCATTGTTGTCGTTGGCGCTTCTGCGAAAAGTGACGCGCAAACCACCCTTCCACATAATCTCTGTGTAGTCGGAGAAGACAGGAAGCAGGCGCATGGGAAACAGTACTGTGTGACTTTGAGTTTTGATTTTTGTACCTGCTTCGAATCCCCCTGCCTGGTAGTATGCTGCATCGGTCTTGGAGAGTTTCAGTGTTCCCACAGCTGTAGAGGTAATCCCGGGGTAGTCAACCCTATCGATGACGGTGTCATGCTTTCTAACTTCCACCTGCGAGAACAGGTACGGCACAAAATTATCTACAAGTCTTAAATTTGCATTGCCAAGAAATGCTTCGCCGTTGTCTCTCCTCACAACATCAAACTTGATATACAAATCAGCTCTGTGAGGGTGAATGAATCCATCCCCGACGTCCACGTCGTATTCTATCTCTCGATTCGCTTCGTTAAGGTTGGCAAACGTGCAACGATTGGGAGGGAAGGACTGCAACTCGTAACTTTCGATTTTTTTTTCGTAGTCAGGGCTTTGCTGCACCAGCATCAGTTTTATTTAGCTGGAATCTCGTTCTTGTAATTTTTTCCTTACAAGTATTTACAATAGTACATGTTAGTTCAGTTTCCTCCCGCAACTGTGGCAAGGAGGTTACATCTGTTTTGTTCCCGACAATTACAATACAATACGCAACATAGAACACAGAAATACAAAAATAATTACATAAATAATTGGAGGTACAGGACATTATTCTAATATATTACAAGACAATATATTGCTTTGTGTTGGATGTGTTTACAATTTGTAAGTTTTGTTATGTGTTTACAACATAGGGTTGTGTCTGTTGTGTGTTTACTGTAGTCATGGGCGTGGTAGTTTCAGAATGTTCCTTCTGGGTCGTGTCGTTCCGATGCTCCTTATTAATGGGTTATCGTGTTGGGGAATTTTCAAACAGAGTTTGTGAGTTGCAGCGTCTACTATGTGACTGATGCGTGGGCACTCGAGGTCATCATGTAGTTAGGTGATTCTCGTTTCTCTTGAGTAGCTTCCGATTATGCGTAGTGCTCTATTTTGTGTGATCTGTAGCTTTTTGTGGTGCGAATTTGCCATGTGTTTCCAGGCCGGTCCTGCATTCTTAAAATTGGTCTGACCATCATTTTGTAGACATGAATCCTTGCTTGCAGTTGGAGAATTGGTGAGCTTAATATTGGGTAGAGATATCCAATTCTTTGCTGGGCCTTTCGTGTCGTGTTCTCCGTGTGTAGGCCAAACGTCATGTGTCGATCTAGTGTAACTCCGAGGTATTTCACGCCTGTGGTACTGGGTATGTTTGTCTGGTACATTTGTAGTGGTATTTTCATGGTCGTTGAACCCAGTCCAAATTCAATGGATTGGCTTTTGTCGGAGTTGATTTGGATTTTCCATCTTCGGGCCCAATCCTCAAAGGTCTGAAGATACTTCTTCATTGCTTTTATGTTGGTTTGCAGTTTTCGTCCCCATGTGAAGATCGCTGTATCGTCGGCGTAAGTTGCAATCATGCCTTTTGTTGGTTGTGGTACGTCCGCCGTGTAGATCACGTAGAGGATGGGTGACAGGACTGAGCCTTATGGAACACCTGCACGGACTGGTCTTGGTCCGGATCTCTTCTCATTGAAGGTAAGGACGAATTTGCGTTCAAATAAATAACTGGCTATGACTTTACAGTAACTGATTGGGAATTTTAGAGTGTAAAGTTTGTATAATAGCCCCTGTTGCCATACACTATCGAAGGCTTTCTGCGCATCCATGAAGACACCTAGGACGCGCTGTTTCCTGTCCATTTGGACTGTGATGTTGTCTACTACTCTGAGGAGTTGCTCCGTAGTGCCGTCTTTAGGCCTAAAGCCAAATTGGTGTTGGAGTAAGATGTGGTTCTCTGCACAGAAGTCCATCAGCCGTTTTCGTAGTACCCTTTCAAAAAGTTTTGCCAGACGTGACAATAAACTTCTGGGTCTGTAGTTGGTTGGTATTTCGGGGTTTTTCCGGGTTTTGGAACTGCGATTATATTTGCGAGTTTCCAATCTTGGGGATAATAACCTGTTTTGAGGATGCTGGTGAAAAGTCGGGCAAGATAGACGGTCCCTTTCCTGGTGAGATTTTTAAAAGCTGTCGTGGGAATTTTGTCCAGTCCTGGTGCTGATTTTGGCTTCAAAAGTTTTGCTGCCGCTGCTACTTCTCTTGGAGTTATTTGGGGAACGTCCAGACTCATTGGGAGGCGTTTCAGTTCCTGGAGCCCTTCTTGTACCGTACATTCCGTTTCTATATGCTGTAGATGTCTGTGAGGGACGAACGTGTTGGTGAAATGATCTGCCAAGATGTTCATCTGGTCTGTTGGTTCCAGGATATCTGCTGTGGCAGTGCGGAAGACTGGCGCATGTTGGGTCTTCTTGGTGTGTAGTGACCTAGTCAATGTCCAGAACGAAGTGTCCATTGGTGACAGTTGTTTGAGCTTGTCGTCCCATCTTTCGATTCTGTCTCGGAGTAGGTAAGTTCATAGGTGCTGCTGTACCATTCGCCAGTCTGCCAAATGTGTCGGTGCCCGTGATTGGTACCAGCGTCTTCTAGTCCATCTAGACAGTAGTATCAGGATGTTTAGCATCGGTGAGGTTGTATTAGTCACAGGATATCTCTGGAAGGTGGTTGATTGCTACCAAACTTTTGTGATGGTATTGGAGAAAGCCAGGACAGCCCGGTCGATATTTGCTGGAGTCTGGAGTTGAACCCTGGGATCGATCGCTTCATGAATAAGTTGCTTATATTCATTCCAGTTCGTCAGTATTTTCTGGAGTGCTTTGAAGCGCTGGCAGTAAATTTCCTGTGCGAGAGAGGTTATTATCGGTAGATGGTCCGATGACATGTCCATCACAGCGTAGGGTGGTGTGCTGGTACCAACTCCTTTTAACCCTTTCACCCCCAGACAGAAAAACGTGAAAACCCTCTACATCCCAGGTTCTAATGTAAAATCTTCAATAATAAAACCATTTAATATTCCATGACAAATATTGCCTGAATCTTCATTCCAATTAATATTGTATTTCTTTGAACTTTGTAGGAAGTTCAGTGATAACCATAGTATATATTTTTGTTTTTATATAATGTGTTATGTAATAGTACATAAGGAAATAACAATACATAATAAACATTATATATAATATATATTGTATTATATATTGCGTCGTTAATCACTCGTAGCTACACATTTTGTAAATATTACATTGTTATATGGATATGCATAATATAATAAATATAATACATAAACAAATACATATTAGTATACATAAACGAAGTACAGAGTAGTACAGCAAGTCCAGATGAAAACTTCCTACTTATTCTTGTCCATTCTCTACTTCTTTGTTGTTTTTTGAACTTTGTGAAATGTTCAGTGATAACGATATGATTTTTAGTATTTATTTTTATATTTATATACTGCGTTATATAATAGTACATAATGTAATAATAATATGTAATAAATATATATATATATATAACACATAAAAGAAATACATTGTATTACATATTGTGTCTTTACTCACTTGTAGCTACAAATTTTGTAAATTTTACATTGTGATATGGATAACATAATAAATATAATACATAAAACAAATACATAATAGTACAGCAGATCCAAATGGAAACTTTCTACTTCTTCTTGTCCTTATGGTACTTAGCAAAGTGTTCCGGAGAGCATGAACCAGGTTCATCTGGCAAAACTTTCCACCTATCATATGATAATGGTGTGTCTTCTTCATCTTCCGAAATGGATTCCGAAGATACGTCAGATTTTGTAGAGGCTCCAGAATTCTCCGGAATATAGAATGAATCACTAGAATCACTAAAAGAATTCATTTTCGGAATGAAAGGAATCAACCGTCCTTCTTCGTCAACTCTCAACAAATAGGCACAACAAACGCTCGTTGCTTCTTTCCATATATGGTCATAAGGGGCGCCACTGTTTCACACCCTGCTGGTTATTACGGAAGGCAACAATAGAACCTTCACGGTAGAGCGTCCCAGAAAGAATTTCCCTTTTCCCTGCCTCAAACCAGATACCCACGTTTACAAAGAAAACAATACACTACGAACACATCATACGTGATGTGCTTGGTCTGCATGACCATTCTGTCAACACATCATACGTGACGTGCCTGGGGGTGAAAGGGTTAAGAGAATTATGTCCAGGACATCTGGTAAACCGCCTTGTCTAGGGTAGAATGTCGGTTCCCGTGGTGCCATTACATGGAAATCTATGTCCGGCAACGTGGCATACAGTAGGTTGCCCGCTACGTTGGAGATTCGGGAGTTCCACGAGGGGTGTTTGGCGTTAAGATCCCCTCCGAGTACTATGTTCGGTCCCATTGCCTCCAGTCGTAATATGTCGTTCACTTGTAGTGGAGTAGTTGGTGAACGGTAGGCGGATATTAGGATGATCTCCATGGCGGGCGTTTTAACTTTGACGGTCAAGGCCTCTATGGACGTGAGTGCAGGTGTTGCTATCTGGATAGCTGCAATTCCTCTTCGTAAGACTATGAGCAGGCCTCCTTTTCGCCTCCCCTGTCGGTCCAATCGGAAGTGTCGGTAGTCAGGTAATTTCCAATTTATATGTGGTTTCAGGTGGGATTCATTGATGAGAGCAATGTCTACTTGATGAGCTTTCATGAAGTGGTGGATTTGCTCCATGATGGTTATTTATTATATGTTAATCTCCACGACGGCAGTGGTCGTGGCTCCTGCAAAATCAACCACCTCTCCCTTCTCGTTGGTAATTGCCAATTCTATGTTGTCTATGCGATTACGAGATACAGGAAAGTATATCGGTGGGGAGGGTGTGTAGATAATTGGCTCCATGAACTCAGAGTTTGGTTTGAACGTAGCGATAATACCTGTCTGCTTGTGACTCCCTGAGATGCCGTCCGAGGATTTGGTGATCATACCTTCTGCCACATGGCAATGTATATTCAGAGTCTCGATGGCTAGAAATTTAGGAATGTTAGCACCGATGTGCTTGATGCCAGGTTCGAGCTTTGTGTTGTTCTCGAATCCCAAAAGCTCTCCGATGGTACCCAGGTCTACAGTTTCCGTGGCAGACACCAGTTCCACCCTGTAAGTTACAGAATTTTGCGACAGCAGCACACTTCTTGGCAATTGAGCTTGCAAGGTAGACAGGTTGTACTGGCCAGGGGTGATGCTGATTTTTTCGCTGCCAATTTTCATGGTATTGTTGTGTACCGTCACATTAGGTATCAGGTACATGCTGTAGAATGCACGAAGAGCAATAAATTTAGGAAAGATGATATCGTCATGCAATGTGAGTTTCAGAAGCGAAGTCTCGCTTGTGAATTTTGAATTTGATTTTAAAATTGTGGGAGCGTCAGCACTTTGGCTATTTTGCTCCCGTCACATTATACGGGGCCAGCCCTTTATCAG
The DNA here is from genome assembly GCF_977018435.1 of Lepisma saccharinum. Taxonomy (NCBI): domain Eukaryota; kingdom Metazoa; phylum Arthropoda; class Insecta; order Zygentoma; family Lepismatidae; genus Lepisma; species Lepisma saccharinum. The sequence continues at coordinate 1,438,618 of NW_028142891.1, forward strand.
TACAAAGAACAACTCTAACGTTGCATAATTAAAAATCTTAAAATGTTCTGACTTCTGTTAAAAGCTGAGGCTGTAAACGGGCACTCAGCACACATAAGGACAACAGGACAATACAAACAAAATTATACTGGCCATGGGGCCAGTCGCCAGAGCCTCGTTAGTCTTCAGTCCAGGGTGTACTAACGTGGAAGTGAGGTTGACATTTGGGTGTACTACGTGGAAGGTCACCCCTTACACCCCGTCTCTTGTGAGATGGAATACCTCCATAGTGCTTTAGGTGCCACAATGCTTTCTGGAAATCCTTGATTGTTGGGTTATTTAATTGAGAGAGGAAGACAAGCATGGAAACGCAGAGATCGCCACAGTTCACATCGCTGAAACCCTGGATGCGTTTGTCATTGTAGTAGAGGTTGGCAACACTGAGATACTTTACGAACCCAGCAGGTGGCGTGCCTCCGAATGAATCGAAAACAAATGCTTTGTTGTTGTTGGCTTTGAGGTAGCATATCCAATGTGTACCTGGATTTTCGTAACTGTCTAGGCTAACCACACCACTCTTTTTTCTTCACAACAAAAGGTAGAGAATCAGACATGAAAACGCCCCTGAAGTGCTTGACCCCCAACAATTCGATCAGAGATTCAATATCGAAGTTGGGCAGGGGCTCTTCTTTTTTTAAAACTTTTTCAAAGCTTCGAGGTTGTTCTTTCGCTTTTTGGTCACACCTTTCCCCTTCTTCTCCATAGCCAGGTTGTGGCGTTTCTGCTCTTCCAGCTCGGCTTTATTCTTTTTTGCATCGATGACGGTCTTAGCAATGGCGGCACTGACTTCTGCCAAGCTACCTACAGTGCCCAATGCTGCCAAGATACCCGGGATGCTGAATATGAAACCTCCAGTCTTCTGCTGCTTTCGCGAACCTTGTAACCTCGTCAACTGAGGAATGCTAAGCAGCAATTTCATTCCATGACCTTTTGCCAAGCAAGAATGTTTCTTCTCGCGCTGCTTTTTGGTAAGCAATCCATCAAGAGCTCCGAGAGACTTGAGGTTTCCGTAGGGTGTTTGGTAAACGACACCTTTGGGCTTCATGGTGATAGTATTTTATTTATATATCGTGAAAAGGTAAGGCTTCTCGCCCAAATTAACTTTTACATCGTCACCCTCGAACGTGACATTCGATTTTCCAATTTTCCAAACCACACCCTCGTTATGTTCCATGGTTGGGTATAATCCGAATACCTCGTCTTTTTCGAATTTCCCGGTGCTTAGGTAATCCCTCGCCAGCGGACCCAGCTCGACTACCTTGTCCGAATAGGTACTGCCTAGGGCCTGACGTCTCGGAGCCGGAGCAAGTTCGAACGGAGTAGTGTGAATGCTGGATATCGGTGTGGGTATGGTATAATTTCGAGAAGTAAGTGGCACAAGCTCGTTGATTAACTCTTTGTTTTGCTCGGTGACATCTTTGATTTCTTTACCAAGTCCACTGATGGCATCGATGATAGGTTGGTTCTGAGCTTTTTCTCTTCGTAAATTCCGCGATTCTCTGATTTCCAACCCTTAAACCGTTTTGCCAGGTAGCTACGCAGCTTCAGGTTGTCGTCTGCAAGTGTGCGTTTCATTTTTTTTTTGGTATGTAGTTATTTATAATAGGTCGAGATGTTTCTTGTAACGTTGAAACGTTTAGAAAATTATTATTTTTGTTTCTGTGTTTTCCGTTATTGAGTATCCTCGTCATGTCTACTGTGACAAATCCGAAATCATCTTGGTTCCAGCATGAAGAGCAAAATTTGGAAAACTGATTGTAGTTTATGTCCCCACCTACATAATCATCGTAAGCGTGTTTTAATTGGTGTAGTCTTGACGAAACAAACAAATAAAATTAGCATTGTCTCGGAGTAGCTGCTTGGGGATTTTGGAAAAAGTCTGAGCAAGATAGAAGCAGTCCATGCCTCTGTGCCGACCCTGAGTAAAAAAATTGCGAATTTCGTTCTGGTTCTCCAGGACCACCACCGAATTCTCGAGACAGCAGTCTATATATAGCTATGCCTAGTCCCTCGTAGTTTCGACAGCTGGCGATACTTCGATTGCTCCAAACTTTTGGAGAAAACATACAAGTGCCTGTTCTTCCAGTTTAACCAGTTGGGTGCAAGAAGAAAGTTATCAATAAGCAACGTTGTTTTTCCACATCCAGAAGGTCCAACAATAAGGCAGCGAATGTTGTCGGGTAGAAGCTCGCCATTTTTCCTATCCTGACGTTCCGATGGAAAATCTGGCAGTCGCCGTACCACATCCCAAGCACCCGTTACACAATCACCTCGTTTGCGTCTATCCAACCTTTTTCCTCGAGTCCCAGCCATTTCACCAACAGTTTCTCACCTTTTCTACGTAATACTTTTTCAATAAGATACGTGTCGGGGTATTTTGTTTTAGAAAGTTTCTCTTCGTAAAATCTTCCTTTCAGAATTTCGTCGCGATTATCTTTTATTATATACGTGTGACGGTTTCCGGGTAAGACTCGAACTACGGTGAAAAGTTCCGTACTCCAATTTTTTGTGAAGCCTTTTCGAACGTACGCTTAACTTTACTGATTCTCACCTGATCTCCAATTTTGTATTTCGGTTTCTTGCTTGTAAATTTGTACTTCGGACAATAAACCGTAGAAATTAAACGTCGCTCGTCAGATTTATTGACGTCAGCCGGTTTCATGTTTATCGTGCGATGCAAACTGTGATTATAGCTGTTAACGAGTTCCGGAAGCATGTCGAGCCACTTGTAATTCCCCTGAAGCGTGAACTGTTTCCACATCCGTGTTTTGAGAGTTCGGTTGAAACGTTCCACTATGCTGGCTTTGATGTGACTAAAGGTGGAGTAATGTTAAATATTTTGTTTTTGAATAAATTGTCGAAAGACAGAGTTGTAGAATTCTTTTCCGTTGTCTGTTTGAAGAAATCGAGGTCGCCTGCCACTTTCATCGAAAATGGTTTTGAATGCTTCCACTACACATGTTCCTGTTTTTGCCTTGACGGGTAAAGCCCAAGCAAATTTTGAAAATGTGTCTATAACGGTGAGAAGATACTTGTATTCCTTGTTGATTCTATGTAAATTTTTAAAATTGCCACTACTCATTCCCATAAGTCGTCTATGCCTTTGGTCACTACCGCCAGTTGTTTGTAGTTTCGTCGTGAAGGTTTGTGCAGCTCGTTCACAATAGCCTGCCTAGACATTGCGCGAAAATAAGAATATAGCTTGGATGGGATTTCTGGCTGCAGACAATGCCGGGTTTTCTATGTACAGCTTATCACCTATTTCTATGTCGATAATTTGAGTAGCATCGTCGGCATAGGCAGTCTCGCGAGTTTCGGGGTGGGTAAAATCGACCAACTCCACTCCTCTTATTTTAGGCTCGTCACTGATGTTCGTCACGGTCATGGTTGGGTAGTGGGTTGCGTGAGGCAAAGACCAGTATGAAACCTTATCAAACTGAAGTGTGCCGGCGAGGAAAACTGGTGATAGGCTTTTGCAGGAGTCAGCATGTAGAGTTTGGCACCCGCATGGAAGAGCGAGGAAAATTCCCTGTTTGGAATGCTGTACAGTTCGATGACAACAGTGGACTTGAGCTTGTCGATGCTGGCGTTCAGGGTGTTTACATTAGTTCGAACCTCGCTCTCCACATATTCCAATCTACCGTTTATTGATTCCAGATGCTCCTCGATAGCACGGACAACAGTGTCGTAATCGGGCTTGATCTTCACATCGACAATTAGCTTCTTGAATTTTTCGTTTAACTCATGTAGTTGGGTACTAAACTTGGCTATGGCCGATTCCTGGCTCGCCTCGATGCTGCCAATTTGCTCTTTCAAATTGGCGATAATCTGCTGCAGACTTTCCACGAGTGTCAACTTGGAGCTCTGGGTTGCGAGGTCGTGAACCTGGGTTCTAATTTCCGCAAACAAGCCATGTAGCTCGCTGATGTTCTGGTTGGTAGGCAAGGTTGCAACAGACTCCCGAAGCAATTCAATTTCGGTTTGGATGTTTTTGATGTCGTCGGATTTGAGTATTCGGTTGAGAGCCCTCTTCACGCTTTTCAGTTCCTGCGAGGTAGGCAGGCTGGCCACCGTGTTTTGGAGCGACTCCAAAGCTTTTTTCATCGCGTCCAACTCTGAGGCAGCAGCAGCAGCACGTATGCCTTCTTGTAATTGTGTTATGTCGTCCTGGGTGGGGTGGATTGTTGCAAAGTTTCCAACTTAGCCTGTATGTCGTCGATCAAGTGATGAAAATGCGACAACTCTGATTCGGTGTTTAGATTTTCCAACTTAGTGATCTGCTGTTGAACGCTGGTCAGAGTATCCCTGATGCCAGGCAGTTTGGATTCCAGTGCTTCGTGTACGTTTGCCAGATCATTTTTGATGACGGCGAGAGCATCCTCAATATGGGCTATGGTGCCTTGCAGCTTCCCGAAATCTTCGTAGGTCTCAAGTTGGAGTTTTTTGTTGGCCACGCTACGGGCAATGGCATTCAGCTCGCTGGACGAAGGATGTCGATGAAGTCCTGTAGCTTTTTTTTTGACAGACCGGAATTGACATACCGGAAGTCGGCTTTCTTAAAGATTAAGATATTTGTCTTAAGACGTTTTTCCAAGACGCTGAGAAGCAACTAGTCAGTGTTGCCAACTCCTATTTGTAGGTTAGCCTCGCCTGTAAAAGATCACATGGTGAAATTTTCTTGGGGTGGGCTGGCAACACTGCGGCTCACTTAATGTTTGTGAACCCGCTAATCTGTACTACTTTGCAATACATCAGTATGCTAGAAAAAAATAGAGGAGGAGGGGGGATATTAACACTGCACCACCACCACTATTGCCAGTTAGCATCACCAACTCTTCTTCATCTTACTGCATACTTATCATTTTACAAGGCTACAATATATTACGCCGTCAACTCCTATTTGTAGGTTAGCCTCTTGAAGCCGGAATTGACATACCAGAAGTCGACTTTCTTAAAGATTAAGATATTTGTCTTAATACGTTTGCCAAGACGCTGAGAAGCAACTAGTCAGTGTTGTCAACTCCTATTTGTAGGTTAGCTTCGTCTGTAAAAGATCACATGGTGAAATTTTCTTGTGGTGGGCTGGCAACAGTGCGTGCGCACCACTTTCGCGTTTGCCTTACGATATTTTCCGTTAAGGTTGCAGAAAACGCACCACTTTCTGTTGAACTGTCTTTTTATCCCTACTAACGGTACCCATCCAATTTGTGACTAGACTCAGCACCGCTTGTCATTAAATATCGCGGTCGCCCATCCAAGTAGTGACCACAGTCAGCACCGCTTGTCAACAAAGATCGCAGTCACCCATCCAGTTAGTGACCAGACGTGACACTGCTTGTCTTTGAAGTTGTACTGCTATTGTTGTAATCTTGGCGTACTGGATGTTTTTCTTGCCAGTGGTACCTGGCCAATAAAGTTGATTTGTATGATTCGGGTGCTGAGGCTGGGATGCCCAGAATTTTGTACTCTCCAGCCAACCTTTCGCCCTTATATACGGTCGGCGATACTAACGTAAGCGAGAGGGAAAATATTGAACTACCTATATTAACATTAAATAGTTACAAAAGTTGATTATACGTGTATCCGTCTTTACTAGTGACGATCAGAGTTCGTTACAATCTTGAACTAACAATATTTACATTAAACAGTTACAAAAGTTGATCATAGGAGCTAACAAACTTAGAGGTGGATCCGATCCGTCTTTACTTGTGACGGTCCGGGGTCGTTACACGTTAGTGAATTGTTTGTGCACAACGGGAAATCTGAGCTATTAACACTTGAACTTTTGGGGTCAGCCCACCAACTTCTCCGATTTTCACCCATAGGTCAACCTCACTTCCACGCAGTACACCCTAGACTATAGACTAACGAGGCTCTGGCGACTCTGTTATGATAAAGGATATGATAAAGGTCTGGACCCCGCATAGTGTGACGGGTGCAAAATAGCCTTAGTGCTGACGGACCCAAAATTTTAAATTCAAATTCAAGACTAATATGTGTAATGTCTTGAATATTAACACATACAATATTCTGTTTTAACTTCGAACATTTGAGAGGTTTTGTGTACTTCCATCTGCCTGTGGTCTCGCCGTTGTAACTGATATGTAGAGCTTTTTGAATGGGGATGGCATTGTTTCATAAAGAGTAAACAATACCATGTTTGGAAGTGGGTGGTTAACAAGACACTGCTCGCCGATACGCCGAGAATTCGTCGCACCTTTGATTTTGGACCAACATGTTTGTGTCAGCAAAACTTTGAAGTGTGGAATTAATCACATCAGGATTTAGGTTTCATAGGAGTCTTGTTTGATGAGTTCAGTACGTGTTATCCAGACCTTGCAGTAAGAAGGTGTCGTATCATTTGCGTACAGGTGGGGAGGTAGAGGGACGACTGTGAGGGGGCAGGACGCTTTCGTTTATACCTGTTGAGTATCATTTGCGTACAGCCTATTGACCTTTTGAAGGATTAAGAGTTAATAGAGAAAAAACAATTGCAAAAATACTATTTTTATCTTAAAAACAGCACTTATATTCTTTGAAATTCAATTACATCATCTTGATCTATATTGGCAATGTTCTTGAAATTCACTCCTTGTACGGGAAATCCTGTCCTCTAGTTGTAACTGCCTGCACTTCGGTTTAAAAGTTGATAACATGGATCATCGTCTTCAGAAGTTTATCAGTGTTGCCAGTCTCTTGATATTCGCTCGTTGTACGGGAAATTCTATCATCCAATTATATGTATTGTAATCAATATCATTAATTAAATGATGTTTGAAGAAATTTCTGTATATTTCATACATATGACTACAAGGCCATTGTACAAAACTACATAGGTAGTACATGTAATATTTTCCATGTGGGAAAGGAATATATATTTGTAAAGCAATTTAATACTGAAACCTATCTACTCTATACAAGCCTTTCATAAAATTACTGTTCCGTCAGCGCGGCCAGCCTTCGTGCGGGAGTGGTTGGTGCAGCACGACTACGATATGCCAGGCAGTAGCAGCGATCGGGTACTAAAACTGGCAGAGATGGGTGGCGGATAGTTTGCTTTTCTTGGGAGACAAAGCTTAGCATAAAGAGGCTATGGTGTGGGGAGAAAAGGAAGATAAAGTGGGCGAAGACTGTCCGGCCCCTATTTATAAAAAAATCGAAGTTAATCTCCAATTAAGCCGGTTAGAGGAAAGGGACAACTTAATAACAGCTCTTCGGCTGCTTGTCCGGCTAAAGCATGAGGGTGACAAGTCCATCACATTCCCATATCCTGAGGTGGTGGACAAAATGATGCTCGGATGCAACAACATCCCGGTGGACCCAGACCTCTTACACAACTTGTTGAAGACTGCCTTCCAACGTAGAGACCTGGAACTGAATTTAAATGAGGTCTACGAGGACTTCGCTAGGGGATATGGAAGATACTGTGAAACCATGGCCTTCATGGACCACAGTAGTAAGACATTAGAAAAAGAAAACAAGCTAAGAATCATCCAGGTGAACCTAAACGGAGCAAAATTGGGTACTGAGGAAATTTTCATCTATGCAAAAAGAAACCATATAGACATGCTGTTACTCCAGGAACCATATTTACAAAATGAACAACTAATACATGCACCAACTGATGCTACCTTAATCTATAATCCACACAGCAATACAAAAGCAGCAATTGTATCATTTAATAAGAACATCACTATCCTCAAAATTTCGAATTTCTCGGACACGCATACAAATTGCATAGAAGTAAACTACGGAAAGATGAACTTTATCATAATAAACAGCTATTGCCAATACTGCCACAACATTGAAATCTACACTGCCCGCATTAGGAACGCCTGCCTGGCCTTGGTTCAGCAAGGAAACTGATGATAACGGAAAAAAAGATGACCGACCTCATTGCAGAGCTGAATCTCAACATTGAAAACCTACCAGGAAATCCACCCACGTACAGGGGAAGAGCAGGGGCAAGCAGCAACATAGACCTAACCTTAACGAACAATCAAATGTCAGCGCTCATAGAAAACTGGGGGTATATGATGGTAACCACCAGCGACCATAATCTGATATCTTTTAATATAAAATTGGGAACCTCACTGGAAAACAAAAATGATTGAGCTATAACATACAACTGGAGCAGGACGGATGCAAACATCCTTCTCGAAAACATAAATCTTCCTCAAAATCTAGGACCGGAGAGAAGCATTGACGATTGGGCAACCCTGCTCACAAAAAATCTACAAATGGGCATTGCAGCATCCACACCGAGAAGAGGACAAAATATCCCAATCAGACCATGGTCGGCAAGGATGGATGTACTAAAAGCCAATATGCGGAAAAGCCGCAAGTTATACCAGAAACCTGTCATACAAGGCAATAGGAACCAATATCTCGAGGATTATCGTAGAGCAAAGGCTTTATACGCCAAAGAGCTTAAAGAACTCAAGCAGAAGAGATGGAAAAAATTTGTAGAGGGTAACCTGGAGCGGGATAAGTGGGGTCTCCCATACAGAATCATTACCAAAAAAGTCAAACCTAGCCAAGGAATAACAACAATCAGACAACCAGATGGCACCCTCACTAGGGATCTGAAGGAGACTGGAAAGGCCCTCCTGAGTGCACTTCTTCCGGATGATGAGGAGGAAACTGACAATGAAAATAATATAGCGACGAGAAGGGAAAACGAAGGATATCCGAACAACACGCCTATAGTTCCTTTCGAACCAGAGGAGGTTGCCCGTAAAGTGGCTACAATGAAGACCAACAGGGCACCGGGCCCTGACCGCATTCCAGCTGGAGTCGTTGAATTATCCTTGCCAAAAACGATCCATTTCATAACAGCATTGTTCAACCACTGTTTGGCAAACAAGAAATTCCCTATGGAAAGAGGGAAGGTTGGTAATAATAAAGAAAAGGATGGCAAGAAGGACGAAACAAGCCTGAAGTTATGTAGACCGATATGTCTACTCAACACCTTGGGAAAGTTGTTCGAGAAGATGATTAATAAGAGATTGCAGGAGTTTCTGATCATGATTGGAGGCTCTGGCCGCCAGTACGGTTTCACGAAGGGTCGCTCAACTGAGGATGCAGTCAACGAATTAAAGAAGGAGGCTCAAACATCACACAAGAAGATAGTGGTGGCAGTATTCGCGGACATCAGCGGAGCCTTCGACAACCTATGGTGGCCGTGGCTATTCCTTACCCTCAGGAGGTTGAACTGTCCGTCAACAATATTCCAACGACTAGAAGATTACTTCAGGAACAGGAAGGTTCAACTAACCTTGAACGAGGAAACCTTCTCCAAAATTTCAACTAAGGGATGCCCTCAGGGGTCGGTGCTTGGACCTCATTTATGGAACCTTAACCTAGAACCCTGCCTTCGTGATCTCAGTAATAACAGTAACATTACAAAACTTATTGCCTACGCGGATGACATAGCTATGGTATGTGCAGATGACTCCCATGCTAAGGTTGAGCACAAAGTAAATGAAGCTCTAGAGGCCCTAAGAATATGTTGCAGGGAAGCCAAGCTAGAACTATCCACAGAGAAGACAAAATACTTGTTTCTAAAGGGTAAAATTAGCACCAGGAGAAACCCATCGATAAAACTATCTGGCTCTATCATTCAAAGAGTAGAACATTTTGAATATCTTGGGGTAACCATAAGTGAGGGATTAAAATTCGATAGACATACAAAAAATAACTACCATAGCCGAAATCACAATGCAAAAACTCACCAGGTTGACATCATACCAAGTTAATCTAAATTCCAGCATAATGAAAGCATATACCAAGTCAATTTATGAAGCAATAGCCACATATGCGTCATCCACATGGATGGAGGGGTTCACACTGAAAAAGAACATCAGAATGCTTAGGGCCTCTCAACGTAGGATTCTTCTGCGAGTAACGGGGGGCCTTCGGAACAGTCTCTATGGAGGCATTGCTTGCCCTTACGGGATACATTCCCCTGGATCTGGAGGGCGGCCAAATATTGGTTTAGAATGGGAGACAAGGAAAACCTTACTAAATGTGTTGGAATTTTCTTTCCTACTCTGCGGGAGATAAGAGAGAGACTCATGGATGCCTGGAAAGGGGAATGGGACGTTGCCCGGAATGGAAGAAGGACGTTCGGCTTCGTCCCAAACCTACGTCAAAACAAACTGATAACTGCTCATGCCACAAAGGGCTTAATGCACTTCCTGAGAGGCCAAGGCCCTTACGGAGAGCATCTACACCGGATAGGCAGCAGAACTTCTACAAAATGCATTGCCTGCGAACCTCCGGAAGACACCCCAGAGCACAAGGTCTTATTCTGCCTACCACTCATCAGATCGAAGCTCGATTATGGATGTGTTGTGTATTCTTCTGCCCGCCCATCTACACTTCGCATCCTAGACACCGTCCACCATGCTGGTATATGTGTGTGCTCTAGAGCCTTTTGTACCAGTCCAGTCGCCAGTTTGTATGTAGAGGCATCTCAGCCGTCGCAGTCTCTGCGAAGACAGCGGCTGGTAGTGAACTACTTTTTCCATCTTCGCTCGATGCCTTCACATCTTTCATTTCACACCATCTCAGACGAGAGTAGGCTGGCAAGGTATCGGCTCCACCCTAGTGTCACTAGACCATTTGGTGTTCGCGCAGATGAGATCCTGTCAGCACTTGGTGTTGCCAGTGATCTTCCTGGCGTCTCTCCACTCATTCCGCCTCTCCCGACCTTAGAGTTTCCTGCACCCTCTATCGATTTTTCTCTGACAGCCCTTCCAAAGGCAGAAACACCAATGCTTGTATACCAGCAACGGTTTTTAGAACTTCGTGCGAAGTACCCCAATTTTAATGTGTTTTACACGGATGGGTCCAAGACAGTCGGACCAGTTGGTTGCGCCTTCGTCCTAGACTCTAAAAATTCCCGTTACCAGGATCCTGCCTGTTCCATCTATACCGCAGAGTTGTATACTGTCCATAGTGCCAGTCGCCAGAGCCTCGTTAGTCTCTTGTCCAGGGTGCACTACGTGGAAGTGAGGTTATTTTTGGGCGCCTACGTGGAAGGTACTCCTTACACCCCCATTCCTGTTGTGTCTGGAAGGAATGAATACGTTGTATTTTATACAGCACGATTTCCCCGCAGTCGCATACCGGTGATTTTTGCCAAATTACACAATTACACGAATATACTAGTTCTCAGTTCCCCAAAGTACAGTCCGATGCGAGATTTTAGTTAGGTTCACATCGGTTCACTTGTGGTTCACCAATGGCAGGCTGCTGAACCACAAATGTGGCTAACTTGAATTTGAATATAAAATTTTGGGTGCGTCAGCACTAAGACTATTTTGCACCAGTCACATTATACGGGGTCCAGCCCCTTATCGTTACACATAACTCTAACGTTGCATAACTAAAATCATAAAATATCGGACTTTCGTTAAAAGCTGAGGCTGTAAAGGAGCACTCAGCACAAATAAGGACAAAACACAGGACAACAGAAACTAAATTATACTGGCCATAGTGCCAGTCGCCAGAGCCTCGTTAGTCTGCAGTCCAGGGTGTACTACGTGAAAGTGAGGAAATATGGCTAACGGTGTATATATTGCTATCTGAGTCCACTGATTTAAAATAACAGTTCTTTTGAATCAAAACAATGCACCGTTTTTAGCGATTTTTGTACAATTATTCGGAACCGAGTTACTTACATCGGGCGTCTGACAACTTCCGAAACACTAGAAATTTATCACTCACTTATTACCGCCACCGGAGAGCTCAATTCTGTCTTATTCATTCATCTATTTACTTCTTCAAATTTGTGACGGTTATTGACCTTAAGTTGCACTGTTGCGGAATCTCAGGATACTAGATTTGATGAAAGGGCCTTGTAATTTTCACATAAATATTTAAATTCTTTCGCTCTCTAGCATTGTTTTTCAGACACGTGGGTAATCGCGACGATGAAGATGAGTGATATGATAAAGGAACACTCACAAAGAACACCAATGCCCAGGCCAAGAATCAAACCAGGGACCCGGTTAGTGCTGTGCTAACTATTCCGCCACTCAGTTCGGCAATTTCACACGAACTTACACGTCTTCCTGTCATACTTTTTTACAAATTCCATCTCAAAGATTTTACAAATTAAAAATGTGCGTCCAATATAGATTATTCATTGTGAATTCACGTAAATCAACAAACATTTTGCGTCGTTATACAAAAAAATGGACATAACGAATCTCCTGGCGACTGGTCCCATGGCCAGTATAATTTTGTTTGTGTTGTCCGGTGTTTTGTCCTTATTTGTGTTGAGTGCTCCTTTACAGCCTCAGCTTTTAACGCAAGTCAGAAGATTTTAATATTTTATGATTTAAGTTCTGCAACGTTAGTTGTTATGTGTAAAGATAAGGGGCTGGACCCCGTATAATGTGACGGGTGCAAAATTGCCTTAGTGCTGACGCACCCAAAATTTTAAATTCAAATCACATCATAACGAATCTCTGTAGGAAAAATGGGATCACAGTTACCATGCAAAACTGATCTCCGTATATTTGAGTTTGAATTTGAATTTAAAATTTTTGGGTGCATCAGTAGTAATGCACCGGCGTTGAAATCGATAAATCAATTGATTGGAAAAGATCGATCAAAGATCAATTGATGATGTAGTTGTGTGGGCAAGCAAGGGTTATTGTTGTTCGCGATGACGTCATAAATGGGCGTGGCTTAATTTTGCGAGGAGCGTTTTGATTGGTTGGAAAAGTATTCGGGTTTTTCCCGCGGCGTCTGAAAACAGATGGCGTTGATGATTCTGAAATTCTGGGAATTTGGGTTGGGGAGATTCTCGGAATTTCCGGTGTCTGAAAACAGATGGCGTTGATGAGGCTTTTAAGTGGTGCGGTGAATGTTAAGTGCTTTTTCTTGGAAAATGGGGTTTGTCGAGTGTTGGTTCGAGAAAATTGTTGTGAGAATTAATGGATGTGGTTTGGGTAATGGGTCTGGAATGGTAATTGCTTTTGCATTCCTGAAATTCTGAGAATTTGGGTACGTGTTTTTGTTGTCTGAAGACAGATGGCGTTGATGATTCTGAAATTCTGGGAAATTGGGTACGTGTTTCTGTTGTTTGAAGAGAGATGGCGTTCATGAGTCATTCCGGGGAAGGTGGTGTTTATCTCGGGCGGCCGTTGATGAGTTTGAAATTCCTGGAATTGGGTGTGGTCTGAAAAAACATGTCCTAGCATGTTTTAGGTTTAACCTTCCAGGGATGACTGTTTGAAGTATGTTTAACGGAAACCGTGACGTAGAAAAAGAAGGTATAAATAGAAGGGCTACAGGATAATAGTATCATGTGAGGATGGATGTGTGCGGTACAAGACTGTCTGATAATGGTGTGAATTTCTACGAGGTTAGCTACGAGGAGTTCTGGGAACTTGTTCGATCTTGCGGCGACCTGGACAACGATCCAACGGCCCTGCATCGGGTGCTGAGTTATTTCCCGTTCATGTATGTAGCGATACCTGAATCTCCCTGGTGTGGATGTTACCTGTTCAACGGATTAGGAAAAGGAGTCCATCATCACTGCGAGACGTTGAAGGAGATAGAAGAGAGGAAAAGAAGAGCGGACGAGAGAACAGGATTTCCAGGTCCTCTTCCTTCGCAGGAAGGAAGAGGACAAGTTCGGTGAAGCTTTGAAGCAGAGAGTGAAAGAGTGGCTTTCATTGCTGGCAGACAGAAATTCCTTGTGGTGTTCTGGCTGTGATCGTCCTTTGTTACGTAAATTAGAAGGACATCCCTGTTTCCCTGTGGTTCCTGCAGAAGGTTTCGGCGTCCGCAGACGTCTGTTCCCCGACGATCTTCAGGTTGTTCCTTTATCACCGATACCTGGGACGCAGTCACCTACAGTATCCGATTACTTTACCTTTTATGACGTATGAGAGTGTTTACTCACCACGTCTGCTGGACTCACGCCGAGCCGTATGTTATCAATTACGTATCAGTGAATTCTAGATACAGAACATACAGGAAGTGGCCTATAGGATTACGTCAGACTCCGGAAGAATTAGTGACTGCAGCATTTTACTATTCAGGCTTTAGCGACAGAGTATTATGTTTTCATTGTTCGTACGGACTTTGCGATTGGACATCCAAAGATTGCCCGATTCTAGGACATTACATGTTGGTACCCCAGTGTCCTTTTATACAGTGTTGCGGCGTTACATCGTAACTCCAAGAGCTGCAAGTATTGCGACAGTATAGAGACTCCTGAGAAAACGTGCGATAAACCTAGTGTGGATTCTGTGTGTAAAATATGTTTTCAGAATCCTAGCAGTGTTGTAATTCTCCCGTGTCGACATTTTGTTTCCTGCGGATCCTGTGCTTCCAAATTGGACAAGTGCGCCGTATGCCGGGGTAGCATTGAAGATACGTTGACAGTTTTCACCTGATGCCCAAAATGGATGTCTGTTTTTTGGACGTTCAAGGTCTTCGAGGAGCAGGAGGAGAATTTGTGTGGAAAGAAGTCGGAATTTTAAAATTTCCTTTCGACAATGCATTTGACTGTTTAGTGAAATCTCCATATGGTTTACGCTTTTTGAGTGAAAAGTATCGCCGAGTGAATTACTGGCTCCGTACCAACAAACACGGCCTCAACTGGGGAGATGGATGGCTACCGTATGAGAAATTAGGAGATTTGTTATATGTTGTGCTTGTGAATCAAATAGTGTACGTCAAAGGTACGGAGAAAGTGAAATGGTTTGAAAAATTACTTGGAGAAAAAGGTATGGGTAAAATATCCGTACGTAACATCGAAGAACTTGAATGTCCAAAATTGAATAGTGTGAAAAACACTTCAGGAAGATGCAAAGAACATAGCAAATGTAAAAATGTAAAAAAAACCTGTGCAGTTGAAAATGTCTGGAAGATGTAGTTTCTATTGTAATAAGTACAAGAAATAAAAGCGTTTTTTAAAATATACAAATGTTTTATTTACAATCGATAATATGGATATAGGTTTACAATACATAGAATAACACAAATGTTGTATTTACAATTGAATATGAAAGGTTTACAATACCTGAAGGGTTATATTACAATACATAAAATAACAATAACGAGAAAGAACAATGGTTCATTTACAACATCAGATACATGAAAGTAACAGAACTTATTTACAATGTCAATGTCTGTCCATGATTGTTCTCAAGATATATTTCAATCATCAGTTCGTTGTACCAAAGAATATAAAAATAGTTCACTAAATTGGGCACTTCTTTTTTTTCTGAAACCATATTGTTCTTGATACAATATACAAAAGCCTCCATTTCGGGTTGCAATTTATGATAACGTTCGTTCTTTAATTTCTGCAGAGGCCAAAAAAGGTTACACAAAAATAAGTGTAGTTCAGAGGCTGTGAAAATAAAAGCATCGGATGAATGATGCTGATACATCGAGATACGTTTCCCGAAAAAATTTACACCACTGATGGTGATATTTCCCGTAACCAAGTAATTGAATCGACGACCTGTTTCGACGTAATTCAGTAAGTCAGATTTCAAAGCCCACAGTTCTCTAATCTGCTTAGAATCGATGCGTACGGGTGATCTCCCCTGTTGCGAAAACTCCCACACCAAATTGAAAGGGGATCGCTTTTCGAATCCCCGATGATACCTTGTTCCTGGAGACTGGTGTGCGTGTCGTTTCCTGAAGAGTCAGGCGTTATGTCGAAAATCAGGAAAAAGGATCCGTTCTCGAACATTTTCCTTGTGATCTGGTGTCCGTAATTGGCGTGGTGAATGCCTGTACCGGAAAATAGAGTTTGATAGGCACGTGTTATCAATCCGCCGTTTCCTCCTGTGGTGACCCGCAAGGGTTCGTAAGGTATGAGTTCTCCATTTTTCACAAGATGGAAAGAAGATAGATTGAAACTTCTAAAGTCGAACGGATTTTTTTAGAGTCTCCGAGAAAGCTGGCTGTGGATACCATAGCAAAAAGAACAACATTCGGAAAAGCACCTTGAAAAGCATTATCGATCGAAATCTGCTGCGTTCCGGCAACGTAAGAATAAGCTTTGATGACGCTTCTGGTGAACGGATAATGGGCAGGAGCGTAAGAGAGTGCTCTGTCTATGGCTAAACTGGTGGTAGGAGTAGGAATGATGTGATTTATTTCGAGAACAGCCTTTTAAATTTTTATTCTGGTGGTTGGTGAAGTCTGATCTCCCCAGATGTAAAAAGCATCACGTGACCTGGCTAGATCGATACGTACTTCAACGCCGTTGACCAGGTATTTAGGCTGGTGGAAAAAATCTATGTGCAGTTTTCCCATAAGTTCGACTACGGCAGACACTTCCGTAGGATTTCCGGTTGTCGGAACGTGCTGGAAAAAGTCTTTTCTGGCGGTAAAACCTTTGTTGTCGGCGGTGATTTCATGTTGATGTCCAGGTGTGTCCAAGTACCACAAGGCATTTGTGAGATGCGTGTTCGCAGCATCGCTGCCGTAATTGATTTCTGCTTCGAAGATTGATTTATATGCGTAATTGTTATCGGCAACTGTTACAGCGATACCGTTGAGAGCCACTGTAACTTGTGAAAAAAGTGAATGGAGAGGATAATTTACGACCCCGCAGTTTTTTGTGAGGGCGTTGGAAGGTTCGGAAGCACTCATGGGAGACCCATCTTGATTGACCATCTGCGTTAGCAGACGAAGATAGGCAGATGAAAGATCTAGAAAATCTGTTCCTGCCGGCGGAACGGCAAACTGAAGTATGTTTTGATTATGGATGGAAGCGATAGGCTTGTAGGCGACCGTGTAAGTTTTTTCGACATTTTGCTGAATAGGTTTTTTACTGAAAAGATCGAACTGCGAGATCATGCAAGTGTTATTCTCCATTATTATCCAAAAATATCTTTTCCTGCCACCTTCTGTTTAATTTTCCTTTTGCGTGTCGTCCTAGATTTTGTGGATGTTTTTCTCCGCTTTTTGGATGCGCTTTTTTACGGATCGTAGATGTTCTAATACGGGTGGCTGAACGTTTTAACATCGACTGAGCAATTTTTGTTGCAGGTTTTGTTCTTATACCGGAACCTACCAGAGAGTCGATTTTGCGTTGTGCTTTACTTCGAAGATTTTTACCAGCTTCACGTACACGTTGACGAACGATAGTTCTCGGAGTTTGCTGGCTTGTTGCAATGTCGGTGATAATGTTAGCGCCTGTTTTCAAAGCTTCTTTTCCGATCGCTTTTGCACCACTCCAGAGTAGAGGTTTCACCATTCTAAAGAGTCCTGCAAAGAGAGACCCCAATCCTCTCCCTTTTTGAATTCTAGTTGAACGATAGATTGGTCCAATTCCCCCACGGATCTGATTACTGTAATATTCGGTCTGCGAATTCATGGTGATTCATCAGCTTTTCGACATAGACTGAGCAAAATGATTCCTTACTGTTTTTTAAAAGGACTTTGCTTTCCTACGAAAATGTAAAACAGCTATTGTAGGTACGGAGCCATTTCTCAAAGGTAGGAAATATCCTTGTCTATCATACATCGCAATTTCTATTGTTTCGAAAGAACCTTTATCCAGAGAAACGTAATGAATCGGATTAAATGTATGATGGGCTACGGGTACTGTGCAAGATGATTCTGTCTCCGAATACTGTTTTCGGGCAAGACGTAAAAGACGTAGCATTTCTCCTCCGACCAATTGCTGTTTCACGAGATCGGAATAAATGAATATGTAGGGGTTTTTATCCACGACGTTATTAGACACTGCGTGCGTAGAATAAATAGATTTCAATACGTCATATCGAAATTTAGCGTAGTCATCAGTTTCGTCTATGGGTGTAACAGTATTTGTTGGAACACCTTCCGATTCAGGATCGGGAACCCCTATCACGGACAGATGTTTGTTCACAGCCTCTTTAAAGAAAAATCTGAGATGAATAGGAACAGCGGCATTAGCAGGGTTTGTTTTCAGGAACTGAATGAACTCCTCTATTGTATATGTTGCTGCAGGAAAATAAAATGGCTGCTCGTTAATATAGAGTGTATTATCCGTAGAAACAGAAGATTCCGACGCGTCCCATTGCGCTTCCAACAGAAAATGCCAGAATTGCTTAAGAACGTTTCTCCGTATTTCCAGGTCGTTGGGGAGGGATTCTTCGATGGTAGAGATCAGGTCCTCCGCATTTGCATACGTCCGAACAGGAAAGGTTACCGTTCCGTAATCTGTTTCCAAAACATTGTCGTATAGAGTTGAATAATGCAGTTCTGCTAATCCGACTTCCCACAATTCTGGAGACAGATCGATCCGTTTTGCAAGTTTTACGTTGAAATGGGTCAGCGTGTTGTTCGGAAAATACTTCTCCGATGCAGATGACGGAAGGTAAACATAGAAATTATCGTCCATTCTCGCCGAACACAAAGAATTCACTGGATCGTGGTGACGATATATTTTGATATAAATATGTTTTGGAAATTATTTTTCTGATAACTGTTTTACGGAAGATGCCTTGATCCACGAATCGAAACTAGGTGGATATCCGAGCCAGCGAACCAGGTATTCCAAATTTTTACCTTTTCCCCGACTGTTCAAAATCTTATCAATTTTATACTCTTCGTCAGGATCCGAATAAACTTTTTGCAGTTCATGTTTGTAAAATGTGCCTTTTACAGGTTCTTCATTTAAATCGTCTAATATGTATACAGGTACAGGTGATCGCTGAACAAGGGAGTGGATTTTGAAAAGTTCTCGTGACCACGATTGTTCGTATCCCTTCTCAAAATGTCCTTTGACGACAGAGATTCGTACGAAATCACCAACATTCAGATCTTAAGACGGTTGTGAAATATGTTTGTCAGGTTTGTTGAGACGTTTCCACACGATGTAAACGTTAGACTCGTTCACATCTCGAGGTGCCATTCCTATGGAACTGTGGATAGTTGTATTGTAACCTTCGAGAAGTTGCGGTAAAATGTCTACGTAACGTCTTGTTTGTTTCGATGTGAAATATTTCCATATTCGTTCTTTCAATGTTCTGTTGAAACGTTCCACTACACTTGCTTTCACAGGATAATTTGAAGCGATCGAAAAATTTACATTTTCATTTTTTAAAAACTTCTGAAATGTAGAATTTGTGAACTCCGTTCCTTGGTCGGTCTGTAGTGTGACAGGTTTTCGTCTGCTTTGTCCGAAAATATTTTTGAAAGCTTCGGTTACCGAATTGCTTGTTTTATTTTTTAGTGGTAATGCAAAGGCATATTTTGAGAATACATCGATCACTATCAGAAGATATCTGTATCCATCGTTATGTTTTTGTATCGATGTCATGTCGTTGAGATCAGCTTCCCAAAGCATGTCTATGTTCCACACATTGTAATGATTTCGGGGGAACCTTTTCCTTGCAGGTTTGTGGAGAGTGTACGTTTCCTGGTGCATCAGCCATTTTTTCACCGTATTGCGGGATATATTTTTATCCCGTACCGCGTTCCATAAACGATCTACAGATGAGAATGAAGCACGGTGTCGGGGATCGTAATATATTTTGGTGAGGACTTTATCGTGTTTTAACTTAGGGACTCCCATGACTGATCTCTCTGTCTACGGCTTCTTCTCAGAGGAACCAGCTTGTATGCGTCAGGTGTTCTCAGAAACGGTGTAGTTTTTCTGGAAACACGGACAGCCGCTTTCTTCTTTTTTCTGTTTCTGTCGATGAGACGGTCCAGGGCTTTCCGTTGACGACGCTGAGAAGTTCAACGTCTTCGGATCAGGAAGTGTTTTTTCCTGACGTTCGTCTATCAAATGTTGAGCCGTAGATTGGTACTCGTCGATGATATTTTGTAACTGATGACGTGTATTACGGGGTAACGTCTCTGCTAGGTTCGGAGGAAAATACGTTGATCCTGGCGAAATAGTAGAAGAACCGTCGTTATCTTGAACAATAGGAATTTGTAATGGTTCTTTGGATTTTCGACTCAGCCATAAATACTCGTCCAGTTCCTTTCTGTAAAGACGCCATTTCTGATCGTCTGATATATTTTTCATTTTCAGAATATCATTCATTTTTTTATCCAGAACGGATAATTTCGGAGTTACAGACGAGTCGGACCCACGAATACGTGCTAGCTGTTCCGGTGAAAGGACGATCATCTTTTTGTAGGAAGCTGTCATTTCTCAATGAGGAATGAGAGTACCGAGAAGACCCGATAACAAACAACCTAGAAGTAAGGGTAGAAATCCACCTTTTTGCACAAGTAGTTTTCTTCGTTTTTCGATGTTCACTTTCGGTTTCACGAGATTGCGTAAGACCGACTTGTAAGGTGTCAGACGACGTTTTGTGGACGGTTTAATTTTCACGTTTCCTTTTAAAACGTTCAGGCAGCATTCGCTGATGAAACGAATTGTCTTTTTCGGAGCACTTTTCAATAATGATTTACGGATTTTGGTCGGCGAATTTATCAACACGTGCAAGAAAGGTGAATGTTTCTTGAAAGAAGACGAATGTCTATTCCTGTTAGAACGTGATTTGGTACGTGTCTTCCTCGTTCTCCTCATCTCGATGTTTTAAACATTCCTGAGGAAGATATGCAGTTGAGTAATTCTGGTTAAAAATGTCTGTCTGATAATGTAAAGGATCCGGTGTTGACTGTGAAAGATCAATATACAAATAACTGAAAGGTTGAGTGGTAGCATCTATATATACTTTTTCGAGTTCCTTCATGCGGTGAGGATGAAGTTGTCGTGCAAACACAGTGAATTGGTTCATATCTCGAGGATTTTTAAAAATAACGAAATGCTTCACGTTCAGCGAAATGTCTCTGCAATTTTTCCCTTGATGAAAAAGATTCTGTGTTATGAACACCACCGAAATGTTTTTGTGATGACTGCCTTTTGTGAAAAGGTCGGCGACTTTTTCTCCTTGAGCAACCATCATAAGATCATCCAGGATTATGAGAGTAGGGGTTTTTCCGTTCCACGACTGCCAATCGACGATCCCTTTATGATATTGCACATCTCGAAGATTTTGCGGAATACTGTTTTCCTGATCGTAACACCATACAATTTTCTTGACGGGTCCTTCGACAAGATGAACGATGGAGTCAACCATATTTGTCACAAAAGTAGTTTTTCCACTTCCTGATGCTCCGCAGACCATCATGGTGAAAGGATGGGAAAGTTTAGGAAACATGTTTTATACTGGAGATTTGAAGAAAAATGAAGATCTGGCACATTGTAAACACATTTTATACACTGACTGGCCGAAGAAGGGTTCAAACTCTGGACCGCTACAGACATATTTTAGTCAGCACAGTATCCGAAGGGATACGATAAAGGTTCATCGTCGAAACGTCGTTTCAACAGTACCGGCTGAAACAGCTTTTTTTCATATGTACTGATTACTTGGAACTGTTTTGTTCTTCTGATCCTGAAAATATTTTCGACCATAACTTCAGGTTGCTCACTGTTTATCATGTCGCTCATGGTGTCAAAATTGACCAATTCCGATGTGGAGGTATTCAATGTGATTCCTTTCACTTTACAGATATACTGCGGTTCGGAGAACGGTTTTGTTATTTTCATGCTGTAACTTTTCGGTCCCGTTGAAACAAACTGTTCACAAACTGCACCGGGTCCGAAATCTGCCAATTCATCGGTGAGTTCTCCTAGTGCGTCACCTGTCTGGGGATGATATTCCATTTCAGGACTATCTACGTAAATTACAGAATCTGTATCACAATAACATATCCTGTCACCCAATTTTTCGACAAGTTCGTACAGTTTCAGACGAGCATGGCATGTTGTGAAGGCTCCGATAGGAACATTTACTTTCCTGTTCAGACTGACAGCCTCTTCAACATATTTCCAGTTCACTAAAACGGTGTCCTGATTGATGAATACGACTCCTCCAATCATTATATTTGGATCAGTCATTTTATCGAGAAAATCTTTCGATTCCTTGATGATGGTCGTCTGGGAAAGGTTGTCCCGTTGACAAAACTTGCCCCATAAAGAATTAAGGCAAAGTTTAGCCAGAGTACGTTTACCAGGATTGACTTCGATACTGTTTTCTTCCAATAGAATACCCTCCTTATCGAAATATTTCTGTATGTACTTCTTCTTATCCTCGTTGTTCTGACACCATGAAGGCCAGCCGCTCGCTTCCTGTTTTATTTTCAAGAAGGTGTTGACATAACCAGCAAAAAGTCCTCCAGTACATCGATGTTTCATACTTCCACACTTCCGACACTGACAGTACTCTGTAGCCTAAACTGTAAGCTTTACGCACCTCGGCGATGACCCAAGTCCCCGAAAGTGCGCGTTGTTCATCGGAATGGCTGCATGTACCTTCACATTTTAATCTGATAGCACATTCGTTACACAAGACAAACATCAGTTTTCCATGCATTTTTGTAGGTAGAACAGGATGTAAAAGGGCTTTTGGTGGCAGAACAGTACATTTTATGAGCCCCTCCATGTTCAAAACCTCATTTACCGAAGGAATAGAAGTTCCTAGAAATATGGTAGGATGTCCGACAGGATAGGCGCAGTATTTGTTCACATAAGGGTACAAACTTGTAAAATCATAGTACTGTAATTTCTCATTTTCCTTGATTTTGTAATACGTCCTGACTGTTTCAACTCTTCCTCCATATAAGGCGTCTCGTGGATTTAAAGGAATGCAGCAAACGATAGGATGTGTCGATAGATGTCTATAGAGTTCAGGATCTGCTCGCAATATTTTTTTTGAAATCGCATTCCCACATTGTGACAACATGGTAACCTTCAGAACGTAGAGCCGCAAGTTTACGACACGTTGTCTCGTATCTGAAGGCTGCAGTGTTCAACAAGTCACTATGTTTATCACTGTTACTATCCTGATCGGTTTCATCTTCTTCGTCACCTTTCGGATACATATCCCTGTTAATTGATATGCAGCGTTGACAACCATGCCAGTAGCACCCCAGCGCCTCGTACACCGTCTGCGTCTCCTCGTGATAACCGTCCACTCTGTAACGCCCTCCTATGACATATTTTTCACGAGTACGTCCACCGTGAAGAAGTATTACATCATTTTGTTCTTCCACGTAGGTTAACCATTTCAATGCGAACTTGGACATCTGATCTGCATGATGGTAACCTCCTTTAGGTATTATTCCTATAGTGTTAGCCGGCATAAATTTCTGCCTGTAAATTAGTGAACAGACAGATGCTATTGTGATGCAGTCCCTGAAAATGTCTATTTTGCATATGTCTAGAAAATTCTGTCTCAACTTTAGACATCCTTGTCTCAACAGGGTCACATCCTTGATGCAATATTGGAGAAGTTCGTTTTTGTTGTTAAAAGGTATATTATTTTCACATTCATTGTTGTACCAGGACATGAAACGGTGTTGATCTTCAACTGTTTTCATATATTCATATCCATATGCAGAAGCAGGAGGTGGCGGTCCTATGTAATTTCTATTCTTGTAAGTGTTCCACAAATGCGGATAATATCCTTTCTGCACAGGTAAACCAAACAGTTTTGAAAATCCTGCAAGATTTGCCTGAACATAGTTGAGACTGTCCACAAAATGGAGATTTTGGTATGTCATGCTGACAATTTTGGTACCATCTAAGATAACACGAGGTTTCATTTCTCTCTCCAACATTCTTCGTAATAGAAATGTACAATCGTAACCTCGTGCATTGTGTGCACAGATGGTTATATTGGTAAACTTATGTTGCAATTCGAGATACGACAGAAATGTATCTACAGGGTCATCCCAGAATATAAACTGTCTTGTTCCACAAACAGAACACGAAGCTGTTAAATCCTCTCTTTTGTGACATGCGTGACAGGCTGTCTGCACCACGATGAGATTCGGAACATGAAGAAAAGTTTTTTCTTAGTCAGAATAAGGAATATCAGTGTAGCATTCGAAATCGTAAAACACAAATAGAAATTTTGAGTACTGTTTCGGTTTCGGTATAGGCATGTAGCAGAAATGATTTACAGGTTTCACACAATTACACACAGTACAATATTTCATGTTGCATTTATGTACTTTTTCATATCTATTGTTTGTGAGAATAATTCTGAAACATCGGGGGCACTGTTGGATTTCGCTACAGACAGTACCGTTTCGGAATGGTGTAGAAACATGATTTGTGAAACACTGTTCATTTCTGAAATTTCGGTGACATGTCTGACATGTTCTACGGACACCCGGTTCAGGTACACACGGTGGAGTTGCACGGCACATACAACATAATTGCTTACACATGTGACTATGAGGTTTACCAAATATGAGCTGGTTACACCCATGACATTCTTGGCTTGCTGCAAATGCTCCAACACGGTTCACTGTCACATCATAATGTTGTCTGGCATTATCATACAGAAGGTATATAAATTTTGAAACATGTTCAACCTGCCCTTCAAACAGAACATCTATAGCATCACGAAGATTGTTGTATACAATAATTTTATGATCTGTGAGAACTTGCTGAAATTTTCTCAGTTCCGGAATTCCACTTCCGGCACACGCATTGTCTGTCAGATCTACATCTGCTTTCCGCATAAGTTCGAAAACAGGTTTAAGAAGATTTCTATTTCTTCGATACTGTGAATAGGGGTGTAAGGGGTGACCTTCCACGTAGTACACCCAAATGTCAACCTCACTTCCACGTAGTACACCCTGGACTGAAGACTAACGAGGCTCTGGCGACTGGCCCCATGGCCAGTATAATTTTGTTTGTATTGTCCTGTTCTTTTGTCCTTATGTGTGCTGAGTGCCCCTTTACAGCCTCAGCTTTTAACAAAAGTCAGAATATTTTATGATTTTAGTTCTGCAACGTTAGAGTTGTTGTTTGTAACGATAAGGGGCTGGACCCCGTATAATGTGACGGGTGCAAAATAGCCTTAGTGCTGACGCACCCAAAATTTTAAATTCAAATTCAAATTCAATACTGTGAATAGGACGGATCATTATCAGCATAGGCTTTTCCTATTACCAAAGCTTCAGCTAAACTTAGTGGTTTTTTCCTATTCGGCACACCGACGATACTCCTTTTTTGCGTGCTTAACATGTAATTAGGTAAACAATATGTTCGTTTACCTCCACCACCTCCGACAGGTATATTGACATGGTCGGCCCGCAAAATTAACCGATCTGTAGCCGTGAATGTTTTCGCACTCTGCAATATTTTATACATAATATTCCACACCATATCACTGTGTAACTGGTCGCTTCTGTGCCACCCAATATAAATATCTTTCACGGTTGGGTCAGATATGTTAGAGAGAGTTAAACCTATCTTGTCTTCATCCTTGGTGTCTTTCTTAACATAGGTGATAAGATTTTCAACACCTTCACGGATCCATGTGTGAGGATCGACATTTTCTGGGGGGTGCGAGAAACTGAATTCTACACGACGTCCTTTGGAACGGAATTTGGGATATTCACGTTCTTGAATGTTATGTAATATTATGTTCCCTATTTGTTCACGAGGCACTGTATCACGTTTTCTTTTCTTACCTCTTCTATCTGATACAGAAACACTTTGGGATGACAGTTCTGCTGAGGGTAAGGGATCCGGTCTCCATGACGGTCCTGGTAAAGTTTGCGGGTTTGATCCGGATGCGGTGTTTCTGGAAGTTCCTGATGATGTGACGGCTATCTGCTTCTCCTCGGCAACTCTGGATACAGGATCGAGTGTCGATGACGGGCCTGGCGACTCTTCGGAAATATCTCTCCATCCTTCTCCGGTAAGATTGGGTACAAATGATGTCACGGTCTGTAGTAGACGGTCATACTCCTCTACTAGGGAGATACTTTCTCCCGCGATGATTTTTTGCGCGATGATAGTCAACACTCCCCGCAACTGTCCATGTGTTGTGTAATATCCATCACGATAACGTGCTAACAGATCGTCAGCGGATAACTGTACATCCATGACCGTACGATGATTGTTTCACGAACACTGTGTTGTGGAGAGAACGCTTTTCTTTATATACGCAAGCATGACAAAGCAGTTATTTCCGTTCCTGGGCTGATCTGTAAACTCTCCGGAAATCTGTAACAGTCCTCTAGTAACCGTCTTCGCGAGCCTAATTGGACTAGAGTGAAGGCAATTGTAGATTCGGAATCTGTAAGTCAACACCTTTAAATAGAGTATATGGTCGGAGGTCTACGGTCAAAATAACAAAAACCAAGATGGCGGTCCCCATTGTCATGACGAGCTGAGATGACAATTAATTGTATAATATTACGTAGTAACCGTCGGTGATGTTTACTGGCACCTATCTGTTGTAGGTAAATTGAAAAACTCGAAAAACATGTCCGGAAAGTTTCGAAGGGTCGTCCAGGCGTCCCTAATTGGACTAGAGTGAAAACAAATGTAGATTCGGAATCTGTACGTCAACACCTTTAAATAGAGTATATGGACGGAGGTCTACGGTCAAAATAACAAAAACCAAGATGGCGGCCCCCATTGTCATAACGAGCTGAGATGACAATTAATTGTATAATATTACGTAGTAACCGTCGGTGATGTTTACTGGCACCTATCTGTTGTAGGTAAATTGAAAATCTCAATGCTCTTTCTCAGACGTTCTCTGAGGACCTAACAAGGAAGTTGGTTTTGCAATTATATCTCCATACTTTTATTATCTGTCTGGATGAAACAAGGAAGTACTATGTACATAACGTTATCAGAGTCAACCGGATGCAACAAGGAACTACTGTGAAACTCATCTCAGAACTGCAGGCCTCAGTCTAGCAATTTCCTCCTTGTAAATCTGTCATGATGTAATAAAGAACTCCAGCCACCGCAGTTTAATCTCTTCTACAGATTTCCGCGTAACACGCTTGCTAATGACTTAAGCATGTAAGGAAGTCTGCAGAACTTCTGAAACAGATTTTCCTCCACTCATTCTGTTACTTCGTGCTGGATCAAGAAGAACGTGCGATGGCTGATGGAAATTTGGTACGTACCTATTTCATATTCGTATTAAAATAACATATTTTCTGTATACACCATATATTTTTATTACAAAAAACTATTATACATATTTCATTATACCCATTAAATGCAACACCTCTCAATGTAGACGTTATATGTACAATCTCGGGTTCGATTCCCGATGGAAACCTATGGTTCTGTGCATAAATTTAAAATCAGATAGATTGTTTAATTATCCCACAACTGAACGAAACGTGTTAGTGTATTAGTAAGATTAGTAATGTTTATTCGTTCAGTTTTCTCTTTTTTAACATCTCCACCATCCGTTCCTCTAGCTCTTTCCCCGTTCCCCCTGTTTTCTTATTTTCTGCTCTTTCATTCCTTACACTTTTAAATAGTTCCATTAACTCGAAACAGATTCTTAACGATAAATGCGAGGGTACATATTGGACTCTCTGTATGTTTTCTACAAAATCACCAAACACTGCCGCGTTTCTTTTTTTTCAATAATGAAGCTGAATATTTTCACCAATGTGTCCACCTTCACTTCAAAATCTTTACACGTTTCTTCTAGTCGGTGCAATAAATCTTCGGACAACCCTTTTTCTTCGCAGAAATTGACGTAGCTGGCTACATGCTTTTCTACTTGTCGTGCGTGAACTTTGCTCCACAAATTTCTTCTCTCGTCTGTTGTAGTCCCCGTCTCCTCTTTTACGTCACCATACAGTAGACTGAACCCTAGTGGCAGCGTAGTCATCTGAAAATAGACAGAAAATATATTAGTTATATATATATTTTTTACACAAACTGTAATCACTGTTATATATTAATTCACACATATTTTCAGGAACGTAACATGCAGCAGGGGGAGGCTCTGCGGAATGCTTTTGATCAATATCAAATAGGAATAGAAGAACAAGAGCACTTCGCAGAGCTCACCAGGGATGTTAGGAGGTGCCTGGAGGAGCAGGAGGACATCCATCGGCAATACGAGCAGACGTTGGCCGTATTCGCACTTCGGCGTCGACTCAATCGGGAAAGAATGGACAACACTTTCCGTTATTATCGCCAAAGGTAATTATTTTAATTTATTTTTTATAACATTGTATATTTTGACATGGTCCGACAACCTATCGACTATCCTTGTAGCTCAATTATGGACAGATGGAAATTTAAATCTGAAAAATAAAAGCGAAAAATTAAAATCGAAAAATTAAAATCGAAAAATTAAAATCGAAAAAATAAAATCGAAAATATAAAATCGAAAAATAAAATCGAAAAAGTTTAAAATGTTTTAAAAAAGTTTAAAACGTTTTTGAACAAAATTGAAATAAAAGACCCTCAGTCACGATTCTGTTTCTCCCAGACCTCACGTTTCAAAATGGCCTCAGTTGCGGCCTGGTTTCACATGCATGTTCACCATTTTCCGATTATATATGTCACATACCACTTTTTCTTTTATAGCCAATATCTACATGGAACCGAATATATTTTTTTAATTATTATATATTGTTTTACAGCATGGCTCGACGCAATGCTCGTAGGGCCGACAACCTGCTTCAACTGATACCTCCTGCGGTCCTCAGAGGCTATGTACGGCCTCCTTCTCCTGCTCCGGAAGGAGGAAGATCCACCCCGCATTAATTTGGTGCAGCGGGAGGAGGAGGAGGACGGACATCGTACGCCTCCATTACCTCCACCAGAGGACCGGGAACAGCCAACCCCCCCACCATAGGCTGTACATCTCCAAAATAAACCTCTGCTGCCACAGGTAATGATTTTTATTTTCTCACCGTTCAAGCTGTATCGTTTTCTGCTTCCGACGTGTCAGTCTCCTCTATTATTTCTGGGAACTCACGATGTGGGCCTGTACTCTCGAAAACTGCTCTTCAACTTTATGGACACTGGAAATAAAAGCATATTTTGATCTTAGATCGTTACGCCGTAACGGGTTGTAACAATAGTCGGCTAACTCTTCTAAATCTAATGCAGTACCTTTTACTCCTAATGTATCGCTTACCGACTCCTGTAGGGGTACACTACTGTTAAACCACTGAAATATTTCACCCAGTGATAACATAGACTCCCGATATTGTTTTCTAAATATCTGCATCAGAGTTGCAACATCACTATAATCCACTATCATGTATTTTTTGAGACACCCCACTCGGTACAGCAGGGGAATCTCCTCATTCAGTAAATGTTCCAAATTTTCGTACCGTGTCAATTCGACAGCGGCACGCCCACAATTTAAACTCTCATCCGTCATCATGATATATTTTGTAACCAGACAACGTGGAGGAACATGCAGATCGGATATATCTACATGTTCCGAATTTAGTGCCGATTCTGTCTCCATACAGATGCAATCTTTTGAGGAAATTCCCGATACTACAGTAAAAGGTCCTGCATTATATCCGTGAGATGCTATCTCACCGGCTACACGATTGCTCCACACATGGTACGGCAAATGACCGTATACAGGTGCTCTCTCGAAAAGGTAATGTGTCTCACATAATCCTGTTCTACGACTCTTGATGTACTGCATGCTGATTGGAAAACCATTACTTTCAAGTTCCATAAAATTCTCATTCACTAGATCTCTATTGTAAAATGTTATTAAAAGAGATTCCCTGTACCTTACCGGACTATCAAAAACCAACACTTTGGGACTATTACTCTCAAATATTTTCGATTTAACACCATGCAGTCTTTTCGAATCGGAGACTGTTACAGGGTATGCAAAACACATTGCCTTCCTCGGAGAACGCTCTATGTAACCGTACAAAGGATTATACTGCATATTTTTATCAGCATCATGTTTTCTTTTCCTCAACGTTTCACCCCTACCACCACTACTTTTCTTTCCACAGCGTCTCAACTTCTCATATTTGTGTTGTGCAGCATTCTTTGCTTCCCACGATCTACGAAATTGCTGTTCCGTAAAATACTTAGGAGGGGTGTAAGGGGTGATCTTCCACGTAGTACACCCAAATGTCAACCTCACTTCCACGTTAGTACACCCTGGACTGAAGACTAACGAGGCTCTGGCGACTGGCCCTATGGCCAGTATAATTTTGTTTGTATTGTCCTGTTCTTTTGTCCTTATGTGTGCTGAGTGTTCTTTGCAGCCTCAGCTTTTAACGAAAGTCAGAACATTTTAATATTTTATGATTTTAATTGCGCAACGTTAGAGTTGTTATGTGTAAAGATAAGGGGCTGGACCCCGTATAGTGTGACGGGTGAAAAATAGCCTTAGTGCTGACGCACCCAAAATTTTAAAATCAAATCAAATCAAAATACTTAGGAACGCTCACGTACGGGCTGTCATCCTTAAACATTTCAGGCTGTACCGACGACCGTGGTGTCCGTGGAGGAGACGGCAGTATACGGCTACTTCGTGATGTCGTCGTCGCTGGCAACAAATCTGGAGCAGCAGGTTTCATCCCCATTACACTGCCGACAAATTGCAATATCCAGCCCCCTATACCCATTTTACACTTCTACTCACCTCAAGATAACCCACTATATATATTATATATATATACCAGGTAGGATTGATCCGTTGAAACTGATCACTTTTCTCACTATAGTATCTGCAACCTGACAGGCGATTGTGCTGGCTGAGCTGTGGACAGTTATCCGGCGGACAGTTGTACCTCTTATGATGCATATCTGGTTCGTTCCATTTTATATACCTTCCTCCCGACGATCAACACAATCATATTCGATACGTAATCTCTCGCGCAGAGCATCCAACGCCCACGTGCCTCTCCTATCTTCTTCCTGTCCTGGTACACTGTACACACTCAACTCTTCCGAGAATCGTACTTTTTTTACTCTGTAAAATTTATCTACATCCGTCTTCTCCGGCACTTTTTCCTCCTTATGCTCTTTCTCCATCACGTGCTATCCCACATGCTTTGCAGAGAACCCTCCTTCCAGCACAGCATTCAACCATTCCGCACATCATTCATCCGGTCCATGCATATCACTCTCAACCGTCCACACACACACATATCGCTCACCAATTCCTGCAACCACTTAACGATAATCTTTCTCGCAACACCAAACCAATTAACACCAGACATCAAACATTACTCATTCCTCGAAACCCTACTCTCATCCCACACAATTTCTAGAACTCGAACACTCAACACTTTAACGTCATCTGCTCGAACATTCACCATTCAAATTAGTGGGTTCAACCCCCACCCCCATTGAATAAAATACTAGAAACAGATCATAGTTTCATAATATAATTATCCTAAAATAAACATTTGAATTTTAAAATAAAACACTAATGTATTTAAAAAAATCCCCAAACCAAAAATACTTTCGTCTGCACAGCAATGATTGTCGGACTTTGAAACCCACCCATTGTCAAAGCTTATCTAGGAACCTGCTGTTAATATTTCTCTTTTCACGCCTGTTTTACCTAAGGAACAAACCTTATTATTATTATTAAATATTTATGAACATCATAAAAGAGTGAAGTAATGGGCAGCCACTCAATATGATTTTTTTTTTCACATGTTTCCGAGATATCTTTTCATCCGCAGATAAATACCCACGACGTTTTCTAACCTTTTTGGAAGTTGCAGGTAGCTTCCTATCAGTCACCTCTTCCATTCTCCTTGCAACGACACGGGACACACAAAGTCACACACACAGCCACTAAGACACGTTCTGAAATGATGGATGGAACAAGAAAAAAATTGAAAATCGCATCCCAAATTACTTCCAGTGTAGCGCGGCTCGTGCCTTGAGGCCTTTCTAGGAAACGTGACAAATATAAGACTGACCGGTCAAGGTCATCTATAACAGGGAGAAAGAAAGCTTACTGAAAATGTCACTGTTGCTAACTATTCATTTGGAAAAAGTTCACGCTGAAAAAACATATATTTTCGAACTTTTTAAAAGAATGAAACGAAAATGTGAGTTTAAATTTCCGTTTTTTTTTAGCTATTTTTCATTAAATTTCCCTGTGCAGAGGGAAATTTCCCTGCTTTTGGCATCACTGGTCGTGAACCAACCCGACTCGCTCATCTGAAGGGGAAGCTATCAGGCGTCCATCAGTACCCAGTAGTGATGGGAAAAGTAGTTCCTTTTGTGGATTCGATTCCTTTCGTTTCGCTCACCTAGAGAAATCGATTCATCAAACTCGTTCCTTCGTTCTACTGGAAGTCGTTCAGACTCCGGCTGTCTTGTTCCAGTTCCACCATGATTTCGTTCACTCGTTCCTTTTCGGAATCATGATTGCTGGAATCATTTCCTCTCGTTCCGAGGAACGAGGCTCATGTTTCGTCCCTCCTTGCCAGGAGAGAAGGTGGGGGAAATTTAAAATAATGCAGGATGTGCTGACGAGGAACTGGTAATATGTGTGTGTATTAATCAGGGTTGGCAAAATTTGTGTTTTTTTTAAAAAGAACAAAACAAACTGTTTTTTTTGTTTAAAACATGTTTTTTTTGTTTTAAACATAGTTTTAAACATGAGTTAAAAAAAACATGTTTTAAACATGTTTTAAACAAAAGAAAGTCAACTTTTTCCCAGTAAATTATAGTTAAAGTCGTTAAAGAAAAAATACTCATTTTTATGAGTGTAGCGGCGGCAAGGAGAGTTTATTTACCTTTGGAGATAAGATTTACCATACTGCAGGGTGTGCGGGACACAATTTTTTGGGTCGGAACGGAAAATTCTTCAAATCCCGACATTCGGGACGGAAAAAATTCTCAATTTCCCGACAAAGTCGGGAAATTTTCGGGACGGGATATGTTCGAAATTTCCCAAAGCTCTTGAAATCTCGAATTCTACACGTAATTTCCATCTTAAGTGCTTGTTTATGCACTTCTGGTACAAAACTAACAATTTCCGATAAGTTCCAGACATTTACAATGCAGAAAACGTCGAGAATTGACGACTTTTTAAAATGACCATTCGGTATTTCCCGACTGCTTGGGATCCCGAAAAGTCGGGAAATCATTTCCCGAAGTCGCGATCGGGCCGGGAATTTTTGCCCCAGGCACGTAACCAGGAATTCTTTGTAGGGGGGGGGGGCGAAGTCAATCCTAGAGGGGGTAATTTCTTAATATATTGTGTCACATTGGCAGATATAGCAGGGTACACAGAGGCACTTGCCCCCTCCCCCAAAAGAGATAAGTGGATGATATCTTGGAACTGCAACGATCAATAAAAACTTCGAGCAGCATCAAATAGCAACATTTCGATAATGATCTTTCCAGATTGTCAAAGAATCAGTGGCGTGCCCAAGGGGGGACTAGTGGGAGTTATACCCCTCCCCTTTTGGTCCAATATTTTAAAAGAAATAACGTCAAAGGCAAGAAAATATGGCAAAATGAGGAATGACTACTTAAAAATGTAGACATAACCCCTCCCTTTCGAAAATCCTGGGCACGCCACTTCAAAGAATATAAAGTTTAACATAAATAAGCTAATAGAGACTGTATCAACTTGATATCTACAGGTCTATAATGTTAATAGATGATTAACATGTACCAACAGCTTTGGGCCTCTCTGCAAAACTGATTAGGGGAGCCCTTTATAAATCATGCTTCATAATGATTCCCTCTGGTTTCCAGGATGCAAGATTTTTACTCACAAAGGTATCTAATGTGAATCCAACAACACCATTGTATTGTGTTATGTAAGAAAAATCGAATTAATCAAATAATAATGGTTACATATTATTTACACTTTGATGAATTGTGTAAAAATTTGTAATACATTTTTTGTACTTGCTAAAACATTAAAGCATGGGTCCCTTAGTTCACCACGGACTCTATTTCCTTCAAAGGGGAGACTCTTGCATCACTACAGACAATGTTTGCCTACTGGTTACGTTAACCATTTTGCAAAATATTGTGTGAATTGTATTATATTATAGTTGAAATACATGTTTTGACACCTGACAAACAAATAGGAATCCCCTGACTGATCAATGACTTCTTGGATTACAGTGTCATCTTTAATATTTCATATTAAATTTCATAGAAAGAAATTGTTTTAATAGGGCGCAAATAACTTTACGGGGTGCCATGGCATTCTCTTTAACATATTTTTTTTACTATAGATCATTTGGCTCCCAGGGCCGACTCCCGCCGCCCCATAGCTATGGCTCTGAACATGGACTATAAGAATAGCAGATATTGCGAGCGAAGCGAGCAAGGACATTTTACGAAATGTATTGTTATTTGTATAAAATTTGAAATGGAGGGGGGCTATTTCCCCTTGCAAGTCCCCTTGGCCGTCTGTAAGAAAAATGCAAGGAACACGTAAAAACTAATTCCATCATGAGTATCCGAATGTCCTGCTATTCTTAGATTCTCCTAGTCTTGTTTTTTTACTTCAATGTTTGCTTCCCATAGAATGGACTTCCGTCCAAGGTGGGGGGGGGGGCAATGCCCCATGCCCCCCTGTGGTTTCGGCACTGTTTGTGAGTGTCTCTTCATCAATATCACGTCATCAGTCATTGTTGCCATTAGCTAGAAGTGGCAGAAATGCAACGATACGTAACAAAACTCAAATATACACTCCCTCTCTCTATCACATGAAGCAAAAATTTAAGCAGTTCCAAGTTCATAGCAACACATCCCAAGAAAAACATCCGACACCTTTACGCACTTTTAATACAAGACTACTCAAAATGTCACAACTCTTCTAGATACTGAAAATTGCGAAATCATTTTCCGAAGTCTGAATCTGGAAGGGAATCCCCCCCTCCCCCAATCATGATACGACATTATACGGAATCCCACACACCCTAATAAATCACAAAATCAATAAGTGTCTTTGTTATGTAACACATGATATAATTGAGATAATTGTAAAGATTATTGAGAATTTCAGGTAGGAATGTGTTCTGTATTTTTCACAGATGTGCCAAAGCAGGCTCTCAGGGAGGGGCAGTTGCCCCCTGCCCCCCTCTTGCTACGGGCCTGTTTTGCCCCCGATCCCGGTCCCGACTTTTCGGGATCCCGCACACCTGTACTGCAGGGACAAAGGTTGGGGGTAATAGCCCCCTTTTTCCGCCACTGTTGATGTAGGTTAGGATTCATATTCATCTAAATTTCAAGAAACTAAATATTATTGAATTACTATCCTCGTCCTGGAAAAATCAAGGTGAAATATTTCCTGCTGCCTGAACAGTTTATATAGCAGAAAACAACCTGCAGTGTCATAATAGATTCTCCAGATCAATTTATCTTTCCAAGTACAAAATTATGTTACCAGAAGTAACCATCTGCACTTCATTCAGTTATACAAACCAATGAATCGTATCGCAAGAGAAATAAAAATCACGTCATGATCAAAATCATGCATTGTGTATTCAGATATTAGTTTCCAGCTTCCACCTGTCTCAAACTTACAGGACGGTAGGAAACAAAGAACTGAGAAGTTTCGATTTCTACAGTAAAGCACGGGTCTTTCTTGTCGCACAACAGTTTTGCTACCTTGTGCATACAACGTAGGCATGTGCCCTAAAATTAAAAAGCTTTCTCCCGTGACATCAGAATAAAATGTTGGTCAAGTGTTGTGCGATAAGTGAGACCCATAAAGCACGGATTAATTGACACAGATTCAATGAAAAAAACAGGGTTGCCAAACAAAAAAAATATCATAGATTATAAAATATTAAGTACCAAAATGTGTTTTAAACACTTCTAAAAAAAACATGTTTAAAACACATTGTTTTAAACGTTTAAAACATTTGTAAAAAAAACAAAGCCGTGTGTTTTAAACGTTTAAAACAAAGTGTTTTAAACACTTTTGTTTTAAACATGCCAACCCTGGTATTAATTACACGTGGCTAAAAGGTGGGCCCATTCAATGTTGTTTTGCAGCATTTTACACTTCCCGGCTGCACCGCTCAACTCACTAATATGAAATTCTAATCATGCATTTTATTCCCATTTATTATTGACATTAGCTATAACAAATTAACAGTCTAACTAAAGGCGATGGAAGTAAAGCTAACAAAAATATGCCATGTGGTAAAAAAAAATCTTTCAAAGAGGCCGATTGCGTGTATTCGTCCACGTAAATATATCAATACTGGGTATTTGAAAATATACAGGTACGGTTTTCTTATGTCGACGACAAGAATGATTCATAACTGATATTTTCTTTTTACCTTGTTGTATCTATTCTTGATAAAGGTTGTGTAGTGGGAAGGGTGGGAGAAAAATTTAACCGTCAAATATAATTAAAAAAATATATTGTCATGCATGCATGTCATGCATGCACGGCCGCGGTGGCTCAGTCGGTAACACGTCTGACTACCATGCTAAAGGTCCCGGGTTCGATCCCCGGCCGGTTCAAATCCGGGAACTTTTCTAACGATGGAAGCGGCCCCGGCGCCCACCCAGCGTCGAATAACATGGGTACCTGGGGAAACCTGGGGGTAAAGGCGGTCAGGGGCGTGGTGCTGATCACATCACCCCCACTTACGACCGGATCAAGAAAGTGTGGGGCGTTACCCCCACACCCCCCTATACGCCTTCACGGCGTGGTGCTAAGCACAGGGAACACTTTTTTTTTTATTGTCATACATGCCAAATGTTTACTGCACTCTTCTCTCAAAGGAAATGAATTTTTATTAATTTCAAATACATAGTTACGTCTCTTTCTTTTTTAGAATTCGATGTTCACATGATTCAGATTTCAGTGAACATTTTATTTTCCGAAGCGCAGGTGTATTTCAAACACACACACACCCTCGCCTTCCTCCAGGCTATTTGGTCGGAATGAAACCTTGGAACGATTCGTTTCCGATCCCCAAAAATCGTATCAAGGCTCACTGACTAGTCCTTCAAATGTACAGCTACCTATTGGTGAGCTGGGAGCGAGTTAAACACTGAAGTAACGCCCTCTCTTCTCCTCTGCTTCTTGGTTGGTTCCTTTTGACCTCAATAGCGGGTAAAAGAGAGAGAGGACTTTAGCTGCAATGGTCCCAGCAGGAAACTTTCCCAGGAACGGGATATTTTGTAGCCAAGGATGGGAAAAAAGCGAAACATCTAAAATGTGCAACAAACTGTGGAATTATTATTGTTATTATTTTTTAATTTGAATTTAAAATTGTGGGGGCGTCAGCACTAAGGCTATTTTGCACCCGTCACATTATACGTGGTCCAGCCCCTTATCGTTACAAATAACAACTCTATCGTTGCAACTAAAATCATAAAATATTAAAATGTTCTGACTTTCGTTAAAAGCTGAGGCTGTAAAGGGGCACTCAGCACACAAGGACAAAAAACAGGACAATACAAACAAAATTATACTGACCATGAGGCCAGTCGCCAGAGCCTCGTTAGTCTGCAGTCCAGGGTGTACTACGTGGAAGTGAGGTTGACATTTGGGTGTACTACGTGGAAGGTCACCCCGTACACCCCTAAAACTGTGGAATTAGACATCATTGTTGACATTATGATGTAACACCTGAAATGTATTTGCTTGCCATTCGAACTCAGGTGATCGTGATTGACAACATTCAAGTTAAAATATTATTTAACATCGACTGAAATAAAGCAGATTTTGTCCAATATGAAGAAAATAAATTCAGTATATTCTCAGTCATATATCCACCTCTAAATATTACAATTATATTTCTTTTCGCAACAGACCCCATTGGAATTTATTCACAAACATCTAATTTGGAAGCCGAGTGGCAGATTGTTTAGCACATCGTGCTACGACGTCCTGGCTTCTGCTTTCGAATCCACGGATATTTGTGAGTGTCCATTCATCAATTTCATCAGTCATCATTCGTCCCAATCTTCGCAAATTAAAGGAAAGTGGCACAAAAAGTGAAATAAAGCAAATCAATCAGTCTGTCTAATTTGGTGCTAAATTTGCCTCTAAATCACTTACACCCTCCTAGATTAGAACTTCTGGATAAATACTGAAAGTAGGGACCATTTATTTTCTATTTTATTGTTGACAATAAATTTTAAGGTCGAAAGGGAATTTTTTGTTATACGGGAGGGAATTTTTCTCTGCCAGGCAGAATTTTGCAGAATCACATTGTCCATAAGCCTCTTTTTAAACCAGGCTGTTGTAACGAATTCTATTTAGATTTATTCCGATTCCAAATACTCGTTCCAAGACTCACTGACTCGCCTATTCCCCTACTTTTGTTTGGCTTGATGATTGGTCAGGTCTTGAGTGCTGGCTTTTTCTCAATAGCGGGAGTGAGAGGAGGGAGGAAAAAGAGAGGTTTGCAGACGCACCAATATTTCCACTCGGCAGGAACTTTTCCCAGAAACGGGAAATTTTGGAGCTGAAAATTACAGGAAATGGAAAAAGGGGAAGCATCTAAAAAAATGTGCAGTAATTTAGATGTCAAGAATAATGCACTATTTTAATGCTTATTTCAGACTCACGTTTTCTTCTGCCTTTAGCTTTTTGTAAAGAATAAACACCTGAAATGTCATATTTCGTTTAAATTCGAACTCGGCTGATCGTAATCGAGTTAAAAGTTTAATTAATTAGTAATAAGGTCTGAAGATAAAACAAATTTTGTAAATTTAATGTGTAATGTCAAGATAATAAATTAAGTACACGCTCATTCAATTTTTCGCGACATGCCCCAATAAAGTTTATTTACAAAGGCCTAATTTGATGCAAAATTTACGTTTACACCTCTCCGCTTAAGATTCTACTATCATCCTCCTAGACCGAAAGTCCTGGATAATTCTACAATTAGTGCCATTTTTTTTCTATTTTTATCTCCTATTTTTTTTTTAAAAAAAAGGAATTTTAAAGTCCAAAAGGGAATTTTTCTGAGAGCTGACTAGATTTTCCTGCCGATCAGGATACTTGGAGGGAGTCACTAGCTTGTTGGTTCTGAGAATTCCAGTTTCTCAATAGAATCCTTGGCGGGGGGCAAAAGAGAAAGTAAAGCTGGGATGCAGATGTACACCCTTGTGACAAACCATGGAGATTGAAGATAGCACATGTTAGTGAAAGAGGCATAAGAAAACAAAAGACTGTTGAGGTGACTGATTTCCGCAAGACGAGATGAAAATTTAGTTTAATTTCCTAAGAGAAAATAAACTTCTTTGTGGTTCTTATAGTGTAAATACATGTTTTAAAAAGAAGAATCAAAATGCAATTCATTTTCTTTGCAAAAAAACCTCTTGCAATTGTAAAATAAAATTCCGATTGTGGATCAAATAAAAATTCACAATAACTATGTCTCAATTTTTAAAAAAATGCGTGGCAACTTTTTTGAAAAAGTAAATACCTGAGAGAGAAACTATTAAATCTGATTTCTCATTTGGGGTGTAAGGGGTGCTCCTTCCACGTAGTACACCCAAATGTCAACCTCACTTCCACGTTAGTACACCCTGGACTGAAGACTAACGAGGCTCTGGCGACTGGCCCCATGACCAGTATAATTTTGTTTGTATTGTCCTGTTCTTTTGTCCTTACGTGTGCTGAGTGCCCCTTTACAGCCTCAGCTTTTAACGAAAGTCAGAACATTTTAAGATTTTAAGATTTTACTTACGCAACGTTAGAGTTGTTCTTCGTAAAGGTAAGGGGCTGGACCCCGTATAATGTGACGGGTGCAAGATAGCCTCAGTGCTGACGCACCCAAAATTTTAAAATCATAACCATAATCATGATTTCTCATTTGCTTAATGTGCGTCTCTTTCTATCTCTTACGTTGATCGCGATGATGATGATGAAGTGACCGAGACAGTAATGCATGGGGCAATGATACATCCAGGCCTGACCACCGTTCAAATCCTGCAACTATGGAAACTGTTATACACATACATATATGCACAGTTATATGAGGTTTTAAGGTTCCCGGTCTGGGCATGGAGAGAAAGTTCGGAACTTTTCAACAGCGAGCATCAGCAAGTTGTACTTCTCGACCTCAATAATCTGTAATCCATGCAGATTTTCGAAATGCATAAGCATACCGAAGAACCTATTTGAATTGTTTAGCATCTTATAGCCTATATATTTCGTAAATCCTCACTTGTATGTCGTATTTTTGTTATTTGGTGTTGCAGCCTCCCGGTCGCCTTATAATCAAGGGTTCCCGGGTTCGATTCACGATGGAGGCACTTAGTGGTTCGGATCCCACTTTTAAACTGTAGGTCTAGTCCCGATTAGCCTTACTGTGCATAAAGTGGTCTGAAAACACCAAATCAATCCAATCAATTTCTTATTTGGTGTCGCATTTCTACCACGTTTGGCTAATTGCGATGAGGATGAATGAATGATGAATAAATGAAATTGGTGAAGTGACGCAAAGAACACCAATGCCCAGGCTGGGAATTGTACTCAAGAATTTCGGTAGCGAGATCTAAAGTTGACTAATTTATGCGCTCTGCTCGTAAATATTCGTAAAAAATAAGAACCCAGCGTCACAACAATACTTGTAAACTTACTTTTGTATGAAAAACACACAAATATATATATATATATATATGTGTGTGTGTGTGTGTGTGTGTGTGTGTGTGTGTGTGTGTGTGTGTGTGTATGTATGTATGTTGTGTGTGTGTCTGTGTATGTATGTTGTATGTGCGTTGGCAGATTTCCGATTTCGGGGAACAAAGTTAAACTACACACTCACAATTTGGGGAACCAAATTCACACTGAGGAATTTGCCTCAGGTCCCCGGAAGGATTTGACCCAAAAATCGTTAGAAAATGATGAAATAATGCTCTGTTTCAATTTTCAGCTCACTCTGAGAACTACCCCGAATGTCGTAAATTCATCAAAAACAGTGTGTCCAACGGTGTGTGAAT
The DNA here is from genome assembly GCF_977018435.1 of Lepisma saccharinum. NCBI lineage: Eukaryota > Metazoa > Arthropoda > Insecta > Zygentoma > Lepismatidae > Lepisma > Lepisma saccharinum. Next base: position 1,479,353 of record NW_028142891.1, read on the forward strand.
TAGTTCCAGAAATGCATTCCAGGTGGCAGCACAAATGCCATTTGTGTGTACGAATGTGTGTACGAACAGAGCGAGAGACGAAAGCTCTTCCCGTGCCAGCCGCTCAGCTGTTTTCCGTCACGTGATGTTAACAATACTGCACGCGCCCCTCTCTTTCTCTTTGCACAACAACAAAGGCACGCACATTACCCGCCAGTTCAGAACCGTGGTGTCCAAAGGCATTCCATACATACCCATTATATTGAATGAAAACAACAGTTGTTACGCAGAGTGTTGCAGTATATTGAATCAATTGTACTGAGTCGAACTGTCATCTGGAAACACAGATTTTAATGCGTTTTACACAGAAATTCAGATGATGAAAATGCCAACATAAAAGGCGAAATTTTAAATCTAAATCGCATAGAGTCTTTAAGCATATTACCTTCTCTGTATTAGAATATGTGATTGTGACTACTCACCTTATTTATTAAAACATTGCCGTCTACATATGATAATATTTATGTCTACGTTTGTGCTTTCGTAACATATTTGTCCATTATGAAAATTGAAAACTTCTCGAAATGAATGAAACAACAGGTTAAATTGTACGTATTTTTAATGAAACTGAGTTCCATAAATTCTTATTAAAGTAAAATGTGTGTTAGTGAATGATATACAATATAGCCCAATGTAGCTACTGGTAGTGTAAGGTTCGGTGTCGTGTCTTTACGAGCGTCAATTTTCATCCTTATTGACACAATTAGCATACAGATGCAGCGAGGCAAAGCTATATAACAAAAATACAAATAAAAAATGTGACTGGTATCATCAAATTTGGACAATGGTCATTGTGAGATATCAGGTTCTTTATTTTTAAAAAATGGAATATGTAGTAAATACTTGACAAGGGGGGTGTAAGGGGTACCTTCCACGTAGGCGCCCAAAGGTCAACCTCACTTTCACGTAGTGCACCCTGGACAAGAGACTAACGAGGCTCTGGCGACTGGCACTATGGCCAGTATAATTTTGTGTGTGTTGTCCTGTTTTATGTCCTTGTGTGTGCTGAGTGCGCGTTTACAGCCTCAGCTTTTAACAGAAGTCAGAACATTTTAAGGTTTTATAATTTTAATTATGCAACGTTAGAGTTGTTATTTGTAATGGTAAGGGGCTGGACCCCGTATAATGTGACGGGAGCAAAATAGCCTAAGTGCTGACGCTCCCAAAATTTTAAATTCAAATTCAAAATTCAAAAACTTGACAAGGATCATGAATCCTCAGAATAGCATGTTAAGAAAGTGACCGACATTTACTTGTATGTTGATCCAACAAACTGACATGTCCGATATCACTGCCTGTATACGCAAATAAGTGATTCATGGATGAAATAAATTTTATCTTATCTTACATAGAAGTGTGCATTAACGATAACGAAAAATAAGAAACACGCTCGATACAACTCCCGTTAATTTCCCTGGTATAAGCTGGTGATTTACTGAAGCAACAAAAATGTTTTGTTGCTGCAGTGTGAATTTGAGAGTAGAGGAAGAATAAGTAGGCTGAAAATAAAACTCTTTTATCAAAAACACGCTAAAAAGATTAAAACTTGAATCAACTCATTCTGAGCTGTAGGCAGTTATCGAAAACGCCGCAGGAATAAACAAAAGTAAAAATAAAATTCTTAAAAGCCATGGTGATGAGAGACAACAGCCGCTGATATTTGCATAGATCGCGACCACTACAGGATTCTTCTTTCAGGACCAATAGATTGCCTGTTAAATACCATACGTAATTGAGGTATTAATGCAATACCTAACATTGTAAACTCAAAGTTTCAGTAGCATAACATTTCATTAGGTTGAAAATAATTTTTGAAAAGGGAGTGCTGATGGAGGTGCGGTAGAAAATTCCCTAGTACCACCCCTGGGTATCAACGTATTATATATATATTATCGAGAAGTGTATAACAATGTGCACATTACTATCAGGTACGGTGTGCAAAAATTTTAGAAAAGGGACTAATTTTTAATTTTGATAGCCACTTCCAAATTTTAGCATCTTTTCAAGCAGTGACGACGATTAGGGGGGCAATTTCCTTCCCCGTACTTTTTGCGACTTTTGCCCCCGCACTATGATAAACCTTATCTAGAGAGAAAGAAAGTGCCTCCATCCCCCAGTTTTGAAGCTATGCCTCCTCTAGTTTTGGACCCAATCGCCGCCACTGAGTATCTAGGGTCCCGGATTCGAATCCTGTCTGGACATGGATGTTTGTAATTATCCACTCATCAATTTCATCATATCATAACCCATTCCCATTTTCGGAAATTAGCCAAAAGGCACAAGAAGCGAAGAAAAATAAAGAAAATCAATCAGCCAATCTTTTCATATTTGGCACTTGCATTGAACAGATTATAATTATCCACAATTTTTTAATTCAGCTTAATACTTAATTCTCGTTAAGTAAAATAAAATGGGTTTTTATTCGGCAGTTATATTTCATTTCACTAATTTCCGCGTTCCCGTGTAAGACCTTCAAATGGGCCCATGAAACTGACGTTGAACAACCAGAATTCACTCGTTACAATAAAAATCCTCATTTAGCAGTTTAAATCACACAATCCTGGATTTGTGCCTGCTGCTTGGTTTTTAATTCAGAGGAAATGATGCAATTCAAATGCTCAAATCATTCATGTGATACTCCGCATAAATTCGATTATTGTTGTGTGTGTGTGTGTGTACACTGACTTAAATTCACTCAAACGTAATCTTCATGTTAAGTGGGGAACTTGTGTGCATTTCTAAATTACAATGTCCTCGTTTGGCAGATTATATCCACATACACATACATCCGGGTTTGTTTCCCTTGTCGCACAACAGTAGAGCATCCTTGACGTAACCTTAGAATGCTGTTATTGTTAAGCCAAATACCTAGGTTGTTAGGTTAAGCTAGCTATGTTTGGTTATCTTAGCATAAATAATATTTTTTAGTGTATTTAAACTAATAGAACCAAATCTAATTGATCTAACCTAACAACATAGTCATCCCTCGTCTGACGTCAGAACACAAAATTGCTCTACTGTTGTGCGATAAGAGAGACCCAACACACACGTATATTCAACAAGCCTGCCTCTTCACACCAAATTCACGCACATTACGCGCCAATATATTTATTTAAGAATACCAGTTCTGAACTGTTTATGTTAATAAAATAAGAATAAATGGCATTAAGATAATTGAAATGATAAAGCAATGTTTGTATGTTGATCAATTCACATTTTGGTGCACAGTGTGCCACTTATGCTGAAAGGAAGTACAGCAGGCTAATTGTTTCATTTAGGTGTTGAAAGACATTCCCTTCATATGCATATCGAATGTCGAATCTTGCTCAGTTATTGCTTTTGTCTGCTGTCGTGTGTAGTGTTTTGCCAAAATGGTAATAAGAAGATTGTCAAGAAAAGGAAGAAATGTTGAATTTAAGATCCCGAAGGAAACTGGTGCAAGGTAAGCATTATTATATTTAGTTCAGTCGAATAGTATCTTTATTAAATTCCGGTTATGCTTCTCTGTATTTAAAATATCATTGTTTAAATGCCAAAACCACGAATGTGCTAAATCTTACTTTTGAGATGAAAGCATTTTAATATTCAATATCCCGGAAATTTATAAATGTTGTCATCTGTGAAATATTACTGTTTATTAGACTATGTAAGTTAGAATGTATCAATAAGAATAATCAGAAATTACACTAGCTGAAAAAGTAAAAATTTGCACATTCGTGTTTGACACTGGAACGACGACGTTACTTGTTCAAATGTGTGATTGTGACTTCAATTGTGGAAATCTGTGCTTTAGTAAAATATACTTGTCCATTATCAAATTTGTATAGGTTTAGAAATAAAGAAAACTCAAAGGTAAATTGTGGAAACTGATGTATAAGTATTTGTATTGAATTTGCAAATTCTTGACATAGATCAAGCTTTCCATATAAAGCATAGAAAGTGACCTACGTATATTGCCTTGTATATTTTTCCCAATTTTTTACACAAGAATAATCAGCAAATAAGTTGTATGTGAGTAGGTTAAACAGTCTGGATGAAATGTCTCGATTACGAGAAATTATATTAAGTGAAAAAAAAAACACATTAAAATTGCCTAAAAATTTCACTCCCAGCATGTGAAAAACTTGACATGCTGGACTAAAATAAAAGGTGACAGGGGGATTTCCTTGCTTATGTACCCCAGTTCATTAAAATAAGAGCCTGTTTTCTGTTTCATAAATCACCAGTAAATAGTTTAATAATTTGACATAATCCATTATTTTGTGTAAGTAACAGTTTAATTTTTCTGTAGTTTACTTCAGGGTTACATAAGATACACTGCATTTTTTTTTGTATTTCTTTCTTAAGTAATTCAACTGCTGTCAGAGTAGGTTTGGCACGATACAATGCTTAGTAATCACCTGAACATACAGTTGTTTTGCCTACAGATTTTGATGTTTTACATAATATAAAATTGGTTCCAGTGCGTTGAAAACCCAAATAATGGATATATATGATCCCAAAGTATGAACGGCAAAAACCTGCAATTTTGAAGACTTGCGCTGCTATTAATTAGTAAAATTAATTTGTATGTATTCTAATATATACAGAGCATTCCCTGACATTCGCTATGAGAGACGGCTGCAAGCCGCCTGGCGTTAGCGCTTGTCTTTCCCAGTGAACGGGGTCCGTGACAGCCGCTGGAGTCGGCTATTAAAATTACAGTTTTCATATTGTGTACTAACCTTGACTACAAATGGTGATGAAAATGATGTACCTCTGCTGCAACACATTCCTGGCACCTACAGTTTGAAGTGGGATTCAAACCACTGTGTAAATTGCCTCTTCTCAGTATTGAATAAAGGATGCCTTGATAACAAGGTGACAACATTACCAGTACGGCTCAGAAGGCCCACTACTTACTAATTAGTTACAACTTGTGGTAATATTAAGGCAATACACTTCCTGAAACAAAACTGGTTCAAGGTAAATAGTTTTACTTTTTCTTTGTCACTTTTCTCTTTCCAGACTATTGGGTGTTGGTCCAATTCACAGAAGACAGCATTTACCATGTTGCTCACATAGACTTGCAAAGGAAGTCATTAGATGATTATGAAGTAGGGATCATAAGAAATGTAAAGTGGAAGGATGGAAGGAAATATGCGGCCGAGGTATTAAAGGTTGGATGTAAGTATCATTGAAATGTGTTTGTGTTTCAATAATGTGTAGAGCTTTTCACAATATGTAACATAAAAGGCAAATTTTTTATTTTATTTTTTTGTCTTAAATTCCTGGTAATGGTAATTCTAAGTTACAATCTTTTGATGTAACAAAGTGTTTGGATTATGGACATTTCCACTGAATTTTCCTGAAAAACAAATTTAATATGCCATGAAAAATTGCTCTTGGAAGTTATTGCATGTCTCTGCGTTCAGCTTAAGGCAAAAATGAGACTTCCAAAGTTGTGAGACAGCATTTAGATCAAAACATGATCTGCCATGTTGATGCATCATCTATTTGTCGTCTGCTCTTCCACCATTAGTTTATTGTGTAGCCTAAGAAGAGACTAGTGTGGCAGTACAGATTTTTAAAAAATGAAAAAAGAAAGAAAATAAAATAGTGGGAGGAAAAGTTATGTATTGTAATGTCATTCCATGTGTAAACTCTACCTGAAGGATGAAGTCAGGTAATGAGAGGATGTTTTCACTTCAGTGACATAGGACATAAATTTTAGCAATGTTTGAAGACGTGTTCCTCAAGAACAAAAATATATATATATATATATATATATATATATATATATATATATATATCCAAGATATTTTGCACATCTTATTTCTGTGTCAGAATCTGTCAAATGAATGTATTTAAAATATTTTTCATGTGGTAGTGGAAATGCCCATTAATTTTGCAGATATTGGAATTCTAATTGAATGTTGGGATGTGTTCTATTGAATGAAATAAACAAGTACAGAATACAGAATACTCAGTAATGAGATCTCAAACACAAAATGACATGTATGCATGCATAGTTTCTTATGGTACAAAAGAGAATACTTTTATAGTAGTTACACCAAAGTTTTCAAGTATTTTGACTCAAGGAGCTTCTTTCCTTATGCATGTTTGCTTTTAATCAATGTTGGGATTTAAAAAAGATTGAGGTTAGCTTTGTATTTCTAATTTTTATGTTCTCAAATATTTTAACTGTCAGAACTTATGAGACGGAAGTAGTTTCAAACTGTAAATAACTATGGCAACTAAGTGTAGAATTAAGATATATTTTTTACACACTACAGATAATTAAATACACTATCTTGTATTAGTGACAATGCTCAGCAACAAATTGAAGATGAAAAATTTTTGATTTACAGAAAGACAATAGGTGGAAATAGCATCTTAGTCTTAACCCCCCACATCTTCCCTAACTAAAATGATTTTGTAAATATTGAGTGGTCTACCGTTATGCATAAAATAACCATTTTACCAATACGTAACTCAAGTTTTAACTTCATGTAATGGATGTCAGTGCAATATTTCCCCACAAAACAGATGGCTTTTGGTTTTCATATTGAGGTGCATATCATTTGGTTTTTATGACTTATTTCTCACGTAACTATTGGTGTAGTTGCCCAATAGAATTCAATCTGCCTCACGAGATAAAGCAGGGCCTCCTGCATTTTGGTTAATCCATTGCCTTGTAACCGAGAGGTCCCAAGTTGGATACCTGGTGTAGGCCGTTGCACAGTGGATTGGCCCCCTTTAAAACTGTAGGTCTAACCCGATTAGCATATCTGTGCATAAAGTGAACTGAAAGCTACAATTCAAACAATATAAAGAAGTGACTGCATACTGACGAAATAGCAGGTATACAAAGCTCAGGATTATGCATTTTGTTACATACCCACATGAACATCAACCTAATATATATATATATACACACCTCTTGCATGAAAATTTGTATTTAATCACTAAGAACGGGTTCCAAAGTATAATTTTAATGAACATTAAGTGATTTACAAAATTTAAGTTTGATATCAATAAAAGGGTAAATAAAAATAAAATTTCCTAAGTTAAATTCTGTTACGGGAAACAAGGAATATGTTCCATTAATTTTTTACAGATACTAATGGGAATAGTTGTGTATCAACAGGTGTCTCTGGTTTTAACAATTTCATTGATAGCCAGTAGGAGTGTTATATTCCTGAAGCACCACTAGTTCTCCTTTTACTCATTCCAGCTCGAGAAGATCTGTTAGCTGAGAGAGAAATAATTGAAGAAATCCCTGGAGGCTTAGTCAGTCCGAAAAGCAGTAATAGAGAAAATGTGACAATTCAAAATGGCTCCGATACAAGTAAGACTTTCAATTTAGAAGCAGAGCATGTTGCACAAAATAACAACAAATCTTGTGTTCCTTCCGGTGCATCAAACGATGGACTGGAGTCATTAGCTCATTCAAGTACAGAGTTGTTTAGTGTTGTTGGTCCAGAAAGTAACGAAAGTAAGCTTGTTCCAATTGAAAATGACTGTGATGTAAATGCAATTCCCAATTTACAAGGATTACCTTCCGCCAGTAGCATATGCAGGATTTCGTCAAGGGGGGGGGGGGTTATTTCTAAAACTTTCTCCAAATCCACATTACCTTTGATTTATTATACTTTAATTAAATAATAATAATCACAATTAATTAATAATACTTATAATTAATTAATTAGCTGAATTACTACTAATACCACTACTACTATTATGTAGTAGAGATCTACATAAATATACCATTTATGAAAACAATAGAAAGAAATTACTTTCTAATCATTCCATTTTTATCAAATCCTGGGAGCATTTCTTTGTTTTTGTTTTTGTCTGATCAACGAGGTGAGACATTTTAAGGGTGAAGAAAGTCCATAAAACAAGAAAATATATTAAAATAAATTGAAATAATTAAAGTATGGAACTCATCCAAGAAGCTGCGGTGGTCTGGTCTGTAGAGCATCTGACAATCACGCGGGAGATCCGGATTCGATTCCCGAAATTGGTTGGATTTTTTCTGGCTTCTTCCCCGCATAAACGTCCCCGATAATTCACATCTGGATTGTCTCACTGTTCTTACCAACAAAACATTTTCCAATAGTTAAGCTTATTGTCCTTTGAATAATTGTCTAGTCAACAAGGTGAGACATTTTAAAGAGAGACATTCAAACGTGCTGCGGTAAATAATACAATGGGAAGGCAGACTGGTGACTGTTATATTCTTGTCCGCCTAGGCTTTGTCTATACATTAGCCTCTAACAACGAAACAAGAACTTTCTTTAGTTAATTCTCATTGTTCACACAAAAAAAAATACATGTTCGTTGAACACTGGCGTACGTAGAGGCATGGCCGATGGTTAGAGGCACATACTTTTGGTAAATAAAAAAGCAAAATTTCAGTATAAAAACAGAGTCAATTTCGGGTTCAAAAGCTGTAAATAAAATGAAATTTCGCTGTTATAGCGGTGAAAAAGCGGTATATAAAATTACATTTTGGTTTTAAAAATGTGAATATAATCCCAATTGATTTAAAAACTGCACTATTACACAAAATAAACAAAATAAACGAGAATATTAAGTTTATTCCTGTATAGAGGAGTCCATTTTTGCTTTTCAAATATTTACATCAAAATTAATCAATTTTCCTTGAATTGCATAACCCACAGGATACTTCAGACTTCAGAAAGTGTCGCGTCGGTATATAAACGGTAAATTTCGTGTTTAAGAGTCTATTTCGCATTTTGCAGTTCATTTCGCATCATTTCGTGACAAGACAGGGTAGGAAAATGCACCTCGCACCTTTCAGAAACCTTAAAAATGAACATTGCAATGTGTTATTTCAATTTCGTTTTCTTTTTGTGAAAAACGAAATATGCATGCCTCTACCGATGATGCTACAGCCCCTACCAAAATTTTGAGAAAATCAGAATTTTCAAATAAAAATCCGTTAAGAACTTTAAAAAATCAAAATGTGTAAATACGAAACCTCTTTTAAAGTGAGTCCCGATTACCATTTTTGTCTTTGAATACAATTTTAATAGACTGAAAAGCTCCAAAAATACGAAATATTTTATTATGCATCCTGCCCTCCAAAACGAAGCCATGTGTTATCCACATTTACTATTCCGGCCCCTCCCCCCCCAAAAAAAAGCTGCGTACACCAGAGTATTGAACATTGTTGCAACTGAAATACAAAACATTTTATTTCTCTTTTAAATCATAGTTACCCTCATATTTCACTTTCAAGAACTTGTGCTTATTTTCAAGGCATTACTCTGAAAGACGCGTGTGCTTGGAATGCTGTGCTTTTCTCCATGCTACATGGAAATAATAATTCAAATTATTATTATTATTATTAGTGGTAGTAGTAGTAGTAGTAGATGTAGTAATAGTAATAGTATTGTCCCAGATCTTTGACTGTGGTAAATTGGCCATTTAATTTTTTTTCCACAGCATTTTTCATTATATTTCACAAGCTCAAGGGGGGGGGGTTTAAACCCCGTAACCCCCCCCCCCTTGCGTACGCCACTGCCTTCCGCAGAGCATGCAGCAGAAAATGATAACAAATCTTGTGTTCCTTCCGGTGCGTCAAACCATGGACTGGAGTATTTAGCTCATTCAAATACCGAGTTGCTTAGTGTTGTTGGTCCAGAAAGTAATGAAAGTAAGCTTGTTCCAATTGAAAATTACTGTGATGTAAATGCAATTTCCAATTTACAAGCATTGCCTTCCGCAGAGTGTTGTGAGGTGCATATCATTTGGTTTTTATGACTTATTTCTCACGTAACTATTGGTGTAGTTGCCCAATAGAATTCAATCTGCCTCACGAGATAAAGCAGGGCCTCCTGCATTTTGGTTAATCCATTGCCTTGTAACCGAGAGGTCCCAAGTTGGATACCTGGTGTAGGCCGTTGCACAGTGGATTGGCCCCCTTTAAAACTGTAGGTCTAACCCGATTAGCATATCTGTGCATAAAGTGAACTGAAAGCTACAATTCAAACAATATAAAGAAGTGACAGCATACTGACGAAATAGCAGGTATACAAAGCTCAGAATTATGCATTTTGTTACATACCCACATGAACATCAACCTAATATATATATATACACATCTCTTGCATGAAAATTTGTATTTAATCACTAAGAACGGGTTCCAAAGTATAATTTTAATCAACATTAAGTGATTTACAAAATTTAAGTTTGATATCAATAAAAGGGTAAATAAAAATAAAATTTCCTAAGTTAAATTCTGTTACGGGAAACAAGGAATATGTTCCATTAATTGTTTACAGATACTAATGGGAATAGTTGTGTATCAACAGGTGTCTCTGGTTTTAACAATTTCATTGATAGCCAGTAGGAGTGTTATATTCCTGAAGCACCACTAGTTCTCCTTTTACTCATTCCAGCTCGAGAAGATCTGTTAGCTGAGAGAGAAATAATTGAAGAAATCCCTGGAGGCTTAGTCAGTCCGAAAAGCAGTAATAGAGAAAATGTGACAATTCAAAATGGCTCCGATACAAGTAAGACTTTCAATTTAGAAGCAGAGCATGTTGCACAAAATAACAACAAATCTTGTGTTCCTTCCGGTGCATCAAACGATGGACTGGAGTCATTAGCTCATTCAAGTACAGAGTTGTTTAGTGTTGTTGGTCCAGAAAGTAATGAAAGTAAGCTTGTTGCAATTGAAAATGACTGATGTAAATGCAATTTCAAATTTACAAGGATTACCTTCCGCAGAGCATGCAGCAGAAAATGATAACAAATCTTCTGTTTTTTCCGGTGCGTCAAACCATGGACTGGAGTATTTAGCTCATTCAAGTACCGAGTTACTTAGTGTTGTTGATCCAGAAAGTAATGAAAGTAAGCTTGTTCCAATTGAAAATGACTGTGATGTAAATGCAATTCCCAATTTACAAGGATTACCTTCCGCAGAGCATGCAGCAGAAAATGATAACAAATCTTGTGTTCCTTCCGGTGCGTCAAACCATGGACTTGAGTATTTAGCTCATTCAAGTACCGAGTTGCTTAGTGTTGTTGGTCCAGAAAGTAATGAAAGTAAGCTTGTTCCAATTGAAAATTACTGTGATGTAAATGCAATTCCCAATTTACAAGGATTACCTTCTGCAGAGCATGCAGCAGAAAATGATAACAAATCTTGTGTTCCTTCCGGTGCGTCATACCATGGACTGGAGTATTTAGCTCATTCAAGTACCGAGTTGCTTAGTGTTGTTGGTCCAGAAAGTAATGAAAGTAAGCTTGTTCCAATTGAAAATGACTGTGATGTAAATGCAATTCCCAATTTACAAGGATTACCTTCCGCAGAGCATGCAGCAGAAAATGATAACAAATCTTGTGTTCCTTCCGGTGCGTCAAACCATGGACTGGAGTATTTAGCTCATTCAAGTACCGAGTTGCTTAGTGTTGTTGGTCCAGAAAGTAATGAGAGTAAGCTTGTTGCAATTGAAAATGACTGTGATGTAAATGTAGTTCTCAATTTACAAGGATTGCCTTCCGCAGAGCATGCAGCAGAAAATGATAACAAATCTTCTGTTTTTTCCGGTTCGTCAAACCATGGACTGGAGTATTTAGCTCATTCAAGTACAGAGTTGTTTAGTGTTGTTGGTCCAGAAAGTAACAAAAGTAAGCGTGATGCAATTGAAAATGGCTGTGATGTAAATAGTATTCACCATATACAGAATATTTCAATTGTGATACCACAGTCAAAGAGGTGCATGAAGCTTGTTGATTATTCTGACACTGATGAGGAAGTTTCTAGTGATGCTGACACAAAACCTGTGTTAACACAGAGATACAACTTTCTTCTACGTAAACGAGATATTTCAAGCGACACATCTTTTGACCTCACTGATTCTGATGCTGACTCTGATTACCAGCCAAGGGAGAGTGAAATTTCTACTAGTGATATAGAAGTTGAAGAATTAATACAGAAAAGTAGTGAAATTAGTGAAGACACTGGAGTTGAAATACCTGATGAGACCATTCAGTGTTCATCGTGTTCCGATTCTGATCATGGATCAAATATTTTAGAGATGAAACAAAAGGCTTTAAGATATGTGTCTATTACAAATAAAATTACTGTTGCACAAACAAATAACGATTCTGAAAAGCGAAAATATGAGAGGAGAGCTTATTGTTTATACTGTTTAAAAATGGTATCAAAACTTAGCAAACATCTCTTAAGAAAGCACAGTGGTGAGCCAGAATTAGCTAAAATTATGCTGTTGGAAAAAGGGTCAAAAGAACGTAGAATAGCTTTTCTGAAGCTCAGAAATGCAGGCAATTTTTATCACAACCAAAGTGTTCATGAACACAAAAGTGGAACAATTATACCAAGTAAACGCACTAAAAATGCAGTATCACCAAAAAAATATGTCTCCTTATGACCATTTCCTGTTGTACAGGATTTTGTGTATCGCGCATGCACGAGAGGTTACCTGTTTCGTTTGTACCAGTGTCAAGTGAAGGAAATAGTTCGGTACGAAGCCAGCTACGTGCAAGGTTGCTTCGAGGTGTTGCTTGTGCGTTTGCAGAAATGTAAGTGTATGCCGTATGAAAGCGAGCTATTACATATATCTTACTTCAACTGTATTTTTTTTATTTATATAACCCGAAATGTGTTTGACAGCTTCAGGCAGGGTGGTTATACAAAGTTTGGCGTACCCGTCACAGGGACTCGAAACGAACGAGCATTACTCAGCGCGTATGGACTGTTAAGATAGAGAAAGACTGGCAGTGTAGCGACCACCTGACCTTTGCGATTCAGTTTTTTTCCTCGCCAGCTGTGTGCGAAGACGTTGCAGTGCAGTAATCATGTCAGGAAAGGCGAAAGAAATGGAGCAGCTTTTAAAGCAAATGGAAACTCGTATGTTTGAAAAACTACAAGAGCAGAGCAACGAGATGCAGGGACAATTACGAGAACAAGGTAAGGAGTTAATCCAGCAAACTAAACACGTTGAAGAAAGAATTAATTCAAGTGTGTGCAAAGTTGAAACCTCGTTGAAGCAAGAAATTGATGTCGTAAAAAGTGAAATAGTGAGAATTGAATGTAACCTGAATGCAAAAGTTGAGTTACTTCAAGAAGATTTTGTGTCGTTGGAAAATAGAATAGAAAAGAAAATAGCCGACGATAAAGCAAATATGAAAGTATGTACAGGTGTGTTCAAACAACAAGTTTTAGAATTACGTAATCATTTAGAAGGTAAAATTAATGAGATTGCAGATAATTGCAATGCACAAAACATTAAATTACGAGAAGTTTTTGACAATCAAGTAAAGCAAAACGAAGCTGTGTTTGTTGAAATAAAGAAAGCAATGGATAAAGATCAGGCTAAGTTTGTTAGTTTGTTCGATCTTGTTAAGAGTAATGAATATAGTGCGAAAGAATTAAAAGTAAGGTCAGATAATTATGATGTTCATTTACAAGATCTTGCTAAAGAATTGAACGAATTAAATACAAAAGTAGGTCATACTTTTCAAGATTTGAATCAAAGTGTGCAGTCTACCAAATGTAAAATTACAGAATGTGATACTACTGTAAAAGGCTGTGTTCAGCAAATTTCTGATATTACACATAAAATTGACGTAATAGAAGGGAAATGCGTTGGCATGGAATATCAATTAAGAGATTTGAGCAATGAAATAGGCATGTTGAAACTTAATTTAAATAACATTTCGTCTAGTATGAATGTTCCTTGTAACACATACGTAGATAGAGAATCCAGAATAGATGTAAGTTCTTTATCGAAATCTAAGAATGAAAATAAGGTATCTTTTCCGAGTAAAGTATCTGAACATATTACGTACAGAAAAAAAAACAAAATTATGTTGAAAAGGAATATAATCCTGAAAGTATTTCTTCAGGTTCTGAATATCAAGCAAAAGTGAAAGGAAATAAAGATAAGGCTGATATAAATGTAGGATTTCCATATGGCAAAAACACTGAAAGTAAACTTGATAGTAGGTTAAGTAAAGTAAATGTAACAGAGTATAATTGTTCTGATAGTGATTCAGAACAAAGGCTTAGAAGGTCAGAAAAAAAATTAAAGCAAGGAATATTAAAATATTCTGATGTAGATAGATTTCCTAAGTTTAATGCAACAAGAACTATTATTTAGCTTCCCAGTTCCTACAGGAAGTGGAAGATAAGTTTGAAATGTTGAATGTGTCGAGAAATGAATACATGAGATACATTCCATTGTTATTATAAGGAGTTGCTAAAAACTGGTACTTACAAGAGAAAGCACAAATATGTGGTTATGATGAATTTAAGCTTATGTTTTTAAATGTATTCGAGAGTTCTTCATGGAAATCGACTCTTTTGGCTAATATTTTCTGTAAAAGGTATTCTAAAGAGTTAAAACAGTCTCTTTTGAGTTACTTTTGGTCTCAGATTAATCTGTTAAACACAATACAGCCTGATATGAGTGATCAACAAAAGATAATTCTAGTAGCTCAACAGTTACCTGTAAAAGTAAAAGAAGCTATTTTAAATCAGCCATACATAAGTTTGAATGTAGCAGCTGAGCTTGTAGCTAGACATGAAGCATTATATACAGGGTATGAACAAGAAACAAAAAGAGATGGTAGATTTGTAGGTGTAAGACAAGTGAAAATTGTACAAGGTGATACAGTTAGGAATAAACTACCTATAAGAAATTATTTTCAAAGAAATTATGTGAATGAAAATAGTGGCAATGTTGATAGAGATCAAAACATGTCTAACCGAAATGGGAATGTAAGACAAAGGTCATGGGTTCAAAGACCTAACCATCCTCAATCAAGTTATAGACTACCTAATAGAAGTGGGAATGATTCAAATATAAGTAGAAGTAGATATAGTTACGATGTTAGTAATGATGACATTATTAGACATGATAGTAATGAGAGAATTGCAAGTGGAACTAGTTATCGAAATAGTAGTACAAATACAGTACCGTATAACAATATTCAAGTTAGTAATAATAGTCATAGTAGATTTATGAGAGAGCCTGTATTAGGAAATTCTCAAATTAGTGGACTGAGATCTTGTTCCGAAGACACAGAAACAGTAAATGTAGATTCTTCGCCTAGAGCGAATGCACCTTTGTTCATGCAATCACAACCTTTAAACTAAGATGCGAGTGTACTGTTACGACGACACATAGTAGCATAGATGAAGACAATGGTGTTGTGTCTGTAATTAATTCTGACTTTGAAACTCGTGTAAAGGAAGTTTGTAATGTAATATCTAAACCGAAAATGAGTGAAGCTCAATTGAAAACTGTATGTACAATAGATATTGATTTTTACGAGGATATATTGGAAAATGAAGCACAGTATAACTCAAGTAATATGGTGTTACCTGTGAATTTAAGAAATAAGATAAAAGGTACTACATTTCTTTTTGCGAACATTAATGGAGTAAAGAATAGATGTTTATTGGATACTGGATGTGAAATTTCGCTTATGTCAGAGAAAAGATGGAGAGAAATAACGTCTGAAGTAGAGAGTCCTAAACTTGATCTTGTAGGAGACATAATTTTACTTGATTATACTGGTAAAAGAAAGCAAAAGGTGTTAGGTAAATTCTGTGTAAATCTTGAAATGGATAAGATTGATTTTCTAATCCAGTTTGTTGTTGTAAAAGATTTATCAGTTGATGTGTTGTTAGGTTTAGACTTTTTATATAGTATAGAAGCTCAGATTGACTTCAGAGATAATGCTATGATGTTTAATTCAGAAGAAAGTTCACATTTAGTTAAGTTAATTCCAATTTCATGCACCTATGTTGAATCTGAAAATAATTTAGAAAATGATTGCCTCAGAACAATGACAAAATCTGAAATGAGTGAAACTGTTGCTAGTATTAGTGATTTAAGGAATAAGACTTTGCAAGCAGAGATTTTAACTGACAATGAAAAGGAGAAATTATTTGATTTACTAGTAGAATTTCGAAGTTTATTTGATGATAAACCAGGTCATTGTAATAAATACATCCATGACATAGAACTTAATACAGATGAACCTTATGAACCTTATCTTATACCATATCACTACAGACAAGCTGTACGTGATTATATCAATAAGTTATTGGAATGGAATATTATTGAACAGTGTGATTCCCCATATCTTAATCCTCTTGTAGTAGTACTTAAGGCAGATAAAAGTATACGCATATGTACAGATTTTCGTAATATTAATAAGCATCAGAAGATTAGCCAGATTAGACCTATAAATATTGAAGATGCAGTTCAAGGATTTATGGATAAACCTTATGTTACTCTGATTGATATGTCAGCTGGATTCCATCAGGTATTACTCTGAAAAATCAAGAAAATATACTGCATTCTCTTTTGAGGGGAAACAATATCAATATAAAAGACTTGTGTTTGGTACTTGCAATGGTGTGCAGGCTTTCACCATGGCAATGAGTAGAGTGCTTGGAGATACACTCTCTGATAATGTAATAATATATGTTGACGATTTATGTGTTCGTAGTAGTACATTTGAAGCTCATCTTAAGCATTTAAGAGAAGTATTTTGCAAATTGCAAGAATCTGGTATGACTATACGCTTGAAAAAGACATTTTTTTGTAAAGAAAGATTACTGTACTTAGGTCATATTATTGATAGAACTGGTATTCATGTAAACCCCGAAAGAGTGAGAGCTATTCTTGATCTTCCAGCTCCAAAAAATATAAAAACACTCCAAAAAATCATTGGTAGTTTCTCATGGATGAGGAAATTTATTCCAAATTTTGCTGTTATATGTACTCCCTTGTATGAATTATTAAGAAAAGGCAAGAAGTGGGTGTGGACAGAGAAAGAACAAAGAAGTTTTGATTTACTGAAAGAAGCAATTTCAAATGATGTTAAACTTTTCCATCCAGATATCCATCAAAGATTTTATGTCCAAGGAGACGCCTCCTTACTTGGCGTTGGAGGTTATTTATTTCAAATTGTTGATGGTGAAAAAAGGGTAATAAGTTACATGAGTCGTACATTAAGAAATCATGAGAAGCATTACACCATGACAGAACTAGAGTGTCTAAGTCTATTATTCTGTATAGAAAAATGTAGCCAATATCTTCTAGGAAGAGAATTCACAATAGTATGTGACCACAAATGTCTTATTTGGTTAAATCACTCAAAGAATTGGAACCCTCGTTTGTTGCGATGGTCTCTCCAGCTTCAGAAATACCAATTTACAGTGGAATATTGTAGAGGTTCTGATAATGATCTCGCAGATCTATTATCAAGACATTTTGAAGGATCTGAACCTGTTTTGGTTCATGTTAACAATAATGTGGTCTTGAGAAATGAAATTTTGGATATACCAGTAGAAATACTGGTGCAAGAACAATGTAATGATGAAGTGTTTCAACCTATCATTAATTATTTAAATAATTATGAAGGTTTGAATATGAATTTGCCAAGACAATGTAGAAATTGACCAGGTAAAATATTACGAATACACACTGGTTTAGAATTGCCTCTTGCTATGTGCCACAGGAAAAAGCATTTTATATTGCCTGGTGAATGGAATATTTAGATCCTATGTGGGTCAAGGAGGTAATGTAAAGCAAAGTTCAATCCTAGGCAGTGCTTTCTTTCTGGTGGTATGCAAACGGTATGCCATACCGGTATCTTTTTACATGCGAAAAACAAAAATAACATCATTTTATTTTAATTTTAGAAGCTTGTGTTTGTGTGTAACTGTATGAATTAAGGATCACATGTGAACATACCTTAATATTCTGGGTAGTTCTTAAGATAAACACAAGAACAATTTTTTTGGAAAGTACTGGTCCTAAGTAAGACCAGATGATTCTGTGCCAAAGTTTGGGTTTAAGCCCACATTATGTTCAGATAGGCTAATTTTGAATTTAAAAATGAATCCGAACCACGGCATTAAGCCTCCACCCACAACTTCTCCTGATTACAAGTCAACATCATCAGAGAAGCCCAGATTATCCTTCAGATCACTAATGTAACTACCCAGGGTGCGAAACCATTGAAAACTGGTAGGGGAAGAAAGTTCATTTACAAACCCCCTCCCCCACAAACATGCATAAATTATATGATACATATTTGTAATGTTATTAAAAGTAAAAATAGTAGTAGATTTGTTAATGATCTCTTGAGAGAGAATGCATTCAATACTCACAACTACACTGATTTGTGTGTGTTTTTTATTATTATTCTTAGTAAAGTATATTTGAAATTAAAATTAATTGTTTATCATTTGTTTGTCATAACAAAAACTCTCCCTGCCTGGAAGGGGATTTTTGAGGCCAAGATTGTTGGTGGGGGGGATTTCACACTATGTAACTACCAAATTTATTCTAGAGAGCGATGAAATTATTCATTTATGGAACTATTTACACATTTTCAGAAAGTAATGTGTCAGTTAAGGGTTTCAATTTTCTTAATGTTTAGTTTTGAATAAATTCTTACTTTAACTGCACAAGTTAATGTGTGCATTGTCATCAGGAAGGTGGATGCCCCTCTCCCCATGCAGAATGTTAAATTTATATTTCACATGTTATTTCATTTAAGTAACAGCAATATATAATAATTTTTATAAGAGCATTACAGGAACACGATAACTTCAAATTGAAGGACTGGTTTTATGGTGTTTACTTTTTTCTCACCCCCTCCCTCCTGGAAAAATCAAAGCTGTGGCTGCATTATCACCAGGGTTGTGCCGTAGACTATAAGTTTACGTCTACATGCGTTGTCTACACGAAGATTACATCAGCTATAGTTTACATAGTCTACTGTAGACAATAGATTTTATGTAAACAACAGGAAAGAATGATTTTAGTGCTATTAAACGAGAGAAAGTATTATTTTCTCCTTCAAACAAGTCGATAATCTGTGCATATAACCAACATATGACGTAGTCTGTGCTTATGACTATCCGAGGATTATTCAAGAAAAGATAGAAAAGGGGACTACCGAAAAAAAAATACGAAGTTAGGTGAACACTGATATAACTTTTTTCAACGAACGGAAGTCTAAAAAATATATTTTTTCACCGTGTTACTGGTTAGGAATATGCATTAGTCTTTTAATCAGATCTTTCCAAGCTTGTGTGAAATGGTGAAACTAGAAGTAAGCAAAGTTTGACCATTATACGGACAGCGCGTTTTTTATAACTGTAATCTTACTATTGATACCACTGCAAATTAAGTGATGGTGTTCATTTACCAGGCGAATCCCAAACTTTTATTAAATGCATTAAAATTTGTATTTGGATTATTACCTGTGCAATAAAATTGAATTTGAACTGAAATAATACTACTTGATTTGGGGAATCCTTGACCCTAGAATATTGGATATATACGTACATGTACTGCAGAGTAGTTTTATTTACCTTCAGAATGATTACATTCATGGTTGTCATGTATAAGATTTCACGACATGGCACATATATATGCAGTTTTATCCCAAATGGTGTAATCTTTTTATTTGTCATTGCACTTCTTTAACGTTCAAGTACTTACACAAAAAATCTGCTGTAGTAACAAGATGTTGGTACTATTATAGCCTGCGTAGAATGCATTTCGCGACTTTTACACAAGAAACTACTTAACTGAATTCGGCTTGCGAAATTCTTTAACGTGGGAATCACGTTTAATCACGAAAAAATCCATTTTATAGCCCCCACACCATTCATGCATAGCCCCAAAAACCATTCACAATAGCCCCGAGGTATGCCTACAATGTTAGGTTAGGTTCCATTAGCATAAAAAAAAAATTCCCAATTTTCGTGTTAATGACAATACACTCTACAGGAATAACACCAATAAACATCACACATTTAACAGAAATGTGTTCAGGTAAGTAGTTTCTTGTGTAAAAGTGGTGAAATGTGTTCTACGCAGGCGATAATTTTACCCAGTACTAGTTTACTATCCTTCGGACAGATTTCTTCATTTCTACAGAAGAAACTACTTACCGTAATAAGTTCCTGTAGTATTGTCTAACATCTGGAAGGTGTTTTGTGTGATGTGGGAATGTTTCATAGCAGAAATTCAACCATTGATGCATAGCCCCACGAACCATTCATACATAGCCCCAAGAACCATTTCCGGTAAGGTTAGGTAAGGTAAGGTTACAATAGTTAAAAAATGGTTTAAAAAAAATATGCGTAGCCCCACACCATTCTCGCATAGCCCCACGAACCATTGACACATAGCCCCACAAACCATTTGCGGAAACGTACGTTCTTCAGTTACAAAAACACTTTTAAAAAAAAATTGATCAAAAAAACGTTAAAAAATGATCCACGAAGCAGATAGGTAAGTAGAAATGTCAAAAATTGACGAAACTCAGAAGTTATAGGTGTCCGAAGGATAGTAAACATTTACCTTTTACCCACTATGTTATTACATTTGTAACAACATAAATATTGTCACAAATGTTGCAAGCTGCTCTCATAAGAGTACCAAAGGAAATATTTTTCACCATGCTAACTTAATTTTATTTATTTGTAGTTTATGCTTTTGGAGAAAAGGTAACAGTACCTTCGAGGAACAACATATTTCTTCAATTTTACAGTAAAAATTACTTACGTGAACAAGCTTCTGTATCATTTGTGATGTTTGCTGGTGTTATTCCTATTGAGTGTACTGCGGAAAGGTGTCATAAACACAAAAAAAGGCATATTTTTTTGTTTTTTATGCTAATGGAACCTAACCTAACATCGTAGGCATACTTCGTGCCCATGAATGGTTTGTGGGACTACAAAATTGAAATTTTTTTCATGATTAAACGTAAATGTAAATGCCATGTCAAACAACCTTTTGCAATGCAGAATAGGCAAGTTCAGACATAAAAAGTGATGAAATAACCGAGTAAAAAATGTGTTGGCCCTCGAGGGTACCGGTAATGAAGATAGAATTCTACGACATGGCTATTTGCATCAAATTTGTTTTCTGACCAGTGTAAAATACAGTTTTTAAATGCTGTGTTTGTCTGATAAAAAGCCAGCTTTTTTAAAGGAGCAGGTAATGGAAATTTGGCCCTCTTTTACCTTCCATTGCACCTCATCCATTTCTCTAGCAGTTTCAGTTGCGAGTTTAGAAGTTTGTATAATATCATATTTGAAACTGGCTAAATAATTTTACAGGGTGTTACAGCCAAGAACCTACAAATTTGTTTTGCCCTAGATATGTGTGTGTATGTAGACCTACCCAATGGCATGGTGTCTTTTAACCTATGTATCTACAGTGTTAGATCTCTGGTGCAGATGTAGTGGTTTACAATCTATTTCAGATAAATAAAGTGGGCTGTAAACATTGTGGAATCGCCTGTTGTCAGTCCTACTGCAATGAAATTTGTTGTTAGCACCAGGGGCAATTCCTCCATGTAGGAAGAGTGAGGAACTTCCTACAGTGAATTTATAGTTATTTTCAGTTCTCTGCTTTTTTAAAGTTTAATGACGATCATAAAAATATGAGTGCAATATAAGTTCGCTACTTATCTGTCAGGAGTCAATCTGCTATCACTGGCTTGCTCCAGATCTGCTGTCCTGCCTGCCACAGAGTCAAACCTTTTTTGTAACTGCTGCTTGTATGAATTGTGTGCCAAAAGTTGTATTATAAATTTAGAACAGTGAGGCACTTTACATGGGCAGCCAATTTTCTGTAAAGTTGTCTTGCATAGATTCCTGCTGGATTTTCATGCAAGGCTTGAAGTTTTATATGCTTGGGACTAGACCAGGGCGCGAAATTTCCGGTCGCCAGGTCGCCATTGGCGACCAAAAGTTTTGGGCTGGCGACTAAAATTTCATTGTTTCAAATGTGTGTCAAACACGCTTCAAGACTTCACCTCTTGAGAGAATCGGCAGAAGTTATAGAAGAAATTCTAAATCTGAGTGATATCCACACTATTAGGTGGTTAGCCAGCAAAGAACGTGCAATAAGAGCTCTCTTGCAATCATGGAAAGCTGTTGTGACCCATCTTGAACAGGTGGCCCATAGAAGAGACAATGATGGCGCTAAAGCTAAGGATTTGCTGAAAAGTTTGAAGCAATTTAAATTTGTTAAGCTTCTGTACTTCCTTTTGGATTTCTACGGGCAATTGAACCCTTTAAGCGTGGCACTACAAAATAAGAATCTTTTGATTTCATCTCTGAAAATAAGAATGGAACACTGTATTTCAGTTTTGGCTGACCTGGAAACTAATGTTGGACCAAGCGAACAAGATTTCTTTGACCATGTATCCATTCAGGGAAGATCAGGGATGTGCAAAAGTTTCAGACTGTTAGAGGAAACTTAATTAACAATGTGAAGGTGTACATCACAGAAACATTGCCGTCTATGTCAACAGATGCGATTGCATCTCTGCATGTTTTCGACACCTTGGGTTGGCCTTCAAAGAAAATATTCTTCAGTTTGGGATAGAAGAAATAAAGAAGCTCTACATATACTTGAACTCGAGCCTTTATAATGAGAAAATGGATGTTGTGTCAGCAGAGTGGATAGAATACAAACTTTTGTTTCCTTTGCAGCTTTGAATCAGACGCTGGAGAAGATCCATAGTGCGGAGTGTTCAGCAAGATTCCCCAATTTGCTCCAGATTTTGACATTTTGTGCTGTTCTACCAATGAGCACAGCCTCATGTGGGGGAGGTTTGAACTGTCACAACAGACTCAAGACTACTTACAGGAACTCTCTGAAGTCTGAGACACTGGATGATTTGCTCAGAGTTTTCGTAAACGGACCCCCCCCCCCAATCCTCCCTGTCAGAGTTTGACCCAGCAGCTGAGATTGATAAGTGGTACTTCAGTGCAGAGCGACAGCGCTACACAAACATTAATTCCTAACTTTTTAATAATTGCTCATATTTTTATTATTTATCAATATCAAATAGTGGCGACCAAAGATTTTAGTCCGGCGACTGACTTCAAACTTGAAATTTCTTGCCCTGGACTAGACATATATCAAGAGCTGTTGGAAACAATGAGGTAGGAGAGATGATGAAAGACAGTTTAATGTTGAAAATCCTAAACTGAATATTTAGGTCTTTAGGGGCATGAAGCCTTTTCACTTTACATCATGTGACATGGTAGCAGCAGGAATCCACATCAAAGACGAGAGTAAACAAGTGGCTGCTCACAAAGAGAAGCTTAAGTAGAGAGAGTAGTTAAGACATAGGTGAGTTACTATATTTTTCACAAACGTTCACTATTCTCAACAAGTAAACAAGTGGATGGTAGCAGAGGCCAATAAAATTAAAAGAACCTCTGCAAGTAAGTTTCGTGGAAAAAGAAAGTAACTCACTCACATCTAAGTATTATCAAACACATATTTCATTTCTGTAACATACACACACAGTAAATAATCAACCAAGCCGATGAAGAACGTATTTATTAAATCATGTTAAAATATCATTGGTACCATGGTTAGTTTTTAATTAAATAATCAGAACTTTGACCTAGATTTTTATTGTCTGGGCCACTTTTGGCTGACTGAGCAACTAAGCAGGGAATAGCTTCCGAATGCAAAATTTTGTTTGGATTATTCTGCACATGTATTTTCAAAGTGATTTTATTTTTGATACATATCTTGAAAGATCAATCAAAATGCTTTACCAACTGCTTTTTGCATATTTTTTACAGAACAACATTTCCTTCCATGCCCCTATATGCTATTACGCTATTACAAGGTTAGACAAGTTATATTTAGTGCTCTTTTGATTATAATTCAAAATTTGCAGTTTTCGTAAAATCTATCTAACATTCTAACCGAACTAGACAACGATTCTACAGACTTATAAATTTACCAAGTTCCTAGAATCCATGCTATTCGGTTTTGACATAGCAAATGTACACATTTCAAAAAATACATTTTTAGATTTAACAAGTTAGACCAGAAATCAGAGAATTGGGTTCATAAATGTTTTCTTGCAGTGTTACTTTTTTTTACACCTCTTTTGTTTGGTATTTTAGCATCCCCACACTTCTTTTCCTCTACTGCATGCACCTTTTGTGGTGAAAGAAATAAACATGTTTGTAATTAAATACTGATTTATTGACATAAGAAAATAACATTTGTTTTGAAAAACAACTCCAGCATCATTAATACTACAAAATAACATTTTAGACAATCCTCATTTTTCAAATAATTGACAAATGATTACATAGAGGCTAAGTTGCAATTCTGTTGAACTATTAAAATTGTCATGTCTACTTATAATCCTTATCTCAAAAATACAAAACTTTTACAATGCATGTTCTAGTTGGAAATAGTTAAAAAACAAACACATAATGTTGCTGTTGCTATTTCAGCTTTTTTTTATCATGCTGAATGAGGCTATTTGCCTGGAGAGAGCTTAGTGTAATTAAAGGCTGAAATATTGCCAACAAAATAAGAGCTTTTGCGTGTTTTCAAAATAATTCCCACAAAATAGGGCGTAACAATAATTTCAAAGAGAGCAAAAAACTAGAATGAAGTTCCACACATCAGCGTTGCTATTTTTTGTGATAGATCAAATTAATTTCAAAGGCCACTGGCTTCATTAACAATGAGTAGTATGCTTGATTTTGAAACTCAAAGAATTTGGCGGTGCTTTATTCTATTTAGAGGAACCTATTCAATGATCGCTATTCTATCCTTTTTTTGACGTATTTTAAATTGTTCAGGTTGTATACCACCGTAATTTGAGGGTTTAAATATATACTTTCTTTTTTCTAAATGTTACGGGATCCAAGACTGAGATGGTAACACATCACTACTTTGTTTAGTCCTGGTTGTCATCCTATCCCTTTGTACTACTTGACACTAAACTTTGTTAATGAAGGTAGTTGACCCTTGAAATTAATCGGACCCATCCAAAACCAGCAACACACATATACGAAAACTACTTGCACAGTCATAAATAAAAAATAATGGTCTCTTTCCTTATGATCACACATAGGAGTCACGATACGAACACCATCTTGTGTCACATGGCAGCTTGATTCTACATCCCCCATTCTGGACCAGAGCATATTCAAGATCAGGCTGCTTGAACTCTTTTAGTATCAGCTGGACCTTTTTGGTTATGCTTTCACTTATAATATCCTTGGCTAATAAATTTCCTATGTGACTATTGCAATTACTGTGCCAAATAGGAACTTTCCATCTTCAGCATAGTTGAAGCATTGTCAGAAACAACAGCATAAACTGTTGTATTATACAAAACCTTTGCTTCTGCTATGGACTGGGTGACAATTTCGGCTAGCTTGTCTCCTGTTTCTGCCTCTCCTGTAAGATCCCAGGCATTGAGGAATGCCTGGGATCCTTTAGCATTTTGCAACATTGTCACAACCGTTTTACTGTTGCTGGAAGTATTTCTCCAACCATCTATAAGCAGAACAGATTCTTCATCCACAAGAGTTCTGCTCATGTTAACACATTTTTCATTTTCCTTATCAAGCAAAGTTGTAGACAAAGCTTTCCGTTTAGGTAGATGTGATATATACCCAGGCCGTAAAACTTTTACCATGTCCCTAAAATGGTCCGAATCTATAGTGCTAAATGGTATATTACATCCGAAGAAAAATGCAGCTACCTTCGAGTCTATTTCCTGTATTTCATCACTGTTGACTCTGTCTATATACCTGTGTAGAGAATCCTGATGTCTTCTTCGTTTTGGTGTTCGTGCAGGAGTATCCTTGTTACTTACAGGAGTGACGGAACTTGAAGATGGTGTGATGGTTTGGTAAAATACATCAAAATACCTGTTTGAAGCATCAGAATCAGACTGAAGAGATGGCACATCTGCAGTTGCTTCATTTTGTTCTCCAATCCTGCCTGAATTATCATCCTAGAAAACACAATTGAAATATTACAGATAACTTTTAATAAAACCTTGATATGATTTTTGTATTTATGGTCAGGGTATTTTCCTCTGTTAACTCTTTGGTATCTAGGCATTTACATGCTGCTACTACACTGGCATGACATTTAAACTCAACAAGCCAGAAAATGCATGGATATGCATATTTACTTGATAATTGCAAGAACAACTGAAAATGTATAATCACTGGAGGAATATCATGATCAAGTTATTTTAAATATTCCCTAGTGTGGAAATGCCCTCCCCTCTCCACTCAAAACTGTGCAGTAACAGAACATGTGATTGCAAAATATTGACTGTGTGTCCGGGAATACACCTGCTTGACCTTGAGGCTATGCTCTCGTCAGCTGGTAGAGAGACTGGGGAAGAATGACCCAAGTTTTTCCCTGTTTGCTTGAATCTACTACAAGCAAGAAACAAAGACAGAAATGTTTGGATTTCTCTTACCCTGATGGTAACCTGTCAGCAGGCTAACAATGAAAGAAGACCAAATTCCTTCACTCCACTTGCTGACACAACATTTGTCTCAAGGTCAAGCAGAGGATTTCCCTCAGACGAGGTCATGAGATAACAATTGCACATTGAGTCTATACAGTAAGGACACCGAATAATGAACTAGTTTATTTTATGTGTCACTTTCTGCCATTTTTGGTTAATTTGCTATGATGGAGATTAATGGTGATGAAGGGACAATCACACATACATTGTGACAACCAGTGGTGACGATTGGGTTCTAAAACTGGGGGCAAGGTGCCCAAACTGGGAAGGGGGGCAAGGACAGTTTACTTTCCTTTGGTAGATAAGATTTAGCATAGTGCAAGGGCAAAAGTGGCAAACCTCACCCCCGCTCTCGCTGCCACTGGTAACACTAGACACAGACGATTATACAGACTCTAAGATCAAATAAGTGAAAAACATGAGTACAATAGAACAATTTTACTAGGCATTTTCAATGTTTTTAATATCTTAGTTCAAAGACACAAACTAAGCAAATAACAAAAAATTCAGCAAGAAGCATTTGAAAGGTAAATTTCCATACCAGCATCAGCAATAATAATAATGAAGGTACTAGTTCTGAATGTGTAATTATTATTGCATAAATTTAAGCATCGGAGAACGTGAGTAGTACACACAAAATTTTAAAAAGTATTATATTCTGTGGAAATTATGATGTGCAAAGTACCTAACACAAGTCTGAACCTGACCTGCCTAGCCAAACACTTAAAGACTCTACAGGAAAAAAAAACAATAAACAATCACCTTGCTAAAAAGATACATGTTAGGAGAGAGAGAAATCTTATCATGTAAAAATCATGCATATTATTATAATTTAAGAATTACATACACAGAACTAGGCCCATAATGAAGTTCACGAGCACAAAACCATTGTCTTAACCTTCATTAAAACTGAAGTCAGCATTAAATTTGATGTTTGTGCCAGTAAGTTGTAATCAGCGATATTATCTCAAATAAAAAAATCTTAATTTGCATTGCTAGTTATATGAACAGTACTTGGTGTTTCACAAAGAACAATTTGATTTAAAAATAATTTCAAAATGAATTGAAAATTGAGTTCCACATCTTGCATAAGGTAAAATTAAAAATATGACGAAAACTTGGAAAGAAAACTTCTACATTCAAATTTACCACAGGACACAATTAAACTTTCATTTCTATTGAACTACTGCCTTGCACAGTGTGAAAAAATCTACAAATTATACCATGTGACTAATTCTTCCTAATTATGTAATACACATGTCTGTGTATCTCGTGTGTCCATAACTGAAATAATTTCTCACTTTCCATCATTGCAAGCAAAACATCAGATATGAAAAATAATGTTAATCAAAGTTAGTCATGATTTTGCTAGCTTAAGTATAAACGAAGATAATTAGGTAAAACTTAACATGAGCCTGAACGAATTTTTCATTTTTACAGGAGAATTTACTTATGTGAACCAGTTTCTGTAGCATTTGTAAGGTTTGTTGTTGTTATTCCTATATAGTAGAATTAGGAAAACCGTGGAAATATTTGTTTTCGAAGGTAAAATAAACGACCTACAATTGGCATATCTTTCCTCCTGAACCGAATGATGAGTACGTGCAATGACGTAGTGTTTCTAATGGTGCACTTTTTCCCCCAGAAACATGAGGTATGTTGTTTTTTTTTTGCGTAAACATTAATTTGTTAATGAGAATTTTTATTGTATTTATGCTAATGGAACCAAACCTAACCGACCTAACCTCGTAGGCATACCTCAACAGAGGGGCTACCTAGTGTGTTAATTTTTTTTTTGCGTAAATATTACTTTGTTAATGAGAATTTTTTTTAGATATAATTTAACAATACAAGCAGAAGTTGTTATTTTTCACTTCATATGTTTGGAAACACTGCTTATCCACTAACGATTCACTATGCCAGTCAAGGTCGAATCACTACACCAGTTAAGATGTCCGTGTTATATTGTGTGTTACGCGAGCGAACAAAGGATGAACAATAATTACTGTTAATGTTACAAATATGAATTATTTTCATAATTAAACATAAATCCCACGTTACAAGATTCTTTGCAATGCAGAATAGGTAAGCACGAATGTTAAAAGTGTCAAAATAAACAAGTGAGAGGTATTCGGGCTCGTGTTAATAATTAATGAGGATTATATTAAAAAAGCATCTGGTACTTACATGGTAACCAATTTGATTCTCCACGACGTAATCTTCTATTACTTCCACAAATTGGCCTGATGTTCCTGCATTTTCAGCATTATCTGTGCAAAATGGACTGGGTGATCTGGAACTGCTTTCAGACTCTCTTGTTATTTCACATGTGTTCCTAAAATGGAATGAATTGTACATACAATGGCTGTATATTAAATGAAAATAAATAAATATTACTCACACTTCCTAATACTTCACCATGTAAAAGTGTGAAACAGAGTGAATATATGGGAAAAATCTCATTCCTTTACAAAAATATGCACAGAGTGAATATATGGGAAAAATCTCATTCCTTTACAAAAATATGCACAACAATGGTAAAATTTTCGCCTAAGGGAGACACATGGAAAACGTTAATTTCCGGTATTATAACATTTGTACTTACATATTATACATTTCTGAAGATTGTTTGGGTGTCTTCTTAGTGTTTTCACTTCTATAATGTCAATTTTTCACAAAATCTTTGTTGCTGTAGACCATTGGCGTTAGCCCCACAAACCATTCCCAAGTGGCCCCATGCACCATTGGCACTCCACAAACCATCCACAGGTAGCCCCATGCACCATTGGCACCCCACAAACCATCCACAGCTAACCCCATGCACCATTCACGGGTACGAGATATGCCCGAGTGTTACCCGTTTTTGCTTACGTTACGCGGAACATGGCAGCAAAACTTTGACGACTGTTGTCTGTGATGGACCACAAACCATTGGTGCCTGCCCCACAGATCATTGGCGTTAGCCCCACAAACCATGCATGGGTAGCCCCACGCACCATTCACGGGAACAAAGTATGCCTATGAGGTTAGGTTAGGTTCCATTAGCATAAATACAAAACAAATTTGCCGATTTTCGTGTTAATCAGCAAGAAAACACGCAGACGATGTTCAGCAATGCACAATAAGTAAGTACAAATGTAACATACATGAAATTCGACGATTCCCAGGCGTCTCCTATATAGCAAAATTTTACCAACATGCCAAAATACTTTCCCGTGAATATAAAACACAACAAAAAGAAATATTTGCGAACATGTGAGAAATGGTTTTCTTGTTCTCTTGTACAGCGAAGTGTTGATATTTAAAACAAGATCAGAATTAGACAGCGACACGTATATGACGGAAATTGCACACCCACCCAAATTTGTATTTGTGGCTGAAGAAAATGTGGCGTACCTCACAGACGTCTCAAGTTTCATATTTCTCACGGACTGATAAATAAGGGAGCAACTGCTATGTGCGTGTGTATTAATTAACAATTAAAAAAACAACCATGGATATCTCGATAAGTTTGCTTACCTGTGACTCTGCAGCCTAGACGCTGTTGTGTTGCTTAGTTTTTTTCTGCATATATTACAATACGCAAAATACTTTGTACCCTCCTTCAATAACTGGAAATCGAGCTCCTTGAAACATTTATTTTTTGTTCGTGGCATACTTTCGCCTGTTAGCTGCTGATGCGATTGCTACTGTTGTCTTGCACAAAGAACGCCGAGCGCCATGTTGTCTACATTTCTTACGTCATCAACGTAGATTACATTGTTTACATAGTCTACATTGTCTACACGTAGAATGTAGACAATCGTTGTTTACGCGTAGACGCACATCACTGATTATCACTGATGTAATATGGTGTTTGTTTCTTGAAACCGCTATGATATGCATATGTTTTTCGTAAAATATTGCTCGCACATGAAGATGCATATACAGAAAGTTGGTGAATGATTGTAAGAATCGCCTTTAGATGGTGTATGCTGAAATATGTAAGTTCCTATCTTTTTTTTTTACATGTAATTTTCAGGAAAAATTCTGATTTACGCTTAAATTTCCACACTTATAAAATAGTCTATAAAGAAAAAGTTAGCAGAAACCTGAATTCCTAAATAGAGTACATTTGTTTAAATTGTAAATTTTTTTCCCTTCGAAAGTTTACTACGTTGGTAATAATTTTCAGTAGTCAGGCAGCTTAATTTAGAGTGTCCATATTTCGCCATGTATTTTTCAAATATAGATGTGTGTTGCGACGTAAAAATGGAATAGCACCTACGCAAAGCGTGTTGCTTCCAGCATTGCTATGGTAACCTCAGTAGTTCAGGGGACTTGCATGTTGTGGCAGCATAATCTCTGCTTGTTCCTGATTGGCCAGTCTCGTTTAAATTTTTCATTCCGGATTGGCTGTCTTGTAAGCTGGCTGCTGAAAAGTTTCCATTGTGGGTATAGGAACTTTCTTCTATCTTTATAACCTATTCTCTTTGCTCAGTAAGGTGTTGGGGACATGGGTTCATTTCTGAGGTAGGAATCTTTCAAGCCTTGCTCCCTGCATATAGTGATATTGTGGTTAATCCAGTCTCAAATAAATTACCTTAGGAGTAGAGGTGGCCAGAGCATAGAGCTGATAACACCTAAAAATTGCTGCAATCGAGAATATGTGGGGTCTTACCTTCACATACCCTCGAGATGTGCCTACTTGGCACGTCTCAATGTGCACTGGAAACTTCTTTACCTTTTACAGTTAGAGATTAGACACTTCTTTATAATGAACATATTTAGGGTTTGGGATTCCAATCATTTGTTCAAAGAATTTTAATTGGGAAAATGTAAACGTTATTAAGGGTCGTAAAAGTAAATTTAATGTCAATGCAGCTAGTCAGTAAGGTATATGATTGCCATGTGATACATCCTGGTACAATTCTGGTCCAGGTAGGAATTTTTCAAGCCTTGTCCATGCAAAAATGGGCCAAGCTCGACCAATCTCAAATAAATGGCACCTTGGGCCAACCATGAGTAAAAGCTTATTGAGCAGGTGCTGATCACAACCATTCAAATATGGCTGATATCGAGAATATATGAGGATCTACCTCCACATCACCCTTAATGGAATAGTGCAATGTTCATGAAGAACACCTTTACTATTACAGCTAAAAAATGGATATGTTCAAAATAATAATAATCATGAGTTCTTGGGATGTGTGTGTGTGAGTAAATCCCAGCATTGACTTCATGTTCAAGTCTCTAAGAACAAATAAAATGTAAACAAAGATGAAATTTAATTTACTGATAAACTTAGTAGCCCCTTGACTTATTATTCTAATTTCTCTGTTCAAATATAAAATTACAAATACCCACAAAATAAACTAAGACTACAATTTCAATAATACGGATGTGTATGTGTAGATTTAATCTGCCAAATGGGGAATTTTAACTGATTTGGGGAACCAGTGCCATTTGAAAATGCACACAAGTTCCCCACTTCACACAAGTATCTTATTTGAATATATTTAAACATATATATACACAATAATCAGATTTATGCTACCTGATGAATGACTATGTGTCTCCATCAGATATCAAATCTGGGACACCTTGAAATGGAAATTAATGCCAAACATGAACTCAATGCAACATTAATTTTACGAAAAATTAAATATTAAGCTCAAACAAAAAAATCGAGTAACATTACTTACATGAAATTTTGAAACTTCGTATTTCCGCATTGCACAATTTAATGGTTAAATCGTATTAATTTCGAAGACCCTCTGTCTTCATTCACTAAAGTTACGTAAGTGATTTTAAACCCTGTTTACCGCATCTATCATGAATTGTGTAACATGTCCCATACAAATGGTACATATGGAGAAAAACACACTTAAAAGCATATTTGTGTATTCTCTTCACCATTTTTGTGTGGAATTAGTTGATGCAATATATATATATATATAAATAAACAGGTTTTATTGGAAATTAATTAACAGTTGCATACAAAGCTGCGTATTTGCACACAGTAAAAAAATATGTTAAAAATGTTGATGTAAACCAATTGGATTTTGTGAATTTCACAAAAAATTTCATGAAAAAAATATACATTATACTTGTATAATCAAGTTGATTTCTTTTTGAATTACAATTTTTCCTTCTGTTATATTGCATGGGTGTCATGTCCAACAAGAGCAATTTCCATTTCAAATATAACTAGATCCTTGAAAAGATGCTAAAATTTGGAAATGTACCAAATTAAGAAATTTGTATCATCTTTGAAATTCCTGTCCACGATTCTGGTTGGTTGGTTGATTTGGCGATTCAAGTCCACTTTATGCATAGCAAGCCTAATTGCGACTGGACCTACAGTTTAAAGTGAGATCTAAACCTCTATTTGCCTCCATCGGTTTCAAACCTGGGACACCTCAATTAAAAGGCGACGAGGCTACCACTGCACCATCGGGAGGCCCTTACGATGCTGGATATTAACGTGTACATGGTGATAAAGTATTTTTGACATATCTCTTTCAGTACTTTTTGATGTTAAATTACCAAGGGTCATTACGAGCAGGTGAATTTTCTGATCAATGGAAATTAAGATAGAGAGAAGGCTTGGGAAGAAGTAAGTTTATGCCATACACTCCACCCTTGGGCCTGCCATAGACACTGAGTGATATAAATTAAGCTATATCCTATCCCATTTAATTTTAATTAATATAAGAACTTTATCTTAATTTATTTTATTTTAAAGATATGACACTACAGGCAAATTCCCATTTAGTGTCTTGAATTTACAAAATGTTTGTTACACACAATATATCAAAGAATTGATAAGATACCATAATATGAAAATATATGTTAAATATGAAAAAGAAATTGGAAGTAGCAACCTGACAATTGAAGTTAAATCTTACACAGGATATGACAATAGAAAACATAAAAACAAAACAAAAAAAATATATATATATGAGCCAAGCATTACATATACATGTCTGAACTGCTGAATAATGTCACCTTTAGTTTTGAAAGTAAGTTTTGATATCCCTTTTGAACTTGCGCATGTCTTGAAAGATGTCCACCTTACCATATGATTTTGCAATTTCATTATACAACTTACACATTCCCCAAGTGGGTGCCGCATTGGCTGACTTTGTTTGAGCTCTTGGTACTTGAAAAAACTCTCTTGTGGTCTTACCTTATTATATGGAATATAGAAAGGGATTTCTGAGAACGGGTTTAGAAGTTTATGTAAAAAATAGCAACATGTATATTTCTTCGATAGCATAGGGATTGTAAGTGGAAATATTTTTTAGGGTCTCATAAGGAGTATACTCGTGATAAACAGTCTGTTTTCATTTTTAGGAATCAAAGGATACATTTTGAATTCTGGTGGCTTCGTTTATGTTTTGTTGGGGGGGGGGGGGGGGCAGGCAATAAACACACATTCCAATTTTGGCCTTACGTAGTAATTATACAGCATTCGGAATGTTTGTCATAGTTTCCCATTCTAATTATAAACCCAAGGTTTCTGTTTCCTTCTGCCACAATTTGGTCAATGTCTCTTTGGAAACTTATTTTCTTCAAACTGAACACTTAGGTATATCTAGGTGTATAGAGTAACATGCTAAACAGAAACAGTGATATTCATATTTCTATATATGTAAAGCACAAACAATGCCAAAAATAAAAAATGGTGGAGATGTGCACATCTTTACAGATATACAAATTTTGAAAATGCTTGCTTACATTATAATTTATTATATTCTCATGCATAATTCATGTAATCTAATATGTTTGGAATGAAAAATGTGCACAAATGACAAAATCATAAGTTAAAAATGATTCACAAAAACAGCTTTATTAATGGCATTGAAGGTAATTAATCTTAGAGACACAACTACATAAGGTGGACTATGCCTCTAAGTGTGGACACTTTCACTGTATATTTTGCTTGCATTTGTATAAATACAGAATAAAATTGTAACACATAACTGTGTGTATGGACATGAAAAATTATGAGCCTCTGTGGCAGAACTGTTAACACACTGTGGTACACACAACGGCATAAGAAACAGCAGGCAAATCATCCATCACCATTTTCATTTTGTCTGAATTACATAATTCATTATAATGAATTGAAATAAAGGTAACAGTTCCATACAGTGGAGACACATTAATATTGGATATTTTCTGTTTCGTGTGGTTCATTACCAATCGTGTATTGCAGAACATAGCTGAACGTGCCATTATGCTTTTTACACTAAAACAAGCACTTTTTCTACTAAAGTAAGCCATTTTTCATAGTGCTACTGAACGCAAGTAACATTGTGATATAGCTTGCGCAAATCTTGACTAGCGTGGTCCATCAGTGGGTATGCAGTGTTTCCAACATTCCTAAGTGAAAAACCACTACTTTCGTGTTACTCATGTATTTCTTCCCGGGTTCAAAATTATCACTGATAGTCCCACAAACCATTCACGGATAGCCCCATGAACTATTCACAGATAGCCCCACCAACCATTCATGATAGCCCCACGAACCATGCATGGCAGGGTTGGGTTAGGTTAGACAAGCAGCTAAAATTATATGCAATTTCACGTAGGTTATGTTACGTTAACATAGTTACAAATATTCATGGTTGGAAACACTGACCGGGGGTTATATCATCAAAGGAACGCAAAATCTGATTAACGTAGTGGAAGTACATAGAGGCAACAGCTTTTGTGCATTGAAGAGACATTATTATTGAAAAATACATGATTTACCGGCCAAATAAATTGCACGATGGGAGAAAACACTGCAGAAACCCATTTCAGTAAGTAGTTTCTTCTGTAAAAATGAAGAAATATGTGTCCACCGTACGGAACTGTTACCGAAATAAACACCAATAAGCAGAGGGTAATGCCTGATTCGAATCAACATAATTTCTCTCCTTAAAACAACACCAGATGTAGAATTAAAAAGTAATGAAAATATGAATGGACAATTTGCTTACCATTATCTTTACCATTGACTGTACCAGCTGCATTTTGGTCCCACTTTTAATGAATTCATCTTACATCTTCAGTGATGCAATTAACAGAGGTAAAAATAGAACAGAAAAAAGTTTTTTCTCTATTAATGTGTATTTACATGATCTAGATACATTTTGACCAAGGTTCATATTGATGAGTAAAGTATGTTAACATTTCTTGTCAGTAAAAATTGCTTGAAATGATTGACATTATTAAAGGGGCCAAAAATTAGGAGTGTTTTTTCAAATATTATTTGAACTAGTTATCTACTTACATTCAAATACTACACTTGCTTATAGATCATTAATCATCCATAAGTGAGTGTGTGTATGTATATATGTACATTTATTAAAAAGCAAAGAAGGCAAAACAGAAAAACCCATCAAACAGTAGAAAAATGAATGTATTTATCTAACTAGTATACAACATTTATTGGAAATTCAGTGTCAGTATTTTTCTGTTGACATTTTTTCTTGGGGTTAAATTCAAACATATATGTAAACAAGAGTATAACATCATTTCTCTTTATTACTCTATTTTGGACAAATGATTATACAGATATTTTTCGCCATGATTCATGTAATTATTCATTACAGCTTAGTATTATAAAATGAAGTACACAATTTCTAGTAGTAATAAACATTAAAAATAGTGTGAAAAAAAATGTTTCAAACAGACTTTAGTAACTTCATGTGCCATATAGTGTATTATTCTATGCCTCATCTACAGGGTGGTGCAAAATTCCGTTTACAACTCTTGGGAGGTGAATCGCCAAGTAAAAACAAGGAAAAAATGCCATGTGAAAAAATGTCGAAATCGGCACCGTTTGCGAGTGACAGGCGTGCGAAAATCGCCCCACACCATGTGTAAAGCACAATAACTCAAGACGGAAGAAAGATATCAATGTCGGATTAAAATAATACAAAGAAAGTCGTGCCTGACGAATACAATGGTGCAGAAATTGAGGCCCAGTGTAAATTGCGTAAGGGAACTCTCAAAGAAAGTGGGGAATCCAATGATGGAAAATATAGGAAATTTGCTACTATTTTCTACATAATGTTGAGATCGGAATGTAGGCAGTAAAAAATGACGACGTATGTCCACATGTCCCACTACTGCTGGGACACCCTCCCACAATCGGGAAATAGGAAATTCACCTGAAAATGACACTATGCCGTCAGATTACGCTGAGATTGATTTCAGCTAATTTATACAGGAAGCCCCACTAGAGGCGCTGGGAGTGTAGGTCACCTGTTACGTATTAGCGTTGGTGGATACTACATAGAGAGTGTAATCGACCGTTGTTCTTCCTGTCTGTTCTGCGTGTCGCAGCGTGGAGTTTAGTCTGGCGTGTGTGTGTGGTTGAATTGCGCCAAGGAATATTGTACGTAGAGTACGTATTCCGTGTTCTTTCTCGGTTTGCAAAAACTGCGTGGACACCTGTGTGACATTACGTGGGTGCTAATCACGGTAGTTGTGATCCGTCACTCGGAGGGAAAGTGCCCCTGTTGCTGGGCAGTTCTCGAACAGGACAATGGTGGAGTACTCTACCCACGAGCTTGCTGATATGCATCTCGTTTATGGAGAGGCAAACCGAAATAGCCGTGAAGCACGGCGTTCGTATCACGAACGTTTTCCCGGGCCTCCCCGATGGCGCAGTGGTAGCGTCATCGCCTTGTAGTCAAGGGGTCCCGGGTTCGATACCCGGTGGAGGCACATGGCACAGTGGTTCGGATCCCACTTTAAACCGTAGGCCCAGTCCCGATTAGCCTTACTGTGCATAAGGTGGACTTAAAACTCAAACCAAACCAAACGAACGTTTTCCCAATAGGCGGTTACCAGCAAATGCACTCTTTCAAAGACTTGATGCTCGACTGCGTGAAACTGGATCTCTACTACCCCGTAGGTGGGATTGTGGAAGACCCTGCACTGTGCAATTTGAAGAGGACGTATTGGACGCGATACGAGACCGACCTGGCACCAGCACACGTGCCGTTGCTCGTACGCGACAAACCCACCATAGCAATGTGTTCCGCGTTCTTCAGGAGGAGGGATTTCACCCATACAAATTGCATAAGGTGCACCACATACTGCCCACGGACTTTCCCCTACGCATGGATTTCTGCCAATGGTACGTGCAACAAACTCTTGCCATTCCGGATTTCCCAACAATAGTTTTGTGGACCGATGAGGCAATGTTCACCAGGGACGGCATGTTCAATAGCCACAATAGCCA
Organism: Lepisma saccharinum; assembly: GCF_977018435.1. Classification (NCBI taxonomy): domain Eukaryota; kingdom Metazoa; phylum Arthropoda; class Insecta; order Zygentoma; family Lepismatidae; genus Lepisma; species Lepisma saccharinum. Next base: position 1,516,974 of record NW_028142891.1, read on the forward strand.
CGTCTGGGATATGGACAATCCGCATGCAATCATTGTGCGCCATCATCAGCATAGTTTCGCAGTGAATGTATGGTGTGGCGTAGTAGGTGACCACTTGATAGGCCCGTACATTTTGCCCTCTACTTTGTGTGGTGGGAATTATCGGGTGTTTCTACATGACGTATTACCTGAACTTTTGGAAAACGTTCCACTGGCAGGTAGACAACGTATCTGGTTTCAACACGACGGCGTCCCCACACATTTCGACCGGGGAGCCAGGGCCTTACTCAACGATATTTTCGGCGATCGTTGGATTGGCAGGGGTGAACCTTTACCGTGGCCACCTCGTTCCCCTGACCTCACACCACAGGGTTTCTGTGTATGGGGAGAAATGAAAAGGCTCGTGTATGAAACCCTTGTGGAAAGTGCTGAAGACCTCGTTGCTCGTGTTAGTGCCGCTGCTGGGACAATTGTTGACATGCCAGAGGTATTTGCGCGTATCAGACAATCAGTACTTCGCCGATGCCATCTTTGTCTTGAAGTCAATGGTGGATATTTTCAACAAAGTCTCTGAGTATACCGATGTTTGTGAGCCCCTATCAGCACCGCATAGTGTCCTTTAGTGAAAGGTGCGAGTGAAGATGCTGGAGATCGCTGTACTTCATACCATCGATCTGCATGTGCGGAGGTTGTGCGCTTCTCAGTGGAATCCCTTCCAGATGTGCTGTGCCTGGAAATGTTACATGCCATTGTGTGCGTTTTCTCGCCATTCTCCGTCTTCATTCCTTCGAGGATTACCCACTTTCTTTGGGGAACTCTCTTGTAGTATGTACAGCCTGACGTTATGTGGCCATTGTTTAACTTTTGTTTTTCGTACTGCAAAGTAGTGTGTCAACATTAAGGGATTGAAACGTTTTTTATGATTTTCCGGTATTTTTTTCCATTTGGGATGGTGTCCCAGCAGTAGTGGGACATGCGACAACTTGGTTTCTTTTCTTGTTCGTACCGCAATAAGAACCGTGTGCAACAGGAGATTTGCAGTTATTTTCCTATTTCCCGATTGTGGGAGGGTGTCCCAGCAGTAGTGGGACATGTGGACATACGTCGTCATTTTTTACTGCCTACATTCCGATCTCAAAATTATGTAGAAAATAGTAGCAAATTTCCTATATTTTCCATCATGGGATTCCCCACTTTCTTTGAGAGTCCCCTTGCGCAATTTACACTAAGCCTCAATTTCTGCACCATTGTATTCGTCAGGCACGACTTTCTTTGTATTATTTTAATCCGACATTGATATCTTTGTTCCATCTTGAGTTATTGTGCTTTACACATGGTGTGGGGCGATTTTCGCACGCCTGTCACTCGCAAACGGTGCCGATTTCGACATTTTTTCACATGGCATTTTTTCCTTGTTTTTACTTGGCGATTCACCCCCCAAGCGTTGTAAACGGAATTTTGCACCACCCTGTATAGGTGATATATCAAAAATATCTCGTTTGTGTTCTCAGATCTAATGGAGCAAAAAAAAAATGAGTGGAAAAAATCACATCTTGTAATTATATAATTACATCCACTGTTGTTCCTCTTCATTGTTTGTGAAAAAATGTGAGCTGTTTGCAAAATGTCCCTTTCGTTGTTGCTTGGAGTTGGATCCAGTTTAAGCACAGATCGGTTAATCAGGACTACTCTGGGATCTGTTGCCCTATGTGTCTCCAATATGTATCAAACTGACATTGACTAGAAGGCGATGATGTTACATCTATGCCATTGGGAAGCACATAAAACATACTGAATAAAATATTACATTGCCTTTAAAATGTATTTCCTGCAATGACTAAAATATTTTTTCTGATACTTCAACATTTAGAAAACCCCCTCCATGTAGGACTGCCTTGACGGGGCGAGCGGGCTTAGTAGGGAGGTCAATTTCATCTCATCATTTCACCCATTCTTCATATCCATATCTCACGTTTTTCACCATTCCATCACGTCATTCATCTCCATATCTTTGACCTCCCTCTAAGAAACTAAGGTAGGGAGGTCATTTTCATCTCATCATTTCACTCATTCTTCACATCCATATCTCACGTTTTCACCATTCCATCACGTCATTCATCTCCATATCTTTGACCTCCCTATAACTAAGGGTCCTGCTAGAGGAGACAACCTCGATAAAAAAACCCTATCCCAAGGTGTGAGTTGCACGTGCCGATGGGACAGTGTTGGCTGCAGGGGTAGGTGCAGTCGCGAACGTGGCCTCGGGGATTTCGGTTTGGTCCTCGAGTAGCCTCCATTTTTGGGGGTAGGCCTTCCTCGGCATAGAGGGCATGTCGAGGCGACAATTTATGGACCCTCCACAATCACAAAATTTTGTATATGGGTACAAAAAACAACTCAAACGGGGGGAAACCCCCAAAACGAGCGCGGCCTTCGAGCCCGCTTCAATTATCGGAAAAGACAAGTAACGTGCCACGTTATCTTGTGATTAGTATTGTGCAGAAGACCGACAGTACCGATGAATCTGCAACAACAAAGAAACATGGAGCTGCTACATTAAAGGACTTGTCACCGTTCCTGATCAAGAAACAGCTAGACTACGCCGCTGGTTCAGACGTACCAGAAATAAAAAAGCTAAGAAACGGGAGTCTACTTATCCAGACCAGCGCAGATCGCCAGACCAACAACCTGTTAAAGTTAAGATCTTTGGGCAACTTTCCTGTTAATGTTGAACCACATCGTCAACTTAACAGTAGTAAAGGTGTGATTCGCCACTGGGATCTGCTAAATGCTGAGGAGGAAGAGATTCTTGAAGCACTTTCAGACCAACATGTCAACGCAGTGCAGCGAATCAAGACACGAAAGTCCGGAGAACTTGTTCCAACTGCTTGCACTATTTTGACCTTCCAAACGACCACTCTCCCAGATATTGTACGGGCTGGATATTTGAGACTCAAAGTCCGGCCATACAACCCTAACCCGATGCGGTGTTTCAAATGCCAGCATTTTGGGCACACTCAGCCTTCCTGCAAGGCCACTACCGCCCTTTGTGGTAAGTGTAGTCTGCCTGATCATGGGACCGAACCTTGTTCTTCTGGTCCCAAATGCATTAACTGCCAAGGCGAGCACCCAGTCTGGCATCGCGACTGCCCCTCTTTCCAACAAGAGAAGAAAATAAGAGAGTTGGTCGTCACAGAGAAAATCTCTGCTGGTGAAGCAAAACAACGTCTCCGTGAAAGCATACGCACCACTTTACCTGTGCCATTCCCTACAGTTGCAGCATCTGCTCTTACCCGTCGCAGTGTAGGTATACAAACCAGCGACGTGTCAACCCAAACAACAACGCTTCCCGTAGTAGCTCGTCCTGCTTCGAGGAAACCAGCAACCACACCTCGCTCCACAGAGAAAAAGTTAAAGCAGGTGCATTCCAAAGAATACTTTCTGAAGTCCAGTAGCTCTCCAGTCAGGGCGGCATCGACCACCCTGAAACTTAAAGCACAGCTGAAAGCTGCCCGACGGGCGCTGAAGGCACCCACCCCCACTCCACCTTCATCCCCTTCGCCCTCTGTGTCCTTACCCGAGGACATGATACAGGACGAAGCCGCGGATGAAGAATTTATCAAGGTGACAGGGCCTAGAAATAAAGTACGCCTTAAGAGGTAACAACCATACCACCAGCTATGGCTTATTGTCTCCAATGGAACCTTAACGGTTTCCGTACACATCTCGAGGAACTGCAAATTTTAATATCTGAATTTGACCCTGCCATCATATGTCTCCAAGAGACACATTTTCGTCCAAATGAATCAGTGATTCTAAACGGATACACGCTTTACCGCACCGACAAGCTTCCTGAGGGTCGTCGTGCACACGGTGGTGTTGCAATCGGTGTTCGAGATAACATCCACTCAACACCAATCTTTCTCACCACCCCCCTCCAAGCTGTCGCCGTGCGGGTACATCTACCACAGCCAATATCCGTTTGCAGTGTCTACATCACAAGGGAGGAGCGATTCTCTCTTGAGGACCTGCTTTCTATATTCGAGCAACTTCCGTCTCCTGTAGTTCTTTTGGGCGATATTAATTCCTACCATCGTTTGTGGGGCTCCGTTCGTACAGAGCCCCGGGGTCAAATTGTAGATCAATTCCGTGAGGCATCAGCTTTAACGTTGCTGAATGATGGGACTCCCACATATTTCAGTCCTTCCTCAGGCACATACTCTGCGTTGGACTTGTCCTTCTGCAGTCCCAGCCTTGCTCCTACCACATCTTGGAGCGTTCACCCTGATCTCTGTGGGAGTGATCACTTCCCACTGCTTCTAACTTTCGAACATCTTCAGCACTTACGTGAACAACACCCTCACTGGCATCTCAGTCGGGCCGACTGGGGTGCCTTCGAGCGTGCAGTGGACCTTGAACTCGATCTAGCGTCGACTTTGCCATGCCATCGACGCCTTAGATATATTTGTGTCAAGAGTGCATGATGCTGCACGCACCTCCATTCCACATCCCAGTGGACCTGCGAGGCGACGCCCAGTCCCCTGGTGGACTGCGGAGATCAGTGCAGCCATCAAGGACCGCAATCATGCCCTTGATCGATTCAATAGGAACCACACTGCCGCAAACCTCGAGCAGTTCCGCATTAAGCGTTCCCCTGCCCGTCGGCTTATTCGAGCCAGTAAGAAGGCGTGCTGGGTCCAATACGTGTCTTCTCTGACGAAGGCTTCGTCGAAAGCCGTTTGGACCAAAGTACGTCGCATCCACGGGGGTGCATCTACTCCTCTGAGCGCTCTGGAGCACGATGGGACGTTGTACACTGATTCCGGAGACATAGCTAATATCTTGGCCACGCAGTTTTCTGATGCGTCTAGCTCTGAAAATTATGAACCACGTTTCCTCCGTGAGAAGAACCGTCAGGAACGACGCCCTCTAATTTTTCGAAGTCATAACACCGAACCATACAACTCTCCATTCACTGAACGGGAGTTCGATCAGGCGCTTCGAGATTCTAAGAATACAGCTCCTGGAGTGGACAAGATCCACTATGAGATGCTTCGTCATCTGCCCATTGGAGCCAAATATTTCCTTTTGGCGGTATTCAACAGGCTTTGGTTGGAGGACTCTTTCCCCACTTCCTGGAAAGAAGCTATTATTGTTCCCATCCTGAAACCAGGTAAACAACGCACCGCAGCCTCGAGTTATAGGCCTATTGCCTTAACTAGCTGTGTGTGCAAGTTGATGGAACGCATGATCAACAAGTGTCTCACCTGGTTTTTGGAGGAAAACTCATTGATAAGTAATTTTCAATGTGGTTTTCGCTCCAACCGTTCCACACTGGACCATCTGGTTCAGCTGGAAACACATATTCAGGATGCATTCTTCAACAAGGAACATTTAGTTGCAGTTTTCTTTGACCTCCAAAAGGCATATGACACAACGTGGCGCTTTGGCATCCTAAAGCAGCTCCATTCTTGGGGCGTGCGTGGCCATATGGCGTACTTTATTGAAAATTTTTTATCAGATCGCTTTTTCCGCGTACGTGTTGGGAACTCCTTTTCGGATCTTCACCAACAAGAGAACGGTGTCCCGCAGGGCAGCGTACTTAGTGTGACTCTGTTTGTCATAGCAGTAAACAGTGTTATGGCAAACATTCTTTCCCCAGTATATGGCCTCCTCTATGTCGACGACCTCACGATCTTTTGTCGCTCACGGAATCTCGCGTCAGCTTCTCGTCAACTCCAACTGACGATAAACCGTTTGGTTGAGTGGTCCTCCCAAACAGGTTTCACCTTCTCATCCGAGAAATCCGTGTGTGTTCACTTTTGTCGTCAGCGTACATGTCATTTAGATCCTGACCTGTACATGGGGAAGTCTCCCCTGTGCTTCGTGAATGAGGTCCGCTTCCTGGGCCTCATTTTCGATAAGAAATTAACATGGCTACCTCACCTTCGCCAGTTCAAGTTCTCTTGTCTTCGAGTTCTCAACCTTTTACGCGTTTTATCTCATACTTCTTGGGGTGCTGATAGGACGGTATTGCTTCGCCTATACCGTGCACTCATCAGGTCGAAGCTAGATTATGGATGTGTTGTGTATTCTTCTGCTCGCCCATCTAGACTTCGCATCCTAGACACTGTGCACCATGCTGGTATACGTGTGTGCACTGGTGCCTTTCGGACCAGTCCAGTCGCCAGTTTGTATGTAGAGACATCTGAGCCGTCGCTGTCTCTGCGAAGACAGCGGCTGGTAGTTAACTACTTCCTCCATCTTCGCTCGATGCCTTCACATCCTTCATTCCACACCATCTCAGACGAGGGTAGGCTGGCAAGGTATCGGCTCCACCCTAGTGTCACTAGACCATTTGGTGTTCGTGCAGACGAGATCCTGTCAGCACTTGGTGTTGACAGTGGTCTTCCTGGCGTCTCTCCACTCATTTCGCCTCTCCCTACCTGGGAGTTTCCTGCACCTTCTATCGATTTCTCTCTGACTGCCCTTCCGAAGTCAGACACACCAATGGTTGTATACCAGCAACGGTTTTTAGAACTTCGTGCGAAGCACCCCAATTTTAACGTGTTTTATACGGATGGGTCCAAGACATTCGAATCAGTTGGTTGCACCTTCGTCCTAGACTCTCAAAGTTCCAGTTACTTGCTACACCCTGCCTGTTCCATCTATACGGCAGAGTTGTATGCCATTCTAAAGGCACTGGACTTTGCAGACGTCAATGGTCTGAAGAAAGTCCTTGTGTGCAGTGATTCGACCAGCGTGTTGCAGACCCTGAATTCGCCGTATTCCCGGCATCCGGTAGCGCAACGCATATTCAGACGGCTTGTGTCCCTATCTGCCCGTGCCGATGTACACTTCTGTTGGGTCCCTAGCCACGTAGGCATTCAGGGGAACAAAGCATCTGATGCTGCCGCCAAGTCTGCTGATGCGGACGGCGATGTTCTCGTCCACCTTTTGCCAGCTAGCGACCTGCAGAACATGTTCCGCTGTCGCCTTCTTGGAACTTGGCAGGCCGAGTGGGATACGGAAACGGGGAACAAGCTTCACGCTATTAAGCCCACCATAGGTGCTTGGCGTTCCTCGTCCCGTCCCTCTCGGCGAGAAGAAGTCACTCTAACTCGCATGCATCTAGGACACAGCCGTCTTACGCAGTCACTTGCTGCAAGGGCTGGACCCTCCGTTATGTTGTGTTTGTAATGTTTTATTAAGCATTCGACACATTCTCGTTGAATGTGTCGATCTTGCTTACCTCCGGCAGACGTTTAACATTTCCGGCTGTTTGTCATCCCTCTTGGGTGATGACAGCAGCATTTTATCAAATGTTTTTAGTTTTTTACGAAGAGCTGGACTCTTCCACCGTCTGTAAGGAGGTTTTTAGTTTGTTTGTTCTGACTTTTTAATGTGTTTTGTTTGTCTCGTGCAGGTCTTTTTACAACCTTGCACTTTTAATGTTTTCCCAAGGGGCTATTTACACCCCTTTTTATGATTTTAGTCAGAATTTTAGATAAGGGGCTACTTCCCCGTATACATTGAAGGGTGCAAAATGGCCTTTAGTGCCGACGCACCCAAAAAAGTTTTAAATCAATCAATCAATCAACATTTAGAAAATTATCAACATATTTCTTGAAGTCTTATGAGTACATATTATCATACACAATACAAAAATAGTTTTGGTATTAAAACGTGCACATGCTTTCTTCCAGCAACGAGATAAACACAACTCTTTCGAACATGAATATTTTAAGCATTCCCTTTGATATTAATGACGGGTAATAATACACCCAATATCAACATTACAGATTCAGCAGTATTCATTCATGGTTATGAATTCTCATTACCTCAAAAAAAAATATTAATGGTATACAAAGTTTCTTCCAAGCTAAACTATCATTAAAAAAGTGATCTATAGATTATACGTACGTTACTGAACCTTTTAAACAAAGACAGATGCAGTTGCTTCAATCTAATAAAATATTCAATAAATTTGTATATAAAATTGACCCTTCAAGTGTGTGCACAAACATATATTAAAATTTGCACACACAAGCAGCACTGACAAGTTTGTCAGTCGCTTGTTCTGCAAATCGACTACATCCTCCATCTCCTCTTTAGTGGCAGCTTTCATGTTTCTTATACTTTTATGGATTTTAAGTTAATTTCGAAGTGCAGTCTCAACACTGAACTGAACATGCTATCTCCTGTGCCCCTTACAAAATTTGTAGAATCAGCATAATCAAGTAGAGAAACTAAGTTTGAAGATACGAATATCAAAAATTATGTTTAGTTGAGATTGTTTTTTGTTTCCTGAATTTAGCTCTCATGTTATTTGACAATTATAATGCTTGGACACAAGGATGTCAAAGTAGAGAAAGCAGACACATTCAGTGCTTAGACATCTTCTATGATATTTATCCTCTTTTCTCTAGCTAAACTATAGGGGTGAGAAACACATGAAACATTAATGTTTGTGTGTGCGCACGTTGCTGTTACTGTGCTTCCTCTCATATTATTAGAAGATAAAAACATACATTCTTCACAGAATTAACATACGAGCTTATTCTCTATGTGGAGTGAACAAATTACACACAAAACAAAATACAAATATGTACACACATTAGACAAATACCAAAGCAGAATCTTAACTATCAAAATACCTACCTGCAAACTTTTTACTTTTATTTGAAACTTGTTGATTATGTTAGAAACAATAAAATTTAGATTCATGCTTTCTTTACCTCATTGTAGACAAAGTATTTAACCTGCTTCCAGTTTCTGTTATTCAGTTTGCCATCTGCAATTTCAATACACTTTAAACAATCAGCTTTCCCAGGAACCTTTCTTAGCAATAAAAATTTAGACAAACCATGCCTTACAGCTTGTTTCTCTTCAGCAGGCCAAGTATTGGCTCGAGTAAAGTTCCTTTTTGGTTTCTTTAATGTTTGACGTCTACTTGTAGAAGGAATGTCTTCAAAAGATTTTTCATCTATGTTTACTTCCATGTCTGTTGCAGTGATAGTTTCATGAAGTCTGACCATTTGATCATCATCATCACCATCATCAGTGTCCTCTTCAACAGACAAATTGTCAATGTCATTCAGAGACTTCCCATAGTAGTTGTTAACTGTACCTTTGTCTGCTGCCATAAACAGTTTACTTGTTTTTGCCACTGTTAAAGCAGAGTCTGGAAGACGGTAGAAGTCCTTATGAACATCCAGATCATGCCCCATAAACGATGCAACATTCTGCATTTCACACCTTTTCAAGTTAAGTATTTGTGAAATGGTAGCAATGTGCTTACGGAGTTTGGTTGATGTTATGAACTGTGGATATTGCGCACCACATTCCCTTGCATACTTGTAAAGAATATCACTTCCCCTAAAACAGTCTTCTGAGCCGTATTGTGTCCTTGCAAAAATATATTTATTGGAAGGTGATATTCCAACTACTTCTCTTGTTTCAATAAGCAGTTGAATAGCTTCCTGTATTTCAATGCTAAGTAACACTGGCACCTTCCTTCCTTTTTTGCCTCTCGTATATAAGTGTGTCAGGCTTTTAAGTAAATGCTTTTCACATTCAGGCAGCATTTGAAGTATTTCTGCACTGTGTGTTGGGTTTTCTCTTTCACTAAAAGTTTTAACCTCTAATCTTTGAGCCTCACCACTTCTTCTTCGATTGAAAAGTATTATTGAAGCTAGTGTAGACTGACACAAACGCTACCAGTCCTTCTTATCTGGAGCCTGCTTTAAGGATTCACTAGCACTTGAAATTTCACTGCTCAAATATACCTTTAGTTTTTTTAGGTCTTCGGCTAATGGCAATAATTCAGGTCTGTTCCATCGTCTTCTATCTAATGACTTCAGTGCATGAGAAGCAATTTCATGTGTCCATTCCATGTTACATAGGTCAATAAATTCCTCAGCCTGTAGCCTTGATTGCAAGAGTCTATTTTTCAATGCATTGCTCTTCATTACCATTGCACAGCTCTTAAGTGCATGACCAATTTTTAAGGCAAGGCTAGGTCTTTTATATACATGGGTTACTTCATCATAGCCAGATATTAACCTTGCAGCATTAACAACTGTTGAAAAATTCTCAACTGACAGTCACTTAAACTCACAATACCTTTATCTAGTTCCCTTGCCTGCAGCACCAATCTGCCTAGTTCTCTTAACTTTTGGCTTATGTATGAAGTTAAATGTGACTCGGCACCATGTTTTTGATACAACTTTGAACCATATTCCAAGATTAATTTGTCATTTTTAACAAGAAGTGAAATGGGATCCGTTCTCATTTTTGATAATACTTTCTCCCGTAACCCAACATTATTACTGGTGGAACATAATAAAATTTCTTTTAAAATTTCCCTTACTATTTATTGTGGTGCGACTAGAAACTGGACATTTTTTGACATGCCTCCAGATGCTGGATCTTCGGAATAAACCCAAACATTTCTCACAGGGTATAACCACCCTGCCTGAAGCTATCAAACACATTTCGGGTTATATAAATAAAAAAAATACAGTTGAAGTAAGATATATGTAATAGCTCGCTTTCATACAGCATATACTTACATTTCTGCAAACGCACAAGCAACACCTCGAAGCAACCTTGCACGTAGCTGGCTTCGTACCGAACTATTTCCTTCACTTGACACTGGTACAAACAAAACAGGTAACCTCTCGCGCATGCGCGATACACAAAATCCTGTACAACAGGAAATGGTCATACATCCCTCTCCTTCAATGAAAAATTTCACGAAGGGAGTAAGTGAAATTTTACACTTTTGACATCTTCCATGAATAGTTATTACATGTATAAGTTCTAAATGTTTCACACTTAGGTAATTCAAAAATAAAATTAAATTTCCATGATACACAAAAAAATAACTCAAATTTTTGTTTCTTAATTTTTAAAGATGATTGATTAATTCATCAAAAGAATTCAAGTCTTGTATCAACCCAAAACTAAATCATGATTATCATTATAACAAATATCTGTGTTTACAAACAAAATATCAAAATATGTAGAATACATATCTGCATACATATTTATCTATACTTTCATTTGAATAAATGCTTGTATAACTCTGCGTTTAACTTTTCTAATTGTTTTAAATAATAATCTCTCTTCTCACTTGAACATTTCCATACTCTCAAGTTATTACTATGATGATTATCACTAATATTACCAGTTTTTAAGTCTATTAACTTGAAGATATTAGTTGCTTTGTTGCAAACTACTAAATATGGACCTTCATAAATTTCACAATATTTTTTGATACGATTCCCTAGAAGATTACTAAGGTAGTGAGTTTTGATAAATACTAAATCTGAAACTTTAATCTCAGCTCTATTCTCTTGCCTTACATTATATCTTTCATTCCTTTTCTTTTTTATCTCTAAGTCCTTAACAGAAGTCATATATAATTTATTTTTCCATTGTGGAACTTCATTGAGGGGTACTTGAAAGTGATTCAGAGTACATGATTCCAGATTCCTATTAAGTTGTAATTCAGATGGAGCATACCCTAAACAAGTATGTATGCTATCATTGAGTAAACTCACAATTACTTCAATATACTTGGGCCAATCTTGATGTTTTTCTTTACAAAATACACGCATTAGTCTGTTTAGTTCACAATGACTGCGTTCAACCATATTAGAATTTGGATGGTACATAGGAGTGTATGTTAACTTAATACCTAGGTTAGTCAAAGTATTTACATATTTCTTAGAATGGAACACTGCAGCATTATCGCTTACTAACTTATGTGGAATACCAAAGTGTCTTATATATCCTTCTAAGAGGACTTTCACAATGCTATCAGCTGTACTAGATCTCATTGGATAGGCAAATAAATACCTTGTATTAGCATCCTGCAATGTTAACAAAAACCTTTCTCCTTTTGAGCTTCTAACCAAAGGACCTTGAATATCTAAAAATAAAACAGTTTCACCTCTGTTATAATGTAACTGAAAAGTTCCTTTAGGCGGATGCCTGTTTGGTTTTGTTTTCATACAAATTTCACAGTCTTTAACATAACTCAAAATATATTTTCTCATACGAGGCCAGTAATAAATTTTCCTCATTCTTCTAAGAACTTTATCACCACCAAAGTGGCCCATGTTATCATGATAATTTCTTAATAATACAGAAATCAAAGATTGAGGTATACATATCTTCCATGAATTTTCAAAATGAAAATCTCTCATTAACAAAACTCCATTACATATTTTATAATATTTCTTCTCTTTATTATTGTATGTGTATATATATATATATATATATATTAATTAGATATGAAAGAAATAAAACACCAATGCAGGCATGCAAGTAAAACAAATATTGAATTACGACAACTTCAAATTTTGAGGCAATTTTCACATGTACGCAAAAAGTTTGTTTAACAATGGTAGACCAGATAATATGGATGAATACACCACTGATCTAAACTCAATGATAGGACAAAAAGCATCATTAATCATCATCCATGGAAAAAAACCTAAACTCAATTCAATTAAAAATAAATCCCATTCATCATGACTCGCATGTTCACATCTTCACTAAACAAAGAAAAAATGAAAATAGGAGTTGTAGTTTTCCTGGTGACGTGATTTAAACAGGTGTTCTCGGGTTACCATCCAGGTTAAATTGGAGTTGGCTTCCAATGTTTCGAGGGCATACAAACATTGGAAGCCAATTCCAATTTAACCTGGCTTTTAACCCAAGGAAACCTGTTAAAAAAAAAGAAGAAATTTAATTGAGTCGTTATCCATAATGATAACCAGCAAGACAATTATGCATGTAGAAGAAAGTATTTTCAACAATATATAAATGAGACTGAACTATGTAAACAAATTGAATACACAGCCATTTCTACATGAATGAGTAGCACTTTTCATTTGGCACACTTCTGCAGAACACTCAACCTCTAATATCTGAAGACTCTGAAATATAGGTATTTTATAGAGAAAGGCAGTAACAATAGGCAAGTAAAGAAAGGATAATATAAACAAAGACAGATGCTCAATTTTTTTCATTATTGTCTCTAAATTATAACAGTACAGACATGTAATGAAAAACTATGTAACGAAAAACTATGTAAATTATTATTTTTACATAGGTGAAATTGTTTCTCTTTGTAAACATAACAAAAGTTCCAGGAATAAACTTCATTTAATTTTATAATGAAGACTGAGATGACATTTTACCCTATTACATGGGATTAGTATGACAATTGAGCCTATATATATTAAAAAAAAAAGTAAGGTGCTCCCATGAAGGCATATAGGGGGTGTGGAGATAGGGCCCCAAACTTTCTTGAGCACGGTTGAAGGTGGGGTTGGTTGAGAAAAATTATAATGATTCATTACTTATTCCTATGTTAACCGAAACATCTGTACTAAAAGCTTTTCTAATTCTGGGTCACTTCTCTGACATAAAAGGGACTGTCACAACCCTTGGCCCAGACTTGAACTTAAACCTTTGGTTATGAGATTATCTCATGTGTTCAGACACTGAGGTAGCGCTAAAAATACTGTAAAAAAATAATGTTAAGGTTGTATAAAACCCTTATATTTTAGGGTACTTTAGTATTATATGGACTACCTCATTTCACACTGTGCATTTAGGGACTTAATTTTTATGCTAAGAGAACCAAACCTGGCCTGCCTAACCTAACCACATTTTGTTCAATCTATTCTTTCGTGGTTAGGTCAGGCAGGCCAGGTTTGGTCCTTTTAGCATTAAAATAAAGTTCCTAAATGCACGGTCTGAAATGAGGTAGTCCGTATAATACTAAAGTACCTATTTTAGTGACTAACATGTGTTGTATCTACACTGTGTTGGAGTGGAGCATTATTTCTAGTAGCTGTCCAAATGCAATAAGTACTGGGTCCTGCACACAAGCAAATGTGCTAGTGAGAACTAGAAATCACTCAACCTTCCTGCAAGGCCACTACCGCCCTTTGTGGTAAGTGTAGTAAGCCTGATCATGGGACCGAACCTTGTTCTTCTGGTCCCAAATGCATTAATTGCCAAGCCGAGCACCCAGTCTAGCATCGTGACTGCCCCTCCTTCCAACAAGAGAAGAAAATTAGAGAGTTGGTCGTCACAGAGAAAATCTCCACTGGTGAAGCAAAACAACATCTCCGTGAAAGTATATGCACCACTTTATCTGTTTTTTTTTTTTAAATTTTGGGAGCGTCAGAACTTAGGCTATTTTGCTCCCGTCACATTATACGGGGGCCAGCCCCTTATCAATACAAATAACAACTCTAGCGTTGCATAACTAAAAAGCTTAAAATGTTCTGACTTACGTTAAAAGCTGAGGCTGTAAACAGGCACTCAGCACACACAAGGACAAAAAACAGGACAACACACACAAAATTAAACTGGCCATAGTGCCAATCGCCGGAGACTCGTTAGTCTTTAGTCCAGGGTGCACTACGTGGAAGTGAGGTTGACTTTTGGGCGCCTACGTGGAAGCAGCGACCACTCATCGCACCTGAGAGAAAGGAATCAAGCAGATACATAGGCAGGAATATTTTCTCAAGTCCAGTAGCTCTCCAGTGAGGACGGCATCGACCACCCTGAGACTTAAAGCGCAGCTGAAAGCTGCCCGGCGGGCACTAAAAGCACCCGCCCCCACACCCCTTCTTCATCCCCTTCGCCCTCTGTGTCCTTGCCCAAGGACATGATACAGGATGAAGCCGCGGATGAAGAATTTATCAAGGTGACACGGCCTAGAAATAGAGTACGCCTCAAAAGGTAACTATAATACCTCCAGCTATGGCTTATTGTCTCCAATGCAACCTTAACGGCTTCCGTACACATCTCGAGGAACTGCAAATGTTAATATCTGAATTTGACCCTTCCATTATATGTCTCCAAGAGACACATTTTCGTCCAAATGAATAAGTGATTCTGAACGGATACACGCTTTACCGCACCGACAAGCTTCCTGAGGGTCGTCTTGCACACGGTGGTGTTGCAATCGGTGTTCGAGATACCATCCACTCAACACCAATCTCTCTCACCACCCCCCACCAGCCAATATCTGTGTGCTGTGTCTAGTTCACAAGGTAGGAGCGATTCTCTCTTGAGGACCTTTTTTCTATATTCGAACAACTTCCGTCTCCTGTAGTTCTTTTGGGCGATTTTAATTCCTATCATCGTTTGAGGGGATCCGTTCGTACAGAGCCCCGGGGTCAAATTGTAGATCAATTCCGTGAGGCATCAGGTTTAACGTTGCTGAATGATGGAACTCCCACATATTTCAGTCCTTCCTCAGGCACACACTCTGCGTTGGACTTGTCCTTCTGCAGTCCCAGACTTGCTCCTACCACATCTTGGAACCTTCACCCTGATCTCTGTGGGAGTGATCACTTTCTTACTTTCGAACATCTTCAGCAGTCATGTGGACAACACCCTCACTGGCATCTCAGTCGGGCCGACTGGGGTGCCTTCGAGCGTGGAGTGGACCTTGAAGTCGATCTAGCGTCGACTTTGCCATGCCATCGACGCCTTAGATATATTTGTGTCACGAGTGCATGATGCTGCACACAGCTCCATTCCACATCCCAGTGGACCTGCAAGGCGACGCCCAGTCCCCTGGTGGACTGCGGAGATCAGTGCAGCCATCAAGGACCGCAATCATGCCCTAGATCGATTCAATAGGAACCACACTGCCGTAAACCTCGAGCAGTTCCGCATTAAGCGTTCCCCTGCCCGTCGGCTCATTCAAGCCAGTAAGAAGGCGTGCTGGATCCAATGCTTGTCTTCTCTGACGAAGCAGGCTTCGTCGAAAGCCGTTTGGACCAAACTACGTCACATCCAGGGGGGTGCATCTACTCCTCTGAGCGCTCTGGAGCACGATGGGACATTATACACCGATTCCGGAGACATAGCTAATATCTTGGCCACGCAGTTTTCTGATGCGCCTAGCTCTGAAAATTATGAACCACGTTTCCGCCGTCAGGAACGACGCCCTCTAGTTTTTGGAAGTCATAACACCGAGCCATACAACTCTCCATTCACTGAACGGGAGTTCGATCAGGCGCTTCGAGATTCTAAGAATACAGGTCCTGGAGAGGACAAGATCCACTATGAGATGCTTCATCATCTGCCCATTGGAGCAAGAAATTTCCTTTTGGCGGTATTCAACAGGCTTTGGTTGGAGGACTCTTTCCCCCCTTCCTGGAAAGAAGCTATTATTGTTCCCATCCTGAAACCAGGTAAACAACGCACTGCAGCCTCGAGTTATAGGCCTATTGCCTTAACTAGCTGTGTGTGCAATTTGATGGAACGCATGATCAACAAGCGTCTTACCTGGTTTTTGGAGGAAAACTGTTTGATAAGTAATTTTCAACGTGGTTTTCGCTCCAACCGTTCCACACTGGACCATCTGGTTCATCTGGGAACACATATTCAGGACGCATTCCTCAACAAGGAACATTTAGTTGCAGTTTTCTTTGACCTCCAAAGAGCATATGACACAACGTGGCGCTTTGGCATCATAAAGCAGCTCCATTCTTGGGGCGTCCTTGGCCATATGGCGTACTTTATTAAAAACATTTTATCAGATCGTTTTTTTCCGCGTACGTGTTGGGAACTCCTTTTTGGATCTTCACGAACAAGAGAACGGTGTCCCGCAGGGCAGCGTACTTAGTGTGACTTTGTTTGCCATACCAGTGAACAGTGTTATGGCAAGCATTGTTGCCCCTGTACATGGTCTTCTGTATGTAGACGACCTCATGATCTTTTGTCGCTCACGGAATCTCGCGTCAACTTCAACTAACGATAAACCGTTTGGTTGAGTGGTCCTCCCAAACAGGTTTCACCTTCTCATCCGATATATCCGTGTGTGTTCACTTTTGTCGTCAGCGTACATGTCATTTCGATCCTGACCTGTACATGGGGAAATCTCCCCTGTGCTTCGTGAATGAGGTCCGCTTCCTGCTCAAAAGCAATGACTAAATTGGAATCTCTCCAGCAGCAGATGGGATATCACGACCTTAAACTGAAACAAGATGTTCCAACAAGGTGGAATTCAACATATTACATGTTTGAAAGAATTTTGCAATTGCGAGAACCAGTTACGTCAGCTCTAGCGGTATGCAACCCTGATCTTCAACAACTGTCAACATCAGAATGGACGACAATAGAGAAAGCGTGCACCATTCTAAAAGTGTTTGAAGAGGCGACTAAAGAAATATGCAGCGAAAAAGACGTAACAATAACCAAAACAATATTATTGGGCAAGGCTTTAATTCGTCATGTCTCAAATGCATCCCAAGAACCTAATTTACCACCTGAACTCCAAATGATGAACGAGAAATGAATGCAAGAATTGCAAGATAGGTTCTCAAAATTAGGGGATACGCCTTTGTTGGCCGAAGCAACGCTCCTTGATCCCCGATTTAAGAGGCAGGGATTTCATGATGAACGGGCATTCAGGGCTGCATACCAATCGGTATCGCACAAAGCCAGGAATATTAAAATCAGGAATGATGAAGAGGTGCAACACGAAACATTATTGCCTCAGCCCGCAGTAGTTACATCCATGTTGTGGCAGGATTTTGACAGGAAGGTGATCAACTTGCTGCAACCAAAAAATCCCACTGCTGCTGGAATAGTGGAAACACATAAATATTTACAAGAGGGGCTAATTAAGAGAACGGATGACCCCCTGCTCTGGTGGAAAGAAAGACAAGCACTGTACCCCTTGCTTTTTGAAGTAATGAAAAGAAGAATTATGAATTCCAGCAACTTCAGTGCCCTGTGAACGCGTGTTCTCAAAAGGTGGCCAACTACTAAACAAAAGACGGAACAGATTAAGTAGTGACAAAGTTTCGAAAGTACTCTTCTTAAATTACAATTTGTAGACTGTTCTGACTGACTTTATGTTGTATATACACACCTAGGTTACTTTGTACATATATTTTCTATTTAACATTCTGCGCACCCTCCCTAGGCTTAACCTTATTAATGTAAACACTATGTATATAATTGAAAGTTTGTATATACCTGGATGGGATACTTTAGAAGCTGGTGCAAAACAGTATCATTCTGTTATTAGTAGAGCCCGGAAGTTTGGCAAAATGCCTCTTTTTATCTACTGCATATATTGATAAAATTTTTCCGGATATACGTTTTTTATGTTGTTTCGAATGTTTTAGAAGCCTTTTCATTTTGCCTGTTTGGGACTCCACTGCCTATTTTTAATTATAATGCCTTTTTCAATGAAATTTGACAATTTCTTTAAACAAATGTGTAGGATAAGTTATTTTTCTCCCAAAAAAAACGTTGTTGGCATTTATTTTTCTTCGGTTTATTATGTGAATAATTTTCGCCTTATTAAAGTAATATTGAACTCAGGTGTGTTTCAACATTGCTGAAGGAGAAAAGTGTGAGGAAAAAGTATTTCATGCTGATTTATTATATTGCCTTTCCGTTAACATTTCCTTGTGCATGATTGACTGATGAATACCTGTTGCAGAACAAGGGCCTTTGCATGGATTCCAAAATCAAGTTCTCTATCTTTAGTATAGTTCTGCACTTTGGAGGGAAATGATCGTGTAGTTGTCATCATGCCGAAATTTAGTGTGCCATTAAGTGGTAAGTTACATGGTTACGGGCGTGAATTTGGTGAAAGCACATTTTCGACAGACGGTACTATTCTTCTCTGCAAAATATGTGAAACACAATCAACCATGAGAAAAAAAAAGTACTTTATATCTCAGCATGTGTCAACAGCAAAACATAAATCTGCAGCTGCTAAAATGATCGGACAGAAGAAGATATCCCTAATTTCAACAGTGGGCACTTCATCCAACAGGCAATCTCAGTTTTCATGGAAGCAGGAATACCTTTCTGGAAAGTGGAAAACAAGTCACTGAGGAAATTCCTGGTAAATACACTAAAGAAACGGTGCCGTCGGAATCTACGGCAGAAAACATATTCAAGTGTCTGCTACGAAGAAGCTCTGAAAAGAATTCGTGCTGAAGTTGGTGGAAAAATGATCTGGATTTCAATAGATGAAACTACTGACGCTATGGGACGCTACATAGCCAACGTCATCATAGGAACAATGGAACCAACATGCGGAGCATCCTCGTCATTTCATCTCACGTCAGAACAACTAGAGAGAGCCAATGGTTCGTCAATAGCTCAGTTATTCTCAAATTCCCTACTTCTGCTCTGGCCAGATGGTGTACATCATGACGTGTTACTTTTTATCAGTGATGCAGCTCCCTATATGAAGGCTGCCATAGCATTGAAAATTCTCTTCCCGAACATGCTTCATATCACATGTGTAGCCCACGCAATCCACAGAATCGCCGAAGAAGTTAGAGTGTTGCACCCAGAAGTGGACAGGTTGATTTCGAATACAAGGAAGATATTTCTGAAATCTCCCTCTCGGACCTGAAAATTTCAGGAAGTTGCGCCTGAGCTTAGTTTACCTCCGCAACCAGTCTTGACGAGATGGGGAACCTGGATATCAGCAGCTATATATTATGCTAACAACCTTGAAAAAATCGGTGAGGTGATCGATGCTCTTCCATAAAAAGAAGCGGCTTCAATTCGCGAAGTGAAAAAACTCCTGTGCTATTCAGAACTGAAGAATGAACTGTCGTTTATTTTTGCACATTATGGTGCATTGCCAGAGACAATTTCAAAGCTAGAGAAAAGAGGTGAGACACTTATAGCATCCATGGAAATCTTCGAGGAATCTATGCAACAGATGATGGAAGTGCCAGGAGAAAAGGGGTCAGCTGTTGTGGAAAAGTGCAAACGGGTAGTGAGTGCAAAGGAGGACCTGAAACAATTGAAAACAATTTGTGATATTCTAAAAGGTGAAAATGCTGTTACCGAAATGAGTCCAGCTACATTAGCTTGTTTTATGTATGCTCCAATAACTTCTGTCGAAGTAGAAAGATCATTTTCTATTATGAAAAATATTCTCTCTGACAGACGACTATCAATGAATATTGAGAACTTAAAAAACAGCTTGTAGTTATGTGCAATCAAGACGGAGAAAACTGAAATGCTCTTCCCAATGTAGATTTTAACATTTTGCCAGAAATTATAGATAAAAGTGTAACATACTCGTTACGAGGTAATATAATGAAAGGATCTGGTACTATCGTGTAAGAGATTGTCTTTTGTTTGATCACGTGACGTTCTCTGCTCGGCGAGAAAAGGCTCCGCCTGTTACGGAGTTCTTCCTTCCTGAGCAGCCGCAGAGTGCACACATATGTTCTAGGTTGGTTATATGGGTTGTACCTCGTTTGTCTGTAGGTAAATGAATACGTTGAGTAGTGTTAAATTATGATGATACTTAAGGAATGTAATACAAATTGTGGCTCAATTATTTAATCATATTTGTAATAAACAAGCAGATTATCCAAAATTAAATACATGTTTTAATTAATGAAACAACAAGACATCTGGTAAAATATTCATGGGTCCACTGCCATACTTTGCTATCTAGTGTAGTTACCATTTGTATCTATCTTTCTTTTGTTTTAAGGTGGTTACAAAAGTAAGCGACTTCCAAATGTGCCTTTTTTCGGTATATTTTGCCTTTTTTTCATTTGTAGTGCCTATTTTCCACATTATAAATGCCTTTTTGCCTACCTATTTTAACGGAAATAAATGCCTGAACTTCCGGGCTCTAGTTATCAGGAACGGATGAGGGTAAGTAAATTACTTTTTTCTTAGCTATATATATTTGTGTATTTATACTTTTATGAAAATGCCCATGCATTTTAATTCGAATTCCTTGATACACGTAGTAATGTTTATACTGTACAATTCAATATTTTTCCTACTTTTATGACATACACATTTCCTTGTACTACAGAGATTGAGATTCTGTAGTTTTAAATAGCCAATCTCTCTCTCTCTCTCTCTACATGTTATATGATTATCTAATGAGGTGTTTATAAGAATATATTTTAATGTCGCCAGTAGCCCGTGTTCAGATCCCAGTCGGGTCATGGGCGTTCTTTGTGAGTTTTCCCTCATCAGTTTCACCATATCACTCATCCTCATCGTTGCGATTAGCCAAAAGTGTTAAAATCCCGCCGTAAATAACATGCAAGTATAGAGAATATATGTCGAACAGATGTAATTTGTCCCATCTACTTATTCCTATTCCCTTTTCAGCTTGATAAGATGGCGGAACGTAGTCGAAGCATGTTTTTTCTCTCCGCAAAAGGTGTCATTATTCTACTGTTTTTTTGTTATATTTGTGTGCTTCAACGCCGTGTATGTGAAGGACAGTTTTCTAGTGGGTCAGCGTGTAGTTTTGACGCTTCGTTTGATGGATTTTGAATTTCGAATTTGAATTTAAAATTTTGGGTGCGTCAGCACTAAGGCTATTTTGCACCCGTCACATTATACGGGGTCCAGCCCCTTATCGTTACAAATAACAACTCTATCGTTTCAGAACTGAAATCATAAAATATTAAAATGTTCTGACTTTCGTTAAAAGCTGAGGCCGGAAAGGGGCACTCAGAACACATAAGGACAAAAGAACAGGACAATACAAACAAAATTATACTGGCCATGGGTCCAGGCGCCAGAGCCTCGCTAGTCTTCAGTCCAGGGTGAACTAACGTGGAAGTGAGGTTGACATTTGGGTGTACTACGTGGAAGGTCACCCCTTAGACCCCGCTTCATTTGATGGATGGAACCTGGGAAATAGTAGCTTTTATTTCCTGTGGCTGGATGTGTATCTGGACTCTCGTCAGCCATGTCGCAGTCACCGACCCAAGGGGAGCAACCACGAGGTAAGCAAACTGTCGCCCGGCACTTTCACCTGCTGTGCCTCGCGCTCATGTGCGGCGACATCCACCTGAACCCTGGTCCCTCAAAACAAAATGCAACTGTTTTCTCTGTTTATTATCAGAACACACAGAGCATAAAGAACAAGCTCTCTGATTGTTCTATAAACCTAAGTGAGTTAATACAATATGACTGTCTAGTTTTCACCGAGACCTGGCTGAATGCTACCGTGAGTGATGCTGAACTTCCGTTCGCCAGGCACTTTAACATTTTTAGAAAGTACCGTCTAAATCAACGTGGGGGTGGTGTCATGATTTGTGTAAACACCATCGTGATCTGAGTCGGGCTTGCGAAGTTATTTGGATAGAGGTAAATATTCATAAAGAAAACAAACTTACGTATTCTTGGTTCATATTATCCCCCGCACAAAAACTCTCCCCTCCATATCCTCGAAGCTTTCAGGGATTAAGTGTTGGCAGCTATGAAATGTGGAAATGTCGTGTTGTGTGGTGATTTGTGGTGATTTCAATCTCTCCATTGAGTGGGAAAATCCAACAACTGGAATCGTAAATTGTTCAAGTGATCAGTGGTTTCTCGATACTTTCATACACGGCATGGGGTTGAAGCAGCATAACATGCACAAAACGCGTGGAGAAAGCAATTTGGACTATGTGCTGGCAACATTGTGCGAACTAGAGATAACACCTGAAAGGAATTTGCTGCCCTCGGACCATACCTCTCGATGTCGCTGTGAGCCTCCCCTCCGCTCAGAAGGTCAAAAATTCCCAACCCCAGAACGGTCCTTGTCGCCTGTGGCGAAAAACCTCCTGGGACGACGTCCGGCGAGCACTCGATGCCTTTCCCTGGTTTCTGCTGGAAGAGGAAGAGGTCAACGACACCGTGGAGATGTTCTTGGAAGCCCTCCATGCTGTAATAAAGGACTTTGTGCCTACCAAGAAAGCGCGTTCTGCAAAATATCCAATTTGGTTCGACAGCAAACTTATCCTTACATTGAAAAACAAAAATCTGGCCTGGAACTTGTGGAAGCAGTACCCGAATGAACATACCCACAAAACGTTTAGCGATATTCAGAGACATTCAAAATATTTACTCAAAACAAGGTATACTGAGTATGTAAATAACATTACAGCCGAGTGTGTTGTTGAACCGAAGAAGTTCTACTCGCTATTAAATTCGAGAAAACAGAATACTCGTGTGGCTATGGAAATTGTAAATAATTCTGACACTGCTGTTGGACACGAAAGAGCACAACTTTTTAACACTTTTTTTCATGAAAATTTCTCCTCAGAGACAGTTTCCAAACCTCTTCCTCAAATTAAGTCTGTTAGTTCCCACACTCTCTCCTCGGTCAAAACCTCCCCTCAAGAAGTCAAATCTCTCCTCCTCTTTTTCCTGTTGCTCCGGTACTTCGGCCCCGATGAAATTCCGAAAATTTTACTTCGCAACACTGCTGACTCCCTGACTCACCCTCTGTGTCTCTTACTAAACAAGTGTTTTTATGCAGGTGTGTTTCCTGAACTGTTCAAACGTGCAAATGTTGTACCGATCTATAAATCTGGAGATAAACATTCTGTAAAATCTTATCGGCCAACTCTCTTTTGTCACCTCTCTCTATCATCTGTGAGAAAATAATCAAAGACAGATTGCTGAAGTTCACATCTCCCCTTATAAATACTGCTCAGCATGGTTTTCTTCCAGGCAGCTCTTGCTTGACCAATCTATTGGTATTACTTTCTCATGCTACTCAGTCTATCTCAAACAATTCCCAGCTTGACGTTATATATTTGGACATTTCAAAAGCTTTCGATAAAATTAACCATAATCTCCTTCATAAATTACAATCCAGATTTCACATCCATAGTAAACTTCTATCTTTGCTAACAGACTATCTGCATACACGAGACCAGCGTGTTATCCTCTCTGGCTCCTTTTCCAGCTTTCTACCCATCCTGTCCGGTGTCCCCCAGGGGAGTGTCTTAGGCCCACTTTTGTTCCTTCTTTATATGGATGATCTGCCAGACAGATTGTCTTATCTTCCCATAAATATATTTCTCTTTGCCGATGACTGTAAACTCTTCAAAGAAATTTCATCGGAACGCAATTCACTAATTCTACAACAAGCTCTTACAGAACTACTTGTGGTGTCGCCAGTGGAAACTTGAATTGAATCCTCAAAAATACTCCTGCCTCAACATTTCCTTAAAAAGGAACAAACTCTCTTTATATTGATCGAATTACTGACAACTTTCGAACCTACGAAACAAAATATTCTCCTTTTACATTTTGTAATAAATATTTCAAAGTCATCACAATTTATAAAAAAAAACAGTATTCTTTCTTCTTTCATAAATACACAATTTATTTTCATTTTTCATTTAGCCACTTTTGGCAAATCGCGATGATGAGGATGAGTGATGATATGGTAACAGATAAAGTGACACTCACAAGGGACACCTATGCCCTGGACGGGATTGGAACCTGGAATACCTAGCATCGTACCACGCTGTGCTAACCACTCAGCCACCCACACATGTCAGCAAATTCGTAATTAAGCATCCATATAATACATGTTCTCGATTTGTTGGTCTTACAACCAGACATTTTTTTAAGCCATTGCTAAGAGGATAGTTTTAAAGAAATATAATCGAATTTATACGAATGGTAAATCAGTTACATTTTATCTTATTCAATTTACTAATATTTTCTAATTAACCCTTATAGAAATGCAACGAGACATTTAAAAAAAAAAAAAGAAAATAAAGTTGCCTCAAGGGGGGATCGAAAGTAAGAACCTAACTACCACAAGCACCTGCTTTAACCACTACGCCATTTCGATAACTTGAAAATTGTGATTCTTCTCTGTCCTTTGTGTACCCTGCTACTTACGCTTATAATTTATTTTGTACTGGAACGGAGTTTGAAAAAATCATGTCAAACACATGATTTTTAATGCTGAATCTACTTATGTAGGTTTCATTGGGAATTCTGAATCATCACCTCAGTTATCACCAAATGATTGCATTAGCGCTGTGCCAAGAATAACCATGGCTGTGACGTTTAAAGTCCCGAATGATCTGCAAATACCCGCTTCAGCATGGGCGTGAGTCGTTAGTCCGCGACCGCTGCCGGAAGCACGTGGTTCCCGCCCAGGTGGTTCGTAAACTCCAGCCAAGGCAGCCCAGGTCTTACGAGTGGATTATGCAGACGTCACATGAAACATCATGTTGACGTCACTATCGAACCTGTCCCTAGCTGTAGTTTACGAACAGTGTCTGGATTTCCTGATATCGTCTGCTTGGCCATTCTTTAGCTATCATAGCGAATGCAATTTGCGATTAAAATTGCCATATGAGCGCTAGTGTCGCTTCCAATATGGCCACTCTACGTAGGATAAATCTTTGTTTACATTCAGTAGTAGTACGTAATAGTAGCGTGTTATCATGGCTGGTATGAAAGAAACGTTTAAATCACGCGATATTTTTTAAATATTGGGAATGCGATGTGAATTCCAAGAACTATAACGAAGGTGAAGCTGTACTGAGAGTGAAGCATTTAATTATGATAGGCAAAAATAGCACGGAAAACGCAGACGAAACTAATGTATACGCACTAGTTCTTCAAAGCAGTGCTGTTTCATCTGCACCTCGGTTATAAGTGGGGCTCTCAGAAATGATTTGAATTTAAAATTTGGGTGTGTCAGCACTAAGGCTATTTTGCATCAGTCACATTATACGGGGTCCAGCCCCTTATCGTTACACATAACAACTCTAACTTTGCATAACTAAAATTATAAAATATTCTGACTTTCGTTAAAAGCTGAGGCTGTAAAGACACACTCAGCACAAATAAGGACAATACAAATAAAATTATACTGGCCATGGGGCCAGTCGCCAGAGCCTCGTTAGTCTGCAGTCCAGGGTGTACGAGGCGCATCCAGAAAGTAAGTTTCCCTATTTTTTTTAAAAAAAAAACCAACACAGTTTCAGGAAACCGTTTATTGGCAACAGGTACAGCAAAGGTTCAGCTATTTTTCAACATGGCAACCACCAGAATTGAGACACTTGTCGTATCGTGGTATCAACTTTTGGATCCCACTGTCGTAGAACTCTGCCGCCTGTGAATGGAACCAGCGTGTGACAGACGTCTTCAGCTCTTCGTCATTGCCAAAACGCTCACCGGAGGACAGGAATTTCTTGAGGTGCAAGAAAACGTGAAAATCGCTGGGAGCCAGATCAGGACTGTAAGGTTGATGATCAAACAACTCCCAGCCAATTCCGTCAAAGCAGCTGCTGTGCGCCGAGCCGTATGTGGACGAGCATTGCCATGGAGGAGCACAACACCTGCAGTAAGCATGCCGTGACTCAAGTTTTGAATGGCACGTCGCAATTTCCTTAGTGTTTCACAGTAATGGTCAGCGTTCACCGTTTCATCTCTGGGGAGGAAGTCAATGAGCAAAATGCCCTTCCTGTCCCAAAACACGGTGCACATCACTTTCTGTACCGACAGCGTCTGTTTGAATTTCTTCTTGACCGGAGATCCACTATGCCGCCAATGCATTGACTGCTGCTTGGTTTCCGGGGTGAAGTGCGAAATCCACGTCTCATCGCCCGTGACGATTTGTCGAGGAAATCATCGCCGTCATTATGGTACCATTGCAGGAATGTCAGTGCTCCTGAACGTTTCATTTTGTGTTCGGGTGTCAGGTTTTTCGGCACCCACCTGGCACACAATTTTTTGAACAGCAGGCGCTGCAAGACAATCTCATGCAACACGGATCGCGATATCTGCGGAAAAAGGCTACTCAACTCCGTAATCGTGAAACGACGGTTCTCTACGATGCGCTGCAGCACCAGGTCAACCAGATCATCAGTGATGAGGGACGGACGCCCACTGCGCTCTTCATCATGGACACTTTGACGACCTTCCGAAAACTGCCGACACCAGCGACGCACCATCTGCTTACTCATAATGTTCGGCCCATAGACCTCACAGAGCTGACGATGAATGTCAATTGGCGCAATGCTTTGTGCATTCAGGAACTTTATCACCGACTGAACCTCGCATGCGGCGGGAGAAGGAATACGAGCTTCCATTTCAGACCACTGCTGCCTCGCTACTGGCATGCGGCGGGAGAAGGAATACGAGCTTCCACTTCGGACCACTGCTGCCTCGCTACTGGCACCGGGCGGGATCTATCCGCCTGGCATATGATTGATACGTCTTAGCTCTGCTGCGCATGCGCAATTTACATGGCTCATTATGTTTACTTTCATGGGAAAAAATTAGGGAAACTTACTTTCTGGATGCGCCTCGTACTATGTGGAAGTCAGGTTGACTATTGGATGCACTACGTGGAAGGAGCACCCCTTACACCCCAGAAATGATTTGAAAATAAAGGAATTCACCTGTATTGCAAAGCTTGAGCAGGAGAAAAATGTAAACCTGCCATTGCAGTTGTTTCCCCCAAAGAGGCACGCTGGTTTAATAACAATACAGGATAATGATAATAATAATAACAACAACAACAATAATTTCGTTGAGGCTATCTTCAGTCTTCACTGAAAATTTACTTACTGAATGAAACAGCAACATTAGCATGTCAATTTCCTTTTTCTGACTTACCTTTATGATAAGACATTAATTAATTCTCAAACTATTTTCATCTTCACACTCAATCGACTTGCATCTGTTCCAAATTACACGCATAATACATTGTTTTCGAAAAAAAATGTTATATTCATAAACAACAAATTAAAACTTACTTTCATGTTAATAAAATCAATTTTCGGAAAATAAAGTGAACAGACTCGTGCATTGTTCATAATTTCCTTGCCGCATTTCAGTTATGCCAATCTTGTCAATCAGTTCTGTTTTCGTAATTTATTTACAAATTTCATTTTGTTGATTCCACGGGGTGGAAAACACATGTAAGCTTTTCACTTGTCCTGGCCCACAAAACGATTTAGAGCAAGAAACTGAACAGCAGACGTTACTTTTTCGCATGTTCCCCATGCTTTGAACGGCTTTAACACAGCGAAGTGTCCTACGTGAAGTGGTTCCTGAAAATCTCACCAAATGGCATATCGGATAATTTTAATGTGGGAGCTGCGTGCTTAGCTGCAGTGGAGTTATTCCAAAGCGAAGAGAAAATACCAGACAGTGCTGAGGAGGAAGTTGTATTAGGTGTATTGGCACACGCTGAATCCAGTAATGGGCTACAGGGAATCAAGAGGGTTAAAACCCGTAATTATGCTGAAAGCACTGTCCATCACTATCTGGACACTAGTCAACAACCATTTTGCAACATCAAAGGTAACATGTGTTCTTAACTAATTCGGATGTGCTGATTTCAGATCTGCAACTGAACTTTTGTATCACGTAACATTTCAGAGATACAAGTGACGTCATATACATTTGGATTCCAATTTATATGATTTTGGGCAACAATGTATAAACAAACACACTTATAAAAAGATTTGTTTCTTTTTCTGGATATGTTTCCATTGTTGACGTTCAAAAAGGCTTCTCCCTCCCCCAGAATGAGTTACTGATAAGATAAAATAAGGGAGAATGCTATACAGACTGAAGGGAGTGTGATTTAATGATTTCAGTATTACATGCTTTGAGGTAGAGGAATTGTGTTGAAGTTACTTGGGTGATACTGCAATGAAGAAAAACAGACATGGTTGTGTCAATTTACCAAACAATTTCTGCTATGTGTGCAGGCAGTACACTTTAAAAAGTCAACGCCGAATGTTTACAGAAACGTTGAAACAAGCATATAACAACTACTTCGGGTGCAATGTTGGTGATCAAGACAAAGTGTGGGCTCCCCATGGGTGATGTGTGACTTGTTATTCAACTCTTGAGGTGATTTCGTGGAGACAAAACCCGTGGTATGGCATTTGCGGTGCCAATGGTTTGGCGTGAACAGAGTAGCCATGCTGAGGACTGTTACTTCTGCCTAACAAGCATAGCGGGACATTCTAAACGAACAAAATCCAGTATTGTGTACCCCAATATTCTTTCCGCTACGAGACCCATACCACATGGACCTGGGAGTCGAGTACCGACTTGTCACAAGAGACTAACGACACGAGTTTGTCGTCATGCTGGAAGTCGTTCCATGTGCTGGAAGGCTAGACTTGACAAGTCCAAAACGGAAAGTGACTTCGCGTCATTATGAGTTACTACTAACGACATGAAAAATGCCTATACACCCACTTGTCGTAGAGGCTAGATGCGAATAGCCAATCAGATGACAATATTGTAAAATTCGAGTTCGACCGAGAATCGATTGTAACAACTTGTTGAATCTGATCTGTGATAGTTTTTGTCTTTCTTTGATTGAAGTTGCATAGTGGAAGAAGCATGGCGAAAGTAACTGAAAACCAAAAAATGATGTTAATTGAGTTCATGGAAAGTAATCCAAACCTGGTTGCCGGCCGAATTTCTAGAAATTTTAGAAAAACAGACGTGGAAAGGTTGTGGAGAGAACTTGTTGATAATTTGAATGCCAGCGGCGGAGTGGTGAAAAATGAAAAGCAATGGAGACGGGTAAGTAAACACTTTAGTTGTAACATAGTTCATAATTGTGTTTCGTGCAGAGTTCTTGTGTACTATGGTCATCAATAGTCCCATTTTCATGGCCGTGAGTTACGCAAAAAAACGTTACAGTTACATTTTTCGGACAAAGGTTGTTACATGCAAACTGTCAGCAATTTTCACTGTTACGATTTAATTTGTGTTTTTTTCGCTCTTATGGAATATGACGTAACCTCAAAACCGTACCGAAATGCATACATCCATACATATATTCAAAATTGGCATGCAAAATTTTAAGTCCGTCATCTGCAAACATGCGGTTTACTCCATCATGAAGTTGCACACGCACACATACATATGCATAAATTACATCAAAACCTACGATTAACTCTTTAAACCATGTTACAATAAATATACATTACCATGGTGTCTTGTTCGACTTTAATACAATGGATACAGGAGGACAAAGAAAATGTGGAAGTTTCTAAACGAGTATTATACGTTGTTTAAAGTCTGTATCCCCGTTATGATACCCTTTAACCCTTCCAGAAAATTAAATGTTTGGCATGATTTGTGAAAATTGTGTTATGAACTTTTTCTAAATGTGTTATTGTGAGGTAAAGTTCATTGGCTATTTCCTTCAGTTGATAGTGTGATCTTTTGCACATGTTCTTTAGCTATATGAGTGTGTATGCAACCAATTTGCATGCTCCCATGCTTTGGGAGCAAATATCTCCGTTATTTGTGTTTTTTGTATGCTGGAACCAATTTAATATTACCTAAATCATCGAAATCTGACTATTAAAAAAATCAACTTAATTATCGAGAATGTACAGTGGAATATCGTATGGTAAAGTGCACCCTCCGAGAAACTTGTACAGAGTAAACATATGGGACATAAAAAAAATTCTACAAGTAAAATTCAGTAATTTTCATACTTCAGTAGTGTGTGCATGTAGATACAAACCAAATGTATATCATGTGTAATAGGTGAATGCAAAAATACTAGATCATTTGGTTAGTGTGCGGCATTTTGTAAAGATTTAT
Organism: Lepisma saccharinum; assembly: GCF_977018435.1. Classification (NCBI taxonomy): domain Eukaryota; kingdom Metazoa; phylum Arthropoda; class Insecta; order Zygentoma; family Lepismatidae; genus Lepisma; species Lepisma saccharinum. The sequence continues at coordinate 1,547,361 of NW_028142891.1, forward strand.
GAAGGAGTATTAATTTGAAAAATCTCTTTTATTGCAGTGTTGGTCAGATCTAAAGAGTTCTACAAAGGAAAGGGCCAGCGAGATAATCAACTCCCAACGGAGGACAGGTGGTGGACCACTCACTGACCTAAAGTTGTCGCAATTGCAAGAACGCATTGTTCAACTCACAGGGAAGTGCTTGGTGGTAGGAGATGAGGAGACTCCTTCTTTTGGGGTAAGTTACATAATATGCTGTTGAGCTATAATGAACTAAATGTTAAATTCTTAATTTGGATTATATCATAAGTATGGGATTTATATCAAGACTTCACGTGCACTGTGTATAAAAGCTTGTGCGGTATTTTCTCAGTTGTTCCAAAGAGAGAGTATGTTTGCTTTTAATTTATGTGTGTGATTCCATTTTAATGCTTACTTTTCAATTTTTGGTGCACAAGTCCTTATTTTTTAAAATTTTTGATTGAGAATTTGTTATGCAAAACTAATACACAATATTTTTTTCCCCAAATTGGTAACAGTATGGTATAGTGAAAACACATTTCTTCAAATTTACAGGAGAAACTACTTACGGAAGTGAGTTTCTGTAGACTTTTGGAAGTTTGTGGAAGTGTTTTCTCCCTTCGTTCAACTTATTCGGCCGATAATTTGAATTTGAATTTGAATTTAAAATTTTGGGAGCGTCAGCACTTAGGCTAATTTGCTCCCGTCACATTATACGGGGTCCAGCCCCTTACCATTACAAATTACAACTCAAACGTTGCATAACTAAAAACTTTAAAACCTTAAAATGTTCCGACTTGTTAAAAGCTGAGGCTGTAAACACGCACTCAGCACACACAAGGACATAAAACAGGACAACACACACAAAATTATACTGGCAATAGCGCCAGTCGCCAGAGCCTCGTTAGTCTCTTGTCCAGGGTGCACTACGTGGAAGTGAGGTTGACTTTTGGGTGCACTACGTGGAAGCAGCACCCCTTACACCCCTTATTCGGCCGATAAATCATGTATTTTTCGACATTAATGTATCTCCAATGCACGATATCTCTTGCCACCATTACCATCGACTACGTGAATCAAATGTTCCATGCGTTCGATTATGTAACCCCCTGTTAGTGTAGCAACCACGCGGTAGTTTTACAAGATGACGTGTGAGCGGGTTTTTATTTTCCAGTTTAATTTTCTGTTTGCCTAACCTAACTGAAGCTAACCTAAACTTCCGTGAATGGTTTGTGGATCAATTTTCGCTTAAAAACAATCTGTGAATAGTTTGTGCTGCATTTTTTTGTTAATAAGTTTGGAAACACTGCATATCAGCTGACGATAGACAACGTAAGTCAAGATTTGCCCTCCATATTGTGTGTAACGAAAGCGAATTAGCAGCGAACAATAAATACTTGTAATGTGAAAAATTACTTTTTTCAGTGAAAAAATGATAATCCCCCATTCAAAAATGTTTCGCTATGCTTAACAGGTAAGTACAAATGTAAATAATTAGGAAATAAACGAGTGAAATGTGTTTTCACTATACCATACTGTTAACCGAAATCTCATCTGTATTTGTATAAATTTAAGTAAATTGCTCTGCAATATATTAAAATACAATTTTTTTCAGCTGTTAGATCCCTCACCACAGGCCAGTTTTTCTGTGCTGGGGTTAGATGCAGAAAAAACCTATCGTATGCCATCCACAGAAGAAATTGAGGTGGAGTTAGTCGACATGACGGCAAGCCCAGGAGAAAAGAGAGCTCACACGCCCACAGCCACAAGTATACACGACTTAAATGTCTCTATAAATATATTTTGATAAAGAAAGTTAGGTAGTCATTATCATCATAGATTTGTTTTCTTTGGCAACACAAATGACAAGGAACTTGTTAAAATTATTCATACTATGTACCACACTAATTACATAAATATTCATGTTTATTTATTTTCTGCTAATTGACTGGATATTTGTTGTCTTCCTGTTGCATGCCCATGGGCATGTATATGTATTTTACACATATAATTTCATTTCAGCCACAATAATGTGCGTTAATTATTGCATGAACATCATAAATTCAAATTTAAGCAATATTTTTTTAGGGAACAACACTTTTGTTGGAGAAAATGTACCTTGTTTGCCCCCCCTTCCTGGGAAAAAATACCTTCCTTGCCCCTCCCTGGAAAAAATTCTGCAGATGTCCATGCGCATGCCTTTTGCAGGCAACACAGAGTAGATTGACAAATGTGGCCACAGCATAAGTCATGTGTATCTTTTCATACAACAAATTTTTAAGCAATCAATTTTTCATTTTGCCTTGAATTTACATTGAAAAAAATAGGGATGCAGATAAATTAGTAGTCAGTTAGTGTGAATTGGTACAGATCAGTATTTCAAGTATTTTCAATGGTCCAGAAGTTCTGTATGTAGGTGTATTATTTTAATATAAAGGAATAATGGTCAATCCATACCAATTGTTTTTATTACCATCATTTCCATGAGTAATTCAAAATTGACATTTTTTGAATGATTTCGTTAACAATGGTGGATATTTTTGTGTCATTACTTCCTGCATTTTTGAGCCTTGATAGTGTAGTTAGTAGGGAGTTGAAATTTTCACGGAGCCTGAAATAAATGATTTCCATTCTTAGTTGCTTGTAATTTGTTTTTCCAAAGAAACCTGATATATATGATGATAATGAGTTACTTACCTTAGAAGTAAACATGACTGGAGCATGGTGCTGATTACATTATATCCAATTCAAAAATATGTAGATTGCGAATGTACTCCCCACATCCCTTAAATATGCCTTAATTGCATGATGAAATTTATATGGGGAACTACCTTCCTGCATTGTTGGGTTTTGCAGACAGTCACCATAAAATTGAAAACTCTCCTAATAAAAATTGTGGTATTCTTGGTTGCAAAATATTGTTTTCAGTACGTTTCAAGCTAGATTTTATGTCCTATAGCTTTCCTTTTACCATCTATAATGCAAATGGCTGAAATTTAGGGTCATGAGTGGTGCTCACTACAGTTGGGCAGGAATGGCCGAACCTGCAAGTTGTATAGTGATACATGCAGGTTTTTTTAGTTTTTTAACATTTTTAACATGCGAATAGGTTTGTTGTTCAAGTTTTTTTTTTTTTAGTGAACGACGAGCTTTTTATATACCTCTAGGGCGAGGATATAATATTTTAAATGTATCCACACCAACCCTTGTCCACAAACCTTATATTACATTTCGACTATGCAAGTACCTAGTTTTTTTATACGAACCTGAAGAAGGGGATAGTTAATCTCCGAAACGTCGTTCTACACAAAGAAAAATAGGAGCAACATACTCGCATACGTAAGTACAGTTTTTAACGTCTTTTTTTTTTGTATATTGAATATAGGGAAGGGAAGCAATGTAGTTTGAATTTTCTTAGGATGGAAGTTTGTTAACACAATCACAGTGATATCTTATGAGAAGTCATGATATCCCATTTTACATTTTCTGTGAACCTTATCATTTGAAGTCAGAAATTCTTTGCACTTGCAACCAGTCACATGAAGCGGGAGTCAAGATTGGCCACAAATAGTTGCAGCTTCCCAGTAATAGTACTCTGCCCCCTCCATTTAGGACTGCCTTGACGAGGTGAGGGGGCTTAGTAGGGAGGCCATTTTCACCTCATCATTTCACCCATTCATCACATCCATATCTCATGTTTTCACCATCCCATCACGTCATTCATCTCCATATCTTTGACCTCCCTATAACTAAGGGTCCTGCTAGAGGAGACAACCTCGATAAAAAAACCCTATCCCAAAGTGTGAGTTGCACGTGCCGATGGGACAGTGTTGGCTGCAGGGTTAGGTGCAGTCGCGAATGTGGCCTCGGGGATTTCGGTTTGGTCCTCGAGTAGCCTCCATTTTTCGGGGTAGGCCTTCCTCGGCATAGAGGGCACGCCGAGGCGACAATTTATGGACCCTCCACAATAACAAAATTTTGTATATGGGTACAAAAAAAACTCAAACCCCCAAAACGAGCGCAGCCTTCGAGCCCGCTTCATTTGGTGGAAAAGACAAGTAACGTGCCACGTTATCTTGTGATTAGTATTGTGCAGAAGACCGAGAGTACCGAATCTGCAACAACCAAGAAACATGGAGCTGCTACTTTGAAGGACTTGTCACCGTTCCTTATCAAGAAACAGCTAGACTATGCCGCTGGTTCAGATGTTCCAGAAATAAAGAAGCTGAGAAACGGGAGTCTACTTATCCAGACCAGCACAGATCGCCAGACCAACAACCTTTTAAAGCTAAGATCTTTGGGCGACTTACCTGTTAATGTTGAACCTCATCGTCAACTTAACAGTAGTAAAGGTGTGATTCGCCACTGGGATCTGCTAAATGCTGAGGAGGAAGCGATTCTTGAAACATTCTCAGACCAACATGTCACCGCAGTACGGAGAACTTGTACCAACTGCTTCACTTATACTGACGTTTCAAACGACCGCTCTCCCAGATAGGGTATGGGCTGGATATTTGAGACAAAGTCCGGCCGTACATCCCTAACCCGATGAGGTGTTTCAAATGCCAGCACTTTGGGCACACTCAGCCTTCCTGCAAGGCCACTACCGCCCTTTGTGTAAAGTGCAGTCTGATCATGGGACCGAACCTTGTTCTTCTGGTCCCAAATGCATTAATTGCAAAGGTGAGCACCCAGTCTGGCATCGTGACTGCCCCTCTTTCCAACAAGAATAGAAAATAAGAGAGTTGGTCGTCACAGAGAAAATCTCCGCTAGTGAAGCAAAACAACGTCTCCGTTACGTAAAGTATACGCACCACTTTACCTGTGCCATTCGCTACAGTTGCTGCAGCTGCTCTTACCCGCCGCAGTGTGGGTGTACAAACCAGCGACGTGTCCACTCAAACTACAACGCTTCCCGTAGTGGCTCGGCCTGCTTCGAGGAAAGCAGCAACCACACATCGCTCCACAGAGAAGAAGACTAAGCAGGTCTACAGAAAAAGGAATATTTTCTAAAGTCCAGTACCTCTCCAATCAGGGTGGCATCGACCACCCTGAGACTTAAGGCGCAGCTGAAAGCTGCACGGCGGGCGCGAAAAGCACCCACCCCCACTCCCCATTCTTCATCCCCTTCGCCCTCTGTGTCCTTACCCGAGGACATGATTCAGAACAACGCCATGGATGAAGAATTTATGAAGGTGACAGGGCCTAGAAATAAAGTACGCCTTAAAAGGTACGGCACCGACAATCTTCAAGAGGCTCGTCGTGCACATGGTGGTGTCGCAATCAGTATTCAAGATACCATACACTCAACGCCAATATTTCTCACAACCCCCCTCCAAGTTATCGTCGTGCATGTCCATCTACCACAGCTAATATCTATGTGCTGTGTCTACATCACAAGGGAGGAGCGATTCTCTCGAGGACCTCCTTTGTATATTTGAACAACTTCCGTCTCCTGAAGTTCTTTTGGGCGATTTTAATTCCTACCATCGTTTGTGGGGATCTGTTCGTACAGAGCCCCGGGGTCAAATCGTTGATCAATTCCGCAAGGCGTCACGTTTAACGTTGCTGAATGATGGAACTCCCACATATTTCAGTCCTTCTTCAGACACACACTCTGCGTTGGACTTGTCCTTCTGCAGTCCCAGCCTTGCTCCTACCACATCTTGGATTTGATTTTTTGATTTGAATTTAAAATTTTGGGAGCGTCAGCATTTAGGCTATTTTGCTCCCGTCACATTATACGGGGGCCAGCCCCTTACCATTAGGAATAACAACTCTAACGTTGCTTAACTAAACAATTTAAAATGTTCTGACTTCTGGTAAAAGCTGAGGCTGTAAAGGGGCACTCAGCACACACAAGGACAAAAGAACAGGACAATACAAACAAAATTATAGGCCATGGGGCCAGTCGTCAGAGCCTCGTTAGTCTTCAGTCCAGGGTGCACTAATGTGGAAGTGAGGTTGACATTTGGGTGTACTACGTGGAAGGTCACCCCTTACACCCCTACCACATCTTGGAGTCTTCAACCTGATTTCTGGGGGAGTGATCCCTTCCCACTCATTCTTTCGAACATCTTCGGCAATCACGTGAACAACACCCTCACTGGCATTTCAGTTGGGCCGATTGCACGTGCAGTGGACCTTGAAGTCGATCTTGCGTCGACTTTGCAATCAATCGACGCCTTAGATATCTTTGTGTCACGAGTGCATGATGCTGCACTCACCTCTATTCCACATCCCAGTGGACATGCAAAGCGACTGCGGAGATCAGTGCAGCCATCAAGGACCGCAATCATGCCCTAGATCGATTTAATAGGAACCACACTGCCGCAAACATCGAGCAGTTCCGCATTAAGCGTGCCTGTGCCTATCGGCTCATCCGAGCCAGTAAGAAGGCGTGCTGGGTCCACTACGTGCCTTCTCTGACGAAGGTGGCTTCGTTGAAAGTTGTTTGGACCAAAGTACGTCACATCCAGGGGGGTGCATCTACTCCTCTGAGCGCTCTGGAGCACGATGGGATGTTGTACACCGATTCCGGAGACGTAGCTAATATCTTGGCCACGCAGTTTTCTGATGCGTCTAGCTCTGAAAATTATGAACCACGTTTCCGCCGTCAGGAACGACGCCCTCTAGTTTTTCGTAGTCATAACAACGAGCCATACAACTCTCGATTGAACGGGAGTTCGATCAAGCGCTTCGAGATTCAAAGAATACAGCTCCTGGAGTGGACAAGATCCACTATGAGATGGATTGGATTGGATTTTAAAATTGTGGGAGCGTCAGCACTTAGGCTATTTTGCTCCCGTCACATTATACGCGGACCAGCCCCTTATCATTACAAAGAACAACTCTAACGTTGCATAATTAAAAATCTCAAAATGTTCTGACTTCTGTTAAAAGCTGAGGCTGTAAAGGGGAACTCAGCACACATAAGGACAAACAAAAGGACAATACAAACAAAATTATACTGGCCATTGGGCCAGTCGCCAGAGCCTCGTTAGTCTTCAGTCCAGGGTGTACTAACGTGGAAGTGAGGTTGACATTTCGGTGTACTACATGAAAGGTCACCCCTTACACCTCCACTATGAGATGCTTCGTCATCTGCCCATTGGAGCAAAAAAAAAAAGCGGTTCATTGTCGTCCTAGCTGCCTAATTAGATACACGTTTACAATGGCATCAAGAGGCTGCAAGTATATGGCAGACGAATTTTGTTATGTCTGTGGCCATTTTATTAAGAAAAGAGGAAATAAGTACTCTGTGAAAGCATCTGCTAAAATGTGTGAAGCATACAGAGCATATTTCGGCATGTGTGTAGGGGAACAAGACAAAACCTTGGCACCTCATTTCATCTGCGAGAACTGCAAGAAAACTCTGGAAGGTAAGACTGAAAATTAAAATGTAAAATTTTAATAATTTCAATTATATATTAAATATTTAGGGTTTTCTTGAAGAGGCCTAGAATTTTTTGTTTATTTCAAATGTATTTTGAAAAATTACTTTTACTAACACCTTACATGTTTAACATTTAATAAACTGCTATATACTTTATTTTTACCCACATTAATGTTGAATTGTACATCCTGTTTTGTAAGTTGCTTTTGCACCTAACCAATAGTAGTGCACCTAAGTCACAAGGTTTGGGTGCAGTTGTGCACCTGATTGACAAAGTTAATAAAAGTATATAATTTTGTGCATATTAAATATATATCTACATATCTCATATGTGAAATATGTTGTGAAAATACACATTAGTTTATTTTTGTCTTTTGTCTTTTGCAGGATGGTACAGAGGAGAAAAGAGAGCCACGAAGTTCGCTATCCCAAGAATTTGGCGGGAACCCACTGACCTCTCAAGTAATTGTTACTTTTGCATGGTGGATCCTTCCAAACGTTGAGCTGGAAAGAATGTGCAAGCTATCATATATCTGGATCTACCTTCGTCCATCGCCCCTGTGCCACATTGCCGTGAGTTTCCCGTGCACACTCCTCCGGAGAAAAAGCTGCCTTCTTCAGACGAGAGTAGTAAGTCAGAGAGCGAGGAAGACATTGATCTTGATACTTACAATTTTCGAGCCGAGGAGAGAAACCTGTACTACCCCAATCAAAACAATCTTAACGACTTAATAAGAGATCTTGGTCTCGCCAAGTGCAATGCAGAAATCTTGACGTCCAGGTTTAAGCAGTGGAATTTATTAGATGAAAGTGTGCAAATAACAGATCAGAGGAAGCGTCATCAAAGTTTTTCCAGCTTTTTCATAAGTCAAGATGGACTCTGCTTCTGCCACAATGTCACCAATCTGTTTGAAGCAATTGGAATTGACTTCAGTCCAAATGAGTGGCGCCTCTTTATTGACAGTTCGTCCAGAAGTCTTAAAGCCGTGCTTCTTCATAATGGAAATACATACCCGTCTCTTCCACTAGCTCACTCAGTCCATTTCAAAGAGGATTACAACAGCATAAAGCGATTGCTAGATACCTTGAAATATGATGAGTATGGATGGGAAGTCATCGGAGACTTCAAAATCATAGGATTTCTAATGGGTCTCCAAGGTGGTTTTACCAAGTTTCATTGTTATATTTGCCTATGAGACAGCAGAGACACCAAAGTGCACTACAACACAAGGTACTGGCTGTTCTCTGTGGGTGAAAACAACGTCAAGTGGGAGCCACTGGTAGACCCCCACAAGGTGCTAATGCCTCCACTCCATATTAAATTGGGTCTGATCAAACAATTTGTCAAAGCTTTAGATAAGGAGTCAGCAGCCTTCAAGACTTCTTTCCTAACCTGTCTGATGCAAAGATCAAAGCCGGTGTTTTCGTCGGGCAATCATAGGTTCCCAAAGCTATGTGGAAGTGGTTGAGACTCTGGTGAAGAACTACGACAAAATGGGCTGCAGGATGTCCCTGAAAATTCATGTCCTCGATGCTCACCTTCATACATTTAAGGATAACATGGGAGCGTACTCGCAGGAACAAGGCGAGCATTTCCATCAATATATATTGGACTTCGAACGTCGCTACCAAGGTCAGTATAACGAGAACATGATGGGTGACTATATTTTGGGGTTGATTCGTGAAAGTAATGTACAGTATAATCGTAAATCCAGGAAAACTACTCATTTTTAAAACTTTTGCAATAATTTTGTTCACAACTAGAGTGCAAATATATGTCACTTTTGATGTATATGCGTTTGTCGTTTTCTTTATGTAAATGAAAAACACGAATTCGTATATATTTTCTCATTGAAAACGGGTAAAATTCAAAAATAACACTGTCCTGATCACAAAAACAAAGTTTGAGGGGAATAATAGGCATTTTCTATGGTTTCCAGCAAGAAGCCTTTAGAAAATAACACTCGCTACACAGGAACAAAATCGTGTTACAGGGTGTAATCAACGCATTCTCATCTGGAGGGAACGTGGGACTCGCAATTATCCCACACATGTGTGCGAAGTGTCTCAGTATGGTGGCGGTGGCTTAATGGTATGGTAAGGGATCGGTGTTGGTCGACGTACCCCCTGCACATTATCCGGAACGGTACTTTGACAGCCTTACGGTACCGGGATGAGATCCTCAGGCCTCATGTTGTCCCAATGGCTGCAGTTATCGGTGATCGTTTCATTTTTGTGGACGATAATGCCCGACCTCACCGAGCACATCTGGTTGACGCCATGCTACGGGATGAGGGTATCGAACAAATGGTATGGCCAGCATCCTCCCCACACTTGAATCCCATTGAACATGTGTGGGACACACTCGGAAGATGCATTGCTGCTCGGCCAGCACCGCCTACAACTCTGCAACAGTTGGAGATGGCCCTTCTGGAGGAATGGGTGAATATCCCGCAGGCTGTCGTTGATAACCTTATTGGTTCCATGCAAAACAGATGTGCAGCTGTCATAGCAGTTCATGGCAACCACACGCCTTATTAGAGGTATGGATCTGTTGCGTATCTGTCCATTTCTGTTGTCTTATCACCGTGCTGTTCTCCTGATTTTGTGCAGTACCTTGCAGAAATCACCCCTAGAACTCTGTTGTGCTAATGACTTAATAGACATGTATTGTACTGGTTGAGGACACACTCACCTAATCAAAATACATTGCTACTTTTGACTTACCAACTTTGGTTTTGGGATTTCTTGCTTGCTCCCCTAATTTTTTTGACCAGTGTATATTAATGCCTTCAGCCAATTTTCCAATATGGCCGCCGTTATAATCGTTAACATTATACACTGATATCTACAAGTATGAATAGCGGCAAATTTAAACAATGTATATAGATTCAAAATTAATAGTTTGATTTGCCTTTAAATGTTCTAAAGATTGTTGTAAGTTTCATTTTAATCAACTTAGTGAAGCCTAAGTTAATAATTTCTGAGTTAAATTCCTTATATCTATTTGTTGTTTCATGATTCTGGCAAACGCTGTTCGTTTCTCTCATATTTTGAAAGCCATTGTTGATTCATTTAAACTCTTGTGGTGTGAGAAGATCACGCACTTTTCATTGCATTGTTGCCACCACATACCTAAATTCACTGTGCCAGATTACTGTACATTTCTAATATATTACTGTTTGCTTTTATCAACTTCCTTAGTATTAAAAGGTTATTCAAAAAAGGTTATTGTGTCTGGTAACACTGTAAATGGGGAGGTGTATCGCCTTCCAGAAAAATGGTTAGAAGCTGCGCGGAGAGATTTGAAGTAGCAAGAGGTGATTCACGTTATGGGAAAGATAGGCTTACGCATCTCCTGCTGTACCGTTCGAAAGTATTTTAATTGTAATTTTAGTCTTACATGATATACGTGCGTGTCTATAATAAACATAAAGTTGAACATATTCCGGTTTTTCTTTATTTCGAAAGTGTATTTCGTAGTTATGGATACCTGCATCAGGAGGACAACCTTGTGGGTTGTCATTGGACTTCACCTGTGGATCCAAGGGGAAGGAACGCAGTATCTCAACCCGAACCCTGGGATTATCCAGCATGCTCTGCTGAGCTTATAAGGTAAGTGTACTTGTGAAGTGCACCGCTACGCGGGACGTAGCAATATCATGTGGATGACCTACTTCCGAGAAACATGTTCTTACATGTGCCACAAGTTGCCCTGCACCAAATTATAAAATTCAGCTTAAATGTTCTTGTCATAAGGGAGGATGAGAATTTCTACGCAAATGCAAGTTTTCATTGGAAGGGCATATTTAAAAACTAAGTGGCTCTTCTAAAGTTTTGACCAAACAATCATGAATATTCATTTTGCATAAAATGTGCATATATTTTAGAATTTGTCTGGAACATTATTTCTTTTTGGCCAAATGTAAGATTACCCAGATTGCCAACTTGTTTGTACCGTTACTTATCCCAAAGGAACCTCCAGCCACCACCACCTATCAGAACCACCAACAGACGCTGATCGTGACCCCAATCAGCCAATCAATCACATTCAAAAGTTGAGCTAATCAGAAGCAGCCTCACGCATACTACTGGATGTAGTTTGGCACTTCACTGAAAGGGGCAGGATTGCACATGTGACATGCTTCGATATATATGGGGTTTCCGATAATTGAGGTCTCTTGTTATATACGCTCCAGTGTATAAATGGAATTTGAATTTTTTTAATATGAATTTAAAATTTTGGGAGCGTCAGCACCTAGGCTATTTTGCTCCCGTCACATTATACGTGGGTCAGCCCCTTACCATTACAAATAACAACTCTAACGTTGCATAACTAACAATCTTAAAATCTTCTAACTTCTGTTAAAAGCTGAGGCTGTAAACTGGCACTCAGCACACACAAAATTATACTGGCCACAGTGCCAGTCACCAGAGCCTCATTAGTCTTTAGTCCAGGGTGCACTATGTGGAAGTGAGGTTGACTTTTGGGTGCCTACGTGGAAGGTACCCCTTACACCCCAGTGTATAAATGGAATGTTTTAATGTAACAAGATTCATACACACATAATGTAAACCAGGGCTCGAAAAATCCTGGTCGCCATGGCAACTGAAAATTTCAGCCTGGCGACTGATGTTTTACTGTTATATTGCAGTTTTTTAAATTTGCATGTACGAAATTTTGAAGATTCTAAGTTCAAATTGCAGTACAGTGTAAGTTAGCAAATTATTTATTTTATCAATGTTGTGAACATTCCATATAATCAGTAACAATTTCTTACTCTTTGTCCCCCACCCCCCTCTTCCCACTTTCTCTTGGGAAGCACTTGGTAATTAAACTCTCACATGATTTAGGGATGTTTTGACTTCGGTGATGATCAGCTTCTTATATAGTATGCACAATTGCTTGTAGGTGGTTTCCTGGCGCCTGATTTTCAGAGCTGGCACCTAACTCTGAAGAAGATTTTTTGAGCACTGATGTAAACTATCCGGCTTGGTAGTTTGAGCCCACAATCATGTCATTTTCATGCATCACTGTGGGTATTGTTAAGATAAGACTAAACTACAGTTTAACTATGTTCAAGTTTCAATTTCACTCCATTAACTCTGTACAATTCATATTTCAAGGCCCACTACCACACACAAATTATGGCTATATGTGTACTACTGTTTTAGCAGGAGGATAACCACCAAGATATTTGACCCAAAACTATTGGCAACGTAAGTAAAAAAAACTATTCCAGACTGCTTCCACTAGGTTCTACCATCAAAGTGAATTAGCATCAGGTAAGACTGCAGAGTACAGATTGCTTACAAGGAACGCATTCCCTAATTTTATGGTGTCTCAAGTCATAATTGATATGTTTGATATTTTTATCAACAGATGTCAGGGGCTTTCAGTTTTGTTTTATGTTTACTCTCGAACAAAGAGACAGAGAGTGACGCTCAGTCAGTTCGCGAGACAATATGGCCGAGTGTGCACGATGATTTCATTCCGTCCATCGCGTTGCATTGCAGCAAGTTTGTACATACATGTAATCTTTTGTTTTAGTCAATATATCTTCGTTATTATCAGTGAGTGTCATTTGCAATCATTCGAGTCGAATCACCTTATGGAATATAATATGATCCTCAACTCCAGAGGCATGGATTTGTGATAAAGCGACACGCAGTAAGTACTATCATTTTTCTTGGAGTGCATCGTACAAATTAGGCAGACCAATCTCCGCCCAACAGGCAAGCACATTTTGGATCATCAGTGGCCACACAAACCATTCATTTTGGTCCTTACCGGCACGGATGTTTCAGCTATGTGACATTCTGTTCAAGGTCAAGTGCTAATGCAGTGTGGAAACAACAGTTTCTTAGAGCAGCCATACTGCCAACAATGCAGCTCTATTGTCGTTTGCAGCAAAGGATTGTAAACAGCTGGACGATACCTTTCATGCATCATTTTCTTCACCACAACGGTGCAGGAGGTAGGTAAGTATATTTTATTTTGTCTGGCTCACTTCCTTGCATTTATTTCCTTTAACCTTTCGCGTTCTTCATAAAAATGAGTAAGGAAAAATCACTCTAATAGAAACTTTCGCCAATCAATTCAGTGAAAGTGAAGGGAACATTGAAGAAGTGTGTACTCATTTAAAGGCATTGTCTGGCATTTGGGTGAACACTGAGCAAGTGCAAAATCAGTTAGAAGCTGAAACTGGTTCATCGCAGGATGATGTCAGAGACAAAATTGGAAACGGCATACTACAAGTTGAGTGCCCGGATGCAAGCTTTATTATCGCAGCATGATCGCATAACAAGTTCAGTCGATTTGCCAATTCTACAGAACACTGAATTCGGATGGATAGTCGCAGGATGCATTCCACAACAATCAAGTGCCAAAAATTCATCGCTATCATGCTTCCTCTGAACGGAAGAAAATCTTCACCTACAGCTACAGCAATCTTGGGTTCTGGAGGAGATATATACCAGGACTGGAACAAAGGAAGAAATCAGCTGTGAGCGTCACTATTGTGAAAACATGGTGAGGGACGAAACAGGCAAATTTGTCGTTCGACTTCCACTCAAAGAAAGCCAAGTGGGCGATTCACTTCAACATGCCACGAAGAGATTTCTCATACTAGAGAAAAGACTTGAGCGTCAACCGGAACTAAGGATTCCTTACACAGAATTCATGAATGAATATGAACAGCTAGGTCACATGCTGCCTGCAGGACAATTACCGATGTCTTGTGACCACAGGGTAGCCTACTATTTGCCACATCACGCTGTAATCAAAACACAGTTCCACGACCAAGGTACGTGTTGTTTTCGATGCATCAGCCAAAACCACAAGTGGCAAAAGCCTCAATGACGTATTGATGGTCGGCCCAACCATACAACAAGATTTATTCTCCATCATGACAAGATTCCGCACACATCCTATAGCATTCACAGGAGATGTAGATAAAAAGTATAGAATTATTAAGGTGCAAAAAGATGACAATCCATTACAGCAAGTATTGTGGAGAAGCTCCAACAAGCATCCAATTGAAGTTTTTGAGCTACGCACGCTTACATATGGCACAGCTTCGGCATCATTCTTAGCTACTAGATGCTTACAGCAACTGGCAGACAGTGAAATCAGCAAGCATCCTCGTATCAGTAGTATCATCAAGGACGACATGTTAGTTGATGACGTAGTGAGCGGAGCACAAGACGTATCTGAAGCATTACAGATTCAAGCAGAATTAATTAACATTATGCAGCGTGGAGGATTTACGTTACGCAAATGGTGTTCGAACAGCACAACAGTGCTAGAAGCAGTTCCACCAGCCATGCATGAAATGAAGCTTCCAGTCGAATTTCACGATTCAGAAGTGAAGACTTTAGGCTTATCATGGGATCCTATTGTGGGTTATGAGTGTATCGAAAAGTAGTTATCAACCTTTCAGGAGTTCTGGCGCATGCTCTAGGCCACATCTGCGACTATGCACAACGGCAGCTGCTCAGTTGATGTCACAACGCTGGCTGCTGTGTGTTTCCTGTTGTGGTGAATACTGAATGGGGCATGTCGCGAGTGAAACCGGACGTGAAAAGGGACATTGTGCACAGTTGGTGTACTGAAAAGGGCAAACGGTATGGAGTTCATCATGCAACTGTGAAATCTATCATTGAAAAATTTGGTTGACATTATACGTTTGCAGACATGCTGCGAGCAGGGTGGAAAAGGGGGCCCAGTAACCCGATATTGGACTGCAAAGTGGTGAAGTTAATCGCAGAAAATCCATCGACGTCTGTTCGCGATTTGGCAAAAAAAGCTGGGACGACGATCGGAATGATCCAACGTGTCAAAGCCAGACACAATTTGAAAACCTACAAAAAGCAAAAAGTGCCCAAACAAACGCCAGAGCAGAAGACGAGAGCCAAAACAAGGGCTCACAAGCTGTATGACCGCATTGTGAAGATGCCAGAGCAATGCATTTTGATGGACGATGAAACCTACGTCGAAGAGGACTCGAAAACACTGCCAGGGTCGCAGTATTATACAACAGGCAGTGCTGTGACTGTGGGTGACTTCGACAAGTATGTGGAAGTGGACAAATTCGGACATAAGGTGCTGGTGTGGCAAGCTATTTGTTCTTGTGGCTTGCGTTCTCCTACGTTTTATACAAAAGGAACCATTAATGCAGAAACGTACAGAAAGGAATGTCTGCAGAAACGCATGCTTCCTTGTATAAAAGGCATGTTCTCCCCCCCCCTCCCCTGTTCTAGCCAGATTTGGCAGCTGCCCACTATGCTCGATCCACAGTACAGTGGTTCACTGAACGGAACATCAATTTTGTTGGCAAACACATCAACAAACCCAACTGATCACAGCTCCGTCCGATTGAACGATATTGGGGAATTGTGAAACTAATCTTCCATCAGAAAGGTCAATCTATTTGCAACATGGCTAAATTCAAGAAATACTGGTCTGCTGCATGTCGACACTGCACTGTATTTGCTTCTGTACATTGTACTCAACACGAGGTGTAGTTTCATAAATACTACTTTCTCTCATTGTTGTCTTCTCTTTTTTGAGTGTCTTTGCCGTTTCCTTGTTGATAACTACTTTTCGATACACTCCTTAAGATTACTGATCAACAGCAAAGCTTCTGAAGTAGTAAATAATGTCGAAATATCAAGCACTAAGTGACAGGTAGCATCAGTCGTTGCATCAATATTTGACCCTTTAGGTCTCATCACTCCAATTGTTATTAAATAAAATCATTTCTTCAACAATTGTGGACATGCAATGTTCAGTGGGATGAAGAAGTTCCACAAAACTTTAATCAGAAATGGCAACAGTTGCACAGACAACTCCCTGCAATTAAACACATTGAATACAATTGTTTTGTTCTAATTAATGGAACATCCAGATACATGGATTTGCAGATGCATCTCAATATGCTTACTGTGCATGCTTGTATGTGCATTTAACTAACCACGTTTGAAGGTAGACGAGATACATCTCTGGTCGGACTCACAAATCGTATTGGCATGGTTAGCAGCACCATCCAACACATGGAAAACCTTTGTAGCCAACCGGGAAGCAGAAATTCAAGACATTACGCAAAGCAGCGATTGGAAACACGTTCCTTCAGCAGATAAACCGGCAGACATAATCTCAAGAGGTATTGAACCCACTTCAATGCAACATAACCATTTATGGTGGCATGGGGCACATTGGTTAACAGATACTGAAGAGCATTGGCCACTTATGCAGCAGCCAAGAAAAATAGTAATTCCGGAAGGAATAAGCATAACGGCAGTATCAATTTGCCAGAATTCACTTGAGCAAACAATCGAAAGGTTCTCCAAATTATCGAAATTAACTCGAGTGATAGCTCTCTGTCAGCGATTCACACATAACTGCAAAAAGTCCAACAACAAAGTAAAGAGAAGTCTTTCAACAAAGGAAATGCAATCAGCATTGCATAAATGCATCAAAACTGTTCAGCTTTCAAGCTACAAGTCTGAAATTCGAGATCTTCAACGGCACCAACAAATTGCAGCCAACAGCACATTGAAGAGCCTGCATCCATTTCTGGACAGCAACAACCTTCTTCACGTTGGAGGAAGGCTCAAGAATAGCAATTTGACTTATGAAACAAAACATCAAATTATTCTACCTTCGAAAGGTCACCTGACACAGCTCATAATTGAAGTGGAACATTTGAGACAGCTTCATGTAGGACCACAGTTAATGTTGTCGTCACTCCCCGTCAAAAATACTGGATTGTACGAGCAAGGCGTACAATCAAGCAAGTAATTCACAACTGCCATGTATGTTACAAGTTGAAGGCAACCACGGCCAAGCAACTCATTGGTCTACTTCCGTCACCTAGAGTCACACCGTCTAGACCATTACTCAACTCTGGTGTAGACTATTGCAAACCTTCTCTATTGAAATCGCATTCGCCACGCAGCAAGGTTCGTCACAAATCATATGTGGATTTGTTCCTTTGTCTAGCCCCCAAGGCTATACATTTGGAGCTCGTCTCCGATCTCACCACAGACACATTTATCACAGCCCTGCAAAGATTTCCATCTCGTAGAGGTAAAGGTGCGAATCTGTACAGTGACAATGGCAAGAATTTCATCGGGGCAAGAAACAAACTTGAAGAGCTACATAGCTTACTTTCGTCACAGGAATTCACACAAAATATTCATGAGTACGCAAGTTCTGAATCCTTCCAGTGACATTTCATTCCACCTAACTCACCACATTTCGGAGGAATATGGGAGAGTGGAATACGCTGCAAGAAGTATCATTTAGTTAGAGTAGTAGGAAATTCAATACTGAATTTTGAGGAATTTGCAACTTTGCTCACCCAAATAGAAGCATTCCTAAATTCAAGGCCTTCGACTGTTTTATCCGACGATCCAGAAGATTTAAGTGCTCTCACTCCTGGACATTATCTCGTTGGTTCAGCCCTTAATTCCTTTCCAGAGCCAGACCTCACTGACCTTCCAGGAAATAGACTGTCCAGACGGCAGAGACTCCAAAGCTTTCATCAAAACATTTGGCAGCGATGGTACACGGAGTATTTAAACGGTCTTCGGCAACGTTCCAAGTGGACCAGCAACCAAGAAAACTTCAAACCAGGTTTGATAGTTGTCATTATGTTATCACAAACCATTGACGGATAGTCCCAAAAACCATTCACGATAGCCCCACGAACCATTTCCAGCAAGGTTAGGTTAGGTAACAGGGTGGCTACAAAAAAGCAGAAATGAAATTCCCTGACTTTTCCAGGTTTTCCAGGACAAAATTTACATTTTTCCCTGACAATTACAAACTAAACGAAATCGATGTTTTTCCAAATAGAAATAGTAAACTCATACAGATCCACATATGATTTTGTTAAGTACCACTATTACCTTCTATGAAATTGACTTAATTTCTCTATTCTCTATGATTTGAATTCAAACTGTACAATAGTGAATTTGGAAAATTATTACAATTCACAAGCTAGGGAAGGATTACGGAATTTTGTCATACGCAGTAAGTTTAAAATAAAATACTTGATTATTTTTAAAGTTACGACTAAATGAGATAAAGAGTGAAGAGTGAATGATTAAGAAATACAATTTGTAATTTATCAGTCTCCTTATACATTCTTGGTATTGTATGTTGATATTTCGACTGACGTTTGGAACCCTCTGCTTGCAAGAATCATGAGTGCTCACTCATTTTTCAATGCATAAAGCTACATCTCTCTTCTCTGTAAAGCCAACAACTTAACTCTTCTTACATATAAGTGAAACAATTGAATCGAACAAAATAAAGTGTCATATTTCCTTACATTATCAATGGGATTTCTGCTTTAGTACAGTATATCCAAGTGAAGTACTGTGAAACTGACAACATGCAGTTATACCATTAATGCTGACGAAAAGGGTATGTAGGTATTAGAAATTTAACGCAAGGAATTTATAGAATTGCATTGTATAGGTACCTCATTTAGCTAACCACACATTAAAACAGGAACACACTAATAATAAAAGCTTCTGAAAAGTTCATATACGAGGGGCGTCCTGAAAAAAGCTCCAATGGTGCCTATACGCAGCACTAGTGGTCAGAGATACACACACACACATGCAGGCAGGAAGAAGTGGCATGTAGCTGTAATCTGGTACAGTTGTAATGCAGCCGTTTTAGGACAGTTCTAGGTTAAAGATTGCAGTTCTCATACAGTCTCCCACCGACTGCGATGTAGCCTACAATGCACGCTCAGAATTTGGCACAGAGCCACCAGCAATCGTGTGAGGTGTGCAGACCGGACGTCGTGAGTGATAGTATGGTCAGATGATGGTGCAGACAATTCACGGAAGGCCAATCGAATGTGCACAACCCCATACAGCTGAGTACACATGGGCCCTTTGCATCACTTCAGGTGAGAGATCTTGGACCACTCTCTGTACAGCCCTGATCTTGAATGTACAGACTTTCATCTCTTTGTTTAACTGAAGAGGTTTCTGGCAGGGCAAGGATTTGACAGCTACACTGCGGTAGAGATAGTTCCAGTCTTTGCAGTCAGACACATATACCATGCGCATACAAAATTTAGTGACATGCTACGACTAATGCCAGAACAACGGTGGTGATTATGCCGAAAATGAGGTTAGGACTCACTGTTACTAATGCAATAAATTACAAGTGATATTCATGTTTCATTTATGCCTAATCGGTAGGGAGCTAAATATTTTGTTATTTTTTCAAATTTGTGTATTTTCTTATTTTTTATTTTTTACTATACAGTGTTCCTTTTCCCAAAATGCACCTTTTCATTTTAGCGCATTTTCTGGCAAATATCTGAAATTATACTTTCATGGTGTTTTTAAACTACTGTTTCAAATTGTAAGTCACATGGCTCTTAGTGAGAGTTTGATATCTTGAAAGTTATTTTGGGAAAGTTATCTTCCATACCCCTTTTTTAATTTTAAGGTAAGGATTTTAGATAATGGAATTCTTCCCGTATATACTGAAGGGTGCATAATGACCATAAGTGGCGATGCACCCAAAAAATGAAAATCAATCAATCTCACGTCACAGATACCGATATATTATGGCACCAAAAATTGGCATTACCTTCTTTTGACTTGTTAGTGTTACGTTTCCCAAAATTCGCGTTTTTGTTTTAGAACATTTATCTGACAAATATACCGAAACGTAATACTCCATTGTGCTTTTAAACTATTATTTTAAATTGTAGGTCACATGGTCTACGTATTTTCGTGACAGTTTGATATTGATTGATTGATTTAAAAATTGTTTGGGTGCGTCGGCACTTAAGGCCATTTTGCACCCTTCTATGTATAATACGGGGAAGTAGCCCCTTATCTAAAATTCTGACTAAAATCATAAAAAGGGGTGTAAATAGCCCCTTGGGAAAACATTAAAAGTGCAAGGTTGTAAAAAGACCTGCACGAGACAAACAAAACACATTAAAAAGTCAGAACAAACAAACTAAAAACCTCCTTACAGACGGTGGAAGAGTCCAGCTCTTCGTAAAAAACTAAAAACATTTGATAAAATGCTGCTGTCATCACCCAAGAGGGATGACAAACAGCCGGAAAGGTTAAAAGTCTGCCGGAGGTAAGCAAGATCGACACATTCAACGAGAATGTGTCGGATGCTTAAAATAACATTACAGGTACGACACAACGGAGGGTCCTGCCCTTGCAGTAGGTGACCATGCGTTACACGGCTGTGTCCTAGATGCAGGCGGGTAAGAATAACTTCTTCTCGCCGAGAGGGACGGGGCGAGGAACGCCAAGCACCTGTGGTGGGCTTAATAGCGTGAAGCTTGTTCCCCGTTTCTGTATCCCACTCGGCCTGCCAAGTGTCAAGAAGGCGACAACGGAACACGTTCTGCAGGTCGCTAGCTGGCAAAAGGTGGACGAGAACATTGCCGTCTGCATCAGCAGACTTGGCAGCAGCATCAGCTGCTTCGTTCCCCTGGATGCCCACGTGGCTAGGGACCCAACAGAAGTGTACATCTGTGCTGGCAGATAAGAACTCGAAGACAAGAGAACTTTAACTGGCGAAGGTGAGGTAGCCGTGTTAATTGCTTATCGAAAATGAGGCCCAGGAAGCGGACCTCATTCACGAAGCACAGGGGAGACTTCCCCATGTACAGGTCAGGATCTAAATGACATGTACGCTGACGACAAAAGTGAACACACACGGATTTCTCGGATGAGAAGGTGAAACCTGTTTGGGAGGACCACTCAACCAAACGGTTTATCGTAAGTTGGAGTTGACGAGAAGCTGACGCGAGATTCCGTGAGCGACAAAAGATCATGAGGTCGTCTACATAGAGGAGGCCATGTACAGGGGAAAGAATGTTTGCCATAACACTGTTCACTGCTATGGCAAACAGAGTCACACTTAAAATGCTGCCCTGCGGGACACCGTTCTCTTGTTCGTGAAGATCTGAAAAGGAGTTCCCAACACGTACGCGGAAAAAATGATCGGATAAAAAATTTACAATAAAGTACGCCATATGGCCATGGACGCCCCAAGAATGGAGCTGTTTTATGATGCCAAAGCGCAACGTTGTGTCATATGCTTTTTGGAGGTCAAAGAAAACTGCAACTAAATGTTCCTTGTTGAGGAATGCATCCTGAATATGTGTTTCCAGCTGAACCAGATGGTCCAGTGTGGAACGCTTGGAGCGAAAACCACATTGAAAATTACTTATCAATGAGTTTTCCTCCAAAAACCAGGTGAGACGCTTGTTGATCATGCGTTCCATCAACTTGCACACACAACTGGTTAAGGCAATAGGCCTATAACTCGAGGCTGCGGTGCGTTGTTTACCTGGTTTCAGGATAGGAACAATAATAGCTTCTTTCCAGGAAGTGGGGAAAGAGTCCTCCAACAAAGACTGTTGAATACCGTCAAAAGGAAATTTCTTGTTCCAATGGGCAGATGACGAAGCATCTCATAGTGGATCTTGTCCACTCCAGGAGCTGTATTCTTTGAATCTCGAAGCGCCTGATCGAACTCCCATTCAGTGAATCGAGAGTTGTATGGCTCGTTGCTATGACTTCGAAAAACTAGAGGGCGTCGTTCTTGACGGTCCTTCTCACGGCGGAAACGTGGTTCATAATTTTCAGAGCTAGACGCAGCAGAAAACTGTGTGGCCAAGATATAGCTATGGGGCCTCCTCCATGGCGCAGTGGTAGCGTCATTGCCTTGTAATCAAGGGGTCCCGGGTTCGATACCCGGTGGAGGCACAAGTGGTTCGGATCCCACTTTAAACTGTAGGTCCAGTCCCGATTAGCCTTACTGTGCATAAAGTGGACTTAAAACAGCAACTCAAGATATAGCTATGTCTCCGGAATCTGTGTACAACGTCCCATCGTGCTCCAGAGCGCTCAGAGGAGTAGATGCACCCCCCTGGAAGCGACGTACTTTGGTCCAAACGGCTTTCGACGAAGCCTGCTTCGTCAGAGAACACACGTATTGGACCCAGCACGCCTTCTTACTGGCTCGAATGAGCCGAAGGGCACGGGCACACTTAATGCGGAACTGCTCGAGGTTTGAGGCAGTGTGGTTCCTATTGAATCGATCTAGGGCATGATTGCGGTCCTTGATGGCTGCACTGATCTCCGCAGTCCACCATGGGACTGGGCGTCGCCTCGCAGTTCCACTGGGATGTGGAATGGAGGTGCGTGCAGCATCATGCACTCTTGACACAAATATATCTAAAGCGTCGATTGGTGGTAAAGTCGACGCAAGATCGACTTCAAGGTCCACTGCACGCTCGAATGCAACCCAGTCGGCCCGACTGAGATGCCAGTGAGGGTGTTGTTCACGTGAGTGCTGAAGATGTTCCAGAGTAAGAAAGAGTGGGAAGTGATCACTCCCACAGAGATCAGGGTGAAGGCTCCAAGATGTGGTAGGAGCAAGGCTGGGACTGCAGAAGGACAAGTCCAACGCAGAGTGTGTGCCTGAGGAAGGACTGAAATATGTGGGAGTCCCATCATTCAGCAACGTTAAACCTGAGGCCTCATGGAATTGATCTACAATTTGACCCCGGGGCTCTGTACGAACGGAGCCCCACCAACGATGGTAGGAATTAAAATCGCCCAAAAGAACTACAGGAGACGGAAGTTGCTCGAATATAGAAAGGAGGTCCTCAAGAGACAATCGCTCCTCCCTTGTGATGTAGACACTGCAAACGGATATTGGCTGTGATAGATGGATACGCACGGCGACAGCTTGGAGGGAGGTAGTGAGAAAGATTGGCATTGAGTGGATGTTATCTCTAACACCGATTGCAACACCACCGTGTGCACGACGACCCTCAGGAAGCTTGTCGGTGCGGTAAAGCGTGTATCCGTTCAAAATCACGGATTCATTTGGACGAAAATGTGTCTCTTGGAGACATATGATGGCAGGGTCAAATTCAGATATAAGAATTTGCAGTTCCTCGAGATGCGTTCGGAAACCGTTAAGGTTCCATTGGAGACAATAAGCCATATCTGTAGGTAAGATTGTTACCTTTTAAGGCGTACTCTATTTCTAGGCCATGTCACCTTGATAAATTCTTCATCCGCGGCTTCGTCCTGTATCATGTCCTCGGGTAAGGACACAGAGGGCGAAGGGGATGAAGGGGGAGTGGGGGCGGGTGCTTTTAGCGCCCGCCGGGCAGCTTTCAGCTGCGCTTTAAGTTTCAGGGTGGTTGATGCCACCCTCACTGGAGAGCTACTGGTTTTCAGGAAGTATTCTTTACTATGTACCTCCTTGAACTTCTTCTCTGTGGAGCGAAGAGTGGTTGCTGGTTTCCTCGAAGCAGGGCGAGCTACTATGGGAAGCGTTGTTGTTTGCGTGGACACGTCGCTGGTTTGTACCGCTATACTGCGACGGGTAAGAGCAGCTGCAGCAACTGTAGCGAATGGCACAGGTAAAGTGGTGCGTATACTGTCACGGAGACGTTGTTTTGCTTCACCAGCAGAGATTTTCTCTGTGACGACCAACTCTCTGATTTTCTTCTCTTGTTGGAAAGAGGGGCAGTCACGATGCCAGACTGGGTGCTCGCCTTGGCAGTTAATGCATTTGGGACCTGAAGAACAAGATTCGGTCCCATGATCAGGCAGACTACACTTACCACAAAGGGCGGTAGTGGCCTTGCAGGAAGGCTGAGTGTGCCCAAAGTGCTGGCATTTGAAACACCGCATCGGGTTAGGGATGAACGAACGGACTTTGAGTCTCAAATATCCAGCCCTAACCCTGTCTGGGAGAGTGGTCGTTTGAAACGTCACTATGAGTGAAGCAGTTGGTACTAGTTCTCCGGACTTACGAGTCTTTATTCGCTGCACTGCGGTCACATGTTGGTCTGAGAGTGCTTCAAGAATCTCTTCCTCCTCAGCATTTAGCAGATCCCAGTGGCGAATCACACCTCTACTACTGTTACGTTGACGGTGAGGTTCAACATTAACAGGGAAGTCGCCCAAAGATCTTAGCTTTAAAAGGTTGTTTGTCTGGCGACTCCCGTTTCGCAGCTTTTTTATTTCTGGTACATCTGAACCAGCGGCGTAGTCTAGCTGTTTCTTGATCAGAAATGGTGACAAGTCCTTTAATGTAGCAGCTCCATGTTTCTTGGTTGTTGCAGATTCATCGTTACTCTTGGTCTTCTGCACTATACTAATCACAAGATAACGTGGCACATTACTTGTCTTTTCCACTAACTGAAGCAGGCTCGAAGGCTGCGCTCGTTTTGGGGGTTTCCCCCCGTTTGAGTTGTTTTTTGTACCCATATACAAAATTTTGTTATTGTGGAGGGTCCATAAATTGTCGCCTCGACATGCCCTCTATGCCGAGGAAGGTCTACTCCCAAAAATGGAGGCTACTCGAGGACCAAACCGAAATCCCCGAGGCCACGTTCGTGACTGCACCTACCCCTGCAGCCAACACTGTCCCATCGGCACGTGCAACTCACACCTTGGGATAGGGGTTTTTTATCGAGGTTGTCTCCTCTAGCAGGACCCTTAGTTATAGGGAGGTCAAAGATATGGAGATGAATGACATGATGGAATGGTGAAAACATGAGATATGGATGTGAAGAATGAGTGAAATGATGAAATGAAAATGGCCTCCCTACCTTACTTATAGGGAGGTCAAAGATATGGAGATGAATGACGTGATGGAATGGTGAAAACGTGAGATATGGATGTGAAGAATGGGTGAAATGATGAGATGAAAATGACCTCCCTACTAAGCCCCCTCGCCCCGTCAAGGCAGTCCTACATGGAGGGGGGACAGTTTGATATGTTGGAACAGTTTTTTGAGGAAGTAAAAGTAAAGTGCTCCCCTCCACTTTTCCATGAAGGTGTATAGTAGGGGTGTGGAGTTAGGGTACCACACTTTCTTGATCACGGCTGAAGGTAGAGGTGATGTGATCAGCACCACGCTCCTGGCTACCTTTATCCCTCAAAGTTTCCTCAAGATACCAGCTTCATATGATGCTGGGTGGGTGCCGGAGCAGTTTGAATAGGTGGAAGACATCCCGGTTCTGCCCCGCAGGGGATCGACCCCGGGTCTCTTGCATAGTAGTCAGACACCCTAACGACTGAGTTCCATTATTACTCGCTCGACAAATGCCGAAGGTGCGCACTTATCTTGGTAATTCAATACATATCTCGTGCGACAAATAGTGGCTCCCATGTGACGGTAGATACGCACTCGATCTCCTGTTAGAAGCCTGCCACTTTGCTCTGTGATGCAAATGGTTTTGATATAAGTTGAAAAAATCGTGGGAAATACACGATTTAATGTGGCTGTCGGAATTATTCCATGTACGTATAACTCTATAGTTTACTCTTGAGTAAAATGTTGGAAAACTTGCATGTTCTATGTACACAAACATGGCCTAGAAGATACAAGAATGTTGGATTTCATGGAATTTTTGGTTGTTTTAGGACATTTCTTTAAAAACAATCGCTAAAAACGTCAACAATTCGCATTTTATGCCAAACTCGCATTATTTCAATATTTCGAACGGGCAAAAAATGTGTCCAGACATCACTGCACATTCCTAAACATAACTTCGCAGCAATTACAATTTTTCACGGTTTTGGCGTTTGCAAAAAGTCAATGTCCCTACTAATAGGAAATTACTTTCTGGCCACCCCTTGTATAAATCAGTAGATGGAAAGTGAAAATTTAACAGGGCTGGCAGAGAAAAGTCAATTCTTGAAGAAAGTTATTTGTTTTTATGATTGAATGATTTGAGTAAATATGATATTAAAATATTTATGTATTTATTATTAGTACTTTATTTCATAATACTGGACATTAACCTTACTCAGTGAGAGATTAATGACCATCTCTCACGAGTTTAAACAGACAGGACAGAGAGTGGCGTTAATTTCATTGCAATACTAGTGATGCAGTAAATTTGAGGTTGGGAGAATGCACTTGCCAATTTTTATAACGTTCACCAATGCAGATTTATGTTTCACATTTTCGTGATAGTATTCAATATATATCCCGTTTAGTTGAATTCTTCTTGATATCTAAGAATAGTGCAATGTCATTGTAAACATATGTTAACTTGTGCGAAACCAGTAATACGTCAGGATGATGAAAGAAAACCTTCGTAAGCACGGTTACATTCAATACGGTGAAGTGAGCCAGAAGAGTAATAAAATTCCAGCAGCATATTTGCAGTATAAAGCTCTTCTTGTTTATGCATGCGATTTTTGTAGGATGTTGCAGTCCATGCAATTTCTGTCGCATGTTGTAGTGAGATACTTTGTCGGGTGGCAACATTCGACAAAAATCGTATGTATCAATGGAACCTATTTGTTTCCATGTTCCTTCAGTTTGCCCAACAAAATGCTTTAGTAGGATGTATGACAACTATAAAACGGCACCACCCGCTCTTATCCCCTCCAACTGTTGACAAGTTCCCTTACTACTCTCATACGGACAAGAAAAAATGATAATTCAATGCATTTTCCACGTAATATTTAGAGGCTTAACCTTTACTCCCCCGATGATACCATATGGTTTCATCAGAGTAAGATCATACTGGCCCGATGATACCATATGGTATCATGGTGCTGATTACGAAATAAATATGCTTTTCGGAACTTCATACTCTTATGTTTGGGTGGAAACTCTGACGCAGGTCTGGAGCAAGCCTGGGAAATTCACATTGATGACCAACCTTCCCCCCTTTCCGCAACATATCCATGCCACATTTCCGAACAGAATTTCACATTTTGGCTCATTCAACTTTTGTGGCACCCAGGAATATGAAACAATGTTTCAATCTCTTTGGAAACGTCCATTCTTTGAAGAGAATACTAAGGTTTGCACCTTCTCCCCAAAATAGCGGGAAAAGAGGGGGCAAACTCCAGATTTTTATGTTTTTTTTCATTGAAATTCGGTGTTCGCGTACCCAAACCCCCCTTCCTCGGTTCGGCATTCTGAATTGTACACGGTTGCATTCTCTGATGTTCTAGCTGCAAAACATAACTTATCAGAAGTAGATTTGCCCATAGTGCCCAAGTTATAACAATTTTCTGAGCAACATGCAAATTACCTATTTTTCGTAAAAACAGAGTTTCACATTTTGGTCTATTACTCAACTTGTATGGCACCCAAAAACATGAAACATTTTTCGTTCTCTTTGGAAATTACCATTCTTTGAAGAGAATACTAAGGTTTGTGCCGTCTCCCCAAAATAGCGGGAGAAGAGGGGGCAAACTCCAGATTTTTATATTTTTTTCATTGAAATTCGGGGGTCGCACCCCCAAGTCCCTCTTCTTCGTGTCCGGCGTTCTGAATTATACACGATTGCATGCTCTGATGTTCTAGCTGCAAAACAAAACTTATCCAAAGTAAACTGTTCCCGTAGTACCAGAGTAATAACAATTTATATCCAAAAATGTAAATTACCTATTTTTCGTAAAAAAAAATCACATTTTGGCTAATTATTCAACTTGAATTGCACCCAAGAACATGAAACATGTTACGTTCTCTTGAGAAATGTCCATTCTTTGAAAAGAATACTAAAGTTTGCGCCCTCTCCCCAAAATAGCGGGGGAAGAAGGGGCAAACTCCAGATTTTTGTTTTTTCCATTGAAATTCGGGGGTCGTGCCCCCAAGCACCCTTCCTCGGTCCGGCGTTCTGAATTGTACACTCTTGTATGCTATGATGTTTTAGCTGCAAAACAAAACTTACCCGAAGTAGATTGCTCGCATAGCACCCGAGTTATAACAATTTTCCTCCAAAATTGAAAATTACCTATTTTTCGTAAAGAAAAAATATCACATTTTGGCTTATTATTCTATTCAACTTGTATGGAACCCAAGAACATGAAACATGTTTCATTCTCTTCAGAAATATCTCTTCTTTGAAAAGAATACTGAAGTTCTCGGCTTCTCCCCAAAATAGTGGGAGAAGAGGGTGCAAACTCCCGATTTTTGTTTTTTTCCATTGAAATTCGGGGGTTGCGCCCCTAAAACCCCCTTTCTCGGTTCGGCGTTCTGAATTGTACACGGTTGCATGCTCCGATGTTTTAGCTGCAAAACAAAACTTATCCGAAGTAGATTGGTCCCATAGTGCCAGAGTTATAACAATTTCCTCCAAAAATGCAAATTGCCTATTTTTCATAAAAAAAATCACATTTTGGCTTATTATTCAACTTGTACGGCACCCAAGAACATGAAACATGTTTCATTCTATTGCGAAATGTCCATTATTTGATAAGAATAATAAAGTTCGCTCCTTCTCCCCAAAATAGCAGGAGAAGAGGGGGGCAAACTCCGGATTTTTGTGTGTTTTCCATTGAAATTCGGGGGACGTGCCCTCCCCCCAAGCCCCCCTTCGTCGGTCCGGTGTTCTGAATTGTACACGGTTGCATGCGCTGATGTTTTAGCTGAAAAAACAAAATTTATCTGAAGATTGCTCCCATAGTGCCAGAGTTATAACAATTTTCCTCCAAAGAGTGTTCGAATTTAAAATTCCCGCCGAGAAGCTCTCTCTCCTTCTGCCATCACTGGTTTCTGGCACCATGGTTGTGTTGCGCATAAAAGGGGCCTAAAAGTTGAGGCCGAAACTTACGAACGAGATTTCCTGTTCCCGTGCAGAGTTCCATAACGATATCTTTGAATAAATAAAATAAAAATTTAAAAAAAGTCAATGAAGACGAAATTCCCTGACATTTCCCTGACTTTTTTTTGACACCCCATATTCCCTGACTTTTCCCGGTTTTCCAGGTCTGTCGCCACCCTGGGTAAACATAGTTAAAAAAAAATTAAAAAAAGACACACTTGGAAATACTGGTGAGACCGCGTGACTTTCGACGCTCGTGCCATCTGCAGGTACATAATGGAAACAACGGCATAATGTTGACGCTTTGCACAAAATGTAAGTTTATTATATCAAAAGTGCTTATTTCTTGTTGTGCAGCATTCTACGGTGTGAAAATAGTTTCTTCTGTAAAATTGAAGAAATGTCTCTCTGATAAAACAGGCATTTACCCATATTATAGCTACCACTAAAAAAGCCATGCTCCTTCTCGTTCTTCTATACAGATTTAGCGAAATTCAAAACCCATCATCTCTTGCTTTATTCATTAAATATTTCATCGGTAATGGTTCAATTTGTTTTATGATTTCTCCTAGCACGAAAACTAATTATCGTAGAATTTTGGAAATCATTGTACTCGAAATTTGAACCTTCCTTACAGTAATGAGCACTGTTTGGACTCGGAAAAAGTTATTTATGTTGAAAAAAAAACAACTTGAAAATTACCTTACGTACTTCTCATGGACAAGATATTCTCAGTCGAAAAGCGACAGTAAATATTGTAGAAGCGTGGGAATGAATGTAGAAGTAAATCGGAACATTAGTAGAATGCATTTAGGGACTTTCGTTTAATGCGAAGGGAACCAAACCTAACTTGCCTAAAAGCATATATTGAACAAAACCTTAAGTAATCTCTAAACCTCCACAGTATGTGTTAACAGACGTACATCGAAATTGAACCATGTAAAAATTGCAATTAAACAAAAGGAACTTCGGCCCTTTCATCTCGCCCATCCTTGAATACTGCTCCCCATTCTGGGCAATGGTCTCAAAAACCAATCTCACCAGAATAGATTCTGTTCTCAGTTTCTTTCTTGCAATTGTTCGCCATTTAATACCTTCCTTTCGTCATGTATCCAAATCAGACATCATGGCTGCTCTGAATATTCACACTCCAGCCTTTCGTCGTGATCTAGATGACATGAAATTTTTATACACGATAATAAATGGTAAAATCAGAACAGATCTCCTAATCAGTAAATTCACACTTAGGGTACCCCAAAAGCAAACGTGCAACCTGCAACTCTTCCATCACCCAACCACTAGGATATCACTTCTACAACGCTCCTTGTTTTACAGGCTCCTAGAAATCTACAACAAACTTCCCCTGAATTTAGATATTTTCCTTCCAGAATGTAATTTTTGTATATTGCTGACCAAGAACATGTAAATCTATCCTGCCTTGTTATTGTTTTTATCTTTTGTTTCTACTTTATGTTGTTTCAGTGTAAAATGGCCAAATAAGACTGTATCTGAAACACTAAGTAAATAAAATAAATAAATAAATACCACCGGGGTCAACGTGTGGAAGGGCAGTGGGTATTTGGAGGTGTGGAAAGAGGAACCGGACGTTGTTTCCTTGTTTCAGTTGAAAAAAGAGATGCCCAAACATTAATTTCTGTTATCAAGGAATGGATTCTCCCGAGCATGACCATTATTACGGATTGTTGGAAGTCATATGACAACCTGAAGGAAGAGGGTTTCGACCACATGAAAGTAAACCATAGTATCACATTTGTGGATGAGGAAATCGGTTCCCACACGAATAGCATTGAGTCTGCATGGAGACATGCAAAGGTAACAGAACTCGTACGGAACAAGGAAAATTTTATTTTTAGGTTATCTTGCGAAATATATCTTGGTAACGATTAGATAAGCCGGAGACGGATTTCTTCAAATTTACAGGAGAAAAGACGAGAAAGTACTTACGGAATTGCATTCTTGTGGACTTTGTGAAGGCGGGGAAATAGTTTTTTTCAAATCGTGCAACTTATTTGGCCTGTAAGTAAGGTATTTTTAGTCATTCATGCATCTCCGTTGCACGATAGCTCGTGCCACCATCGCCGTCGCACGATAGCTCGTGCCACCATCGCCGTCGCCTACGTGAATCAAATGTTTCGTGCGTTCGGTTATGTAACCCCCTGTCAGTGTAGCAACCACGCGGTAGTTTGACAAGATGTTTTTTTTTTTTTGTTTATTTATTTTTCTAAATTTACCTAACCTTACGTGAATGGTTTGTGGAACAATTTTCGAATAAAAACGTCTTGTGAATAGCTTGTGTGGCATTTATAGGTTCATAGCATACAATACATTTAAGTGTAGTGGAAGTTAATTTTTTTTTGGTTGAAATTTATTTTTCTAAATTTTCCTAAGCTAACTGAACCTAACCTAACCTTCCGTGAATGGTTTGTGGAACAATTTTCAAATAAAAACGTTCACATCAGCTGACGACAGACAACGTGAGTCAAGATTTGGCCGCCGAATTAGCAACGACAAATAAAGAATTATAATGTTAAAAATAACGTGCTTTTCATGAAAAAAAAAGTGATCCCCAGGTTCAAAAATGTTCTGCTATGCATATGAGGTAAGCAGGAATGATTTTTATTTGAAAAAACAAACGAATTGAATGTCTCTCCGACTTATCTAACTGGTACCTATATCTTCCTTAAAAGGTGCCTGCAATTGGGATCAGACTGCACAATAGAATTTTTCCGGCTTGCAGGACAGCTGTACGATCCGTTAAAAGAACGCGATTAGCAGAACGACAGTGAGTGATCGCGACAACCAGGAAGGAGAGGAACACGTTGAGTGTGGATTTTAAGTGTGGCAACACTGTATCCACCGTTGGATTGTAAACACTACACACTTTGAAGGTAAGCTTAGTGTTATTTGAAGTATGTTTGCCTAACCTAACGTTACGTGAAATTTTCAAGTTACAGACGTGACCGGGAAATTGTAATGTCAGATTCGTGTTCAGGAGGGTTCATGTAGAAAACATACAAAATTCCAACAAATCGAAGAAAACTACCGTCATCTTCAATTAAGCCTGAATTTCAACTAACATCTTAGCAGTAACTTCCGCAACACTCCCTTACATCTTATTCTCACCACCTCGTGAAAATAGTATCGGACTAATATCCGACGATGTCAGCCGGACAACGGCACGAAGCTGTAATGCAACATGGAACAGGAAAAGTTTTTGTTCCAGAACCAGCAGAACGTACATAAAAAAATAGAGAAAGTAACGCATACCATAAAATACTTGTAATAGAACACAACGTATATTGAAGAAGAAAAAACTAATAATGATATAGCTTCGTCTTCCTGGTCTCCAATTACCTTACCTCCATGAAAAAGCTGATGATCAAAGAGGCACAGATTATATGCTAACCACAGATCCTAACCTATAATACGAAACTCAGACTTCTGAAAACAAGCAATTCTACAGAAAATAGGAAATTGTGCCCCTGAACCTTTCATTGATTGGTGTAATTTTGCCAAAATCCACTTCCAAACTTAAGGTCTACAATTTTGTACTTCATATGAAGATTATTTTTAGTTTCATGTACCTGTTTAGGCTAGCAGTGTTTTTACACTTATCCTGGCGATGAATTGTATTACCACAGCGTGCTACGATTCTTCCCGCTGCGACCTAAATACTTAAATCACAAGCAGGGTTGGCATGTTTAAAACAAAAGTGTTTAAAACACTTTGTTTTAAACGTTTAAAACACACGGCTTTGTTTTTTACAAATGTTTTAAACATTTTTTACAAGTGTTTAAAACACATTTTGGTGGTACATATTTTATAGTCTGTGATAATTTTTTTTGTTTGGCAACCCTGTTTTTCATTGAATCTGTGTCAATTAATCCGTGCTTTACAGGTCTCACTTATCGCACAACACTTGAGCAACCTTATGTTCTGAAGTCACGGGAGAAAGCTTTTTAATTTTAGGCCAAATGCCTATGTTGTTAGGTTAGACAGGCTAGCTATGTATGCACAAGGTAACAAAATTGTTGTGCGACAAGAAAAACCCGTGCTTTACTGTAGAAATCGAAACCTCTCAGTTCCTTGTTTCGTATCGTCCTGTAAGTTTGAGACTGGTGGAAGCTTGAAATGGAAACTAATATCTAAATACACCAGAAGCGTTGGTTTCCCGCACAGTGGCTGCAAGCAGAGAGGCCGTAAAATTTCGCGAAATCGAGTGCGATAGAAAATAAATAATGCACTCAACGTTAAGTACATTAAATAATATTTTAATTGTGCAAGCAGTGCTTGCATTGCTTGTACTATATCTTCGCCACTGAAATACACAATGCGTGATTTTGATCATGACGTGATTTTTTTCTTTTGCGATACGATTCATTGGTCTGTATAACTGAATGAAGCGCAGACACTTACTTTTGGTAACATAATTTTGTACTTTGAAAAAATTCATCTGGAGAATCTATTATGACACTGCAGGTTGTTTTCTGCTATATAAACTGTTCAGGCAGCAGGAAATATTTCACCGTGATTTTTTCAGGACGAGGATAGGAATTCTATAATATTTAGTTTCTTGAAATTTAGATGAATATAAATCCTAACCTACTTCAGTAGTGGCGGAAAAAGGTGGGCTATTACCCACAACTTTTGTCCCTGCAGTCACGGGCGCCGACTTGTCAAAATTATTGGGGGGCTCTGATCACTGAAATAAATTAATGAATGACTCACTCTCTCCCTTTTTTTAAGTTTTGGCCTCAGTGTTCGGAATCTCATAAAAGCTAGGGGTGTGCGGGACCCCAAAAAGTCAGGACCGGGATCGGGAAAAAAATTTCCCGTTCCGATCCGGACTTCGGGAAATGATTTCCCGAATTTTCGGGATCCCGTGCAGTCGGGAAATACCGAATGCTCATTTGAAAATGTCGTTATTTCTCGACGTTTTCTGCATTGTCAATTTCTGGAACTTACCGTAAATTGTTAGTTTTTAATCCAGAAATCACTTAAAGTGAAAATGACGTGTATAATTCGAGATTTTCAGAGCTTAGGGAAATTTTGAACATTTCCCGACTCAGAAGGGAAATTGAAAATTTTTCCCGTCCCGCACACCCCTAATAAAAGCCCATGAATTCCTCAAAAATATCATTTTTTTATTCACAGTTCGAATGCAGAATATTAATTGTCCACGGATGGATATGTCACAAGTTTCGTCAACCATAATAGCAAAATATTCCCGACTTTTATTATCTGTTACCACGGAGTGCAAAACAGATCTCCCTTTTATATCAATGATCTCGTTCTGAATGTCATGCGAGAGCCATTTGTAGCACGAACGTCCCATCCACTACCCTAGTTCATGCACATCGTCTTTTGAAACTCCTTTTTAGTAAAAGTTTTAACAATATTCAGAATTACATACTTAGTATATACTAGTAATAAATCATGCGTTTTGCTGTCTCTGGTCATAGACTCCCCAAAGTTGATGGTTTAGCGGTTTCAGTCCCCCAAAGTTGATGGTCTAGAAAATTTTAAATGTGTATTAAAAGTTAAGTTCATGTGGCACAATTCAGAGTAAACTTTACAAGAGAAGCAAAATAATACATT